>NC_091952.1:252304252-252904252 GCF_031021105.1 Erythrolamprus reginae
TCATTTATGGTTTAGAATGTTTATTACTCTGGCTTTTATGTTTGCATTTTCTGTTTTCATACTTGTGGTTTTATCTATTTTTATGTGCCAGCCAGTGTCACTTTTGGAGAGATGGGTGGTTCTATAAAAATGACTAATTAATTAAGTACAAAGTACATCATTTTTACGTAGGAAAGACATTGATAATAATGTTTTTAAAAAAGGTGAGTGTCTATTTCCTTCTCAGAGAAGAGTAATGCGATTTTAATTCTTCATAACGTATTTAAAACACTGACTCCCGCTGCACCTGTTTTTAAATTTTGATGTATCGTGCAAAAACTAATTCCAGCACGATTATTTTAGCAGAAGGAATGTGAGATAATGTTAGGAGATAATATTTCAATCCGGTGTACTATGCCAACACCTGACATGGATGAGAAACTGCAATTATAGGCGGAAGGCAGGGGTGGGTTATACTTCGTCTGGTGCACCAGTTGCGGCCCTATTTGGACTGGGAGTCACTGCTCACAGTCACTCATGCCCTCATCACCTCGAGGTTCGACTACTGTAATGCTCTCTACATGGGGCTGCCTTTGAAAAGTGTTCGGAAACTTCAGGTTGTGCAGAATGCAGCTGCGACAGCAATCATGGGCTTTCCCAAATATGCCCATGTTACACCAACACTCCGCAGTCTGCATTGGTTGCCGATCAGTTTCCGGTCACAATTCAAAGTGTTGGTTATGACCTATAAAGCCGTTCATGGCACCGGACCAGAATATCTCCGGGACCGCCTTCTGCTGCATGAATCCCAGCGGCCGATAAGGTCCCACAGAGTTGGCCTTCTCCGGGTCCCGTCAACTAAACAATGTCGTTTGGCGGGCCCCAGGGGAAGAGTCTTCTCTGTGGCGGCCTCGACCCTCTGGAACCAACTCCCCCCGGAGATTAGAACTGCCCCCACCCTCCTTGCCTTTCGTAAACTTCTTAAAACCCACCTTTGTCGCCAGGCATAGGGGAGTTAGGATATTCCTTCCCCTAGGCCATTACAAGTTATGTATGGTATGTTTGTGTGTATGTTTGGTTTTTATAATAACGGTTTTTAGTTGTTTTATTAAATTGGATTGTTACATGTTGTTTCTTATCATTGTTGTTAGCCGCCCCGAGTCTGCGGAGAGGGGCGGCATACAAATCCAATAAATAATAATAATAATAATAATAATAATAATAATAATAATAATAATAATAATAATATCCCCCCCCCCCGAGATTTATACTGCCCCCACCCTCCTTGCCTTAAGACTTATTTATGCCATCAGGCTTGGGGCGATTAGATTCTTGCCCCCTGGCTGATGAATGTGCCAAGAGAAAGTTGATTGAATGGGAATGGATTGGGTTTTTAGATTTTATATTTAATTAATTGGATCTAAAATGTTATACATTATTTTATTATATGTTGTAAGCAGCCCCGGGTCCTTGAAGGGGGTCGGCATAAAAGTCCAATTAATAAAATAAATAAATAAAAATAAAATACAGTGGTAGCTCTACCTAAGAACGCCTCTACTTTCTAAAAATCAAGCTCAGAGAACACAAAAACCCTAACAATTTAAGTATCACTTAATCGACGGAGTCACAAACACAGTGCTACCTCTACCTAAGAACGCCTCTACCTATGAACTTTTCTAGATAAGAACTGGGTGTTCCAATTTTTTTTTACCTCTTCTCAAGAACCATTTTCCACTTACAAACCCGAGCCTCCGAAACTGTAACTGGAAAAGGCAGGGAGAAGCCTCCGTGGGGCCTCTCTAGGAATCTCCTGGGAGGAAAAACCACCCTCGCTCTTTAGGAATGTCCTGGGAGGAAATAGGGCTGGTAAAGGTGGGGAGAAGCCTCAGTGGGGCCACTCTAAAAATCTCCTGGGAGGAAACAGGGCTACACAAGGCGGGGATAAACCTCCGTGGGGCCTCTCTAGGAATCTTCTGGGAGGAAACAGGGCTGGAAAAGGCGGGGAGAAACCTCCATGGGGCCTCTCTAAGAATCTCCTGGGAGGAAAAACCACCCTCCCTGTGGTTTCCCCAATTGCATGCATTATTTGCTTCTACATTGATTCCTATGGAAAAAATTGCTTCTTTTTACAAACTTTTCTCCTTAAGAACCTGGTCACGGAATGAATTTAGTTCATAAGTAGAGGTACCACTCTATAGTGAACAAATGGATGAAAAACTAAAACAATACCATTGTATCACCACAGCTCAGTAGGTTCAAATGGTCACTAAATGAAATATTACAAGTCAAGGACTATGCATATTTGAACTGTTTTACAACAAAGATGATATCAACCTACTTCTTCATCTAAGCCAGTGGTCCCCAACCTTTTTTCCACCAGGGACCAGTTTCAGCAAGACAATTTTTCTATGGCCCGGTGGGGGCGGAAAGGGGTGTGGTTTTGGGCGGGATTAAGCATGAGGGTATAGCTTATCATTCCATTGTCTCTCTTCCCTCCCCCCCTTTTTAATTTTGCGGGGGAACCGAGGTGACAGAGGGAGGAAGTGTAGGAAGGGGCGGTTTCCTGTCTCTTTCCCCTCGCGTTCACTCGGGACCGCCGTTTGCCTTTCAGCAGATTCAGAGGATACCCCCCCGCCACCGCCCGCTCCGGCTGGGATTCCAGCAAGGAATCCCAGAGGAGGGGGAGGTGCCTCCATGGACACAGTCACCTTCCTTTGTGATCGCTGCCTGCTTGGAGTGCCCACCACCAGATCCGGTAATTTTCTTGCAGCAAGGAATCCTTCCAAAAGAAAATTACCGGAGCTGGTGGTGGGGGTTTCATGGTCACACGCACACCACTGGCTTCGCTCCCTCCCAGGACCCCGGGAATAGGGTGGGGGAGCCTAGCAAAAAAAGAACTGCACAATGCCAAAGCCTTTCCGTTTGAGCTGCAGGCAGAGCAAGGGCTTTGCGAGGGCTTCGCAAGGAGGAAATAGACCACTTTCGACAAGAGAAGAAAGACAGGAAAGGAAGAAAGCAAGCAAGCAAGTAAAGGTTTTCTCAGCCCGAGGGAAACGGCAGTCCTGAGTGAACGCGAGGGGAAAGAGACAGGAAACAGCTTGGCACTCGCCGGCTCCACAGCAGCTGCTGACTCCGCGGACCGGTGCAACATGCCTTGCGGACCAGTACTGGTCCGCGGACCGGCGGTTGGGGACCCCTGATCTAAGGCACCCAGATATATGACTTTCTCCCAAAATTCCCCGGCTAGCATAGCCATTGAAGGCCATATATCTATCGACAACAAAAAGGAACTCTGGAATTCCAGTGAGCTAATTGAATCAATATAATTGCATCTGATCATACATGTTAAGGGGCTCTGTGAAATATATTCCACTACGTAAAGCATCCCGATAGATAAATCATTTTCTTTATTAAGGATTGTTTCAAAATTGTTGTTCCAATTGGGCTTCGCTCTTGTTCATCTTTCAGTTTTAAGATTATTCCATCTTCATTTCATCTATAATTTTGCCCTGTATTTGGGTTATGCTGACATTCTGCTAATGAAAGTTATAAATTTTAAAGCTATATGTCAACTTGACAAACCGGAGATAGAAGCTCCTAAAGACAAGTTAATTCTTGATTAAATATGAAATTACTTTTTTCCTCAAAGTGTCGAACACTGAGAAATTCTTATTAATGGAATAATCAACTATTACTATTCTTGTCTATTAAAAAAAACCTATTCAATTTTGCTCAGAGCATCATCTGCATAATTTCCTTGGGAGAGCTACAAGATCCCCCAAAAAGTCATTCTTATACATTGGCTAACCTTTATAACTCACTTTTTTTTAATTTTTAATTTTATTTTTTTATTTATTCATCTGTCCAATACACAAATACATAGAAAGAAAAATAGACATGTGATAATATAAATGAGGGTGAAAGTGAACTTAGAGGAGAGGATATATGAAAGAAAGACAATATATAAGATAGGTGAGAGAAAGGAAAGACAATAGGACAGGGGACGAAAGGCACACCAGTGCACTTATGTACGCCCCTTACTGGCCTCTTAGGAACCTGGAGAGGTCAATCGTGAAGAGTCTAAGGGAGAAATGTTGGGAGTTAGGGGTTGACACAATTGAGTCCGGTAATGAGTTCCACGCTTCGATAACTCGATTGTTGAAATCATATTTTTTACAGTCAAGTTTGGAGCGGTTCGTATTAAGTTTGAATCTGTTGCGTGCTCTTGTGTTATTGCGGTTGAAGCTGAAGTAGTCATTGACCGGAAGGACGTTGCAGCATATGATTTTGTGGGCAATACTCAAGTCGTGTTTTAGGCGCCGTAGTTCTAGGCTTTCTAGGCCCAGGATTGTTAGTCTATTTTCGTAGGATATTCTGTTTCGAGTGGAGGAGTGAAGGGCTCTTCTGGTGAAATATCTTTGGACATTTTCAAGGGTGTTGATGTCTGAGATGTGGTATGGGTTCCAGACAGATGAGCAGTAGTCTAGGATGGGTCTGGCAAAAGTTTTGTAGACTCTTGTGAGTAGTGTGAGATTGCCTGAGCAGAAGCTGCGTAGGATCAGGTTAACAACTCTAGAAGCTTTTTTGGTGATATTGGTAGGTATAATTAATAGCAATTCTCATTCCCCTGGGGTTACGTCTTTCCGGGGAACAACTTAATACGGGATAGCTTTTAAAATCAGAAATCACAGGTCACAGAATTTTACTTCTGCTTATAGGAACAAAACACATGCAAAATTGTTAATGACAATTCACCGGAACTATTTGATTCTATTTAGGTGTCTCCTTGAAAATTGTTATTAAAACCACTTTTCTGATTTTCTCGCTAAGTAACTACAGTAACGGAGGACATTTCCTATTGGAAAAATAAAAATCAATATTATACTGAAAGGCTGACTTTACGGATTTCAACTTGCATAAAAGTTAGGTTTCTTCTTTCCTCTCCTTGGCCGTACTACAAGGAACTCTGTACAGCTAGTCCTCAACTTACAATCGTTTGCTTAGTGACTGTTCAAAGTTACAACGGCACTGAAAAAAGTGAGCTATGCCTTTTGTTCACACTAATGATTGTTAGTGTGAATGAATTGTTAGACTTGGGGCCACATATTCTCTCCCTTTCATCTGACTGATTTCATCAGGTTATAGCTTAAAAAAACCAGAACAGAGAATGCTAGGATTGACAGAGTTCCTAGGTTAAGGAAGATCTAAATATAGCTATTAGCAAGTGTAATAAACAGTAAAAGAAATACAGCTTGACCATCTACTTTCTCTGTCTGTACCTAGGGAGAAATCTCGGTATCTATGATCAACCTGAAGATAAGAAAGAACTTCCTGACAGTGAGAGCGATCAACCAGTGGAACGGCCTGCCAGCGGAGGTTGTGGACTCCCCAACTTTGGACATTTTCAAGAGGAGATTGGACTGCCATTTGGCTGGGGTGCTGTAGGATTTCCTGGTCAGGCAGGGAGCTGAACTTGATGACCTGTAAGATCCCTTTCAACTCTAATAAAAAATAAAAAATAATAACAACAGAGTTGGAAGGGATCTTGGAGGTCTTCTAGTCCAACCCCCTGCTTAGGAAGGAAACCCTAAAGCAAATCATATTAGAGTTTTAATTTTTTTAAAGTATATTAATTGGATTATTAGGTATGTGTATGGTATATGACATGTTATATGACATGTTGTGAGAGGGGTGGTATACAAATTCAATCAATCAATCAATCAATCAATCAATCAATATGCACCAAAGACAAATTCCATTTGTGTCCAATCACACTTGGCCAATAAAGAATGTTAATCGATTCTATTCTATTCTATTCTATTCTATTCTATGCTGTTCTAATTCTATGCTATCTCATCTCATCTACCTATCTACTTTCCTGCCTACTACCTACCTTGATGTCTGTCTGTCTTTCATTTTCAAACTTTTTAGATTTAACAGAATTGGAAGGAACCTTGGAGGTCTTCTAGTCCAACCACTGCTTAGGCAGGAAAACTTACACTACGTCAGACAGATGGCTATCCAACATCTGCTTAAGAACTTCCAGAGTTGGCGTATTCACAACTTCTTGAGGCAAGCTGTTCCACTGGTTAATTGTTCTAACTGTCAGGAAATTTCTCCGTAGTTCTAAGTTAATTCTCTCCTTATTTAGTTTCCACCCATTGCTTCTTGTTCTACCCTCAGGTGCTTTGGAGTATAGCTTGACTCTCTCCCTTGAGTTATTGGAAGACTGCTATCATGTCTCCCCTGGTCCTTCTTTTCATTAAACTAAACATACCCAGTCCCTGCAATCATGAATACTGTGTTCAGTTCTGGAGACCTCACCTACAAAAAGATATTGACAAAATTGAACGGGTCCAAAGACGGGCTACAAGAATGGTGGAAGGTCTTAAGCATAAAACGTATCAGGAAAGACTTCATGAACTCAATCTGTATAGTCTGGAGGACAGAAGGAAAAGGGGGGACATGATCGAAACATTTAAATATGTTAAAGGGTTGAATAAGATCCAGGAGGGAAGTGTTTTTAATAGGAAAGTGAACACAAGAACAAGGGGACACAATCTGAAGTTAGTTGGGGGAAAGATCAAAAGCAACATGAGAAAATATTATTTTACTGAAAGAGTAGTAGATCCTTGGAACAAACTTCCAGCAGACGTGGTTGGTAAATCCACAGTAACTGAATTTAAACATGCCTGTGATAAACATATATCCATCCTAAGATAAAAATCCAGGAAATAGTATAAGGGCAGACTAGATGGACCATGAGGTCTTTTTCTGCCATCAGTCTTCTATGTTTCTATTCTTTATACGTTTTAGCCTCCAGTCCCCTAATCATCTTTGTTGCATAAATCTGCTATTTATGCCAAAAATCCCAGGGAAAGAAAACGTGAGGTACAGAAATGAAATCATTATTCCTACGTTATGAAATTCTAGTTGCAATGAAGTCCCTGTCATTATTTTAGGCCATTTCATTTTGTCAGAGCACAGAACAGTTTCACCTCTTCACCTGAGTTTCTCATCACATCATTCAAAGTCTCCTCTCTTTTTTTTTTGAACAGTCCTTCAATTATGCAGTTATTACAAAAGCCGCTCCCACCAATAAAAGTTGTCATAGCAGGCTCACTGCCAATTCTCCAGATGTGCAACCGGGCCTATTCTTTCAAATTCAACGCTAGCTCCTTCTCTGTTTCGCTTTGCAGTTATTTTTAAAACCAAAAGCTCCAGACTCTTGATAGGATCGTGGGAAAGCAGAGATTTGTCATGTATGTTTATTCATAGGGTTTTACTTTTTCCTCCCCTTTTCTTAAAAAAAAAAAAAGCATGTTTCATGCATGTTTCCAGAACACAATGATGCTGTACAACCGGGAGAGAAATTTGAAATATCATCTATCTATCTATCTATCTATCTATCTATCTATCTATCTATCTATCTATCTATCTATCTATCTATCTATAGATAGACACAATCTGAAGTTAGTTGGGGGAAAGATCAAAGGCAACATGAGAAAATATTATTTTACTGAAAGAGCAGTAGATCCTTGGAACAAACTTCCAGCAGACGTGGTTGGTAAATCCACAGTAACCGAATGTAAACATGCCTGGGATAAACATATATCCATTGTAAGATAAAATACAGGAAATAGTATTAGGGCAGACTAGATGGACCATGAGGTCTTTTTCTGCCGTCAGTCTTCTATGTTTCTATGTTTCTATGTTTCTATGTTTCTATGTTTCTATCTATCTATCTATCTATCTATCTATCTATCTATCTATCTATCTATCTATCTATCTATCTATCTATCTACCTACCTACCTACCTACCTACCTACCTACCTACCTACCTACCTATCTATCTATCATAATTTATTTATTTTGTCCAATACACAATGAGGGTTTTAGTGGGTATATATCTATATACACATAGTAAAATACATGATGAAGGTTATAGAGGAGATACTCATAGTAAAATATATCTAAGAAAGAATAGAAAAGAAGGTATAGTAATAGAACATATCAATGAAAGAATAGAAGAAGAGATATAGGAATAGAAGAAAGGTATAGGAGATATAGGAGAGTAATAGGACAGGGGACGGAAGGCACTCTAGTGCACTTGTACTTGCCCCTTACTGACCTCTTAGGAATCTGGATAGGTCAACCATAGATAATCTAAGGGTAAAGTGTTGGGGGTTTGGGGATGACACTATGGAGTCTGGTAATGAGTTCCACGCTTTGACAACTCGGTTACTGAAGTCATATTTTTTACAGTCAAGTTTGGAGCGGTTAATATTACCGTAAGTTTAAATCTGTTGTGTGCTCTTGTGTTGTTGTGGTTGAAGCTGAAGTAGTCGCCGACATTGCAGCATATGATCTTGTGGGCAATACTTAGATCTTGTTTAAGGCTTTCTAGGCCCAGGATTGAAAGTCTAGTCTCGTAGGGTATTGTGTTTCGAGTGGAGGAGTGAAGGGCTTTCGAAGTTCTTTCAAAGCTGGCCACAGATAAGCAAACTAATATGATTTGTTACTCAGAATAACAAGAGTTGGAAGGGATCTTGGAGATCTTCTAGTCCAACCTCCTGCTTAAGCAGGGGATTTGCAAGTTGGCACATGTACCTAGGTGAGGCTCTGGAGACCTCACCTACAAAAAGATTTTGATGAAATTGAACGGGTCCAAAGACGGCTTCAAAAACGGTGGAAGGTCTTAAGCGTAAAACTGATCAGGAAAGACTTCATGAACTCAATCTGTATAGTCTGAACGACAGAAGGAAAGGGGGACATGATCGAAACATTTAAATATGTTAAAGGGTTAAATAAGGTTCAGGAGGGAAATGTTTTTAATAGGAAAGTGAACCCAAGAACAAGGGGACACAATCTGAGGTTAGTTGAGTCAGAAACAACGTGAGAAAATATTATTTTACTGAAAGAGTAGTATGTGCCTTCTCTGTGATGGCTCTGACCCTCTGGAATCAACTCCCCCTGGAGATTAGGATTGCCCCCACCCTCTTTGCCTTTTGCAAACTCCTTAAAACCCACCTCTGTCGCTAGGCATGGGGAAATTGATTCCCCTGGGCCGTTTCCACTTTACATATGGTTTGTATGAGATGTATGACTGTTTTTTGTATTAAGGGTTTAAAATTGTTTTAACCATTGGATTTGTACTGTTTTGTTGTTGTAAGCCGCTCCGAGTCTCCGGAGAGAGGCGGCATACAAATCTAATAAATAATAGTAATAATAATAATAATAATAATAATAATAATAATAATAATAATACAGAAAAAATGTAACTAAATGTTGTATGGACAGTTGGCGGAACAAAGCATTGCATCGACAGTTTTTGGAGACGATTGAAGGCAAAGTGGATAAAGAAAAGACCTGGTCATGGCTTACAAGTGGAACACTCAAAAAGGAGACAGAAGGACTAATACTGGCGGCACAAGAACAGGCCATTAGAACAAATGCTGTCAAAGCCAGAATTGAAAAATCAACAGACGATCCAAAGTGCAGACTCTGTAAAGAAACAGATGAAACAATTGATCACATACTCAGCTGCTGCAAAAAGATCGCACAGACTGACTACAAGCATAGACATGATGCTGTGGCACAGATGATCCACTGGAACTTGTGCCGGAACTACCATTTACCAGTGGCAAAGAACTGGTGGGATCATAAGCCCGAAAAAGTGGTCGAAAATGAGCAAGCAAAACTACTGTGGGACTTCCGACTTCAGACTGACCGAATTCTGAAGCATAACACACCAGACATTGTGATCGTGGAGAAAAAGAAAGTATGGATCATCGACATCGCAATCCCAGGAGACAACAGAATTGAGGAGAAGCAGCTAGAGAAATTAGTGAAATACGAAGATCTAAAAATCGAGCTGCAACGACTCTGGCATAAGCCAGTGAAAGTGGTCCCAGTGGTACTTGGCACGCTGGGCGCAGTACCAAAGGATCTCAACGGACATTTGAAAACCATCGGAATTGACAAAATCTCCATCTGTCAATTGCAAAAGGCCGCTTTACTGGGATCGGCAAACATAATTCGCCACTACATCCCGCAGTTCTAGGTGCTTGGGAAGCGCCCGACTGGTGATGAAATATGAAATCCAGCATAGTGATCTAGTTTGCTGTGTTGTACTGACATAATAATAATAATAATAATAATAATAATAATAATAATAATAATACCAGTGGCTTACCAACCAACAAGAAAACTCTCACCAAACAGACAGGGCAACTCCCTTCTATTGCTGCTGATGTTACCTAGTTGGGTAATAAACGTCGGTGGGAATTCCTCGTTATTATCACCTAATTGACATAAATACTTGATGAGGGCATGCAGAGAGTTTCTATTTTATGGGACTCTATAATACCGATTCCAGGCCAGAAAATACCAGGAGCAATTCTTCTCCATCATTGGCTTCTGCCGTAGCCATCTTATTAAACACAGCACTTTTTGCCTTTTTATTATTATTATTTTTTCCTCATGTACTTGACTCGGATTAGATATTGTCCTTATGAGATGATAATGAGATCTGATCAAGTGTCGTCGTTTGCTAATGAAAGCAAAGTTGGGAAGATTGTGTTAAAGAAAAATAAAAGCGTTCTTTGATCTTTTCTTTCCTCCCTATGTCTGCCGAATCAACAATTAACAAATCAGTTTATGGCTGAAATCAATTATTCTACGGTATCGGGCGGAGTTCGTTTTCCTTCCCTTTTGTCCGCCGTGCGCTTCAGACAACTTTGTGCTGCTTCTCATGCCAATTCCTTTTAGGGAAGCGGTTGGAGAATCTCAGTGAAATTTGGCACGGATTCTCCCCTTTGCAGTCTTCCATTTCTCCATGGGTCAGCAAAACTTGGGTTGATATCAAAAGACGATCCCGAAATGCTTCCAGACCGTGTTCTGTTGGGCTCTCTGGTAGACTCCTCCCAAAAATTCACGGGTACAAATTTCAGACACGCACACGTTTGAAAATTCAAAACAATGTTCTTTATAATGAAAATTCACTTAAACCAAGCCCTCTTTTGGTATAGCAAAGAGCACTCGTCTCCAAATAAACTGGTAATTGGTACAAGTCCCTTATCAGTTCTGTGATACTTAGCTTGCAGCTGTGAGGCAATTCACAGTCCTTCTTCTTTCACAAAGCGAAACACACTTTACTCTGGTTTAGTTTCAAAGCGGGGAAAAATCAGCACACAAAAGATCAAAGTCAGTAAAGCAGTCACAAAACACAACGATCAGATAATCCTCCACAATGGCCAAACCCACAGGCTGCTCTTTATAGCAGCCTCACTAATGACCACAGCCCCACCCAACCACAGGTGGCCTCATTTTCTTTGATAATAATCTCTCAGTTGTTGCTGCCTATGCATCGCTCTCCGCATGTGTGGCTGTATCATTAACTCTTGTTCTGAATCCAAGGAGGAGCTAGAGAATTGATCTCCTTCTGAGCTGTCTGCCACACTCTCCTCCTCCCTGTCACTCATGTCTTCTTGGTCAGAGGAGCCTTCATCAGCAGATTCTACCGGGGGGGCAAAACAGGCCTGTAGCATGTGGATGTCTCCCCCACATCCACAGTCCTTGGGGCAGGAGCTGGGCCAGAGCTAACCACAACAGACCGCAATGTATACGCATCTATTCAGGGGCGGATTCCCATTCCCGCTGCTACAGTGCGCTGCGCGTGCAGCTTTATTTCTCTTGCATGTGTGCGCACATATCCAAGCGTGTTTTTGCTTGTGCACATGTGCAGGAAGCAAAACGTCGCAAGGGGTTGCACGTGCATGCGAGAATTTGCCGATTTTTTTTTGCTTCCACGCATTTTTTGCATGAAATTGCCAAAATCCCGCACACGTGTCCCCTTTTTGCGTACGCAGAAGCAAAAATATGCTGGGACATGCACAAGCAGACACGCAAGAGAACAGAAGCGGCATGTGCAGCGCAACTTTCGCTACTGGCGCGCAGTCCTCATCCATACCGGTAGCACCCCAATACAGTGGTACCTCTACTTACAAATGTAATTCATTCCGTGACCAGGTTCTTAAGTAGAAAAGTTTGTAAGAAGAAGCAATTTTCCCCATAGGAATCAATGTAAAAGCAAATATTGCATGCGATTGGGGAAACCACAGGGAGGGTGGAGGCCGTTTCCTCCCATGAGATTCCTACAGAGACCCCACGGAGACTTCTCCCTGCCTTTTCCGGCCCTGTTTCCAACCAGGAAATTCCTAGAGAGGCCCCATCGAGGCTTTTCCCCACCTTTTCTGGCCTTGTTTCCTTCCAGGAGATTCCTAGAGAGGCCCCAAAGAAGCTTCTCCCCACCTTTTCCGGCTGTGTTTCCTTCCAGGAGATTCCTAGAATGGCCCCAAAGAGGCTTCTCCCCACCTTTTCCGCCCCTGTTTCCTCCCAGTGATTCCTGGAGAGGCCCCACAGAGGCTTCTCCCCACCTTTTCCGCCCCTGTTTCCCCCCAGGAGATTCCTAGAGAGGCCCCATGGAGGCTTTTCCTCACCCTTTTCTTCCCGTTTCCTCCCAGGAGATTCCTAGAGAGGCCCAACAGAGGCTTCTCCCTGTCTTTTCCGTGTACAGTTTCAGAGGCTCAGGTTTGTAAGTGGAAAATGGTTCTTGAGAAGAGGCAAAAAAATCTTGAACACCCGGTTCTTTTTTAGAAAAGTTCGTAAGTAGAGGCGTTCTTAGGTAGAGGTACCACTGTACTGGGCCTCACAGTCTTTCCCCAGATATTAATTTTCCTCTTTCTATGGGACAACAAAGGTTAACTTTAGTGTGGATTTTTTTTTCTTCCTGTAATGAACTCTCTTTTTGCAGCGCCCAGTGCAAGATTTAATCTGTCCCCTTCTATATGTTCTCAGACTTCTTTTATATATATATTGCAGTGTTGATTTCATTCGGCTTTACTTCCTCACTGTTTTCTTGCCCATTTTCACTCAGAAATCCATCACATTTTTTAATACGAAAGAGTATTCCATATCTGGCTGACATGATGTTGATTTATTACCCGTACTTGGCTTGAGGGCAGCAGATCTGCCGTCGGGATGCTGGGTACTGTTGTGGTTAGCTCTGGTCCAGCTCCTGCCCCAAGGACTGTGGATGTGGGGGAGACATCCACATGCTGCAGGCCTGTTTTGCCCCCGGTGGAATCTGCTGATGAAGGCTCCTCTGACCAAGAAGACATGAGTGACAGGGAGGAGGAGAGTGTGGCAGACAGCTCAGAAGGAGATCAATTATCTAGCTCCTCCTTGGATTCGGAACAAGAGTTAATGATACTGCCTATGCATCGGAGAGCGATGCATAGGCAGCAACAACTGAGAGATTATTATCAAAGAAAATGAGGCCCCCTGTGGTTGGGTGGGGCTGTGGTCATTAGTGAGGCTGCTATAAATAGCAGCCTGTGGGTTTGGCCATTGTGGAGGACTATCTGATCGTTGTGTTTCGTGACTGCTTTACTGACTTTGACCTTTTGTGTGCTGATTTTTCCCCGCTTTGAAACTAAACCAGAGCAAAGTGTGTGTCACTTTGTGAAAGAAGAAGGACTGTGAATTGCCTCACAGCTGCAAGCTAAGTATCTCAGAACTGATAAGGGACTTGTACAAATTACCAGTTTGGTTGGAGACGAGTGCTCTTTGCTATACCAAAAGAGGGCTTGGTTTAAGTGCATTTTCATTAGAAAGAACATTGTTTTGAATTTTCAAACCTGTGTGTGTCTGAAATTTGTAGCTGTGAATTTTTGGGAGGATTCTACCAGAGACTCCGACAGAACAGGTACTCCTCTCCATGGATTTGTGTGATTTCATTGATATTGCGCAGGAGAATAAGGTAGGTTTTGTTTTTGAACAAGTGAGTGAATGAAGTGCTGAGGAAAACGGTGCTAAAACAAGAGACAAGATGATGCCACTTAGGGCGCCGTTGAGAGAACTGCCTCGGGGACAGGAAAGGCCTGCCGTCTTCGGCATACCAATGCACCCTCCGAGACCATCACGCGTGCACCCGTCCGGCAGGCACGTGAGCACCCGTCGGTGCGAGATTTTGCTTCTGCGCATGTGCAGCAAGCGAAATCTTGTGTGAAGATGTTTGTGCAAGCAAGATTTCCACGAAGCAAAAAATTGGTGAAAATCGGTGAAATCTCTTCCCACAAACCAAAGTCAACGGATAAACCAGATTCACTGAACAAACATATTACTAGTTTAACAACGGTGGTGATTCACTTAACTAGTGCGGGGAGAAAGGTGATAAAATGGGGCAAAACTCACTTAACAACTTAAATTTGGGGGTCAATTCTGTTTGTAAGTGGAGGACTATGCTTCGGGGACAGCTTCGTCCCTGGCCATGTCTTCGCTCAAGCGGAAAATCGACCTCCTGGATCAGAACCAGGAAGGCGGCTCGGAGCCCAGCTATTTTTCGACGGTGGACTTTGTTGTGGCGTCCAACTTGGGGTTCCACGCGAAGAGGGTGAAGATGGAGTGGGATTTGAATTCGTCCCAGATGGATTGCTCCACAGAAGCGGGGACTCACAAACAGCGACTCTCCGAAAGGTTGTACAGCACTTTGAACTCCGTGCTTAGCACGATGCCGTTCGCCGCGGGTGTGGCTAAAAGCGGTCAACATGGACACAGCAGCAGCAGCTCCAACGATCTCTGTGGAGCAGGCGGTGCTCATGATCACAACAAGAACCTCGCCCCCCAAGGTTGTTCCACCTGTTCCCGAGCCTTTTCTTCCTACTTCAAAACTGAGGCCATGTACCAGCTCCCGTGCCGGCATCTGGTCTGCCGTTCGTGCTTGGCTGACCAACAGAAGTCCCTCTCCATCCTGTTTATGAATTGCAAAAGGCTGTTTGCCACCCACGACATTTCGAGGGTCCATTTTTGAGCAGGCGCACGAGAGAGAACAGGGATGTAGTAAAGCATAAAAATTTTCAGAGATTCAAAACGATGATATTATTTTTGTAACTGCCAACCTTTTCTGTTTGTTTTCCCTGATAAAAATGTGGTCCTCTGAGGCAATATCCTACCACACAGAAATACTTAATGAAGGTAAATTTGACTTTCAGGAGGAGAATTATTTTAGCCATGGTGTTTGAAAACATCCAAAAAGTCAAGGCATTTTTCAGATTCATTAAATCCAGGGTCATTTCCGGCATGGTTTCCCCAGGTTATATTCTTGCTAAAAGGCCAAAATGCTGATTCACTAGCCGATTATTTTTGTGGCATCGCTGGAAAACAGGAGTTACCTCTTCTAGAATTAATTGCCAGTGATGTTTCTATTTTAATTTGAAATTTTGCCTTGAATGCAACTTGCCTGCTGGATAGTGTTTTTTGTCAGTACTAAGCACGGGAGGATGGGGACCATTGTTTTCTATTTCATAACCTTTTAAAATTAAAAGCTGACAGGGGATTGGGCAGCAAGTGTCCTAAATGAATTCAGAGACGATGACAGGAACTTGTAGTTTTACATAAATAAATGTATATTTAACATCTCTATTTACATCAAGTAAGATAGCCACATTGTTACATCATGAGGTACATCATCAGGTAAATCACAGAACAGCATCACAGAAGAAAAACAGGCGGGGGGGAAAGGAACCTCCCCTTTTACATCCAGCAACCAATCATAATGTAGATTACCTCAGGCAGGAGCTTGCACTCTCTAACCAATCAACTACCGATGTGTGTTCTGGCTCATTATCGACTTTAATTTTCAGCTATTAAATTAAATGCCTTAACAAAAGCCTTGGAAATAGAAGGATCTCTTTGCCGATAGGTTTTCTTTTTGTTTCTCCTCAGCAAATTGTATAAAAGATTCTAAGCTTTCATTGTGTATTCCCAAACAATTCCTTCAGGAATACTTGAATCTAATTCAATATCATTTTCCAAGAAAAGCAATAGTCCTGTGGATTCTGGCATTGGTGCCAAAAAAAAATAATAGTAATTTGTGACCTTTCCAACATTTGCGCCACAGCTCATTATAATCGTCACCAGAGTAAAAATTAGGGCTGTAATTACATGGATCGTACATGAGACAGAATACAAACAGTGCTTGATATTTTGCATCCATATTGCACGGCAACAATAAACATTTGTCCGCTGGCTAATTGTCTTAGCTGCAAAAGAAGATGACAGTTCTAATAACTGTTGATTTCCTTCAGTGTAATTCTATGTCAGATTATCCATTTCCTCTGTAACATCAACATTTCAACTTTTTACCAGGGTCTTTAGTCCTTCGGCAGAATCTAAATCCAAACCATCTGCAGAGAACCATAGAAACATAGAACAGTGATTTTCAACCTTTTTTGAGCCGCGGCACATTTTTTACATTTACAAAATCCTGGGGCACACCACCAACAAAAATGACACAAAATGACACCCTAAGACACTCTCCTCTCTTTTTCCATCCCTGTCTCCTTCCCCCCTTGTGTGTGTGTATATATATATACACACTCTTGAACCATTTCCAAAAACAGGTGAGGGCTGGGGGGGGTTTTCTCTCTTATTCTTTGGGTGCTTTTTATCATATGCTTTAAATCAAGAGTCACTTCTCTCTCTTTTGTTTCTCTCTCTTTCCTCTCATTCTCTGTCTCAATCATTTTCTCATTTCTCTTTTTTCCTCCCCTTTTGGCTCATTTCTCTCTCTCTCTCTCCCTTCTTCTCCTTTTCTCTCTCTCTCTCTCTTTCTTTCTTTCTCTCTCTCTCACTCTTGCTTTCTCTTTCTCTTTACTTTCTCTCTCTTGCTTTCTTTCTCTCTCTCTCTCACTCTCTCTTTCTCTCTCAGCAAAAAGTTGCAAGGCTGGAACCTGAGCTTCCTTCTTCGCGGCACACCTGACCATGTCTCGCGGCACACTAGTGTGCCACGGCACACTGGTTGAAAAACACTGACATAGAAGACTGGCGGCAGAAAAAGACCTCATGGTCCATCTAGTCTGCCCTTATACTATCTCCTGTAATTTATCTTAGGATGGATATATGTTTATCCCAGGCATGTTTAAATTCAGTTACTGTGGATTGACCAACCACGCCTGCTGGAAGTTTGTTCCAAGCATCTACTACTCTTTCAGTAAAATAATATTTTCTCATGTTGCTTTTGAACTTTCCCCCAACTAACTTCAGATTGTGTCCTCTTGTTCTTGGTGGCTGGACAAAGCTAAACTTGCCAGAGCATAGAATACTGTAACTCAAAGAAAGAGTTTTCCCCTAACAAGTGTGTTTTTTACTCAGAGCTTCTGTACATTTTGATGGATTTTGAGCTCAACTTTCTACTCCAACTGATTTTCTAAATGAACAATAACACTGGGAAATGAACACTTCTTTGGAATTTTTTTTTTAAAACTCCAGAAAATAAAAAGAAGTGAAAAGTCCCTACAAATCTGTACAGTATTAATAAAAAGCCAGTCAACACTTCACTCTTCTATTCAAATAAGATATATTGATTCAAGTTAGTACTCTTTAGATTACCATCTCAGTTCAAGGCCATACATTAGGGTTTTTACGCCTCAATTTTCATCTAAATTCTATTTTAGGCCATTTCAGTTCTGACAGTTACTCGCTTTGTTCAGTTAACAGCTTTTTGGCAAGCACAATACGAAGAAAAGCATTCCAAAGTCTAAACTGGAGCATTAAAATCGGTAGGAGTATATAAAAAATGAAGCATTCAAGAACGAGATTAAAGCAGCTATCGAAATTAATCTTCTTATTGCTTCACAAGCTTGAGTTAAGAGGCACTGAAATAATTTCCTTTACAGAATTAAAATGCAAACAATAACGAAGAACAATAACTACAACAATCACCGATGTTAGCATTAAACAAATACATGAAACGTCATTTAAAATAAATAATTAAAATACCTTACGGGTTTATCTAGATGTAAGTAAGCAAAACTATTTACAATTCTAAACGTATCGAATGATGAACCATCAAGTCATTTTTGACTCTTGGCTATCACATCAATAGATTTTGTCCATAATGAGATACAGGTAGTCCTTGACTTATAACCATTTGTTTAGTGACCATTCACACTATTACTACTGGCAGTATGTGCATGGTTACATGATCAAAACTGCACGCTTGGCAACTGGCTCTCTACATGGGGCTACCTCTGAAAAGTGTTCGAAAACTTCAGATTGTGCAGAACGCAGCCGCGAGAGCCATCGTGGGGCTTCCAAGATTCCAAGATTCGCCCACGTTTCTTCAACACTCCGTGGCTTGCATTGGCTGTCGATCAGTTTCCGGTCACAATTCAAAGTGCTGGTCATGACCTTTAAAGCCCTATATGGCATTGGACCAGATTACCTCCGGAACCGCCTGCTACCGCACGAATCCCAGCGACCGATAAGGTCCCACAGAGTTGGCCTTCTCCGGGTCCCGTCAACTAAACAATGTCTTTTGGCGGGCCCCAGGGGAAGAGCCTTCTCTGTGGCGGCCCCGGCCCTCTGGAACCAACTCCCCCCCGGAAATTAGAAATGTCCCCACCCTCCCTGTCTTTCGTAAACTACTCAAGACTCATTTATACTGTCAGGCATGGGGGAGTTGAGATAGCTCTTCCCCCTAGGCCATTACAGGTTATGCATGGTATGTTTGTGTGTATGTTTGGTTTTATAATAGGGGTTTTTAGTTGTTTTTTATTATTGGATTGTACATGTTGTGTTTATTATTGTTGTTAGCCGCCCCGAGTCTACGGAGAGGGGCGGCATACAAACTGAATGAATGAATGAATGAATGAATGAATGAATGAATGAATGAATAAATAAATAAATAAATAAAGGCATTTTTGCCTTCTCCCAGCCCCCAGGAGCATTTTGCAGGCCTCCCAAACCCTCTGCGCAACCTGTTTTGCTCAAAAATACCTGTTTCTCATAGGGTGGTGTGTGTTTTTTTTTTTGTTGTTGTTGTTTGCAAAAATGGGGTGGGCAGAGGGTTTGGGAGGCCTGCAGAGAGCTCCTGCTGTCTAGGGGAAGGCAAAAACGCCCCCATTTTTGCGGTGAAAAAGAGTCCAATTTCTTTTGCAAAAACTGGGGCATTTTTGCCTTCCCCTAGACCAGTGTTTTTCAACCAGTGTGCCGTGGCACACTAGTGTGCCGCGAGACATGGTCAGGTGTGCCGCGAAGCTCAGAGAAAGAAAACAAGAGAGAGAGAGAGAAAGCAAGAGAGAGAAAGAGAAAGCAAACAAGAGAGAAAGCAAGCAAGAGAGAGAGCAAGAGAGAGAAAGAAAGAAAGCAAGAGAGAGAGAGAGAGCAAGAGAAAGAGAGGGAGGGAAGGTGGGAGAGAGAAAGACAGAGGGAGGGAGGGAGAGAGAGAGCAAAAAAGAGGAAAGAAGAAAGAGAGAAAGAAAGAGGGATGGAGAGAGAGAAAAAAAGAGGAAGGGAGAGAAAGAGGGAGAGAGAAATAGAGCGGAAGGGAGGAAGAGAGAATTTTTTGTCCAATTTTTTTTTAGCGCCCCCCCCCTCAATGTGCCCCATGGTTTTGTAAATGTAAAAAATGTGCCGCGGCTCAAAAAAGGTTGAAAATCACTGCCCTAGACAGCAGGAGCATGCCGGGGACCTCCCAAACTCTCTGCGCTTCGGTGTATTAGACGCACCAACATTTCTACCCTCTTTTAGAGGGGGTGGTTTATTTATTTTATTTATTAAATTTGTATGCCGCCCCTCTCCATAGACTCGGGGTGGCTCACAACAGTAATAGAAAAAACAATGTAGAATACAAATCTAATAATTAAAACTAAAATGCCATAATTTTAAAAAAAACCACGCACACATAATACCATACATAAACAACATAGGCCTGGGGAAGTTATATCAGTTCCCCCATGCCTGGCGACAAAGGTGGGTTTTAAGGAGTTTACAAAAGGCAAGGAGGGTGGGGGCAGTTCTAATCTCATGGGGGAGCTGGTTCCAGAGGGTCGGGGCTGCAACAGAAAAGGCTCTTCCCCTGGGACCCGCCAAACGACATTGTTTAGTCGACGGGACCCGGAGAAGGCCAACTCTGTGGGACCTAATCGGTCGCTGGGATTCGTGGGGCAGAAGGCGGTCCTGGAGATATTCTGGTACGATGCCATGAAGGGCTTTATAGGTCATAACCAACACTTTGAATTGTGACCGGAAATTGATCGGCAACCAATGCAGACTGCGGAGTGTTGGTGTAACATGGGCATACTTAGGAAAGCCCATGATTGCTCTCGTGTGTCTTATACACCAAAAAATATGAGATCTCACTTAAGTTTGGGCTCAATTGTGGTCATACGTTGAGGAGTAACAGTCTTTTTTTCCTACTGTCTTTTTTCTTTCTTCTTCCTCTCTTAACTTCCTTCTCCACTTTTTCCTTAACCGTTTTACTTTACAGAAGCTACCCCATCACTTCATCTCCTCACTGTCACTTCTAAGGCAGGCTGTTCTACTTGTTGTCATTGGTTTGATTTCTTTATATTTAATTTTAGGGCTTTTCTCTCACTGTCCTGCTTGGCTTTTATTACCAGGGACCTGGTGATCCTCTTCTTCATTTCCAGCTGTCACAGAATTGTCACCAGCACAGCGCCAGCTGTTGAAGCGTCTTCTCTCCAATTTTAAAATCACACTCATTTGCCTTCCAGTCCAACATCCCTTAACGTATATTCCACCCACTGGTTGGATAAATAAGTGGAGAGGACTCATAGAATTAAACTAGAGAAGATGAGGGAAGCAAAAATGTATACAGATTGTGCAGAATGCAGCTGCGAGAGTAATCATGGGCTTTCCCAAATATGCCCATGTTACACCAACACTCCGCAGTCTGCATTGGTTGCCGATCAGTTTCCGGTCACTATTCAAAGTGTTGGTTATGACCTATAAAGCCTTTCATGGCACTGGACCAGACTATCTCAGGGACTGCCTTCTGCTGCACGAATCCCAGCGACCAGTTAGGTCCCACAGAGCGGGTCTTCTCCAGGTCCCGTCAACTAAACAATACCGCTTGGCAGGACCCAGGAGAGGAGCCTTCTCTGTGGCGGCCCTGGCCCACTGGAACCAACTCCCCCAGAGATTAGAATTGCCCCCACCCTCCTTGCCTTTCGTAAGCTCCTAAAAACCCACCTCTGCCATCAGGCATGGGGGAATTGAGATATTCTTTCCCCCTAGGCTTCTACAATTTATGGTATGTTTGTATGTATGATTGATTTTATAAGGGTTTTTAGCTGTTTTTAGTATTGGATTGTCACATGTTGTTTTTACCACTGTTGTTAGCCATCCCGAATTCATGGAGAGGGGTGGCATACAAATCCAATAAATAAATAAATAAATAAAATAAATCTGACTCTCGAGTCAGTATTACGCCAATTTAAAACCCACCTCTGCCGCCAGGCATGGGGGAATTGAGATACTCTTTCCCAATAGGCCTTTACAATTTTATGCATGGTATGTCTGTATGTATGTTTGGTTTTTTATAATAATGGGTTTTTAATTGTTTTTAGTATTGGATTATTATTATATGCTGTTTTATTATTGCTGTTAGCCGCCCCGAGTCTCCGGAGAGGGGCGGCATACAAATCCAATAAATAAATAAATAAATACTAGCCTGAGCAAACTATTATGCTAAGGGGCCTGCTCAGTATTGGGTTCCTTATACTGCCGCCCCGAGACTTCGGAGAGGGGCAGCATACAAATCTAATTAATAATATTAATAATAATAATAGAAGCAACATGAGAAAATATTATTTTACTGAAAGAGTAGTAGATGCTTGGAACAAACTTCCAGCAGATGTGTTTGGGAAAACCACAGTCACTGAATTTAAACATGCCTGGGATAAACATAGATCCATCCTAAGATAAAATACAAGAAATAGTATAAGGGCAGACTAGACGGACCATGAGGTCTTTTTCTGCCGTCAGTCTTCTATGTTTCTATTTTGGTGACTTTTTTGGTTCCGTGCATGCGCCGAAGCAAAAAAATCTCCAAAATCTGGGATGTGCTCATGTGCAAGACATGTGGACATAAGAACATAAGAAGAGCCATGGTGAATCAGGCCTAAGCCCATTGAGTCCAGCATTCTCCGAATCCTCGGAGAGGGGCGGTATACAAATCTAATAAATTATTATTGTTATTAATTATTCTGTGTCACCCAGTGGCCCACCTATTGTCCATGGGGATCTTGAGCAAAAAGAGAAGGCAAAACCCTCCCTTTCCCTTGATCCCCAATAAATGGGACCCAAGGGAATCCTGCCTGCCTCAGCCAACATAGAGGCGGCACAGGGACATCCGTTTGAATAACCACCGATACACTTGGCATCGATGAATCTGTCCAATCCTGCCTTGAAGCTATCAAGGCTGACAGCTGTCACGACCTCTTCTGGAAGTGGATTCCATAAATCAAGGACTGTCTGGGTGAAGAAATATTTTCCTTTATTTGAAGCTGACCGAATAGCGCAGTGATTGTTACCAGTGCACCATCCTTTAATGCAGTGTTTCCCAACCTTGGCAACTTGAAGATATCTGGACTTCAACTCCCAGAATTCCCCAGCCAGCATTCGCTGGCTGGGGAATTCTGGGAGTTGAAGTCCAAATATCTTCAAGTTGCCAAGGTTGGGAAACACTGCTTTAATGTATGGGTGGCAACCCACTACTGGTCCTTTCACTTTCTTTTTGAGAAAGAAAGGGCTGCCTGTCAAACAATTTCAGTCCTGGGCATAGCTGAGTCCCCCCAGCAGGTAGCTCTTTCTTTCTGCCTGCTTAACAACCTTGAAAATCACTTTTAACAGCGGTGAATGCCACGATTGTGGTTGTTGAGAGAATCAATCGTGTGATGTCTCACTTAATGACCACTTTGCTGAACAACTGAGATTCTGGCCTCCATTGTCATCATAAGTCAAGGACTACCTGATGTTGTGTTTGGGCCTGGGCCAGCCGTTGCTCCCACAGATGGGAGAAACGAGGCACAAAGTGAATGTGAAAGCCTGGCTGGCAGCCAGGAAGATGTGGCAGACAGCCAGGAAGACGGGGCAGACAGCCAGGAGGATGAGGCCACTGGTACGCAGGATTCAGCAGACAGCCCAGGGGATTTGGCATACAGTCCCTCACACAGTCTTTTGTCCCTGGGTTCTTCTGCAGATCAATATATTGATCTGCGTAGCTGAAGAGCTATGCAAAGAAGGGATCGCTTTAAGGAGTATTACAAGTCATTATAGGAGCACCTGGGCTGGGTGTGGTTCTTATACTGAGGGCTGGGTGTGGTTCCCTTAATGAGGGCTAAAGGGATAAAAGGGAACAAAGACCAAGGCAAACTGTGGCTGTTTATCTGTGTTATTTTGTGGTTCCTGCTCTGAAGTTTCTGTTCCGTGCCATTAGAGTTTTCAACCCAGCTTTTCAGACAAGTGGGAGGTGAAAACTCTGGGACTTGCTGTTTGCTCCAAAGATTCAAAAGGACTCCTGAAATGTCTTTGCTCATTCCAGGTTGTCTTTATTTGTTTTTTCCTGTGTTTTTTAATGCGGCTGAAGTAAGCCTTGCATTGTTTTCGGACAGTACAAACTGTGTTGAGTAACCCTTTTTTGTTTATTTAATACAAGTTTGCTGATTAGCAGAGCACGTGTGTGTTTGATTTCTTTTCCTTGGACTGTTACGCATTGCCTGAGCCAGTCAGGCAGAACACATTGTGGTCATAAGTCAAGGACTACCTACAAAGCAAAACACTCCTGAACTTTAAAAAAAACAACCTGATCTACCAGCAGATTGTAACTTTTGCTGCTGGCAAAATGCAGAATTGCATTTGCCATCTTGCAGAACCTGATCAGTAATGGCTTTAATTTGTTCTTCAGCACCGCGGATGTTTGAAAAATTGCTCCCAGGCATATAAAAGCTTTAACTTCTAAACAGACACAATTTATCTTCCAGCAGTGTTCACAATTTATACGTCTTTTGCTAGGCCATTACTTTAAGTTTAGCATAATTAATGAGCAGCCTTCTCGAGGGCCTGTTCTTTCTTCCTTAAGTCAAGACGCACTGTATGAAGAACACCATCGTCAGCGTAAAGAAAGGAGCTACGTGTGCCAATTACTCTGGGCGAAACGTATACTTCATTAAAGGTTGAGCTCTTAATCAAGTATCCGATTCTCACATAATCATAGAGTTAGAAGTTACCATAGAAACATAGAAGTCTGACGGCAGAAAAAGACCTCATGGTCCATCTAGTCTGCCCTTATACTATTTCCTGTATTTTATCTTACAATAGACATATGTTTATCCCAGGCATGTTTAAATTCAGTTACTGTGGATTTACCAACCACGTCTGCTGGAAGTTTGTTCCAAGGATCTACTACTCTTTCAGTAAAATAATATTTTCTCACGTTGCTTTTGATCTTTCCCCCAACTAACTTCAGATTGTGTCCCCTTGTTCTTGTGTTAACTTTCCTATTAAAAACACTTCCCTCCTGGACCTTATTTAACCCTTTGACATATTTAAATGTTTCAATCATGTCCCCCCTTTTCCTTCTGTCCTCCAGACTATACAGATTGAGTTCATTAAGTCTTTCCTGATACGTTTTATGCTTAAGACCTTCCACCATTCTTGTAGCCCGTCTTTGGACCCGTTCAATTTTGTCAATATCTTTTTGTAGGTGAGGTCTCCAGAACTGGACACAGTATTCCAAATGTGGTCTCACCAGCACTCTATATAGCGGGATCACAATCTCCCTCTTCCTGCTTGTTATACCTCTAGCTATGCAGCCAAGCATCCTACTTGCTTTCCCTACCGCCTGACTGCACTGTTCACCCATTTTGAGACTGTCTGAAATCCCTACCCCTAAATCCTTTTCTTCTGAAGTTTTTGCTAACACAGAATAGAGGTCTTCTAGATCTACCCCAAGGGAGGAGGTGTCATACCATTTCAGATTGTTTGTCCAAATTTTTCCTGCAAACACCCATAACTCCAGGAGGCAAGCAATGCCACTATTTAATACTGTGCTTCTCAATTATTTTCTGTTACACCCCTAGGAAAAAATAAACATTTTGTGCCCCTCCCCAATTCTCTGCCGACACGCGTGTCAAGGCCCACCCCACCTGACCTGCCACCCCCAAATTGTGTCCCATCAAGAGACGCACATATGACACTTGTACCAGTACCTCTGGCACCAGGCTTGGGGGGATTAGATCCTAGCCCCCTGGCCGACAAATGTTTGTATGGCTCTTGTTTGAATGGGTTTGACTGGGCTTTTTTTTAGCATAACTGGGGATTTTAGATTGTGTATTCGCTTTTAATTAATTGGAGTTGCTATTGCATTCTGTTGTTTTTTAATATGTTGTAAGCCACCCCGAGTCCTCGGAGAGGGATGGCATATAAATCCAATAAATAATAAAATAAATAAATTACCCCACGGGCCAGATCTAAGCACCTTGTGTGCCAGGTGAGGCCCGCGGGCCTTGAGTTTGACATCCCTGTGGTACACAGTGTTATGCCAGGCTATTGGCAATTAGCCCCCAGTGAGTTCAGAATAAGTTTCAAACACACACAGTCAAAAGGAAGAAAGCAAGTTTATAAAACAGTCTTGAAATACAAGCTCCGAGAAGAGTCAAAGTACTCTCACCCAAAAGTCCTTGGATGCAGAAGCGTGCCAAAACAAAGGAGTAGATAAGATAACTGTAAATCCACACAGCCACACATGCCAAAAGTCCTTAAAAGTTCTTTAACCATGAAATATCCAAAGTTCACTAAAAGTCCTTGAATATTACGAGCTCTCCACGCTGCAGCAATCTTCTTTCAAAAATCTCTCTTTCCCAATTGGATAAATGCCCACAGCCCACGCTTCCCAACACCCATATTTATCATTAACATAATTATCCCTGAACAGGTGTGCTCACTTATCTTCTGAGACGCCTGCATAACTGTTCCCTTCATGCCACAAGCCTACGCACACGGGCATCCACAAGTGGGTCCTCCTCCGATTCTGAGGACTCACTAATTGGAGCACTGACTGGTGGGCTGGCTGCAACCATATCCCTATCTGTCTCCTCTTGTCCACGGTCTGTCCCTTACTGTGAGCCAACTTCACTGTCCGAGTCCGCTAGCAACAAAACAGGTCTCTGATAAACCGATGATTTCCATGAATAAACATCAAAATTCCGCATAGCAGAAGCTGGCCCAGAGCCAACCACAACACATAAAGGGGGAAAACTCTTAAAAAGGTTTTCTTTGTATTGATCCCAGCTGCAATTATATCTCAGTGGTCAATTAATAGTTAGAGCAGAAAAAAAATCAACTACAGTGGTACCTCTACTTAAGAACGCCTCTACTTAATAACTTTTCTAGATAAGAACCAGATGTTCAAGATTTTTTGCCTCTTCTTAAGAACCATTTTCTACTTAAGAACCCGGAAAAATTTCTCAGGAAATTTGAGAGTGGCACGAAGACCTGGTCAGTTTCCTGCCATTCCCCCTTTAATTCAAGCCATCTCGGGTTTTTCTGGGCTGCCAGAGGAGCCTTTCGGTGCCTTTAGGAGCTTTTCAGTGGCGCTTAAGGAGGCGCTTGGAGAGGGAATAAACCTCTGCCAGCGCCCAGAGAAAAGAAATACTCCCTCCGCTCTGGACAGCGACTGTCCTCTTCCTCTTCTACCTCCTCCTCCTCCCACCCAATTCCGAGCTTTTATTTCTTTCTTAAATGGGTTTGCACACATTATTTGCTTTTACATTGATTCCTAGGGGAAAAATTGCTTCTACTTACAAACTTTTCTACTTAAGAACCTGATCACGGAACGAATTAAGTTCTTAAGCAGAGGTACCACTGTATTTTCTTAAGGAATATTAATTCCTAAAAGGCAGCACACTAGACTAAGCAGGTACAATACTAAGAGTTTGGGTACTCGGAATTTTCCCCTGGTCAGGCTGTCTGCCACTTTAAAGGATAATCTGTCTATAAATATTGTCTGAGTGCGTATGTGAGATGATACCATTGCAAGCCGGGTTCTCAATCCTTCACAGCCCAGCTGAAGAATCAATATACTGTATGGCAATAGATTTTAAACAACCTGTTCAGATACGAACGTCACTCAACTGAAGTAAAGCAAAACTCCTGAAATCAATAAAGGCAATACACTTAGTTCCAAAATTGTCACATCTTCTAAAATTTACTGCAGCGATTTTTAATATGAGAAAACAACCATAAGACCTTACAACAAAGGCAGGGTGCCCTCAGCAACCAGTAGAAAAACTGGTTATGGGTTACATTGCCAGGAACTGCAGATATTTAAAATGACGTTTTGAATCCATAAATCTAAGTTAATGTGCTGGCCCACAACATTCTTCAGAACTTTCAAAAGCTGACAGAATTGTTTATTTTATTTATTTATTTATTTTGTCCAATACACATTGAGAGTTTTAGTGGGTATATATATACACATAGTAAAATACATGATGAAGGTTATAGAGGAGATACTCAAAGTAAAATATATCTAAGAAATAATAGAAAATAAGATATAGTAATAGAACATATCAATGAAAGAATAGAAGAAGAGATATAGAAATAGAAGAAAGGTATAGGAGATATAGGAGAGCAATAGGACAGGGGACGGAAGGCACTCTAGTGCACTTGTACTCGCCCCTTACTGACCTCTTAGGAATCTGGATAGGTCAACCGTAGATAATCTAAGGGTAAAGTGTTGGGGGTTTGGGGATGACACTATGGAGTCCGGTAATGAGTTCCACGCTTCAACAACTTGGTTGCTGAAGTCTTATTTTTTACAATCAAGTTTGGAGTGGTTAGTAAGTTTAAATCTGTTGTGTGCTCTTGTGTTGTTGTGGTTGAAGCTGAAGTAGTCGCCGACAGGCAGGACGTTGCAGCATATGATCTTGTGGGCAATACTTAGATCATGTTTAAGGCGTCTTAGTTCTAAACTTTCTAGGCTCAGGATTGAAAGTCCAGTCTCATAGGGTATTCTGTTTCGAGTGGAGGAGTGAAAGACTCTTCTGGTGAAGTATCTTTGGACATTTTCAAGGGTGTTAATGTCTGAGATGCGATATGGGTTCCAAACGGATGAGCTGTATTCGAGGATGGGTCTGGCAAAAGTTTTGTAAGCTCTGGTAAGCAGTGTGAGATTGCCAGAGCAGAAGCTACGTAGGATTAGATTTACAACTCTTGAAACCTTCTTGGCTCTGTTGTTGCAGTGGGCTTTGGCACTTAAATCTTTTGTTATTAGTACAGTGATCCCCCGCTCGTTGCGAGGGTTCCGTTCCAGGACCCCCCGCAATGAGCGGGTTTTCGCGAAGTAGCGCTGCGGAAGTAAAAACACCATCTGCGCATGTGCAGATGGTGTTTTTAACTTCCGCAGCGCTAGCGAGGAGCCGAAGATTGGGGGCGGTGCGGGTGTTTTACAACGTCGCCGCCGACATGGGGGGCTCGCTAGCACCCCCCGAACCCCCATCTGCTGACTTCTAAAGCGGGGAAGTTCGCTAGGAGTCAGCGGAGAACGGCGCGCCTGCTTTAAAACGATCGGAGCCGGCTCCGATCGTTTTAAAGCAAGCGCGCCGTTCTCCGCTGACTCCTAGCGAACTTCCCCGCTTTAGAAGTCAGCGGAGAACGGCACGCCTGCTTTAAAACGCGCGCCTGCTTTAAAACGTAGTGAAATTCCTAAAACTTGTTCCATAGATCGAAAGGAACGGTGAAGTTACCCAAGAATGATAAAACATTAAGACTACAAGTTGATGTAGTGGAAAGCAGTACTCTTCAGTCCAAACATTGAGAAGACATCTAACAATGAAGGCCGAGAGAAAAAAGAAGAAGAAGAAGAAGAAGAAGAAGAAGAAGAAGAAGAAGAAGATGATAATAATAATAATAATAACATTGATTGATTGATTGATTGATTGATTGATTGACTGATTGATTGTATTTATATGCTGCTCACTCTGAGATGGACTCAAAGTGGCTAACAAGCAGATAAATACAACAATAATAAAATAGAAAAATAGTAAAAAAAAACAATCAAGAGTGAAATAATACAATAAAACAATATTCTAAAAAACCATACATACGTTACAGTCAATCTAGTTCCAGGCCTACTGGAAAAACCAGGTCTTAATTCTCTCCTTATCTATCTATCTATCATATATACTTATATATTCACTCCTTATCTCTTATATCATATATATTCTCTCCCTCCCATCTACTTCTCTTCTTTTTTACTTTCTATCTTTATATATAATGTCTATTCTCTTCCATATGTATTGTATATTGGACAAAGAATAAATAAATAAAATAAATAAAATAAATAAAATAAATAAAATAAATAAAATAAATAAAATAAATAAAATAAATAAAATAAATAAAATAAATAAAATAAATAAAATAAATAAAATAAATAAAATAAATAAAATAAATAAATAAAATAAATAAAATAAATAAAATAAATAAATAAAATAAATAAAATAAATAAAATAAATAAAATAAATAAAATAAATAAAATAAATAAAATAAATAAAATTAATAAAATTAATAAAATAAATAATAAAATAAATAAAATAAATAAAATAAATAAAATAAATAAAATAAATAAAATAAATAATAAAATAAATAAAATAAATAAATAAAATAAATAAAATAAATAAAATAAATAAAATAAATAAATAAAATAAATAAAATAAATAAAATAAATAAAATAAATAAAATAAATAAAATAAATAAATAAAATAAATAAAATAAATAAAATAAATAAAATAAATAAAATAAATAAAATAAATAAATAAATAATGGTATTCCGGAAGACTGGTAGGGAGGAGATAGTATGAATCTCTGGGGGAAGTTGAATACATAGGATTGGAGTGGCCACAGAGAAGGCTCTTTCCCAAGGTCCCACCAACCAACATTGCCTGGTGGACGGGACCTGGAGAAGGCTGACTCTGTGGGCCCTTATTGGCCGCAATGAGGTATGAGGTCGGATAACAACAACAACAACAACAGAGTTGGAAGGGACCTTGGAGGTCTTCTAGTCCAACCCCCTGTTTGGGCAGGAAACCCTACATTATTTCAGACAAATGGTTATGCAACATCTTAAAAATTTATAGTGTTGGAAGCAGGAGGAAAAGACTTAATCTTTAAAACCTGTACCTGACATGGGCATGGGCTTGAGTTCTGTCTATCTTCATCACTTGAAGGCATGACAAGGATCAATGGATTGAAACATACCATAGAGTTGAATAGAACTGGACAGGAAAAACCATTGCTTTTATGTTTTATGGATGCACATACTTGGCTTTAAACCACATATTCAAAACAGATTTTTATCTACTGTATGTTTTATCTATCTATCTATCTATCTATCTATCTATCTATCTATCTATCTATCTATCTATCTATCTATCTATCTTCCTATCTATCTTCCTATCTATCTGTCTGTCTGTCTGTCTGTCTGTCTGTCTGTCTGTCTGTCTGTCTGTCTGTCTGTCTGTCCTATCCTATCCTATCCTATCCTATCCTATCCTATCCTATCTATCTATCCTATCCATCCATCTATCTAATCTACCTACCTACCTACCTACCTAATCTCTCAACTCCCTAGGGACTCAGGACTGCTTACAACAAAATGAACATTAATCAGTGTAAAATTTCATTTCAATTTAAAATAATTGCAGCCACCCATATATTCATGGGCCTATCTCGCAAGTCTTTCCCCCAAGGTCAATGGCCCCAGGCCTTCCGGCTTTCCGGAAGGCCAATAAGGTGGGGGTAGTGTGGATCTCAGGAGGTAGCTGATTCCAGAGAGTCGGGGCCACCACAGAGAAAGCTCTCCCCCGCGGAGCTGCCAGCCAACAGTGTTTAGCATATGGGGCCAGAAAAAGACCAACCCTGTGGGATCTTACCGGTTGCTGGGAGGTATGTGGTAGAAGGCGGTCTCGAAGATTTGTCAAACAATCGTCCTTTCTCATTCATTCTTGAGTCTTCAAGCACACAATCTGAATTATCATTTTGTTATAGTTTCCAACCATTCTTACATGACATGTACATGAAAAATACAGCGTAGCATTTGTAGATTGGTGGATGCTATACTTTCTCAGCAAAGGAAAAGAGATGCCAAACTTTCTGCTTTAAAACTTTTGCCTTGCGCCAGTCAGCTCTTAGGTCACGTTCTGCTTTGATCTGGAACACCCACACTGTGTCTCTTCCCAGAGAGGTGAGTTGTGGGCACTGAGGTCTTGAGAAGTCAAGTTCCCCAATGTCTTGCTTCTTCCACTATAGGAATACATAATTAACTTGTCCCATTGCCAAATGACTCTTACTAGCTAGAGAGAAGTTGCTGCATTGGTTTTATTAGTACAGTAGTACCTCTACTTATGAACTTAATTCATTCCGTGACCAGGTTTGTAAGAAGAAGCAATTTTTTCCATAGGAATCAATGTAAAAGGAAGTAATGCGTGTGATTGGGGAAACCACAGGGAGAGTAGAGGCCCTGTTTCCTCCCAGGAGATTCCTAGAGAGGCCCCACGGAGGCTTCTCCCCGCCTTTTCCGCCCTGTTTCCTCCCAGGAGATTCCTAGAGAGGTCCCACGGAGGCTTCTCCCTGCCTTTTCCGGCCCTGTTTCCTCCCAGGAGATTCCTAGAGAGGCCCCACGGAGGCTTCTCCCTGCCTTTTCCAGTCCTGTTTCCTCCCAGGAGATTCCTAGAGAGGCCCCATGGAGGCTTCTCCCTGCCTTTTCCAGTCCTGTTTCCTCCCAGGAGATTCCTAGAGAGGCCCCACGGAGGCTTCTCCCTGTCTTTTCTGGTTACAGTTCTTGAGGCTCGGGTTTGTAAATGGAAAATGGTTCTTGAGAAGAGGCAAAAAAATCTTGAATACCCGATTCTTATCTAGAAAAGTTCGTAAGTAGAGGCATTCTTTAGGTAGAGGTACCACTGTAACAAGGAATTAGCTGAGCACGGCAAGGGCTATTGATAATAATGTAGGACAAAGAGGCAGAAGACTGGCAGGACGCATTCATGAACACAAATTAGTAGCCACAAGATAAGATGAAAAACTCTTTTAATTTGACAACATATGGACAACCCCGACCATAGTTTCGGTTGGGATACTCTATGCATCTGAAACCAAACCTTAAGTCCAAAAATGCCAGGAAATTATTTAGAAGCCTGGCGCTCTGACAAGTTAGCCATCAACGACATCTAGACATAATGTCTACATGCTATGCAAAAGAGACAATCAACAAGCCAAAAAGGGATTAAAAGGGAATAACTCCCCACCAGCAAATCACAAAAGTGATTGTGGAGGTCACACTATGCCTGTCTGAATATGAATTCAGATTCAATTATAACTCCATATAAATTCAGATTCAATTATAACTGCATGAAAAAGAAAATTGTATAAGGTACACCTCCGCGATTATGATGATTAATATTAATATCTTATTAAGTGTTGTTCCTGACTGGCTCAGGCAATGCATAATAGTCCAAGGAAAAGAAATCAAACACACACGTGCTCTGCTAATCAGCAAACTTGTATTAAACAAACAAAAAAGGGTTACTCAAAACAGTTCTTAGTGTCCGAAAACAATGATAGTGCAAGGCTTACTTCAGCCGCATACAAAAACACAGGGAAAAACAAAGACAACCTGGAATGAGCAAAGACGTTTCAGGAGTCCTTTTGAATCTTTGAAGCAAACAGCAAGTCCCAGAGTTTTCACCTCCCACTTGTCTGAAAAAGCTGGGTTGAAAACTGCAACGGCACGGAACAGAAACTTCAGAGCAGGAACCACAAAATAACACAGATAAACAGCCACAGTTTGCCTTGGGCCTCTGTTCCCTTTTATCCCTTTAGCCCTCATTAAGGGAACCACACCCAGCCCTCAGTATAAGAACCACACCCAGCCCAGGTGCTACTATGATGACTTGTAATACTCCTTCAGTCGATCCCTTCTCTGCATAGCTCTTCTGCTACGCAGATCAATATATTGATCTGCAGAAGAATCCAGAGACGAAAGACTGTCTGAGGGACTGCATGCCAAATCCCCTGGGCTGTCTGCTGAATCCTGCGTACCAGTGGCCTCGTCCTCCTGGCTGGCTGCCACATCTTCCTGGCTGTCTGCCACATCATCCTGGCTGTCAGCCAGGCTTTCACATTCACTTTGTGCCGCGTCTCTCCCATCAGTGGGAGCAACGGCTGGCCCAGGCCCAAACACAACATTAAGTGGCACAATTTTGTTTGGGATTTAGCTAAACCCACGGCACACCTCTAATTTCAGCTTTTGATTCTTAGCTGCTTTGAGGCTTGCTTAATATTATTTGCTACCGATGCCCAATGACCTCATATCACTTATTGATTCGATTTATATCCATTCAAGTTACACTTTATCTGGCGAGTAGTTGCTTAAGAGCAGAAACTGCCAGTCAAAAGGATTCCACTGGGATATTAGCAGCAGGTAATTGTGGCCAATTCATATAGATTTCTTTTATTTAAGAATAACCTCTGGGCAGATAGAATAAAGAAATTGTTCAAAGTTTATGAGCTGCCACCAAGTATATGTTTTCATGGGATTTTTAGTGCATTTGTTGGAACGGGCATGAAAATATCAAAGAAACTCATCCGTTACTTAATCCCCATGAAAAGTTGTCGATTTTTCCACATCCGTGAAAAGTTCTGTAAATGAGAGAGGAATTGGGGAGGAAATGAGAAAGTTGCAAAAAGTCATCATTAAGGATCACTGGGGAGAATTTGCTTTTGTTAGGAAGCAGTGTTGCCTCTTTTTCTTTCCTTCTTTAAAATAAATTTTGGATAGCACGGAAAAGAAAAACAAACAAACCCTAAACTATATTTCCAATTAAACAATGCACTGCCCCCCACCACAGCATTCCAGTTCCTCGTGTGCTATAAAATAGATAATTCTTAGAAACATAGAAACATAGAAGACTGATGGCAGAAAAAGACCTCATGGTCCATTTAGTCTGCCCTTATACTATTTCCTGTATTTTATCTTACAATGGATATATGTTTATCCCAGGCATGTTTCAATTCAGTTCCTGTGGATTTACCAACCACGTCTGCTGGAAGTTTGTTCCAAGCATCTACTACTCTTTCAGTAAAATAATATTTTCTCACGTTGCCTTTGATCTTTCCCCCAACTAACTTCAGATTGTGTCCCCTTGTTCTTGTGTTCACTTTCCTATTAAAAACACTTCCCTCCTGGACCTTATTTAACCCTTTGACATATTTAAATGTTTCGATCATGTCCCCCCTTTTCCTTCTGTCCTCCAGACTATACAGATTGAGTTCATTAAGTCTTCCCTGATACGTTTTATGCTTAAGACCTTCTACCATTCTTGTAGCCCGTCTTTGGACCCGTTCAATTTTGTCAATATCTTTTTGTAGGTGAGGTCTCCAGAACGGAACACAGTATTCCAAATTCTTACGGGCTAATTGCATGAATCACTTAGGTTAAGAATTAAACAGGCTTAAAGGACGAGCCATTTAAACTGGCAATAGGCAAACAGTAGCACTAAGCGCACAGCATCCTAAATAAAGCAACTAATAAATAGAGATTAAAAATGCACAAGATTAAGGAAGTGACAAAAGTTAAATTGGTGGTGGTGGTGGGAAATAACTCGCTTTATTTCTAAGAAGAGAGAACCATATGGTATGCAATTTGGGCCTTAAAAAAAAAAATCTTGATTTTTGTAAAGCGAGGGACCAACGTTACTGTATCCCCTCAACTTCTGAATTTCTACATACGCTAACCCATAACGGGTGAACTCACAATTCGTGGTTAAGTAAAAGCAAACAGAGAGCACATTATGGTGTTGTGTGCGGTGTAAATGCACCAACCTTCATGGCCAGATGCTTCCTTGACCGTTGCAGTGGAAAAATCTGTAGGAAGGTGAAAGACCACCCTTTTCTTTCCCTCTTCTTCCAAACAGGAAGTCCTTCATAGGGTTCATTTAGAAACATAGAAACATAGAAGACTGACGGCAGAAAAAGACCTCATGGTCCATCTAGTCTGCCCTTATACTATTTTCTGTATTTTATCTTACGATGGATATATGTTTATCCCAGGCATGTTTAAATTCAGTTACTGTGGATTTACCAACCACGTCTGCTGGAAGTTTGTTCCAAGGATCTACTACTCTTTCAGTAAAATAATATTTTCTCATGTTGCTTTTGACCTTTCCCCCAACTAACTTCAGATTGTGTCCCCTTGTTCTTGTGTTCACTTTCCTATTAAAAACACTTCCCTCCTGAACCTTATTTTACCCTTTAACATATTTAAATGTTTCGATCATGTCCCCCCTTTTCCTTCTGTCCTCCAGACTATACAGATGGAGTTCATTAAGTCTTTCCTGATACGTTTTATGCATCAGACCTTCCACCATTCTTGTAGCCCGTCTTTGGACCCGTTCAATTTTGTCAATATCTTTTTTAGGTGAGGTCTCCAGAATTGAACACAGTATTCCAAATGTGGTCTCACCAGCGCTCTATATAAGGGGATCACAATGTCCCTCTTCCTGCTTGTTATACCTCTAGCTATGCAGCCAAGCATCCTACTTGCTTTTCCTACTGCCCGACCACACTGCTCACCCATTTTGAGACTGTCAGAAATCACTACCCCTAAATCCTTCTCTTCTGAAGTTTTTGCTAACACAGAACTGCCAATGCAATACTCAGATTGAGGATTCCTTTTCCCCAAGTGCATTATTTTACATTTGGAAACATTAAACTGCAATTTCCATTGCTTTGACCATTTATCTAGTAAAGCTAAATCATTTGCCATATTACAGACCCCTGACACCCTTGAAACTGTCCAAAGATACTTCACCAGAAGAGCCCTTCACTCCTCCACTCGAAACAGAATACCCTACGAGATTAGACTTTCAACCCTGGGTCTAGAAACCTTAGAACTAAGACGCCTTAAACAAGATCTAAGTATTGCCCACAAGATCCTATGCTGCAACGTCCTGCCTGTCGGCGACTACTTCAGCTTCAACCACAACAACACAAGAGCACACAACAGATTTAAACTTATTATTAACCGCCCCAAACTTGACTGTAAGAAATATGACTTCAGTAACCGAGTTGTCGAAGTGTGGAACTCATTACCGGACTTCATAGTGTTATCCCCAAACCCCCAACACTTTACCCTTAGATTATCTACGGTTGACCTATCCAGATTCCTAAGAGGTCAGTAAGGGGCGAGTTCAAGTGCACTAGAGTGCCTTCCGTCCCCTGTCCTATTGCTCTCCTATATCTCCTATTCCTTTCTTCTATTCCTATATCTCTTCTTCGATTCTTTCATTGATATGTTCTATTACTATACCTTCTTTTCTATTCTTTCTTAGATACATTTTACTATGAGTATCTCCTCTATAACCTTCATCATGTATTTTACTATGTGTATATAGATATATATCCACAAAAACCCTCATTGTGTATTGGACAAAATAAATAAATAAAATAAATTATTTTGATATATTGTTCTTTTTCATTAGGCCAGGACTGGGGACTTAGCCCTGACAAGACTGAATCCCAGACAGCATCAAATCACAAACACACACAAGATTTTGAAATACAAGAACTCAAAAATGATGCAATTATTTTTTTGCCATCTGTTTATAAAACTCTAACTTCTTATCAAAGACTCCACCACAACGGCAGAAAAAAAAGGCAAAGATATTGACATTAGAATGAAAGAGGAAGGAAATACTGTATAATTGCTTGTCTGTATGATTATTGATTATTGGAAAATTACTAGCAAGGACAAGGTTAATCCCATTATTATGGCATCTTTTAAGAACTGGCAAAATGAAACTCGAATGCAATACAGAACATCATCCACAGTAAACCATCTAACCAATCCATTCTGGACTAGTACAACCATCTCATGAGGGTTTTAACAGAGAAGATTGATTGATCTCTTTGGCTCCTGAAGATGACAATTCTCTAAGAGAAGGGAACATATTTTTTTAATTTAACTTGCAGTACCGACAGAAGTCCCTGGCAGGAAGCCTACTGGTTGATACTCAGGTCCTAAGCCACAAATTGTAAATTTAGAAGCAAACCGAGAATCATTGCCTTTCTCATAATCAAAGAGCTACAGAGATAAACGTTGGGGATCTTATCACAGATCGAGCAGCTGCGTTCTGAATCACCAGGTGATTTTCAAGAGCAGGGTTATGTCCAAACAGATGGGGACCGAGACTTACGTAATTGTAAGCATGTTCACATGGCCCGGGAATGTTTGTAAAATGGGTGCATCAGATATAACTGTATAAAAGCCCTCTTAGCCATAACTGCCACCTTGTCCACGAACCCGCACGAATCCCAGCGACCGATAAGGTCCCACAGAGTTGGCCTTCTCCGGGTCCCGTCGACTAAACAATGTCGTTTGGCAGGCCCCAGGGGAAGAGCCTTCTCTGTGGCGGCCCCGGCCCTCTGGAATCAACTCCCCCCGGAGATTAGAACTGCCCCCACCCTCCTTGTCTTTCGTAAATTACTCAAGACCCATCTATACCGCCAGGCATGGGGGAGTTGAGACACCTTTCCCCCAGGCTTTTTTATATCTATGTTTGGGTATGTATGTGTGGTTTGCTTTTTAAATATGATAGGGTTTTTATGTGCTTTTTTAATATTAGATTTGTTTTCGCTAGAATATTGTTTTTATTATTGTTGTGAGCCGCCCCGAGTCTTCGGAGAGGGGCGGCGTACAAATCTAATAAATAAATAAAATAAATGAAACAAACAAACAAACAAACAAACTCCACGGTTCTGTATAAAGAGCAACATCCCCGGCAGAGGAAGATTTCTTTCCATAGTGATGTTATTAGAGTTTATAAATACGAACATTGAAAAAATAATGTAACGAACTAAGAAATGTATCTTTTTCCCTATCGCTTTTAAGGGTATGGTAATTTTTAAAATTAAAAATCAATTTTATTTTAGTACATATACACACATAAGCTCTTTCACTGTTACTCTCTGCGAAGAATGTTTTCCAAGACCTAAGTCTTTGCAGGATTTTATTCATTGCTCTAACTTGCTCTGAATAAATTTCTTTCCAGCCCTAACCAGGTGTTAACAATGTTCCCAGCTCTTGCCTGCTTGCAAGCTCTTTCATTGTTACTCTCTGCGAAGAATGTTTTTCCAACCCTGTCTTTGAATTTTTTATTTATTGCTTTAACTTGCTCTGAATAAATTTATTTCCAGCCCTAACCAAGTGCTAACAATGTTCCCTAGGCTCTTTCATTGTTACTCTCTTGGAAGAATGTTTTCCAAGCCCTAAGTCTTTGCAGGTTTTTTTCCCATTGGTCTAACTTGCTCCAAATGTTTCTCTCCAGCCCTAACCAGGTGCTAACGATGTTACCTGCTTGCAAGCTCTTTCATTGTTACTCTCTATGAAGAATGTTTTTCAAACCTGTCTTTGTAGGGGGGTTTTCATTGCTTTACTTACTCCATATGTTTCTTTCCAGCCCTAACCAGGTGCTAACAATGTTCCCAGCTCTTACTGGCTTGCAAGTTCTTTCATTGTTACTCTCTTCGAAGAGGTTTTTCCAAGCCCTAGGTTTTTGCAGGGATTTTTCCATTGCACTACTTGCTTGGAAAGTTTCTTTTCAGGTGCTAATGATATTGTCAGCTCTTACTGGCTTGCAAGCTCTTTCATTGTTACTCTCTCCGAATAAAGTTTTTTTTTAAGCCCTAACCAGGGGATAAAATAATGTGCTGGCTAAGGACGCTAGCCAGATGAATACCTGGTAAGCAGATTCTTTTTGCTATTTTTCTCCCCAAAAACTAACACGCATCTTATACTACGGTGCATCTTATACTCTGCAAAATTCTGCCTTCTGGCAGAAGATACAGAACAACTAAAACTCGGACCACACGTTTCCTGAATAGTTTTTATCCCAGAGCTATACTCGCACTTAACAATGAACTAAAAGGTCACCATCAGTGAACTGTTGGACAATATTACTCGGTTTGTCATGTAGATGTTTGAGTGGTTCAGGGTGGGGAATAGTAGTGGGTGGGACATTTTATTCTATTTTTATTCTATTTTTTATTTTATTTTTAAATTTATCTATATGATTTTATGTATGGTGGGACTGGTCTCTGGGTGTCACACGACTTTCGTTGCCAATGACAATTCGTCGTTTTGACAATGATAATACATTTATTATTATTATTATTATTATTATTATTATTATTATTATTGAAAAAAAATAACATTAATACTCTGATGCCTCTTTGAATGTTCACAATGCAGCTGTTTCATAGGGGAAAAAACCCTGTGTGGGCCAGAGATCTGACTGGAGGGAGGATTAGTTTATATCAATGTGTTCAGGTATCAAAACTCAACGATTTCTTGTCAGTATCTGATAATGTCATTCTCCAAGTGGCTGTCATTTCCCTCTTCCAAACTTCAGTGATTAATCCTGCCAAACATCCCCAGTACAGTATCAAATTACTTCTATAAGGAAACATAGGGAGACAATTAACCAAAAAAACCTCGCCGACATATAAACATATCAGCAATGGTTGATTTTTTTTTTCAAATGGCAACATGGGACTATAAAAGCTACAGGCTGCATTTTTATATAAAAGTGTGAGAGACAAATGCTGTCAGAAAGGCAAATATGAAATGAGCAAAGAGTGAACGTTGACTGGGCGGTTGCTCTATCTCAGTGGTTTTCAACCTGGGGGTCGAGACCACTTTGGGGGTCGAATGAGTGCTTCACATGGGTTGCCCAAGACCGTGGGAAAAGTCAAATTTCCCAGGGTGTTAGGAACTAAAGCTTCTATTCTGGTACCTTGGAAGATCTTTTTACAATCCGACCAATCAGGCGTTTACAGTGGGGGTGTCCCTCTGACCTTCCCTCCAATCAGCTTAAAGCTCTGTTGGGAGAAGTGGTGCTAGACTTATGGTTGGGAGCCACCACAACATGAGGAATTGTATTAAGGGGGTGGCGGCATTAGAAAGGTTGAGAACCACTGCTCTATCTAGTACAGGGGTGTCAATATTAATTTCTTTGAAGGCCACGTCAGGGTTATGTTTGACCTCAAGGGGGGCAAGGGGTGTGGTCAGCTCAACTTCACCTGTGGTGGCCTGAGAAGTCTGCCAACAAAAACAGGCTCCCAAGCTCTGTTTTCTACCATGATAGTGTCCTGCAAACCTCCGGACAGCGAAAACAGAACTTGGGAGGTCCGCCAGCTCTATTTTTGGCTGCAATGGCTTCCTGCAACCCTCTGCTGGCAAAAATAGAGCTCTACGCAGCCCTCCTGAGCCCCATTTTCACTGGTCGACACTGCGGGCCGGCCCTTCGCTGTTTCCATGGTGGCCCCATGGACCAGACCTAAACACTCCGCAGAGTCGGATATGGTCCATGGGCCTGGAGTTTGACAACCTTGATGATTTGGGATTACAGTACCTATCACATCTACACTGTGAATGTTCATGTGATAAATATGACCCCCAAATTTCCTCATAACTGTTTTTATAAATGCAATTTTAACGAATCAGCGTCAAAGGCCTTCCCACCTGAAGTGAAGTCATTAAACTGTTTTTTAAATATTGGGTTTGTACTGTTTTTTTCTTGTTGTGAGCCGTTCCGAGTCCTCGGAGAGGGGCGGCATACAAATCTAAATAATAATAGTAGTAATAATAATAATAATAATAATAATAATAATAATAATAATAATAACCGAATTCTGAAGCATAACACACCAGACATTGTGATCGTGGAGAAAAAGAAAGTATGGATCATCGACATCGCAATCCCAGGGGACAGCAGAATTGAGGAGAAGCAGCTAGAGAAATTAGTGAAATACGAAGATCTAAAAATCGAGCTGCAACGACTCTGGCATAAGCCCATGAAAGTGGTCCCAGTGGTACTTGGCACGCTGGGCGCAGTACCAAAGGATCTCAGCGGACATTTGAAAACCATCGGAATTGACAAAATCTCCATCTGTCAATTGCAAAAGGTCGCTTGACTGGGATCGGCAAACATAATTCGCCGCTACATCACGCAGTCCTAGGTGCTTGGGAAGCGCCCGACTGGTGATGAAATACGAAATCCAGCATAGTGATCTTGTTTGCTGTGTTGTACTGACATAATAATAATAATAATAATAATAATAATAATAATAATAATAATAATAATAATAATAATTACAAAGTATTTCTATGGGGGCATTTGCGCTCTCTGAGCTGTGTGGTTTTCTTGTAGACAATTCCTTACAAAATAGGAAACACTACAAAGAATGCAGAAAGCATTACAAAGCATTACAAAGAACGTAGAATACAAAGAGACGGGATGGTGCAGTGGTTAGTGTGCAGCACAGCAGGCTCCTTCACCTAACTGCTAGCTATAGTTCAGCAGTTCAAATCTCACCACCCCTCAAAGTACACTCAGCCTTCCATCCTTCCGAGGTGAGTAAAATGAGGACCCAGATTGTTGGGGGCAATAGGCTGATTCCGTAAACCGCTTAGAGAGGGTTGGAAAAGCATGGTGAAGCGGTATATAAGTCTAAATGCTATTGCTAATGAGCTACAAATTTTCTCTTCTATGGAAGCCAACCCTCCCTCGGACACACACACACCCAATCTTGCATAGTTGTGTCACTCACACTCTAAAATCCTCTGATTCTCCCCCCCACAAATGAAGTTACCCCCACCCACATAAATGTGACAAACCCATCTTGCAAGGCGGGCCAAGGCTGCAATTCTTCTTGAAATCTCCCCTTTGTATAGCGCTAGCCCCCTTGTGCTACTTTTCCATAAGAAAAAGCATTTCCCCAGCTCAGAATGCTCCCAACCATCATAATAAAAGATATACAGCCTGATAAAAGCAATTTTTAATGAGAACTTCCCCAGAAGGCAACCAAATTCTGAAGAAAGACAGTTCAAAAGCTGGGGGTGAATGGGGTCAGCTTATTTTTTTCCCCTTTCACTCATGATGGATGTAATATTTGACAACCTTTTATTCTTTTAAAATAATGTCTCAAATAGACGTTGCTGGGCTTCAACACCTTGAAATATCGTAAAGCTGTCAGCAGGTTCCATAACATATTTTGTTTTACGTTAAGTACAATTGTTTGAGAACTTTGGTGCGTCTCCGATCTTGGTTGTTTCCTCGCAGATGTTATATAACCCAACTATGAAACACCATCAGTGCTAAAAGGGAGCAAACTCTATTCCCTTCTAGAACATTTTGATATTATCTAGTTGGGTAATGTAACATCTGGGCGAAAAGAACCAAGCTTAGAGAGCTGAAAGGAACCTACATTATTTATTCCTACTCCTTCTTCTTCTGGAACCTGACTCCTTACTACACTGAAGATGTTATCTAGTAGTAGTAGTAGTAGTAATAATAATAATAATAATAATAATAATAACAATAATAATAATAATAATAATAATTATTATTATTATTATTATTATTAATAATAATAATAATAATAATAATAATAATAATAATAATTGATAATAGATTAGCTGAGTTGATTAGCTGATAATAGCTGAGTCAGCGTTGATGGAGGTCAACAATAGGAAGCTTCTCAGGGTGAAGCAAGCTAAGGACCAGTACAGAAAAAATGTAACTCAATGTCGTATGGACAGTTGGCGGAACAAAGCATTGCATGGACAGTTCTTGGAGAAGATTGAAGGCAAAGTGGATAAAGAAAAGACCTGGTCATGGCTTACAAGTGGAACACTCAAAAAGGAGACAGAAGGACTAATACTGGCGGCACAAGAACAGGCCATTAGAACAAATGCTGTCAAAGCCAGAATTGAAAAATCAACAGACGATCCAAAGTGCAGACTCTGTAAAGAAACAGATGAAACAATCGATCACATACTCAGCTGCTGCAAAAAGATCGCACAGACTGACTACAAGCATAGACATGATGCTGTGGCACAGATGATCCACTGGAACTTGTGCCGGAACTACCATTTACCAGTGGCAAAGAACTGGTGGGATCATAAGCCCGAAAAAGTGGTCGAAAATGAGCAAGCAAAACTACTGTGGGACTTCCGACTTCAGACTGACCGAATTCTGAAGCATAACACACCAGACATCCTGATTGTGGAGAAAAAGAAAGTATGGATCATCGACATCACAATCCCAGGGGACAACAGAATTGAGGAGAAGCAGCTAGAGAAATTAGTGAAATACGAAGATCTAAAACTCGAGCTGCAACGACTCTGGCATAAGCCACTGAAAGTGATCCCAGTGGTACTTGGCACGCTGGGCGCAGTACCAAAGGATCTCAGCAGACATTTGAAAACCATCGGAATTGACAAAATCTCTATCTGTCAATTGCAAAAGGCCGCTTTACTGGGATCGGCAAACATAATTCGCCGCTATATCACGCAGTCCTAGGTGCTTGGGAAGCGCCCGACTGATGATGAAATACGAAATCCAGCATAGTGATCTCGTTTGCTGTGTTGTACTGACATAATAATAATAATAATAATAATAATAATAATAATAATAATAATAATAATAATAATAATAATATTTGTATGCCGCCCCCTCCGCAGACTCGGGGCAGCTCACAACAATAGTAATAACAATGTAACAATGTAACAAATCTAATATTTAAAAAACATCTAAAAAATGCCATCATTAAAACCATACAACACGTGCATACCATACATAAAACTATATAAGCCTGGGGGAGGTGTCTGAATTCCCCTATGCCTGGTGATACAGGTGGATCTTAAGCAATTTACGAAAGACAAGGAGGGTCAATGCCTGGGGAAGGCAAAAACAACTTCTCCCACCCCCTGGAGGCCCTCTGGAGGCCGGAAACAGACTGTTTCCCAACTTCTGATGGGCCCAGTAGGCTCGTGTTTTGCCCTCCCCAGGCTCCAAGGGCTTCCCTGGAGTCGGGGGAGGGTAAAAAAACCCTCCGCCCATCTCCCCAGAGGCTCTCTGGAAGCCAAAAATGCCCTCCCGGGACAAATAAATACCAAAACATATTTCCTAATTTTAGGCATTCCTTAAGAGGTCAGTTATAAGCCAAATTCTTGCTTACGTTCACATGAGAACCAAGGGTGAAATTCAAAATTTCCCCCTACCAGCTCTGTGGGTGTGGCTTGGTGGGTGTGGCTTGGTAGTCATATGACTGAGTGGGCGGGCATGGCCAAGTCAATGTCACTTCTTTGCCCCAATGACCTACGAAAAGAAGATGTAACCATTATTATACACAAAACAATAAAAGCGGTACACAAATACTTACATAAGAACAATGAGATTGCTCTTACGTAAGTATTTGTGTACCTCTTTTATTGTTTTGTGCATAATAATTGGTACATCTTCATTTTTTGAATTTCACCCCTGATCTATCTACTTCCTTTCCCCAACCCTGGTGTTTTCCTATTTGTTATTAAAGTACATGATTTGTAGGTACGTTACTGAACTGTTTTCAATTTTTAATTAGGGTTTTAGAAATTAGTTTGTTTTTATTGATTTCTTTTTATTGTTATTGTTACTTCTAATTTATACTGTTGTATAAATACAGAGTCCTTCGGGATTGGGTGGCATAAAAGTCAAATTAAATAAACAAACAAACAAACAAACAAACAAACAAACATAGAAACATAGAAGACTGACGGCAGAAAAAGACCTCATGATCCATCTAGTCTGCCCTTATACTATTTTCTGTATTTTATCTTAGGATGGATTTATGTTTATCCCAGGTATGTTTAAATTCAGTTACTGTGGATTTAGCAATCACGTCTGCTGGAAGTTTGTTCCAAGCATCTACTACTCTTTCAGTAAAATAATATTTTCTCATGTTGCTTTTGATCTTTCCCCCAACTAACTTCAGATTGTGTCCCCTTGTTCTTGTATTCACTTTCCTATTAAAAACACTTCCCTCCTGGACCTTATTTAACCCTTTAACATATTTAAATGTTTTGATCATGTCCCCCTTTTTCTTCTGTCCTCCAGACTATACAGATTGAGTTCATGAAGTCTTTCCTGATACGTTTTATGCGTAAGACCTTCCACCATTCTTGTAGCCCGTCTTTGGACCCGTTCAATTTTGTCAATATCTTTTTGTAGGTGAGGTCTCCAGAACTGAACACAGTATTTCAAATGTGGTCTCACCAGCGCTCTATATAAGGGGTTCACAATCTCCCTCTTCCTGCTTGTTATATCTCTAGCTATGCAGCCAAGCATCCTACTTGCTTTCCCTACCGCCCAACCACACTGCTCACCCATTTTGAGACTGTCAGAAATCACTACCCCTAAATCCTTCTCTTCTGAAGTTTTTGCTAACACAGAACTGCCAATGGAATACTCAGATTGAGGATTCCTTTTCCCCAAGTGCATTATTTTACATTTGGAAACATTAAACTGCAGTTTCCATTGCTTTGACCATTTATCTAGTAAAGCTAAATCATTTACCCTATTACAGACCCCTCCAGGAATATCAACCCTATTGCACACTTTAGAGGCAAACCTTCCCTACCAAACCTTCCCCTATGTCACTCACAAACATATTAAAAAGAATAGGACCCAGAACAGACCCTTGTGGCACACCGCTTGTAACCTGGCTCTGCTCAGAATACTCGCCATTAACAATAACTCTCTGATGTCTACGCTTCAGCCAGCTGCAAATCCACTGAACTATCCAGGGATTAAGTCCAATCTTCACTAATTTATCTATTGTACATACATGTCCCAGCATCCTCATAACCTCTGTGGTCCTAATAAAATAGACAAGAGCAGTCTACTTTATTAAGAGGTGAGTGGTGAGTGGGCAGCCATGGGTAGGGCCAAGCACAGGCCGATTTTTACCAGCTCTGCAAAAGTGATTCAAATCGTCCCTTACGGCTTCTCCTGAGCCGCGCCCAGGTGGTTGAATTTAACCCCTGAAGAGAACTGTCTTAAGATAACACAAAGCTAATGCTCCGTAAGAAGAGATATTTTTCCCCCCAAGCAGCCAAGCTTTTTATAAAACAGATTCAATATTTTTCATTATCCATATTTGCTTATTTGGCTTATTTGGTTTTCCCCAACGGCAATTTCAATTGAACAATGTTTGCACAGGGAGACAAGAGCTGATAAACGGAGGACAATGGTCATTTAGTAATAAGAAGCGTGAGGATGGAAAAGTAAACAGCTCACCTAGATTTATATCGAAGGAAGGAGGGAAGAAGAGTAGTTCACCGCAGCGGGAGAAATGTCAGCAGGGTAGGAAGATAAGGGGAGGTTAGAGGACGCTTAAAGCCCGTTATTAAAAACTTAAGCCGAATTACACGTATTGTTCACCAAACTCTTGAGATGCGCTTGCTTTTTCACCTTTTGGCCAATAAGATTACATGTCCAGTCAATGAAGCAGTGGAAGTGATGTGCCGGTGTCTGGAGGCTGTTGGGGCATGGATGGGTGTCAACAGACTCAAACTCAACCCTGATAAGATGGAGTGGCTCTTCCCCAAAGAAGAAGTTATTGCAAAAATATTAGATTGCGCTGAAATGGATATGATGACAAGACGCTTAAATGATCAAGAAGATACAGAATTTTATGAAACATGGAACAAAGTTTATATATGGATAAATAAGAAGAAACAGTAGAAGGTTAAGATAAATAATTAAACAAATGAATAAATTGTTTTGGCAAAGATAAGATTTAGGAGCTATAATAGAATTACCTAGAATATGTTTGTGTTAGAAGTATATTAGAATTAGTTTATATATGAAGAATTACTATGAGAAGAATTTTGAATTTATATTAGAATTAGCTTTAAATATGAAAAGTTTTAAATATGAAAAATTATAATGAAAAGTTTAACAAATCATTTCTTAACATTTACAATAATGAATTGTACTTGAATATGTATTCTTTTTTCTGTATTCAAATTTATACTTTTGAGATAAGCGGGGAAAATACAACCCCACTTTTATGTTAAATGTATGTCTGCCTGTTCGTCTATTTTATGAAAATTAATAAAAAATATTTGAAAAAAAAATAAAGCCCATTATTAAAAACTTAAGCCGAATTACAGGTATTGTTCACCAAACTCTTGAGATGCGCTTGCTATTCCACCTTTTAGCTAATAAGATTACATGTCCAGTCAATGAAGCAGTGGAAGTGATGTGCCGGTGCCTGGAGGCTGTTGGGTCATGGATGGGTGTCAAGAGTCTCAAACTCAACCCTGATAAGACGGAGTGGCTGTGGGTTTTGCCTCCCAAGGACAATTCCATCGGTCCGTCCATCACCCGGGGGGGGGGGAATTATTGACCCCCTCAGAGAGGGTTCGCAACTTGGGAGTCCACCTCGATCCACAGCTCACATTAGAGAAACATCTTTCAGCTGTGGCGAGGGGGGCGTTTGCCCAGGTTCGCCTGGTGCGCCAGTTGCGGCCCTATTTGGACCGGGAGTCATTACTCACAATCACTCATGCCCTCATCACCTCGAGGCTTGACTACTGTAACGCTCTCTACATGGGGCTACCTTTGAAGAGTGTTCGGAAAGTTCAGATCATGCAGAATGCAGCTGCGAGAGCAATTATCGGCTTCTCTAAGTATGCCCATATTACTCCAACACTCCGCAGTCTGCATTGGTTGCCGATCAGTTTCCGGTCACAATTCAAAGTGTTGGTTATGACCTATAAAGCCCTTCATGGCACCGGACCAGAATATCTTCGGGACCGCCTCCTGCCGCATGAATCCCAGCGACCGGTTAGGTCCCACAGAGTCGGCCTTCTTCGGGTCCCGTCGACTAAACAATGTCATCTGGTGGGACCCAGGGGAAGAGCCTTCTCTGTGGCGGACCCGGCCCTCTGGAATCAGCTCCCCCCAGAGATTAGGACTGCCCCCACCCTCCTTGCCTTTCGTAAACTTCTTAAAACCCACCTCTGCCGTCAGGCATGGGGGAACTGAGACATCTCCCCTTGCCTATGTAGCTTTATGTATGATATGACTATTGGACTATTTGTGGCAACACAATGACCCTAAACTGATGACATGCTTAACTCCACCCTCACTTCTGTCATCTCTTCTCCTATATCATGGGAACTATAATGTTTGCACAAGGGATTCTCAACTTTTTCCATTTAATCTTTCCGATATTTGTTTATTTATTTATATCCATTGTTTCCAGAATCAATAGTGGAAGGAATTTGTTTGCTCCTTCCTTCCTTCCTTCTCCATCCACCCATCCACCCATCCACCCACCCACCCACCCACCCATCCATTTATTAGGATGTACCAATTAAACCAACTTCCAAAAGATAACCAAACGTAATAAAAATGCTATAAATCATTTTATATTTATATTTATCATTTTATTTCATGTCATTGTTGGTGCTGTTGCTCTATTTTTACTTAGGATGAAGTAGGTTTAATTAACTGAGACTTGAACTCAGATCACATTTCCAGAATCAATGAATCTGACAGAATGTAGCTGTGGGCAAAGACAATATTTCTTTCGTAGCCTTAGTGTCCCATCAGTAAAATGTTTGGCAGTAATATCCATCTATTTTTCTGCAAATTCAAATTATTATTATTATTATTATTATTATTATTATTATTATTATTATTAATTAATTAATTAGATTTGTATGCTGCCCCTCTCTGTAGACTCGGAGACATAATTACCGGTAGTAATAACGAGGTATGAATTTATGGGATGGCAACTGATGTAATAATTTCCAATTGGAAATTGTCTCCTAATCTTCAAGCTTTGAAAGGACCTTTTGCATTAAACTTATTATGTATTCTGGCTGGCACTATGCATTACTGTGAAGGCAAACTGGAAATTGCACTGAAAAGTACCGTATTAGAAAATTGAGTATTTTGTAACTTTGGATACTATGGGGATTAGTGTGGCTGAGAAACAAGAGCTAATATCGGTGAGTCAGGGCTTGAACTGGAGAGTTAGTCAAGGAACGAAATCAGAAACGAGTACGTTATTGCAAAGAAAAATTACCGTATAAGATGCAACGATGCATAAGACGCACCAAGATTTTGAAGAGATAAGTAAGAAAAAAAGTTTTTGTCATCCCTGGGCCCCCAGGAGCACTCTGCAGGCCTCCCAAACCCTCTGGGCGCCTTGATTTTACACAAAATGGGACATGGGGAGCTTCAGGAGGCCAAAAATGGCTGTATTCGGTATATAAGACGCACCAACATTTACAGCCTCTTTTAAGGGGGAAAGGGTGTGTCTTATATCTGGAGCCTATGCTAGATGCCCGTTTTAGAAGACTAAGAAAAAGACAAGAATACTTGTATGGGAAAAGGAAGTAGTCTGCAGTTTGTAACTCTAGGGAATTGTTGACCACTTCCTATAGGTATTTAAGGGTGGAGTATGGGTAATTCGGGGTGGAGTTCCAACGTTTTGCAATAGAGTCGGATGATGTTTGAGGTTTTAGCCAGGTTAGGCTAGCCACCTGTTATTTTCCTGCAAAAATCCAGCATCCACATTTCTGCAACACTCCGCGGCCTACACTGGCTACCGATCAGTTTCCGGTCACAATTCAAAGTGTTGGTAATGACCTTTAAAGCCCTACATGGCATTGGGCCAGAATACATTCAGAACCGCCTTCTACCGCACAAATCCCAGTGACCAGTTAGGTCCCACAGAGTTGGCCTTCTCCGGGTTCCGTCGACCAAACAATGTCGTTTGGTGGGCCCCAGGGGAACAGCCTTCTCTGTGGTGGCCCTGGCCCTCTGATATTAACTCCCCCCAGAGATTAGAACGGCCCCCACCCTCCTTGACTTTCGCAAATTACTCAAGACCCACCTTTGTCGCCAGTCATGGGGGACTTAGGATATTCCTTCCCCTAGGCCATTAAAAGTTATGTATGGTATGTTTGTGTGTATGTTTGGTTTTTATAATAAGGGTTTTTAGTTGTTTTATTAAATTGGATTGTTACATGTTGTTTTTTATCATTGTTGTTAGCCACCCCGAGTCTGCGGAGAGGGGCGGCATACAAATCCAATAAATAAGAATAAGAATAATCTGCGGAGATGCTTGGAAGCTGCAAAAGTAAGTCTGTGAAACTGGAGACTCCTTATCTCACGAAGGAATGCACAAGTAGCTTTGATCTTTGGCAGCAGCCTTGCGGCGGAACTGTTGTCTCTTAATTACCCTCACTGAGAAACTGCCAAAATTATCTCACATGCATGACTTTGGCCTGTATAAATGAGACTTTTTTATATATAAACAGGTTGATTTGAGATATCCGCGCCTGGATTCCTCCTTTGTTTTCAAGCTGCGTAGACCCAGGATAGAATAACCTGGGGGTTGGATTAGAAGACCTCCAAGGTCCCTTCCAACTGTCTCATTCTGTTCTGTTTCCAATTTTCCAATTTCAATGCATTCTGACCTATTTTTGTATTCTATACGTTGGTGACACAAACCAAAGGCTCAATTAAGCAATAGGATGAGATGTGGAAACAACACATCGATGTTCCTTGTCAACACTATCTTCAAAATTTTTCTAACAACCTGTTTTTTTTAAAAAAAAAAAAACCCAACAACTCAGTGCCACCGGAGATGCTCATGTTGACAAAATGTTCAGAAGTTCATTTTCTAGTTCTCTGCTCTTTCGGGTTCCTGAACTTTTTATTTCAAGAACGCATCAGCTCTGCAGCATCTGCAATTTTTAGCAAAGCAATTAGCATCCTGGGGATTTTGCCACGGAACACGCAAAAACTGGAACTGAAGGGGACTTAATCAAGAATAAAATTAAAAATATGGAAGCGCTCACAATGCGCACAGTAGATTTTCATCTCATCAGGGTAAACAGAGGTGAAGAAACGGAGGCAGGTAGATTTGAGACTTTCCTTTCTCTTGGTGCAGCTGGAACTTGAAACAGTTGGGATCTCATTGTGATTTAGGAACTAATGAAGGTTACTATTAATGACTGGGCAGCCTAACGAAGGATCAGATTGACATGTGAATGATTTGTCTCCTCTTGAATGCCTGAAGTGATATGGAAGAATCTTACATCATTTCGGGGTGGGGTGGTGGTGGTGGAGGGGAACCCAATGGTTTTAGGTCACTTCACAAAGGAGTGGAGTAGAATAGAAAATAGAATAGAGAATAAAGAGTAGAGTAGAATAGAGAATAAAGAGTAGAATAGAGTAGAGAATAAAGAGTAGAATAGAATAGAGAATAAAGAGTGGAGTAGAATAGAGAATAAAGAGTAGAGTAGAATAGAGAATAAACAGTAGAGTAGAATAGAGAATAAAGAGTAGAGTAGAGTAGAGAATAAAGAGTAGCGTAGAATAGAGAATAAAGAGTAGAGTAGAGTAGAGAATAAAGAGTAGAATAGAATAGAGAATAAAGAGTAGAGTAGAATAGAGAATAAAGAGTAGAATAGAGTATAGAATAAAGCAGAGGTCCCCAACCTTTTTTGCACCAGGGACCGGCTTTCAGCTAGACCAGTTTTCCATGGCCCGGTGGGGGGGGGGAGCTAGCTGTCAGCGGCGCCGTAAAAGGGGCGATCAAGAGAGGAATGGGTGAATGAATGGACGGAGGGTGGGAAGGAAGGAAGGAAAGAGGGAAGGTACAGGAACAGAAGAAGGGTGCAAAGAAGCAAAGAAAGGTGTGAAAGGGGAGAGTAAGAGAGGAAGGAGTGAAAGAAGGGAATGAGGGAGGAAAGAAGGGAGGAAGGAAAAGGAAAGCAAGAAATGGAGGGAGGAAAGGAAGGGAGGAAAGGAAGGAAGGAAGGAAGAAAGAAGGAAAGAGGGAAGGGACAGGAACAGAGGAAGGAAGCAAGGAAACTTATGAAAGGGGAGAGTAAGAGAGGAAGGACTGGAGGGAGGGAGGGAAGAAGGTAGGAAGGAGAAAGAAAAGAAATAGAGGAAGGAAAGGTAAAAGAGAGAAAGAAAAAGAGCAAGAAAGAAAGAAAGAAAGAGAAAGAAAGAAAGAAAGAAAGAAAGAAAGGCAACTTCAAAGAAAGGCTCACTGAGCATCTCTCACTCTCTCTCTCTTTCTATCCCTCTTTCTTTCTTTCTCTTCCTTTCTCTCCTCTTCCTTTATCTCCTCTTTCTCTCCCCCCTCTCTCCCCCTTTCCCTCTCTCTTTCTCTCTCCCTCTCTTGCTATCTCTCCCCCCTTTCCCTCTCTTTCTCCCTCTCTTTCTCTCTCTCCCCCCTCTCTCTTTCTCTCTCTCTCCCCCTCTTTCTCTCTCTTCTTCTCACTTTCTCTCTCTTGTTTTCTTTCTGTCTCTTTTGCTTTCTCTCTCTCTCACTCTTTCTCTCTTGTTTTGTTTCTCACGCTCTTTCTCTCTCTTGTTCTCTCTCTCTTGCTATCTCTTTCTCTCCCCCCCTTTCTCTCACTCTCTCTTTCTCACTTTCTCTCTATCTTGCTGTCTGTTGCTTTCACTCACTCTCGTTCTCTCTCCGTTCTTCTCAGCGGTGACGCGCGCACGCCCTGCCCGCCTCACATTTGCCGAGAGGACTTTCGCCCCGGGCTCTCAGCAAGGGGGTTTGCATGAGAGGCGGGGCCGGCGGAAGGTGATATTCAATGTCGGGGGCACACGGGCGGTTTTGCGCGCGCTCCCTATCTCCCTGCTAGCCCACTCGGAATACGTATTCAAAATAAGAAAAGCCTTTGCCGGCGAAGGCTTTTCTTATTTTGAATACAGTATTCCGAGTGGGCTAGCAGGGAGATAGGGAGCGCGCGCAAAACCGCCCGTGCGCCCCCGACATTGAATATCACCTTCCGCCGGCCCCGCCTCTCATGCAGCCCCCTTGCTGAGAGCCCGGGGCGAAAGTCCTCTCGGCAAATGTGAGGCGGGCAGGGCGTGCGTTCCAGGTGCGGGAGGAGCTGCGGTGAAAGGCAGGAGGTGGCAGAGGAGCAGAGGGGGCAAATCGGGCGGGCGGTGGGCAGCGCGGAAAGGCCGAGGGGGCCCTGGCGCCGCGGACCGGCTGAAAACCCCCAACGGCCCGGTCCCGGTCCGTGGACCGGCGGTTGGAGACCCCTGGAATAAAGAGTAGAATAGAGTAGAGAATAAAGAGTAGAATAGAGTAGAGAATAAAGAGTAGAATAGAAAATAAAGAGTAGAGTAGAATATAGAATGTAGAGTAGAGTAGAGAATAAAGAGTAGAGTAGAATAGAGAATAAAGAGTAGAGTAGAGTAGAGAATAAAGAGTAGAATAGAATAGAGAATAAAGAGTAGAGTAGAATAGAGAATAAAGAGTAGAGTAGAATAGAGAATAAAGAGTAGAATAGAGTATAGAATAAAGAGTAGAATAGAGTAGAGAATAAAGAGTAGAATAGAGTAGAGAATAAAGAGTAGAATAGAAAATAAAGAGTGGAGTAGAATAGAGAATAAAGAGTAGAGTAGAATAGAGAATAAAGAGTAGAGTAGAATAGAGAATAAAGAGTAGAGTAGAGAATAAAGAGTAGAATAGAGTAGAGAATAAAGAGTAGAGTAGAGTAGAATAGAGAATAAAGAGTAGAGTAGAATAGAGAATAAAGAGTAGAATACAGTATAGAATAAAGAGTAGAATAGAGTATAGAATAAAGAGTAGAATAGAGTAGAGAATAAAGAGTAGAATAGAGTAGAGAATAAAGAGTAGAATAGAAAATAAAGAGTAGAGTAGAATAGAGAATAAAGAGTAGAGTAGAGTAGAGTAGAGAATAACGAGTAGAATAGAGTAGATAATAGAATAAAGAGTAGAGTAGAATAGAATAGAGAATAAAGAGTAGAATAGAGTAGAGAATAAAGAGTAGAGTAGAATAGAGAATAAAGAGTAGAGTAGAAAATAAAGAGTAGAGTAGAGAATAAAGAGTAGAGTAGAAAATAAAGAGTAGAGTAGAATAGAGAAGAAAGAGTAGAATAGAGTAGAGTACAGAATAGAGAAGAAAGAGTAGAATAGAGTAGAGAATACAGAATAAAGAGTAGAATAGAATAAAGAGTATAATAGAGTAGAGAATAAAGAGTAAAGTAAGAATAGAGAATAAAGAGTAGAGTAGAGTAGATAATAAATAAAGAGTAGAATAGAATAGAGTAGATAATAGAGAAGAAAGAGTAGAGCAGAACAGAGAAGAAAGAGTAGAATAGAGTACAGAACAGAGAATAAAGAGTAGGATAGAGAATAACGAGGTGAATAGAGTAGAGTAGAGAATAGAGAAGAAAGAGTAGAATAGAGTAGAGTAGAATAGAGTAACTGAACTGAAAAGAAGAAGAATTGGACAGGACGGGTCAATTGATTCTAATGGTCTTTGAAATCGTTTCTTTTCAGTTTCCCTCGCAGAGAATTTCTCTCATGGCTTTCAGCTCCATAACTGACATCTAAGGTACAGCTATGTCCTCAACTTACGACCCACAATTCAGCCCGAAATTTACGTTGCTAAGTGAGTTTGGCCCCATTTTATGACTTTTCCTGCCTCGTTTGTGAAGTGAATCACTGCAGGTGTTAAATTAGTAACAGCTTTTCTTCCCCCTTAGCTGGTTACTTTAACCTCAGACGGTGGGCACACTCAGCTACAGGGCTAATTCTGAATTTGATCAAATTTACTGTGTTAAGCCCTACCTGCCTATCCCCCCCTCTCTCTCTCTCTCTGTTTGTAAATGGATTAGTTTGAAAAGAAATATAATTATCCGCAGCATTGAGTTTCTTTCTTGACAGCGAACCGAAGTTCAATAAATCAAATTGCTTCTATTATTATTTTTAAGGCCTTGGATTTCTTTGTTAATTGCCGGGATCCAGAATACAGCCAAATTAAATTAAATTGCACTAACAGAGAATGTTAGAGAATCCAAAACGGTTGAATAAAAATACTTCGGTCAATTGCAGAGTGGATGATCTATCATTCGGCAATTCAACACGTTTATTTTATTTATTTATTATTTAGATTTGTATGCCGCCCCTCTCCGCAGACTCGGGGCGGCTCACAACAGAATACAACAATTCATGACAAATCTAAATTATAGTTTAAAATATTTTTAAAAAACCCATTTACTAAGCAAACATACACACAAACATACCATGCATAAATTGTATATGCCCGGGGGAGATGTCTCAGTTCCCCCATGCCTGACGACAAAGGTGGGTTTTAAGGAGCTTACGAAAGGCAAGGCGAGTAGGGGCAGTTCTAATCTCTGGGGGGAGTTGGTTCCAGAGAGTCGGGGCCGCCACAGAGAAGGCTCTTCCCCTGGGGCCCGCCAACTGACATTGTTTAGTTGATGGGACCCGGAGAAGGCCCACTCTGTGGGACCTAATCGGTCGCTGGGATTCGTGCGGCAGAAGGCGGTCTCGGAGATATTCTGGTCCAGTGCCATGAAGGGCTTTAAAGGTCATAACCAACACTTTGAATTGTGACCGGAAATTGATCGGCAACCAATGCAGACTGCGGAGTGTTGGTGTGACATGGGCATATTTGGGGAAGCCCATGATTGCTCTCGCAGTTGCATTCTGCACGATCTGAAGTTTCCGAACACTTTTCAAAGGCAGCCCCATGTAGAGAGCGTTACAGTAGTCGAGCCTTGAGGTGATGAGGGCATGAGTGACTGTGAGCAATGACTCCCGGTCCAAATAGCGCTGCAACTGGTGCACCAGGCGAACCTGGGCAAACGCCCCCCCAATTGCAGAGTGGATGATTTATCATTCGGCAATTCAACACGTTGCATTCAAGTCCATGCTGCAAGAGCTCGCGAGGGTCAAATGTAATTTTAAACCTGAGTTCTTTGCTTCCTTGTAGCCGGTACCTCTGTCAAATCCATAAATTTATCAGGCTAAGTTTCTGGAAAAGGCATTACGTTTGTCCAACAATGGGATGCTTCTTCTGTCCGTGAAAAGTCAAAATCAATGAATTTTAATCAGGGGCCTTTGATTCCCGGCTCACCAGATGTGACATTCTCATTATTGGATGCTCGACAGAGCTCTTGATTTCAAACCACAGGTGCTTTTTAGACTGGACAATTCTTTGGTTAAGCAGGCTTTCCAGAATTGCTGCTGCAGGCTTTAATAATGAAGCTGTCATCAAGATTTGACAGCCTCCAGATTTGAAGAACACCAAGGTTTGGTTCCGAACTAATTTTGAAAAGGCTTCCTGGTGGTGGTTTTTTTTTTTTACTGCATTAACACAATAATGAAGAGACCGATACCGTTTTCCAGGTGCTTTAGGACTATGTATTATCTAAATGGTACCAAGTTGAAACGGCACAAGGGTTTTGTTGTATAGCGACTTCCACAAATATGGTGGCATACAGATGATTGAAAAGTTTGTTTAAATGACAATATATTGTATTTTTCGGAGTATAAGACGCACCTTAGTTTTGATTCATTCATTCATTCATTCATTCATTCATTCATTCATTCATTCATTCATTCATTCATTCAAACTCTGGGTGGTTTACAAAGGTAAAACCCCAGTACAAAACCCAATAAGCCCCTGGAGACAACAATAAAGCAGAAAGGTAGTTTGTAAGGAACACCATCAGTAGGGAAGAATCAAAGACCGTTGCTCTCAATACTGTTTTGGACGCTACAAAAATCAGGTACGTGCTATATGGAGAATAACTTTGATATCTGAGAAATCTCAAAAGATCTCTCTCACTCACTCATTCACTCACTTACTCTCTCCCTCCTGCTTCCATCTCTCTTGCTCCCTCTCTCTTCCTCTTTCCTTCCATCTCTCTCCCCTCTTTCTCTCTCACTTTCTCTCTCCCTCTCTTTCTCCCTTTCCCATTCTCTCCTTCCCTCTCCCTTCTTTCTCCGTTTTTCTATCACCCTCTTTCTTCCTCTCTCCCACTCTCTCTCTCCCTCCCCTCTCTGTCTCTCTCCCTTTCTCTCTCCATCTCTTTCTCCCTCCGCTTTCTCGCTCCTTCTTTCCCCCTCTCTTCCTCCCCGTCTCTCTTTCTCTTCCTCTCTTCCCCCTCTCTTGCTTTCTCTCTCCCTCTTTCTCCTTCGCTCTCCCTCTTTATCCCCATCTCTCTAGCTCCGTTTCTCCATCTCGCTCCCTCTCTCACCCGTCTCTCTCTTTCTCTCTCCCTCCCGTTCGTCTTCTGCCTCCCTTCTCTCCCTCTCTTGCTCCCTTTCTCTCTCTCTACCTCCCTGCGTCTCTCTCTCTCCTTCTCTCTCCCCCTCTCTCCCTTTCTCTCTCCCTCTCCCTTTCTCTCCCCTTCTCTCTACCTCTTTCTCCCCGTCTCTCTAGCTCCCTCTTTCTCCAAGTCTCTCTTTCTCTCCCTCTATCTCTCTCTCCCTCCCCATCTCTCTCCCTTTATCTCTCTCTCCTGTTCTCTCTCTCCCTCCCTCCCTCCTCTCCCTCACTCTTTCTCTCTCTCTTCCTCTCCCTCCATCACTCTCTCCTTCTCTCTCCCCTTCTTCCCCTCTGTCTCCTTTTCTCTCCCTCCCTTTCTCCCTCTATCTCTCCCTCTCTCCTTCCTTTCCCACCCACTCTCACAGCACCCCTAACAATACATCCTGTTAACTAACTTTGCTATGACACATGAATAAAATCTTAATAAAGGGCAAAATGGAATAAAATTAAGTATCTCAACAGGTTTGTTCAGCTAGATCTATACCAGGAACAAAACATATTGGAAATTCACTATTAGTTAAAAGAAAAAAAAATCCATAAAGATTTTTATTTGGGGGAGAAACAGCGTGGCCATCGCAAGGATGGTTTTCTCCATTTCTGTCTAAAATAGCAAAAGCAACATTCATTTTCTGCAGCGTCATTACAATCCACAGCACCCTCCAAAACTACTTATCAAGCAATATCTTAAAGTATAGGAAGAGATGTTGGAAAAGTCTAATGGAAAAAGCTTGAGAGGTGATATACAGCCCCTACCAGTTCCTTGCTGAGGAGTATTTAAGAATTCATAGAGTCATCAGTTTATAAACTCCGCTTATAGTCTGACATAGATCTGTTGCTGGCTGGAGAATTTTTTTCAGCCCAATCAAAAGCAGGAAATTAAATCATTAAAATTTAATTCTTGATGCGTAACGCAGCCGGCCTAAAAGCCTGATCCTTTTTCACTGGGTTAAAACCACAAAGTTCAAAATTCCCAATGGCTAAACAGCTGGGAATTCCGGAAGTTGCAGCAGTCCAACAAATATACAAATGAGAGGCCGGGCGAAATAACGCCCGTCCGAAAGTTGCTGATGGCGGGAACCAACTCGGCTCCCCCATTAGCTGGAATGATCCCCACAGTAGTGCAGGAACGCCCCAGAGCAATCAGTGGCCGCTCGGGCATTCTGGGAAACCCGGGGGGGGGGCGTGTGCCCTTTATCAGGGCTTGCTTACCCCCCTGACTTCTCTTGCCCCCGAGCTCGCCACAAAACGGACACCCACCCATCTTCTGCTCAATCCAGGATGTTTTTATAGGTTGCCTGGTTTGGAGCCGAGTAGGAATTTTTGCAGTCTTATGGCATTTGCTACGGATTGTTTTTTGCCTATTCCATCCTGGACGAGGGAAAGGATTTGTGGTTATGGGGTGCGTCTGTATGTAAATAGGTTTTGATTCAACAATTGGATGTTTATATTCTTGGTCACTATATGGCAGAAACTGGGCAGAAAGGGTATCAGTAGCAACTGGGTGTTCTCCTTTGGACATCTTTTGTAAGATGATTGGCACCCCCATTGCACAACTCATGCTTCCTCCCCGGACGGAGAGGTGTGAAGGGGGTGCCCTTGGGGCTCACCTACATCATTTCCGGTTCCGGGTCATGCAGGGTGAGCCCTCCCACACGCTGGGCATGGGTTTCGGGCTGGGTGTAGGCAGGGCACGCCTTACCCTGACCAGGCATGGAGTAATGCCCATTTGAGTTGCCCAAGTATGTTACGTTCAGGAAACTCCTCCCCATTTAGCGACCCCTGCAGGTCTTTCTGTTAATATTTAATAAAGTGACCCATTTTACCCAGCTTGGTGTCCGAGTGTTCATTTCCCGTCCAAGGCAACTTACAACCCACCATTGGGAGCATGGGAGCAGTTGTGGGTTACAGCCATTACGCCTGGGATCTAAAATGGGCAAAATCTCACACGTGAGAGCGTCCTCCCACGAGATTTCGCTTGCTGCACATGAGGAGAAACGAAATCTAATGCCGATGGACACGCACATGCCTGTGATGATCCAGGTGGGAGTACCGGTAGCGCAGTGAAAGGCTACCAAATTTTTTACTACCATACTGTGGGCGTGGCTTATGGATGTAACCTGTATAAGGAGTAACACCCTTGCATGGGTATGGTTTGTTAGAGTGGTTTGTTAGAGTGGTTGGTGGTTTGTGATTTGGTGGTTTAGTGTTTAGTGGTTAGGGTTGCAGTGGTGGATGTAATAGTAGTGTATGATATTTTGTGATAGTTTATTTAAAGAAACATTTTGCTAAGAAGAAAAGCCTGCTTAAGTGTTTTTCATTGAAGTCTTCAATTAGGTATAGTTGTGAACTGTGGCTAGTTGGTGGGGTTACCTTCTGCGTACACAAAACTCTCCCCCAACATGGTTGAAAGGGGCTTTGGGGAATTGAGGAATCAGTACCCTAAGCCAGTGTTTTTCAACCAGTGTGCCGTGGCACACTAGTGTGCCGCGAGACATGGTCAGGTGTGCCGCGAAGAAGGAAGCTCAGGTTCCGGTCTCACAACTTTTTGCTGAGAGAGAGAGTGAGAGAGAGAGAAAGCAAGAGAGAGAGAAAGAGAGAGAGAGAAAGCAAGAGAGAGAGAAAGAAAGAGAGAAAGAGTGTATGAGAGAGAGCGAAAGCAAGAGAAAGAAAAGAGAGAGAAAGAAAGAGTGAAAAGAAAGCAAGCAAGAGAGAGAGCGAAAGAGAGAGAAAAGAAAGCAAGAGAGAAAGAAAGCAAGAGAGAGAGAGAAAGAGAGGAGAGGAAGGGAGAGAGAGAGATAAATGAGAGAAAAAAGGGGAGGAAAAAAGAGAAATGAGAAAATTACTGAGACAGAGAATGAGAGGAAAGAGAGAGAAACAAAAGAGAGAGAGAAGTGACTCTTGATTTAAAGCATATGATAAAAAGCATCCAAAGAATAAGAGAAACCCCCCCCCCCAGCCCTCACCTGTTTTTGGAAATGGTTCAAGAGTATGTATACACAGAGAGAGGGTGGAGGAGGAGACAGGAATGGAAAAAGAGAGAAGAGTGTCTTAGGGTGTCATTTTGTGTCATTTTGGTTGGTGATGTGCCCCAGGATTTTGTAAATGTAAAAAAATGTGCCGCGGCTCAAAAAAGGTTGAAAATCACTGCCCTAAGCTAATGCAGGAATTCACAATTACCTGGTACAAGAGTTACCAAATTTCTGAAGAATTTGTCGTCTTGAGTATCTCCGAAGTTAGATTAGATTAGATTTATTGGATTTATATGCTGCCCCTCTCCGCAGACCTGGGGTGGCTCACAACAATGGTAAAAACAGTACATAGTAACAAATCTAATATTTGGCAATCTAAATTACAGTTTTAGGTTAAAAAGTCCAAAAAAAAAAAGAAAAGAAACCCCAATATATAAAAAACAAGCACACAATCGAATCATACACAAAAACTACATGGGCAAGGGGGAGATGTTTCAATTCCCCCATGCCTGATGGCAGAGGTGGGTTTTAAGGAGTTTACAAAAGGCAAGGAGGGTGGGGGCAATCCTAATCTCTGGGGGAAACTGGTTCCAGAGGGTCAGAGCCACCACAGAGAAGGCTCTTCCCTTGGGTCCCGCCAGACAACATTGTTTCGTCAACGGGACCCGGAGAAGGCCAACTCTGTGGGACCTAATCAGTCGCTGGGATTTGTGCGGCAGAAGGCGGACCCGCAGATATTCTGGTCCGATGCCATGAAGGGCTTTATAGGTCATAAACAACACTTTGAATTGTGACCGGAAACTGATCGGCAACCAATGCAGACTGCGGAGTGTTGGGGTAACATGGGCATACCTAGGGAAGCCCATGATTGCTCTCGCAGCTGCATTCTGCACGATCTGAAGTTGTGCGTATTTGTGTGAGTGTGTTGCTTGTGTCGATCCAATACTTAAACAGCGTACATGGGATAGTCTAATCATGGTTACAGAGGATTAAATAAAACCAGATCTAGCAAATCAATTGCTATCAGGGTAATTTATAGCCATGAGCTAATACATTAGCTCTTTCCTAATTATTCATTTGCTAGTAGATTTGTTTTTAAGGCGTTCTGTTTGCTTCTGACTTTTCTATCTCCGCAGTCCTGCAAAATCACTGGTGCTCTTCTTTATGTTAAAAAAAATGGAACCTGTTATCTCTACAACTCTGTCTCTGATCAAAGGCTAATACCCTTGCCTTAAAAGCTAATTGACAGCTTTAGATCTGCAACAGTGTCTTTGTTAGACAATTCATCTGTTGTCGTACTTCAAAAGTTTATTTAAAGAGGCTACTTTTGAAACATGGGGTCTTTTAAACTGCAGTACAGTGATCCCTCGATTTTCGCGATCTCGATCTTCGCGAAACGCTATAGCGTGATTTTTCCCACCCGATGACGTCACTCTCTTCCTTCCTTTCTCATCTTTCTTTCTCTCTCTCTTTCTTTCTCTATCTTGCTTCTTTCTCTCTCACACTCTCTTCCTCCCTCTCTCATCTCTTTCATTCCTTCTCTCTCTTTCTCTATCTCTCCCCCTCTTGCTGGCGGGTGGCGGGCGGCGGGCGGGCGGGCGAGCGGGGGCATCAGCGAGGAGCTGGGGTTTCCCCTTTGCGTGGGCGGCGGGGAAACCCCGATCTTCGTCTGCTCGCTGCTGCTGCAGCAGCAGCGAGCAGACGAAGATCGGGGTTTTCCCGCCGCCCACGCAAAGGGGAAAGCCCAATTCGGCTCCTCGCTGATGCCGCCGAGCAGATCAGCTTCTGGGTGGCCGCAGCAGCAGCAAGCAGACGAAGATCCGGGTTTCCCCGCCGCCCACGCAAAGGGGAAAGCCCGATTCGGCTCCTCGCTGCTGCCGCCGAGCAGATCAGCTGCTGGGCGGCCGCAGTAGCAGCGAGCAGACGAAGATCCGGGTTTCCCCGCCGCCCACGCAAACTCCACCATCTGCGCATGCGCGGCCATGGAAAAAGGGCACGCATGCGCAGATGGTGTTTTTACTTCCGCAACCCTACATCGCGAAAAATCAATTATCGCGAGGGGTCTTGGAACGGAACCCTCGCGATAATCGAGGGATCACTGTAGTTCGACTACTGTAACGCTCTCTACATGGGGCTACCTTTGAAAAGTGTTTGGAAACTTTAAATCGTGCAGAATGTGGCTGCAAGAGCAATCATGGGCTTGCCCAGATATGCCCCTGTCACAACAACAGTCTGCAGTCTGCATTGGCTGCAGATCAGTTTCCGGTCACAATTCAAAGTGTTGGTTATGACCTATAAAGCCCTATATGGCATCGGACCAGAATACCTTCGGAACCGCCTGCTGCCGCACGAATCCCAGTGACCAATTAGGTCCCACAGAGTTGGTCTTCTCTGGGTTCTGTCGACAAAACAATGTCGTCTGGTGGGACGCAGGGGAAGAGCCTTCTCTGTGGCGGCCCCGGCCCTCTGGAATCAACTCCCCCTGGAGATTAGGACTGCCCCCACCCTCCTTGCCTTCCGTAAACTGGTAAAAACCCACCTATGTCGCCAGGCATGGGGAAATTAATTCCCCTGACTGTCCTACTTTATGTATGGTTATGATTGTATGATTGTTTTTAAATAAGGGTTTTTATAACTGTTTGTTTTTAACAGTTAGATTTGTACACTGTATTGTTGTTGGCAGCCACTCCAAGTCTTCGGAGAGGGGCGGCATACAAATCTAATAAATAATAATTATTATAATAACTAAAGGAAAACAAAAAAATAGTTCCTCTGAAAAATTATAAATATTAATTACTATTCATCGGTGTTGATTTAATGTGCTCTGTTTTCTATCCCACTCTCATTTATTTATTTCAACTGTATATGATTATGCAATCTAATTTATGCCATTAGCCCCTCCAAGAGATTTTTTTTTTTTTTTAAATGCATTTAGGGTATGGTATAAATAATTATTAATTTATTGGCCCAACAATGAGCTGAATGGATCATTAATGAAAATGCTGTTTAATGTTGATGGAATGAGATGCTAAAAAATTCAGCAAGGCAAACATGACCTAGAGCCATCTGCAAACCTGCCTATATGCGCTGGATTGCATTCCCCCAAAATAAACCCTATAAATATGTAAGAATATTTGACTGTTTACTTCCTTGCTGTTTGCATTTGTAATTCATAGAGAGTACACCAGAATGTATTTGTATGACTAAAAGGAAATTCTCCTGGGAAAGAGGGAGGAAAGATGGGAGTGGGAGGGAGGGAGGAAAGGAGGGAGCGAGGGAAGGAAGAAACATGGAGAGGGAGAGAAAGAGGAAAGATGGGAGGGAGGATGGAATGGAGAAAGGGAGGGTAAAAAAGTGGGAAGGATAAAGAAGGGAGAGAGGGTATGAGCATCCCAATTAACATCCGAAAAATAAATCAGAGTCCAAACCTAGGCCTTCTTCCAATTTATTAATAGAGCCATGTTGGATACGAACTGCAGTCAACCCGATACTAACTTTTCCTATAATTCTATACCCAGGTTAAGGTTCATCCCTCATCCCCACACCCACAAGTTCATCACGTGGACCACTCCGGCTCTCTCAATGTCCACGACCCTCCCTTGTACTTCCGGCTGGTGCTGAACAAAGGATGACCTTGAATCTACTGGAACGAATGTGTTGCGGCTAGCATTTTTCTTTCTCATGTAACCACCCATCCCCAATTCTCACAGTACTATTCTACTTGGGGCAGGCCAAAGTCTCCAACTCTAAACGATGGCTTCGGCGTGACAGGAAGGAACAGGGAGAGGGAGAGAAAGAGGAAAGATGAGAGGGAGGATGAAAGGGAGATAGAGAGGGTGTAAAGGGGGAAGAAAGATGGGAAGGAAGGAACAGTAAAGAAAGGAGGGAGGGAGGAACAGGGAGAGAAAGAGAAAGATGAGAGGGAGGATGAAAGGGAGAAAGAGAGGGTGAAAAGGGGAAGAAAGATGGGAGCGAGAAAAGGAAGGAAGGAAGAGTAAAGAAGAAAGGTAGAGAGGAACAGGAAGAGAAAGAGGAAAGAAGGGAGGGGGGAGGATGTAATGGAGAAAGGGAGGGAGGAAGGAGGAAAGGAAAAAGGGAGGGTGGAAAAGATGGGAGGAAGAGAAGGAGGTAGGGAGGGAGGAAGGGAAGGAGGGAGGGAGGAAAGGAGGGAGGGAGGAAAGGAAGGAAGGAAGGAAGGAAGGAAGGAAGGAAGGAAGGAAGGAAGGACAACTGGGTCCTTATATTTCACCATCTAAGGCTACATAATTCTGCTGTATCAATTCACTGGAACCGATTAAATGGCCCAACTGCAATTCAGGGGGAGGTAATCATGGCATTTTGATATGCGTTCACTGTAGCCAGAACGCGGTCTCCCGAGCAGGCAAACGGAGCACATTCTTGAAACTGTAAGAACGAAGCGTGGTTTGAATTTTGAAGAAGAGCGTGCTTCAATCGGGAGATGTGAACAATCTCTCTGGATCCCCTTTTCACCGGAGACGCCAGGGTTTGCATCCGGGATTCTGTTCCATAAAGCAGATAATGGACCACAGAGCTTGGTAGCATTTTTGGTGGGATTTTTTGGGCTTTGCAAATGTGACATAAAGAATAACAAGCAAACGTACTTAGTTTTCCAATTAACGCCGATTGAATGGATGCTACGCCTATGAAACCATTCATTAGAGAAACAGAGGAATCCATTCTGTGAAGGAATTTCAGCTTGGTTTAGTTGGGAAATACTGTATTACCAAATACAACTTTAGTAACCTAGTAGTTAATGCATGGAACTCACTACTTGACTCTGTAGTATCATCACCTAACGCCCCAAAACTTTACCTTTATACTGTCCACTGTTGACCTCTCCTAATTCCTAAGAGGTCGGTAAGGGGCGTGCATAAATACACTGGTGTGCCTACTGTCCCCTGTCATTATTATTATTATTATTATTATTATTATTATTATTATTATTATTATTATTATTAATTAGATTTGTATGCTGCCCCTCTCCGCAAACTCGGGGTGGCTCACAGCAGTGATAAAACAATATACAATAACAAATCTAATATTAAGAGATTAAAATAACAATTTAACATTAAAAGCCTAAAAAAACCCATAATTTAAAAAGCATACACACAAAATGTTTCTCTCTTACTAGTAAGTGGTACCCCTACCTACAAAAACCTCTATGTACAAACTTTTCTAGATAAGAACCGGGTGCTCAAGATTTTTTTGCCTCTTCTCAAGAACCATTTTCTACTTACAAACCCGAGCCTCCGAAACTGTAGCCAGAAAAGGCGGGGAGAAGCCTCCGTGGGGCCTCTCTAGGAATCTCCTGGGAAGAAACCAGGGCCGGAAAAGGTGGGGAGAATTCTCTGTGGGCCTTCTCTAGGAATCTCCTGGGAGGAAACAGGGCCAGAAAAGGTGGGGAGAAGCCTCTGGGGCCTCTCTAGGAATCTCCTGGGAGGGAACAGGGCCTCCACCCTCCCTTTGGTTTCCCCAATCACACTCATTATTTGCTTTTACATTGATTCCTATGAGAAAAATTGCTTCTTCTTACAAACTTTTCTACTTAAGAACCTGGTCACGGAACGAATTAAGTTCATAAGCAGAGGTACCACTGTATCATGTATATAAACATTGTTACTGTATACAGTGATCCCCCGATTATCGCGAGGGTTCCGTTCCAAGACCCATCGCAATAATCGATATTTCGGGATGTAGTGGTGCGGAAGTAAAAACACCATCTGCGCATGCGCGCCCCTTTTTCCATGGCCGCACATGCGCATATGGTGGAGTTTGCGTGTGGGTGGCGGGGAAGACCGGGGAAGATTCCTTCGGCCGCCCAACAGCTGATCTGCTCCGCAGCGCGGCAGCAGCGAGGAGCCGAAGAGAGTGTGAGAGAGGAAGAAGCAAGATAGAGAAAGAGAGAGAGAAAGAAAGATGAGAAAGGAAGGGAGTGACGTCATCGGGTGGAAAAATCGCGATATAGCCTTTCGCAATGATCGGGATCGCGAAACTCGGGGGATCACTGTACTACCAATACGTACTTGACAAAATAAATAAAGTAAACTACCAACGGGTACTAAAATACCCAACTGGTTCGCCCAAAGGCTTCAGTGTGTGACAAACTTCACTGTCTTTTGTGTTCTGGATACAAAATGGTGAAAATAATCCTGGGCAACCTATGGATGATAAGAAAGATGGAAAATCAAGTCGTTCCGCAGTCTGCATTGGCTACCGATCAGTTTCCGGTCACCATTCAAAGTGTTGGTTATGACCTATAAAGCCCTTCATGGCACCGGACCAGATTATCTCAGGGACCGCCTTCTGCCGCACGAATCCCAGCGACCAGTTAGGTCCCAGAGAGTGGGCCTTCTCCGGGTCACGTCATCTAAACAATGTCAGTTGACGGGGCCCAGGGGAAGAGCCTTCTCTGTGGCGGCCCCGACCCTCTGGAACCAACTCCCCCCAGAGATTAGAATAGCCCCCACCCTCCTTGCCTTTCGTAAGCTCCTCAAAACCCACCTCTGCCATCAGGCATGGGGGAACTGAGATATTCTTTCCCCCTAGGCTTCTACAATTTATGCATGGTATGTTTGTTTGTATGATTGGTTTTATAACAAGGGTTTTTAACTGTTGCAGTATTGGATTTTTACATTCTGTTTTTTGTCACTGTTGTTAGCAAACCCGAGTCCACGGAGAGGGGCGGCATACAAATCGAATCGAATCGAATCGAATCGGAATGAATGAATGAATGAATGAATGAATGAATAAATAAATTGTTCTGTCTGGGTCACTCCGGAAACACCGATAAAAGGCAAAGGCAGTTTATAAAATTCAAGAAAAAACACAGGTAACAGAAAATGTCCTTACAAACAGGAAAATGCTGTATCTTCAGATATATCCACGAAGGCAAAAGTCCATGCAGCAATACAGGATTCTTGCTCCAATACGAGGCTGTAGATAGCAGACCTACACCTCCCACGGGTCTTCCAAACTGCAGGGCCACAAGCCAGGAACAGAGACGCCGAGAACAAAGCAGGACACCATAACTCCAATTGATAACACTCCACATGGCTTCAAGGGCTTGCCTGCCTTTTAAACCCTGCTAAGGAGGACCACACCCAAGCCCAGCTGTTCCTAATTCAATGCTTATAATACTTCTTTAATTGCTCCTTTCTCTGATCTGACCGTCTCTGTCGCATGTCAATGACGGTTTGTGCTTCATCACCTAATGACTCCAAGCTACTGGCTGGGGAGAGCCCCCCCCCCCCCCCCCCCGGGGCTCTCATTCTGTTCTCCTTCATCCCATTCCTGACTTTCCTCTCCTCCGTCCGACTGTTCAGCCCCCTCCTCTTCGCTGTCATCCTCCTCCGGGCATGGAGCCAGCAGAGACACAGCCGGTCCCTGAGCAGCCTCAGGCTGAACCACAACAATAAATAAATAAATAAATCTATGAGAATGGGAACTCTTTGGGCTACAGGTCAATTTTCCCCGCCCTACGTCCATTTCCTTGCTCAAAACAAGTGGAAAGGCGAGAAAGTAACTATTATCTTTACTCCTCTTAAGCCCAAATCTATCTGCCCCAGAGGAGATAGTTATTCTAAAAAATGATATCAGATTTTTCTCTTCAACGTATAACTGATGCCGTTCCTGACTGCAATTCATTTTTTCCTGATAAATGGGTCTCTCACTGAAAGCATCATCCTGGGACTCAATGGAATGAATTTCGGCTTTGAGATGACTGATTAATGGGTCTTCCAAAGAAGATTAGATTCATCCAGGGTTGTTTTTTTTTAACTCTCTTCCCAGTATTGCAAACAAAAAATTGCCAATGAAGGAGTAGGAGGTCCTCTTTTGCCCATCACCATTGATTTATGTATTTATTTCATTAATTAGATTTCTATGCCGCCCTTCTCAACCGACTCACAACAGAATAAATACCAATACAAAACGTGAAGGAATCTCATATGAAAAATCTAAAACAATTCCAAACCCCCATTTTTCCTTAAAAAAAACCCCTCCCCCACAACCATTCATCCACATTCATCCAACAGGATTCATAATCCAGCAATAAATACTCATGGATCTCAAGTCACATTCATTTGAAGTCTACATTTATTGCAGATTGTAGGTATCCTTGGTATTTTCTAAGCTTGGGCTTGCAGGGAGGAGGAGGAGGAGGTGCTGGAGGAGGAGGAGGAAGATTATAAGGTCTTCACTGATATCTGACCTGATATATACTGATTTATGTATATACAGTGTTCCATCGATTTCGCGGGGGATGTGTTCCGAGACCTCCTGCGAAAGTCGAATTTCCGCGAAGTAGGGATGCAGAAGTAAATACACTATTTTTGGCTATGAACATTATCACAAGCCTTCCCTACACATTTTAAACCCCTGAATTGCAATTTCCCATTCCCTTAGCAACCATTTAGATTATTACTCACCCTGTTTATTTATTAAAGTTTATTAAAAAAAATATTTATTAAAGGCGGACAAAAGTTTGGCGACGATATATGACGTCATCGGACGGGAAAAACCGTGGTATAGGGAAAAAGCCATGAAGTATTTTTTTAATTAATATTTTTGAAAAACCGTGGTATACACTTCTCACGAAGTTTGAACCCACGAAAATCGAGGAACACTGTAAATAGATAGATAGATAGACAGACAGACAGACAGACAGACAGACAGACAGACAGACAGACAGACAGACAGACAGACAAACTTAGGTCTAAGGAGAAATTTCCTGACGGTTAGAACAATGAATCAGTGGAACAGCTTGCCACCAGAAGTTGTCAATACTCCAACACTGGAAGTTTTTAAGAAGATGTTGGATAACCATCTGTCTGAAGTAGTGTAGGGTTTCCTGCCTAAGCAGGGGGTTGGACTAGAAGACCTCCAAGGTCTCTTCCAACTATGTTGTTATTATTATTATATTATAAGAACAAACCGTGAGAAAGTATGAGAAAACACCCTTCCTGCTTATTTACACCTTTGAATGCGTATTCTCTGGCTCTAGATGGACATGCCCAAGGTTATTATGTTACTGTCTCTGGGTTTTCTTTCTAGTAAATTCTCGCAAACTTTTCTTCCGAAACCACAAGTAGAAATGCTGAAATTTTCACGGTGCATTGAATCCATTCACAGTGATACCACTCTGTTCTTTTGGGCAATTCTGCAGCATCTCAAAAAAAAAAAAAAGGGACTAAATAATGCATAAACTCCTTGACAGGGAGCTCACTTTCATAAATTTCTGTAGTCTATGAAATTCTACTTGCAAAACTAAGTTAGTTGAAACAGCACATTTTCACAGATTTTTATGGCTGTGCCCTTTAGATAAGTAACTGAATGGCCGTATTTTGCTCCTTAGCTGCTTCCGAAATGATACAAGACATCATTATATGCCTGCAAATCAAAAAGTACATAATAGTATGATCGCTGTCGCTGTCGCTCTCTACATGGGGCTACCTTTGAGAAGTGTTCGGAAACTTCAGATCGTGCAGAATGCAGCTGCGAGAGCAATCATGGGCTTCCCTAAATATGCCCATGTCACACCAACACTCCGCAGTCTGCATTGGTTGCCGATCAGTTTCCGATCACAATTCAAAGTGTTGGTTATGACCTATAAAGCCCTTCACGGCATTGAACCAGAATATCTCCAGGACCGCCTTCTGCCGCATGAATCCCAGCGACCGGTTAGGTTGGCCTTCTCGGGATCCCGTCGACTAAACAATGTCATTTGGCAGGACCCAGGAGAAGAGCCTTTTCTGTGGCGGCCCCGACCCTCTGGAACCAGCTCCCCCTGGAGATCAGAACTGCCCCCACCCTCCTTGCCTTTCGTAAAGTTCTTAAGACCCATCTCTGCATGAGGCATGGGGGAACTGAGACATCTCCCCCGGGCCTATACAGTTTAAACATGGTATGTTTGTGTGTATGTTTGCTTTTAATAATGGGGGTCTTTAGTGTTTTTTAAATTATTAGATTTGTTCTTACATTGTCTTTGTTATTGTTGTGAGCTGCCCCGAGTCTACGGAGAGGGGCGGCGTACAAATCTAATAAATAATAATAATAATAATAATAATTAGAATAATTTTTAAAAAACCCACTAGAGTGGGGCATAAAAGGAACTGTGCCTTAAGTCTACAGTGTTTCTCCCAAAAGATATCTCAACTTGAAAAGACGACCTATCACACTTTTGAGCGCATGCAATCAAATTAAGCCCCACCCACAAAATTAGTTCTAATTTAGACCCCGCCCAACCCAGGGTGCCGTGTGCAGGGGCAAGATACACAGGTTAAAAAAAAACCCACAATAAAGGATGTTCTCTCTGCGCCAACTCAGGAAGCTCAACCCGCCCGAGAGTTGCTGATACAGTTCTACAGAGGAATCATTGAGTCTGACATCTGCACCTCTATAACTGTCTGGTTTGGTGCTGCAACCCAACAAGAAGAAATAAAATGGTTTAAAAATGTGCAAACAAAATTAATGTTACCTTTATCAACCAGGCTGTTACTTCTGATCAATCAATTGTTCATACTGTACATCTGTTGTGGTTAGCTCTGGCCCAGCTCCTGCCCCAAGGACTGTGGTGTGGGGGAGACATCCACATGCTGCAGGCCTGTTTTGCCCCCGGTGGAATCTGCTGATGAAGGCTCCTCTGACCCAGAAGACATGAGTGACAGGGAGGAGGAGAGTGTGGCAGACAGCTCAGAAGGAGAACAATTATCTAGCTCCTCCTTGGATTCAGAACAAGAGTTAATGATACAGCCACGCATGCGGAGAGCGATGCATAGGCAACAACAACTGAGAGATTATTATCAAAGAAAATGAGGCCACCTGTGGTTGGGTGGGGCTGTGGTCATTAGTGAGGCTGCTATAAATAGCAGCCTGTGGGTTTGGCCATTGTGGAGGATTATCTGATTGTTGTGTTTCGTGACTGCTTTACTGACTTTGACCTTTTGTGTGCTGATTTTTCCCCGCTTTGAAACTAAACCAGGGCAAAGTGTGTTTCACTTTGTGGAAGAAGAAGGACTGTGAATTGCCTCCCAGCTGCAAGCTAAGTATCACAGAACTGATAAGGGACTTGTACAAATTACCAGTTTGTTTGGAGACGAGTGTTCTTTGCTATACCAAAAGAGGGCTTAGTTTCAGTAATTTTTCATTATAAAGAACATTGTTTTGAATTTTCAAACGTGTGTGTGTCTGAAATTTGTACCTGTGAATTTTTGGGAGGAGTCTATTAGAGAGCCCGACAGAACAACATCCACTGGCTTGTAGCATTATTTAAAATATATATATTTTTATTTATTTATTTACTTATTTCTGGACTAGATGTTATCCCCAAACACCAAACTTCCTCCACAGGCTAGTGAAAGGGGGGAAAAAACCCACCATTATTCACTATAATCATACAACTACGGTGGCAAAATGAAAGCTTTGAGGGATCATCCAGGGATGTGAATCAATATATGTGCACACGTAGGAAAAACCAGAGTCAAGGCCTAGAAGGTAATTAAAAGAATATTCTTCCCCAGCTCCATTCAGGAGGAGCTTTATAGAAAACTGCCCAAGTGAAGAAATGTAATTCACAATACATACAGCTGAGCTCTTCCAAACAAAACATGATGAATGAGATTTCATTAAGTTTGCATTGTCTTGGGTGTAGACGGCAACAATTTGGGGCAAAAGAGGAGGGAATATTGCAGGTAATTGAAATCTATTTCAAACTTAACAATGCATTCCAGGACTTATGTAAAAGGAGCTCTGAACAAAATGTTCGACCGGAATGGAGCTGAAAAGGATCTTGAGGTCTGCTAGTCTGACCTTCTGCTCAAGCGGAAGACCTATACCAGTGATGGGGAAGCTTTTTGCCCTTGGGTGCCGAAAGAGCGTGGGCGCGCGCTATAATTTATTTATTTATTATTTATTTATTTATTTTATTCGATTTTTATGCTGCCCTTCTCCTTAGACTCAGGGCGGCTTACAACATGTTAGCAATAGCACTTTTTAAAAACAGAGCCAACCTATTGCCCACTAACAGTTGTCGATCAGTTTCCGGTCACAATTCAAAGTGTTGGTTATGACCTATAAAGCCCTTCATGGCACCGGACCAGATTATCTCAGGGACCGCCTTCTGCTGCACAAATCCCAGCGACCAGTTAGGTCCCACAGAGTGGGTCTTCTCCAGGTCCCGTCAACTAAACAATGCCACTTGGCGGGACCCAGGGGAAGAGCCTTCTCTTTGGCGGCCCCGGCCCTCTGGAACCAACTCCCCCCAGAGATTAGAATTGCCCCCACCCTCCTTGCCTTTCGTAAGCTACTTAAAATCCACCTCTGCAGTCAGGCATGGGGGAATTGAGATACTCTTTCCCCCTAGGCCTTTACAATTTTATGCATGGTATGTCTGTATGTATGTTTGGTTTTTTATATTAATCGGTTTTTTAGTATTGGATTATTATTGTATACTGTTTTATTATTGTTGTTAGCTGCCCTGAGTCTCCGGAGAGGGGCAGCATACAAATCCAATAAATAGATAGATAGATAGATAGATAGATAGATAGATAGATAGATAGATAGATAGATAGATAAATAAATAAATAACCCACCTCGGAAGGATGGAAGGCTGAGTCAGCCTTGAGCCGGTGATGAGATTTGATGAGATTTGAAATGCATGCGCGAGTGCCCACATCCATAATTCAATGTCTGGGGAGGACGAAAACAGCTTTCCCCAGCCCCTGGAGGCCCTCTCGAGGCCAAAACAGCCTGTTTCCCAACTTCTGGTGGGCCCAGGAGGCTTGTATTTCGGCCTCCCCAGGCTCCAAAGGCTTCCCGGGAGCCGGGGAGGGTAAAAATGTCATCCCCCATCCCTCTGGAGGCTCTCTGGAAGCCAAAAACGCCCTCCCAGAGCCTCTGTGCGAGCCAAAAATCAACTGGCCGGCACAGACATGCACGTTGGAGCTGAGCTAGGGCAACAGGTTGTGTGCCAGCAGATATAGCTCCGCGTGCCACCTGTGGCACCCGTGCCATAGGTTCACCATCATTGACCTATGCCCTTCCAGACCAGTGACTGTTCGATCTCTTCTTAAGACCCTCCAGTGATGAAGGATGCACAACGTCTGGTGGCAAGCTGTTCCACTGGTTGAAGTTTCTCCTTAATTCCAGGCTGTCCCTCTCCTTGATCTGTTGTCCTCCATTTTTTCTTGTCCTGCCTCCTAGTGCTTTGGAAAAGACGTTGAACCCCTTCTGTTTGTGGCAGCCCCTCAAATACTGGTATATTGCTATCATTTTGGGGCCCCTCCCTTTCAGTCAGTCACCCAGGCAGCTTTCATGCCTAAGTTGAGGCTAGAACTCACTGTCTCCTGGGGATTGGCCCAAAGTCACCCAGTCAGCTTTCATGCATGTTCTGTCGCGCTCTCTGGTAGAATCCTCCCAAAAATGCACAGATACAAGTTCAGACACACACACACGTTTGAAAATTCAAAACAATGTTCTTTATAATGTAAATTCCCTTAAACCAAGCCCTCTTTTGGTATAGCAAAGAGCACTCCTCTCCAAACAAACTGGCAATTGGTACAAGTCCCTTATCAGTTCTGTGATACTTAGCTTGCAGCTGTGAGGCACTTCACAGTCCTTCTTCTTTCACAAAGTGACATACACTTTGCTCTGGTTTAGTTTCAAAGCAGGGAAAAATCAGCACACAAAAGGTCAAAGTCAGTAAAGCAGTCACGAAACACAACGATCAGATAATCCTCCACAATGGCCAAACCCACAGGCTGCTATTTATAGCAGCCTCACTAATGACCACAGCCCCACCCAACCAGAGGTGGCCTCATTTTCTTTGATAATAATCTCTCAGTTGTTGCTGCCTATGCATCGCTCTCCGCATGTGTGGCTGTATCATTAACTCCTGTTCTGAATCCAAGGAGGAGCTAGATAATTGATCTCCTTCTGAGCTGTCTGCCACACTCTCCTCCTCCCTGTCACTCATGTCTTCTTGGTCAGAGGAGCCTTCATCATCAGATTCCACCGGGGGGCAAAACAGGCCTGCGGCATGTGGATGTCTCCCCCACATCCACAGTCCTTGGGGCAGGAGCTGGGCCAGAGCTAATCACAACACATGCCTAAAATGGAACTAGAACTCACTGTCTCCTAGTGATTGGCCCAAAGTCACCCAGTAAGCTTTCATGCCTAAAATGGCACTAGAACTCACTGTTTCCTGATGATTGGCCCAGTCACCCAATCAGATTCCATGCCTAAGATGGCACTAGAACTCACTATCTCCCAGTTTCTAGGCACCATAACCACTTACCAAAGTTATGTTCCATACAAGTATGCCCGTCTTCTTGGGAGAAAAGGTACCTTTAAATGTTAAGACCACTTTCAATTTCTGTCTCCACCTCTTCCTCCCAACTGCTATAAAATTTAAAGGACCAGGAATATATCTGATTCTTGGGTGGGAAAAATATGAGCATGTACTTCCAACTGTATCATCAAATATCCATTTCAATAAACATTATTTGATCTTGCTTCTTCAGTAATGTTAAATAATTCAACTGAAATTGGCCATCTGAAAAATTTCCCACGTTTGATTTTGCTTGCTTTAAGCTATTTCTGTGCATAGCTTTGCTTTTTTTTCATTTGAAAAAAGATTTCCTTTTACCACCAAGAATAAATATTTCTGCTTGCTATGGGTTTCTGAATCAACATATTACATTTTTAAAAGAATTTGGTGATGAGATATGAGGGCCAAGTGCCAGAAATCAGAATTAAAAATTAAAAAACATGTGTAGTATTTTCATCCTTACAAATAGAATAGAATAGAACAGAACAGAATGCAGAAATAAATACTGTATAAGGCCTTCAAGGTGCAAATTGTGACATGGAAGTTGACAATGCAACAAAAATGCAGGCAATTCGGGTTTGGCCTTCCTTCCTTCCTTCCTTCCTTCCTTCCTTCCTTCCTTCCTTCCTCTCTCCTTCCCTCCCTACCTCCACCCATCATCTCTCCTCCCTCCCTCCCTCCTTATCTCTTTCTTCCTCCCTCCCTCCTTATCTCTTTCTTCCTCCCTCCCGCCCTCCCTCCTTATCTCTTTCTTCCTCTCTCCCATCCATCACTCTCCTTCCTTCCTTCCATCCTTTCTTCCTTCCTTCCTCCCATGCTTCCTTCCTCCACCCATCATCTCTCCTTCCTTCCTCCATCCTTATCTTTTTCTTCCTCCCTCTCCCCCATCTATCCATCTATCCTCATCTCTCCTTCCTCCCTCCATTCATCCATCCTCTTTCTTCCTCCCTCCCATCTATCCATCTATCCTCATCTCTCGTCCCTTCATTCCTTCCTTTCTCCACCCATCATCTTTCATCCCTCCCTCCCATCCCTCCTTATCTCTTTCTTTCTTCCTCCCTCCCTCCCATCCATCACTCTATTTCCTCCCATCTATTCATCTATCCTCAACTCTCCTTCCTTCCTTCCTACACCCATCATCTCTCCCTCCTCCCTCCCTCCCTCCCTCCCTCCATCCTTGTATCTCCTTTCTTGTTTCCTCCCTCCCATCCATCACTCTCCTTCCTTCCTTCCTTCCTCCCTCCCTTCCATCTATCCATCCATCCTTGTCTCTCCTCCATCCCTCCCTCTCTTCTGTTCAACCATCTCACATTGGTGACTGTGGGCTGCTCAATTAAAACAATAACAAGAAACAATGACAAATTACCAATAAAAACATAAAAAGCAGTTAAAAACTAGATTTAAACCATAAAAATACCAAAAATATAATCAGCAAGAGCCATTATGCAATATCTATCTATCTTAAGAAATCTCCATTGCTGGGGTAGAAAAGAAATAGAAGAAGACAATCAGAGGAGCAAAGTCCATGGATTCCTGAAAGGAAAGCTGAAGACCAAGTTGGGAATAGATCTTCTGGGGGGGAAAATCTTTGTGGTTGCTAGAGATTGAGATCTACTTGATGGTAATCAGCCAACCAACCAACCAACCAACCAACCAACCAACCAACCAACCGGCCAACTGTGTGCAATAGGTCTGATATTCCTGGAGGGATCTGTAATATGGTAAATGATTTAGCTTTACTAGATAAATGGTCAAAGCAATGGAAACTGCAGTTTAATGTTTCCAAATGTAAAATAATGCACTTGGGGAAAAGGAATCCTCAATCTGAGTATTGCATTGGCAGTTCTGTGTTAGCAAAAACTTCAGAAGAAAAGGATTTAGGGGTAGTGATTTCTGACAGTCTCAAAATGGGTGAGCAGTGTGGTCGGGCGGTAGGAAAAGCAAGTAGGATGCTTGGCTAAATAGCTAGAGGTATAACAAGCAGGAAGAGGGAGATTGTGATCCCCTTATATAGAGCACTGGTGAGACCACATTTGGAGTACTGTGTTCAGTTCTGGAGACGTCACCTACAAAAAGATATTGACAAAATTGAACGGGTCCAAAGACGGGCTACAAGAATGGTGGAAGGTCTTAAGCATAAAACGTATCAGGAAAGACTTAATGAACTCAATCTGTATAGTCTGGAAGACAGAAGGAAAAGGGGGGACATGATCGAAACATTTAAATATGTTAAAGGGTTAAATAAGGTTCAGGAGGGAAGTGTTTTTAATAGGAAAGTGAACACAAGAACAAGGGGACACAATCTGAAGTTAGTTGGGGGAAAGATCAAAAGCAATGTGAGAAAATATTATTTTGCTGAAAGAGTAGTAGATCCTTGGAACAAACTTCCAGCAGATGTGGTTGGTAAATCCACAGCAACTGAATTTAAACATGCCTGGGATAAACATATATCCATTGTAAGATAAAATACAGGAAATAGTATAAGGGCAGACTAGATGGACCATGAGGTCCTTTTCTGCCCTCAATATTCTATGTTTCTATGATGAAATAGCCACTGGATTTAAGGAAAAAAAGAGGGAGGCAGTTGTTTCATTGAACTACCCAAATTGGACTATAAACAGAAGAAAACAAAAACAATAATTCCCTAAATTCTGCAGAAGCAAATCTATGTGTTTGCAGACGAGGAGTTCGAGAACATAAAATTCACACAACAACAGATTATCCAGGGAAATAGTGGTTAGGTGCCAAAATATTTAAGCAGAATACAATATTTTTTTTAAACTCTCTACATCTCTGCCCTTTTAATCATGCCTGTTAAATTAATATCCTGAATAGCTTATTCTTCTTGAGGGCCAGTTGAATTTCTATTTCAAATGAAAATAATGAGCTATTAAAGGCAAATGAGAAAATATTGTAAAGGAATAAATTACTTCGCATTTAGAGATTAAGATTTTTTAAAGCCGCCATAGTTTAAATACAGCAATAATTGATTTTTTTTTCTCCACTGCAAAACTTTTCACCGCCATCAAATAATATTATTAGTAAGAAAAAATAATAATGCCTTTCACCAGTTAAAAATCAAGCTTATTTTTAGCTACATAAAGAAAGCCAACAAGAAATCCTCAGTGGCCTTTGAGAAGCTAACTAAGTAACAGGCAATCAACCACAGCTCATTTTGCTTAAGCAAATACGCCATAAAAATCTCAAATTTATTTGTTTGTTTACCTGGTGCTGTAAAACATGACGCTACTCATGGGATCCCCTCCCCACGACTGCCCCCTGCCCTTCACAACCTCCAAGATGTGTTGGTAAGTGGGAAATGATGGGAGTTCCCAGATAAGGAATATTATTATTATTATTATTATTATTATTATTATTATTATTATTATTATTATTATTATTATTATTGTTTGTTGTTTTGTTGTTGTTGTTGTTGTTGTTGTTGTTGTTGTTATTATTATTATTATTATTATTATTATTATTATTATTATTATTATGTCAGTACAACACAGCAAACAAGATCACTATGCTGGATTTCGTATTTCATCACCAGTCGGGCGCTTCCCAAGCACATAGGACTGCGTGATGTAGCGGCGAATTATGTTTGGCGATCCCAGTAAAGCAGCCTTTTGCAATTGACAGATGGAGATTTTGTCAATTCCAATGGTTTTCAAATGTCCCTGAGATCCTTTGGCACTGCACCCAGCGTGCCAAGTACCAGTGGGACCACTTTCACTGGCTTATGCCAGAGTCATTGCAGCTCGATTTTTAGATCTTCATATTTCACTAATTTCTCTAGCTGCTTCTCCTCAATTCTGCTGTCTCCTGGGATTGCAATGTCGATGATCCATACTTTCTTTTTCTCCACGATCACAATGTCTGGTGTGTTATGCTTCAGAATTCGGTCAGTCTGAAGTCGGACGTCCCACAGTAGTTTTGCTTGCTCATTTTCGTCCACTTTTTCAGGCTTATGATCCCACCAGTTCTTTGCCACTGGGAAATGGTAGTTCCGGCACAAGTTCCAGTGGATCATCTGTGCCACAGCATCATGTCTATGCTTGTAGTCAGTCTGTGCGATCTTTTTGCAGCAGCTGAGTATGTGATCGATTGTTTCATCTGTTTCTTTACAGAGTCTGCACTTTGGATCGTCTGTTGATTTTTCAATTCTGGCTTTGACAGCATTTGTTCTAATGGCCTGTTCTTGTGCCGCCAGATATTATTATTATTATTATTTATTAGATTTGTAGGCTGCCGCTCTCCGTAGACTCGGGGCGTCTCACAAGAACAATAAAACAATATACAACAAATCTAATAATTTAAAAGTCACTAAAAACCCCTTATTAAAAAGCAAAAACATACATATACCATGCATAAATTGTATAGGCCCAGGGAAGATGTCTCAATTTCCTCATGCCTGACAGCAGAGGTGGGTTTTAAGGAGTTTATGAAAGGCAAGGAGGGTGGGGGCAATTCTAATCTCCGGGGGGAGCTGGTTCCAGAGGGTCGGGGCCGCCACAGAGAAGACGCTTCCCCTGGGTCCCGCCAAACGACATTGTTTAGTTGACGGGACCTGGAGAAGGCCAACTCTGTGGGACCTAACTGGTTGGTGGGATTCGTGCGGCAGAAGGCAGTCCCGGAGATACCCGGGGATGGGAGACGGATGACACCACATGGGGATCAGGGAAACCCAACGCAAACCACAAGTGAATTGTTTAGGGAAGGGGATTCTGCAGTACAGCGCGGGCCTATAGGGAGGTTGAGGGAAGGAGGTTGCGAGTCTATATAAATCTGTGTGAGTGCAGAAAGGCCAAAAGAAGGAAGAAGGCAGAGTGGGGAGTACAGTGGTACCTCTACCCAAGAATGACTATACTTAAGAACATTTCTAGTTAAGAACCAGGTGTTCAAAATTTTTTTGCCTCTTCTTAAGAACCATTTTCTACTCAAGAACCCGAACCCGGAAAAATTTCCCAGGAAATTTGAGAGCGGCATAAAGGCCCGGCCAGTTTCCTGCCATTCCCCCTGGGTTTCTCTGGGTATATGGGAGGCAGCCTCGCGCCGGGTGTATGGGAGGCGCATGGTCCTCCCCGCCTACTCAGAGTCCCTCTTTTTGTTTTTAAGTTTAAGGCTAAAAAGTTTTGGATTTTTTTGATTCCCCTCACGTCACCTTCTTCCTTCAGCAGCAACTTCTTCCTCCTCCTCCTCCTCCTCCCACCTAAATTCCAAGCTTTTATTTCTTTCCTAATGGGTTTGCATGCATTATTTGCTTTTACATTGATTCCTATGGGAAAAATTGCTTCTACTTAAGAATGTTTCTACTTAAGAACCTGGTCATGGAACAATTAAGTTCTTAAGAAAGATCAAAAGCAACATGAGAAAATATTATTTTACTGAAAGAGTAGTAGATCCTTGGAACAAACTTCCAGCAGACGTGGTAGATAAATCCACAGTAGCTGAATTGAAACATGCCTGGGATAAACATACTGTATATCCATCCTAAGATAAAATACAGAAAATAGTATAAGGGCAGACTAGATGGACCATGAGGTCTTTTTCTGCTGTCAGACTTCTATGTTTCTATGTTTCTAAGTAGAGGTACCACTGTATTTTGTAAAATACACGAGTTCTCTAGCAGCAGCTAGTCCCATGCTGAAATTCCTGCAGCCCAAATCTTATTTCAACTCACGGAACATTGTTAAGGAAGCCTCTGTGAGCTTCCTGTCCTCAATCTGAGGTTGCTCCCTGCGGTTTAAGAGTTACAGCAAAGAGCTTCCAGAGTTATGCTTAGCTCTGTCATGCAGTGCTACCTGTAGGAATATGATTGGATTGTTCCTGGTGTTTTATTTTGGCTGAATCAAAAAAATTAGGATAAATAGCATTGTTTAAAAGAACTGAAAAGGTAATTTAAGGTGCTTTGCTATGCGTTTTGACATGATGGGATAGATTACAATAATTGACTTGTACTTTCAACCTCCTTTGCCTAAGGTTAGGTCATTATCTGTAGTGACAAAGTCTGTCTGTCTGTCTGTCTTCCTTCCTTCCTTCCTTCCTTTCTTCCTTCCTTTCTTTCTTCCTTTCTTTCTTTCTTCCTTCCTTTCTTACTTCCTTTCATTCTTTCTTTCTTCCTTCCTTCTTTCTATCTATCTATCTATCTATCTATCTATCTATCTATCTTTCTTTCCTTCTTTCTTTCTTCCTATCTATCTATCTATCTATCTATTTATCGATCTTTCCTTCTTTCCTTCTTTCTTTCTCTTTCCTTCCTTCCTTTCCCTCCCTCCCTATGACAGAAAAACATTGACATTTTTTGCCATCAAGTTTATTACTTCATTTTAAAAAGAAAAAGCTAAAAGAATTGTATGTAAGGTGATAATTGCAAACCACTAAAAACGAAAACCTCTCTACATAAATCATTATATTCATGTCATTATCGTTATGTAAAAATAAATGCATACAATCTTATTAGCAAAAGTAAATATTGAAAACATCAATAAAAACATCATCAAGTTCTAAATGCCCTCCGACTGCATCCTGACTGGTGATTGCATCATATTATTTATCAATATCATTACTAAACATATTACTAAAACTCTCAAAGTATTTATCTGTTGGTACCCTCAAGTTAACAGTGCACTATACAGCAATACTTTTTGAAAAAATCAAAATACAATAACAATATAAAAATTTGCTAACAAAGAATGGGTTTAAATCGTTGATCAGTTTCCATCCATTATTGCTTGTCGGGCCTTCTGGTGCTTTGGAAAATAGCTTGACCCCTTCCTCGTTTTGGCAGCCCCTCAAATATTGGAAGACTCTTCGCCAGACTGCCCATGCGCAGTTCCTGCAACCTTTCTTCATATGTTTTATCCTCCAGTTCTTGTAACTGTTCTTCTATGTTTTAGTCACCAGTCCCTTAATCCAGTGTTTTCCAACCTTGGCAACTTGAAGAACGAAAGAGACCTCGGAGTCTTGGTGGACAATCAACTAAACATGAGCCAACAATGTGCAGCAGCAGCTAAAAAAGCCAACACAATCCTAAGCTGCATCAACAGGGGAATACACTCCAAGACCAGGGAAGTCTTAATACCACTCTACTACGCCCTGGTCCGACCACACCTGGAGTACTGTATTCCGTTCTGGTCACCACACAAAAGAGACATTGAAACTCTGGAGAAGGTGCAAAAAAGAGCAACCAAGATGATTAAGGGATTGGAAACCAAGACTTACGAAGAGAGACTGAAGGAACTGGGCATGGGTAGCCTAGAGAAAAGGAGGGCCAGAGCGGACATGATAGCAGTCTACAAGTATACGAGGGAATGTCACAGAGAGGAGGGGATCACTTTATTCTCCAGGGCACCAGAGGGCCGGACGAGGAACAACGGGTGGAAGCTGACCAAGGAGAGATTCAACATGGAGATAAGGAGGAACTTCCTGATGGTCAGAGCGATCAACCAATGGAACAACCTACCAGCGGACGTTGTGAACTCCAACACTCTGGACATTTTTAAGAGAAGATTGAACTGCCACTTGACTGGTGTACTATAGGGTTCCTGCTTGGGCAGGGGGTTGGACTCGATGGCCTCCATGGTCCCTTTCAACTCTAACAATAAATAAAATATCTGGACTTCAACTCCCAGAATTCCCCAGCCAGGTGAAGTCCAAATATCCTCAAGTTGCCAAGGTTGGGAAACACTGCCTTAATCATCCTGGTTACTCTTCTCTGCACTTTTTCTAGAATCTCAACATCTTTTTTTTTAATTGGTGGTAGCCAAAACTGGATGCAGTAATCTAGGTGGGGTCTAACTAGGGCTTTGTAAAGGCCTCAGAAGCTGAGGCTGAAGGTCACAAAACAGTTGTGCAACGATCCGCAGACCAGCTTGATGGTCTTGTTTGATCAGCTCTTTTAATTCCAGAAGATTTCATATGTTCCCAAAAGACTGAAGTGTTTTAGTCAGCATTATAGCTTTTAAACAAGACCTCTGATGGATCAAGAATCTGCAATTGAACGTTTTAGGAAAATAAATGTTATATAATTCTCTCTCCCTCCCTCCTTCCCTCCCTCTCTCTTTCTCTCTCCATCCCTCTCTCTTTCTCTCTCTCTCCCTCCTTCCCCACTCTCTGTCTTTCTCTCTCTCCCTCTCTCTCTCTGTCTCCCTCCCTCCCTCCCCCCTCTCTCTTTCTCTCTCTCTCCCTCCTTCCCCCCCTCTCTCTTTCTCTCTCTCTCTCTTTCTCTCTGTTATTTATTGGATTTCTATGCCACCCCTCTCCGGAGACTCAGGGCGGCTAACAGCAATAATAAGACAGTGTACTATAATAATCCAATACTAAAAACAATTAAAAACCCATTAATATAAAAACCAAACATACATACATACATACCATGCATAAAATTGTAAAGGCCTAGGGGGAAATTCCCCCATGCCTGACGGCAGAGGTGGGTTTTAAGTAGCTTACAAAAGGCAAGGAGGGTGGGGGCAATTCTAATTTCTGGGGGGAGTTGGTTCCAGAAGGCCGGGGCCGCCACAGAGAAGGCTCTTCCCCTGGGCCCCGCCAAGCGGCATTGTTTAGTTCACGGGACCCAGAGAAGACCCACTCTGTGGGACCTAACTGGTCGCTGGGATTCGTGCCGCAGAAGGCAGTCCCTGAGATAATATGGTCCGGTGCCATGAAGGGCTTTATAGGTCATAACCAACACTTTGAATTGTGACCGGAAACTGATCGGCAACCAATGCAGACTGCAGAGTGTTGTGTAACATGGGCATATTTGGGGAAGCCCATGATTGCTCTCACAGCTGCATTCTGCACGATCTGAAGTTTCTGAACACTTTTCAGAGGTAGCCCCATGTAGAGAGCATTACAGTAGTCGAATCTCGAGGTGATGAGGGCGTGAGTGACTGTGAGCAATGAATCCCGGTCCAGATAGGGCCGCAACTGGTGCACCAGGCGAACCTGGGCAAACGCCCCCCTCGCCACAGCTCCTTGTCCCTCTCAGGCCATGTCAGACTCTGAGGAGGATGAGCACGGCCTGTCTGGATGCCTTGGGCCAGGGGGGTTGCCAGCTGAAGCAGAGAGCAAGAGTGAGGGGGTAAGTGACCTGAGTGAGCCTGAGGAACCACTTGAGGAGGCTGATATAACAATGGAGTGGTCCAAGTCAGAGGATGAGGAAGACATTCAAGTAGAAAGTCAGTGGATAGACCCTCGCTATAGAAGATTGCTCAGAAGGCGAGAGGAGTTGCATAGTAAAAGGTATTAGTGTATTGACACCTCTTTGTGGTGTGATGTCACTTCCAGGAGTATAAAGGCAAAGGATCTTGGGAAATTGGGTGTGGGGATTCAACGTCGTTCAGTGGAACAGGTGTGGGACTGAGGGTGTGCTCGAACAAGGCTTTAAAACCATGATTTCTGCCACAATAAAACTCATTTCTCTGCTGGATGCTTGTTGCCAGGACTCCGGTGGGCAAAATTCATAGGCTTAAATGATAAATGGACTGTGTTATCTAGGAATACTGATTAGGCCGAGTTTTGCACCTTTCCCAGACATTGTTGACATTTAGCTCTAAAGAGAAAATTCTCCCTTCTTCTTGGCTGTTTAAAAGCTGCTTCTCGCTATGTGCGGTTATATCAATAAAGAGTTTGATTTATTCATAAAGGACTTTTGAGTCAGGGGTTTCGATATGAGGGTCGTGCACAGAACAGGGCCTGGATTTAACAGGTGGCCAAGACTCATCACCTACAAAAAGATATTGACAAAATTGAACGGGTCCAAAGATGGGCTACAAAAATGGTGGATGGTCTTAAGCATAAAACGTATCAGGAAAGACTTCATGAACTCGATCTGTATAGTCTGGAGGACAGAAGGAAAAGGGGGGACATGATGGAAACATTTAAATATGTTAAAGGGTTAAATAAGGTTCAGGAGGGAAGTGTTTTTAATAGGAAAGTGAACACAAGAACAAGGGGACACAATCTGAAGTTAGTTGGGGGAAAGATCAAAAGCAACGTGAGAAAATATTATTTTACTGAAAGAGTAGTAGATCCTTGGAACAAACTTCCAGCAGACGTGGTTGGTAAATCCACAGTAACTGAATTTAAACATGCCTGGGATAAACATAGATCCATTGTAAGATAAAATACAGGAAGTAGTATAAGGGCAGACTAGAGGGACCACGAGGTCTTTTTCTGCCGTCGGTCTTCTATGTTTCTATGTTTCTATGGCTCATTTCAAACAGCAAAATAAGAAACCGAGTGTTCCCGCTTGCCGAAAACTCTCAAGGGAAAGATTCAGTCATGGCTCAAATTTAGAAACGAAACGCTGGACATTTCTCTCAAGAGGGCTTCTGCCCAGGAGGCCAATTGGGAACCTCTGTGTCACCCACATCCTCATAAAACAAGGCCAAGGACTTGCTGAGGCAGCATAAGCACAATATATTCCCTTGGAAGATTGATGGTCGCTTTAATGTGCTCTGCTGGTAGAAACTTGGCTGCCAGCAGTTAGACCAGGTTCACGAACAAAGTGTTCGCTCCGTAGGGCCATCATCATTGCTGGATTCTGAAAATCCTGAAGAGCGTTTGCCTAGGATTTTGATCGGATCACAGGAGTCTGTGCAAGACACATGTTTCCTTTGCTCTTCTGGATCTCTTTTTAAAATATTTTTTGAGTCCTGTCTACTCTAAGTTTTAAGATCTTGTGAATGCTCAGGAAGAATTATTAAGAGAAGGGAGAGGGGGGAAAGGAGAAGGAGGAGGAAGAAAGAGGAGGAGGAGGAGGAGGAGGAGGAGGAGGAGAAGGAGAAGGAGAAGGAGAAGGAGAAGAAGAAGAAGAAGAAGAAGAAGAAGAAGAAGAAGAAGAAGAAGAAGAAGAAGAAGAAGAAGGAGAAGAAGGAGGAGGAGGAGGAGAAGCAGAAGCAGGAGGAGGAGAAGGAGGAGAAGGAGAAGGAGGAGGAGAAGAAGGAGGAGGAGGAGGAGGAAGAGGAGGAAGAAAAAGAAGGAGGAGAAGAAGGAGGAGAAGCAGAAGGAGAAGAAGGAGGAGGAGGAGAAGACAAAGAAGAAGAAGAAGAAAGGAGGAGGAGGAAGAAGAAGAAGAAAAGAAAGGAGGAGGAGGAAGAAGAAGAGGAAGAAGAGGAAGAAGAAGAAGAAGAAGAAGAAGAAGAAGAAGAAGAAGAAGAAGAAGAAGAAGAAGGGGAGGAGGAGGAGGAGGCGGAAGAGGAGCAGAAGCCTTTTGGTGGCAGGGTGCTCAGGCCACCAAAGGGCCCCCAACACAAGGGACCTTGAGCTGGCCAAGCCCACTCTGGCCACGCTCCCCGTCCCCCCGAAGGTCAAACATAATCCTGATGTGGCCCTCAATGAAATCCAAGTTTGATTTATGGCCTAGAAGAAGTCAATAAGGTCCTAGCATCTAGTCATATCGTTACTTATATTTCCAGAAGCGTCCCTCGTTTGGCTTTGCAAAGATTTCTCAATATTCCATCCCGCCAAACGATTCCTCCCGTCTTTAGCGCTGTCTTCTGTTTAAGCCGATTTCCTTTAAAGGACTGGTGGCGAAGCAACGTGGTTTAGAAACCAACTCCGTATCCAATCAATTTTAACAGCAGTGAGCCGGTGACCAATATTTCATCTTCGGCTGAGCTTGTAGAGAAAGACCTGGTGCTGCACCACGGAGAGCCATTAGATGAAATAGAAAATTTTGATCCGTGTTCGGTCTGCCTTTATATCCAGATTTAGCCTGGAGGCAGAAGTCGTCTCTACTGCATTCTAAGAGAAGCAGGGGGAGAGAAACCCAACTGATGCAACAGTGATTTCTCACCGATGCCGTATCGTGTTGGAAGTGTTTGTGCAATTGTGGTGGATGCCTTCCTATCTCTTCAATGTTATTTGACATTGGAGACAAGATAGAACTTTCTGGGACACCCCACCATCTCTACCACCCCCGTCTCAATTAAGCAAGCAGAACTAAAGCACCATATTTTTCAGAGTATAAGACGCACCTTAGTTTTGGGAGAGGAAAATAGGGGGTGTTGTGGTTAGCTCTGGCCCAGCTCCTGCCCCAAGGACTGTGGATGTGGGGGAGACATCCACATGCTGCAGGCCTGTTTTGCCCCCGGTGGAATCTGCTGATGAAGGCTCCTCTGACCAAGAAGACATGAGTGACAGGGAGGAGGAGAGTGGGGCAGACAGCTCAGAAGCAGATCAATTATCTAGCTCCTCCTTGGATTCAGAACAAGAGTTAATGATACAGCCACACATGCGGAGAGCGATGCATAGGCAGCAACAACTGAGAGATTATTATCAAAGAAAATGAGGCCACCTGTGGTTGGGTGGGGCTGTGGTAATTAGTGAGGCTGCTATAAAGAGCAGCCTGTGGGTTTGGCCATTGTGGAGGATTATCTGATCGTTGTGTTTCGTGACTGCTTTACTGACTTTGACTTTTTGTGTGCTGATTTTCCCCCGCTTTGAAACTAAACCAGGGCAAAGTGTGTTTCACTTTGTGAAAGAAGAAGGACTGTGAATTGCCTCACAGCTGCAAGCTAAGTATCACAGAACTTGTACAAATTACCAGTTTGTTTGGAGACGAGTGCTCTTTGCTATACCAAAAGAGGGCTTGGTTTAAGTGAATTTTCATTATAAAGAACATTGTTTTGAATTTTCAAACGTGTGTGAGTCTGAAATTTGTACCTGTGAATTTTTGGGAGGAGTCTACCAGAGAGCCCAACAGAACAGGGGGGGGAAATCTACCTACCAGGTGTTCATCCAACTAGCATTCTTAGTCTGGTCTGCTTCAGCACATTATATTATCGCCCGGTTAGGGCTGGGAAAAAAAACTTTTTCGGCGGGAGTAGCAAAGACTTAGGGCTCAAAAAAAACCTTCTTTGGAGTAGCAATGAAAAAATCCTGCAATCGTTAGCACCTAGTTAGGGCTAAAAAAAAAATTCTTTTTCAGAGCGACTAGCAATGAAAACAAATGAAAACAGCTTTAGGGCTGGGGGGAAATGCTTCAAAAAAAGCTATATTTGGAGTCTAAGAAACACCCAAATTTCCACCCTTTTTTGTGGGGGGGGGGAAGTATGTCTTATTGTTGTGAGTGGTCCTTGACCAACTCTGGTAATGATAGATTCTGAAGAGGATGAACCAGGCCCATCTTGGTACTCTGAGCCAGTGGGGTTGCCAGCTGATGTAGAGAGTGAGAGTGAGGGAGAGATAGAGCTGGATGAACCTGAAAGACCACCAAAGGTAGCAGATATGCCAATGACAGTATGGTCTGACTTAGAAGAGGAGTAAGAGAAGGAAGACCACCAGCCTTTTTAGATGCCTGCTTTAGAAGACTAAGAAAAAGACAAGAATGAGACCCTTAAATACCTATCGGAAGTGGTCGCAATTCCCTAGAGTTAACAAACTACAGACTACTTCCTTTTCCCATACAAGTATTCTTGTCTTCTATGGGAAAAGGAAGTAGTCTGTAGTTTGTTAACTCTAGGGAATTGTTGACCACTCCCCATGGGTATTTAAGGGTCACTGATGGGAAATTCGGGGTGTAGTTTCAACGTTTCAACGTAATGGAGTCAGTTGATGTTTGGGGTTTCCAACCATGTTATACCAGCCAACTGTTATTTCTCTGCTAAAATCCTTGGGGTAGAATTGCCCTGTCTGCGTAGAATCTGGAAAGCTGTAAGTCAGTGAAACTGGAGATTCTTTATCTCATAAAGGAATGTGCAAATTAGCTTTGACCTTTGGCAGCAGCGTAGCTGCTGGATAGTTATCTTTTAACTCCTCTCACTGAGAAGCTGCCAAGATGAACTCACGTGCATGAATTTGGCTTGTATTAATAATAATAATAATAATAATAATAATAATAATAATAATAATAATAATAATATAGATGATCCACTGGAACTTGTGCCGGAACTACCATTTACCAGTAGCAAAGAACTGGTGGGATCATAAGCCCGAAAAAGTGGTCGAAAATGAGCAAGCAAAACTACTGTGGGACTTCAGACTTCAGACTGACCAAATTCTGAAGCATAACACACCAGACATTGTGATTGTGTAGAAAAAGAAAGTATGGATCATCGACATCGCAATCCCAGGGAACAGCAGAATTGAGGAGAAGCAGCTAGAGAAATTAGTGAAATACGAAGATCTAAAAATTGAGCTGCAACGACTCTGGCGTAAGCCCGTAAAAGTGGTCCCAGTGGTACTTGGCACGTTGGGCGCAGTACCAAAGGATCTCAGCTGACATTTGAAAACCATCGGAATTGACAAAATCTCCATATGTCAATTGCAAAAGGCCGCTTTACTGGGATTGGCAAACATAATTCGCCGCTACATCACGCAGTCCTAGGTGCTTGGGAAGCGCCCGACTGGTGATGAAATATGAAATCCAGCATAGTGATCTCGTTTGCTGTGTTGTACTGACATAATAATAATAATAATAATAATAATAATAATAATAATAATAATAATAATTATTATTATTATTATTATTATTATTATTAGATTTGTGTGCCACTCCTCTCCGAAGACTCGGGGTGGCTCACAACACAATACACAATGTACAAATCCAATATTAAAAAAGATTAAAACCGTTATCATAACAATTAATCACACAACCCAAGCAAACCATATATAAATCATAGTAGCTAAGGAGAATATTAACTTCCCCAAGTCTGGCAACAGAGGTGGGTTTTTAGGAGCTTGCAAAAGGCAAGGAGGGTGGGGGCAGTTCTAATCTCCGGGGCGAGTTGATTCCAGATGGCCGGGGCCGCCACAGAGAAGGCTCTTCCCCTTGGTCCCGCCAGACGGCATTGCTTAGTCGATGGGACCCAGAGAAGGCCAACACTGTGGGATCTAACCGGTCGCTGGGATTTGTGCGGCAGATGATGCTTCCTATATAAAAAGATTGACTTCAAATATCAGTACGTGGATTCCTCATATGGTTTTCAACCTGTGTAGGCCCGGGACAGGACACTTATACTCCAAAAACCATAGGGCACTTGAAAAGATAGCAAAATTTAAGAATGTTCTGTTGGGCTCTCTGTTAGACTCCTCCCAAAAATTCACAATTTTCAGACACACACACATTTGAAAATTCAAAACAATGTTCTTTATAATGAAAATTCACTTAACCTAAGCCCTCTTTTGGTATAGCAAAGAGCACTCGTCTCCAAACAAACTGGTAATTTGTACAAGTCCCTTATCAGTTCTGTGATACTTAGCTTGCAGCTGTGAGGCAATTCACAGTCCTTCTTCTTTCACAAAGTGAAACACACTTTGCTCTGGTTTAGTTTCAAAGCGGGGAAAAATCAGCACACAAAAGGTCAAAGTCAGTAAAGCAGTCACGAAACACAACGATCAGATAATCCTCCACAATGGCCAAACCCACAGGCTGCTATTTATAGCAGCCTCACTAATGACCACAGCCCCACCCAACCACAGGTGGCCTCATTTTCTTTGATAATAATCTCTCAGTTGTTGTTGCCTATGCATCGCTCTCTGCATGCGTGGCTGTATCATTAACTCTTGTTCTGAATCCAAGGAGGAGCTAGATAATTGATCTCCTTCTGAGCTGTCTGCCACACTCTCCTCCTCCCTGTCACTCATGTCTTCTTGGTCAGCAGAGCCTTCATCAGCAGATTCCACCGGGGGCAAAACAGGCCTGCAGCATGTGGATGTCTCCCCCACATCCACAGTCCTTGGGGCAGGAGCTGGGCCAGAGCTAACCACAACAAAGAACGATGCCAAAGTAAGAGAAAATATGCAGTGGATGACAATGTGCAAAGCGTTTGCAGCAAGAGTTGCCCAAACTCTTGCTTTCTACTCTTGGAAAGAAAACCAAGAAAGCTCCATGTAGATACATACAGTTGGTTTAACTTTAGAACTTTGATATACAATTCCAGAATTGCCATTATACCAGTCCTTGAAAATCCACTTAAAATATAGCAGGTAATAACAGTGCCATCACAATAAAACAAATGCTGCATTACACAAAAAGAAAGTAGTGCCTGAGAATCGAGTCTGAAATTGGGTCACAAATTCCTGAGTCGATTGTGTGCTCAGCGGAACCGGGCTCCTTAAGTCTTCCTCCAGATCTACAACCTCGAGTCAAATCTCCTTGGTGAACTTTAAATTTCTAGTTCAAACGAAAACACATCCACAGTACAGTCAGGGTCCCGCAAGCTCGTCGAATCAATCAAGCCCGTCAAGTCAAAATAATAATAAACTCTCATTTTCATTCCCAGATGGCAAATGCAAACTCAGGATCAATAACAATAAAGTTTAAAAGCAGGAGGCGTTAGAGACAAAAGTGAAAGTTACAGTATATTAGATTTGCAATAAGGGAATCTCAGGCAGATTTTTTCACTTATGGTTCTAAATTAGGTGGCGAATCAATGAGGCAAGGAGTTATATGGAAAGGATGAGCCAGATGGCCTGAGCTATCAAATACATAATAGTCTTCCACCGAAAGTAGGGAAAGTATACTGTGAAAGAAACTACCTGGATGTGGAATTTGGTGGGACCGGATGGGATGGGATAGGACTTTATTGTTACTTTAAACGCACACTAATCAGCGTACATTAAAATGAAATTTTGATGCATTCAGCTCTCAAAGGATAACGATTATGCACACATATAGAGTGGTACCTCTACTTGCGGACTTAATTTGTTCCGTGACCAGGTTCTTAAGTAGAAACGTTTGTAAGAAGAAGCATTTTCCCCATAGGAATCAATTTAAAAGCAAATAATGTGTGTGATTGGGGAAACCACAGGGAGGGTGGAGGCCCTGTTTCGTCCCAGGGGATTCCTAGAAAGGCCCCACGGAGGCTTCTCCCTGCCTTTTCCAGCCCTGTTTCCTCCCAGGAGATTCCTAGAGAGGCCCCACGGAGGCTTCTTCCTGCCTTTTCCAGCCCTGTTTCCTCCCAGGAGATTCCTAGAGAGGCCCCACGGAGGCTTCTCCCTGCCTTTTCCAGCCCTGTTTCCTCCCAGGAGATTCCTAGAGAAGCCCCACGGAGGCTTCTCCCTGCCTTTTCCAGCCCTGCTTCCTCCCAGGAGATTCCTAGAGAGGCCCATGGAGGCTTCTCCCTGCCTTTTCCGGTTACAGTTTTGGAGGCTCAGATTTGTCAGTGGAAATTGTTCTTGAGAAGAGGCAAAAAAAATCTTGAACACCCGGGTCCTATCTAGAAAAATTTGTAAGTAGAGGCATTTGTACAAGAATCATTTTCCACTTACAACCCGGAGCCTCTGAAACTGTAACCAGAAAAGGTGGGCAGAAGCCTCCGTGGGGCCTCTCTGGGAATCTCCTGGGAGGAAACAGGGCCGGAAAAGCCAGGGAGAAGCCTCTGTGGGGCCTCTCTCCTGGGAGGAAACAGGGCCTCCTCCCTCCCTGTAGTTTCCCCAATCACACACATTATTTGCTTTTATATTGATTCCTATGGGAAAAATTTCTTCGTCTTACAAACCTTTCTACTTAAGAACCTGGTCACGGAATGAATTAAGTTTGTAAGTAGAGGTACCACTGTATAGTATAATATAGTATAGTATAGTATAGTATAGTATAGTATAGTATAGTATAGTATAGTATAGTATAGTATAGTATTAGTATAGTATAGTATTAGTATAGTATCGTATGTAGATGTAGAGCGCTGGTGAGACCACATTTGGAATACTGTGTTCAGTTCTGGAGACCTCACCTACAAAAAGATATTGACAAAATTGAACAGGTCCAAAGACGGGCTACAAGGATGGTGGAAGGTCTTAAGCATAAAACGTATCAGGAAAGACTTCATGAACTCAATCTGTATAGTCTGGAGGACAGAAGGAAAAGGGGGGACATGATCAAAACATTTAAATATGTTAAAGGGTTAAATAAGGTTCAGGAGGGAAGTGTTTTTAATAGGAAAGTGAACACAAGAACAAGGGGACACAATCTGAAGTTAGTTGGGGGAAAGATCAAAAGCAAGTTGAGAAAATATTATTTTACTGAAAGAGTAGTAGATCCTTGGAACAAACTTCCAGCAGACGTGGTTGGTAAATCCACAGTAACTGAATTTAAACATGCCTGGGATAAACATATATCCATTGTGAGATAAAATACAGGAAATAGTATAAGGGCAGACTAGATGGATCATGAGGTCTTTTTCTGCCATCAGTCTTTTATGTTTCTATGTAATAATATAATATAATAAATGATATGATATGATATAATAATATAATGTAATGTAATGTAATGTAATGTAATATAATATAATATAATATAATATAATAGGAATGGAATCTTTTATTCCTTTCCTATACCAGAACGTTGATACACAGAAAAATTTCCCCGATAATTTGTGTCCTGTGGAGTCCATGGTGCTGTCCGAGTTTGGTGTTTTTATTGCAGACGTTTTATTACCAAACTAGGTAACACCATCGGTACTTGAAGGGAGTGGTGTTTGCTCTCTCTGTTATCTGGTTTGGGTGCTAATATAGCAGCAAGCCAACCACCAAGTTCAGGCAGCACCAAGGACACCACGGCTCAACTATATTCTATCGATTTGTATCATGCAATTCAATAGAAATCCCCAGTGAAAAAGCTTTTTAATTCTCCGCGTGCGTAAAAAATGTAATTTAAAAATCTGCAGCCTTGTTTCTGAGGAACACTTACATATGTCTCGTATTTGCCCGAGAAACAAGCTTCAGTACATTGAGAAGAACTGTACTTTTAAAGGTCAAATTTTCAGGCTAAAGTGTTTCTAATCAACCTAATTAATTAATTAAATACAGGCATCTTGGTGTGACACACGCAAATTAAGGGGAATTAGTTCTCAAATCAAGAGCTCTCTAAGAAAGGAAAAGGCGGCTAAAAGCTGGACGCCGACTGGCCCTCGCTCGGTGCCGGTTACGCCAGCACTAACTAGAAGGCGTCTGGGCCGACAGTGGCATTGGTGATGTATTATCTACACACCTTTAGAACATTCATATTCACATGATTCATATAAGGCATGGGCGTTTATTCTGCAACAAATAAGCTAAGTATTTCATATTTTATCATATTTCTTGCTGGAAGAATTGGCACATAACTGATACTCGCAATTTTAAAATACTCATAATGAAATACTAGCAAATGTGGATATATATGCATACCCAGAGAGAGAGAGAGAGAGAGAGAGAAATATATATGTATAAGTGTAACCCCCTCCTCTCTTTTTCCTATCTATCTATCTGCCTGCCTGCCTACCTATCTACCTACCATCCATCTATCTTGTTTTCCATCTTTCCTTCTTTTAGGTCTCTCTTGATTCTTGACAAATGAATCTTTTCTTTTATGTACACTGAGAGCATCTGCACCAAAGACAAATTCCTTGTGTGTCCAATCACACTTGGCCAATAACGAATTCTATTCTTTCTTCCTTCCTTCCTTCCTTCCTTCCTTCCTTCCTTCCTTCCTTCCTTCCTTCCTTCCTTCCTTCCTTCCTTCCTATCTATCTATCTATCTATCTATCTATCTATCTATCTATCTATCTATCTATCTATTTATTAGATTTGTATGCCGCCCCTCTCCGTAGACTCGGGGCGGCTAACAACAATAATAAGACAATATAAACAAATCTAATATTTAAGTTTAAGTTAAATTAAAAAACCCTAATTTAAGAAACCAATCATACATACAGACATACGAAACATAAATTTTATAAGCCTTGGGGGAAGGGAATATCTCAATTCCCCCATGCCTAACGACAGAGGTGGGTTTTATTCTATTCTATTCTATTCTATTCTACTCTATTCTCTCACTCTATCTATCTATCTACACCATGCACAGAATAGAATGGCATGGTACGGAATGGCATGGCACAGAATACAATGGCATGGCTTAGCATAGAATTGAATAACAGGGTTGGAAAGGACCTTGTAGGTCTTGTAGTCCAACCCCCTGCTCAGGCAGGAAACCCTATAGGCCTATACCATTTCATACAAACGGTTGCCCAATATTTCAGTATACATCAATAGAGACCTTCAAACAGACGATCATTATAAAAAATATTATAAGACGACTACAACTATTTCCTTGGAGTCGATAGGCTCAAACAAACCCCAGACGTGCTTTCGAAACACCTCCTTCCCATCTCAATGGATTCTGGGCTGCCGGTCTCCAAATCCAAGTAAACGTGAGTGATTTTTCATTTCAGAATGATTTATGAATGAGTCACAGTGGCTGGATGGTTGCTCTCTTCCAGCCTGGTGCTCCCTAGAGAGCAGGCAATGCTAAATAAGACCACCGGAAAGTAATCTGAAAATGTAATTGAGTGTGGAGGTTTACTGAGGTCTTGCTGCTATGGGGTAGGCCAATATGACGTTCAGCCACATTTTATATAGATCATATAAAACGGCAAGGAAAATGAGTAATTCTTAATCAAATAAATTATGCAATAATTACCCCGCTAATTTTCTCTGCTCTTCTGACAACAACACTATTACTCTAAGGCAAAGATGAATTGAAAACTATGAAATCCTTACATTTTACATACCCTGTTTCCCCGAAAATAAGACGTACCCCGAAAGTAAGGCATGTCAGAGGTTTTGCAGAATTTGCTAATATAAGGCATCCCCCGAAAATAAGGGGTAGTCAAGTTTACATACAGTACGGTGGAAAAACATACGGTACCACTCAAAGCTGTTCATAGCGGTACCGTAATAATGTGGCGTCCCCTGCTGGCCCCTTCCATCGCTTTGTACCGTCCAGGACAGCAAACACAGTCTGCTGCTGTCTCACCGCCATTACAGTCTCCACTACAGTGCGTAGACTGTAGTTCCTCTTCTGGCCGGAAGCTGCAATAGCAGGAGTATACTATTGTACCATATAAGTGCCGTCGTTTGTGTGTGTGGGTGCCATACTGACAGGTACCGTACCGTAATCAGTGTACTGTATGGTACACTTTCTTTGGGGGTGTCAGCTTTTCTGCCTGTGAATTTGTCTTATTTGAGAAATATAAGGCACCCCCCGAAAATAAGACGTAGCACAACTTTTGGAGCAAAAATTAATATAAGACAGTGTCTTATTTTCGGGGGAAACACGGTAGTAATGTCAAAAGGAGTCATTGCCTATTACACTCTTCTCTCTCTTTCAGGATATTGATATGGGGAGCCAGAAGAATGCTGTCAATGTGGTTTACTTGGACTTCAGTAAGTCTTTTGACTAAGTAGACCAAAACGTACTACTAAATAAAGTAGAAAAATGTGGGATGGACAGCAAATCCACCAGATGGATTCAAAACTGGCTAACCCAATGTTTCCCAACCTTGGCAACTTGAAGATATTTGAACTTCCGCCCATGTGTTTATGCCAATGTTGATTTCTTCTATTATATTTTCGATGCTGGCTGGGGAATTCTGAGAGTTGAAGTCCAAATATCTTCAAGTTGCCAAGGTTGGGAAACACTGGGCTAACCAACCACACTTAACGCGTAGTGCTCAATGGAACTACATCTACACGGAGGGATGTATGCAGTGGAGTACCCCAAGGCTCTGTTTTAGGCCCAGTACTCTTCAAAATTGAACGGGTCCAAAGACGGGCTACAAGAATGGTGGAAGGTCTTAAGCATAAAACTGATCAGGAAAGACTTCATGAACTCAATCTGTATAGTCTGGAGGACAGAAGGGAAAGGGGGGGACATGATCGAAAAATTTAAATAGGTTAAAGGGTTAAATAAGGTTCAGGAGGGAAGTGTTTTTAATAGGAAAGTGAACACAAGAACAAGGGGACACAATCTGAGGTTAGTTGGGAGAAAGAACGTGAAAAAATATTATTTCACTGAAAGAGTAGTAGATGCTTGGAACAAACTTCCAGCAGATGCAGCTGGTAAATCCACAGTAACTGAATTTAAACATATCTGGGATGAACATATATCCATCCTAAGATAAAATGTAGGAAATAGTGTAAGGGCAGACTAGATGGACCATGAGGTCTTTTTCTGCCGTCAATCTTCTATGTTTCCATTGTTAGCACCTGGTTACAGCTAGAAAGAAACATTTGGAGCAAGTAGAGCATGAAAAAAAAAATCAGAGACTGGGTTTGAAAAACATTCTTCGCAAAGAATAACGATGAAAGATCTTGCAAGCAGGTAACAGCTGGGAACATTGTTAGCACATGATTAGGGCTGGAAAGAAACTTATTTGGAGTAAGTTAGAGCAATGAATAAAACCCTGCAAAGACTTAGGTCTTGGAAAACATTCTTTGCAGAGAGTAACAGTGAGTAAGAGCTGGGAACACTGCTAGCATCTGGTCAGGGCTGGAAAGAATCTTATTCTATGTTTCTATGTTTCTCTCTCTCCAAGAGCAAAATCCCCAAAAAACCCTTCAAACATTAGATGGGAAGAACAATTCTACCTAATCAAGATGCTGTGTTCAATATGGGCTGTTTCCTCTGCTTACACCACATAACAGCACCAAATGTCATATGCTGCTCTAAATCACTTAAGAATGTACAGTGCACCAGAATCTGTAAGAATAACTTGCACCAGTGCCGAAGTGAAAACCGTAACTGTGACAGGCGATAAGAAAACAGGGATGTAACCGCATTGTTTCAGCAAACGAGATTTCAATTTCCCAATTTACGCACACCAACTTGATACAATGAAACAGTTCAAGGAGATGTAATTAGACATTTTCAACACCGTGGTTACTTAATCGCGAGTAGCATGAAGCCAACAAAACCTCGCTATACGGTGACATGGCACAGCAGGTGGCAGCCCTCACCTGCCCTGGGCTGGTTTTGTAAACTCCAAGCCAAAAAATATCATTCGTGTTTTGGGTAGGTGGTTGTGGGAAAAACCCAGGGGTTGTAGACTAGATTGCAAAGTGGGAATAAGAGCCCGGAAGAAATTAAAAAATCTGAAAAATTAGTACTGTATTTTTCGGAGTACAGTAATACCTCGTCTTACGAACCTAATTGGTTCCGGAAGTAGGTTCGTAAGGCGAAACGTTCGTAAGACGAAACATTGTTTCCCATAGGAAACAATGTAAAAGCGATTAATCCGTGCAAAAAGAAAAAAATCGCAAAATGGGGCTCCGCTGGGCGCCGCCGCCCGGCTGTCACCTTTTAAAACAGCCAGGGGGCTTCTTGGCGTTCTCCCGAACCCAAACTTTTTGGGTTCCGGTTCGGGAGGCCGCTGAGAAGCGCCGCCGCCCAGCTGTCACCTTCTGAAACAGCCGGGGGTCTTCGTGATGTCAAAGCTCCGCCTATGGTATTACCCATTGGGATTCCCCACCTTCTTTCTAGCCTCCAGATCGGCCGAAAACGCCGCCGCCGATCGCATAAACGGCGCTCCACTGAGTGCCGCCGGCCGGCTGTAACCTTCTGAAACAGCCGGGCGCTTCTCGGCGGCCTCCGGAACCCGAACTTCAGAAGGTGACAGCCAGGCGGCGGCGCTTCTCGGTGGCCTCCCAAACCCGAACCCGAAAAGTTTGGGTTCGGGAAAACGCCGAGAAGCCCCCCAGTTGTTTTAAAACGTGACAGCTGTGCAGCGGCGCCCAGCGGAGCGCCATTTTGTGATCTGCGGTGAATTCGTAAGCCGAAAAAAGTTCGTAAGAAGAGGCAAAAGATTTCTAAACCCCGGGTTCGTATCACGAGGGGTTCGTATCACGAGGGGTTCGTATCACGAGGGGTTCGTATCACGAGGGGTTCGTATCACGAGGGGTTCGTATCACGAGGGGTTCGTATCACGAGGGGTTCGTATCATGAGGTACCACTGTATAAGATAATGGGATATAGAGAATATTTATAGCACAAACTTTTAATATAGATCTGCCGTTCACCCGCCCAATTTTTAATGTGTTTTGTTGTTACTGTACATTGTTAATTGGTGTTTGTAAGATGTTATGTTTATTGTATATATTCTTGTAAATAAATTTTTTAAAAAAATCAGCTGGCCTGCACACACTTGCACATTGGAGCTGAGCTATGGCAAAGGCTTGTTTGCCAGCAGATAACCTTTCCTCCCCATACCTGGACAACTTTGAAATTGTTAGGTTTTTATTTTGAGATCTGGGGGGGGAAATTTGATGGGGTTTCCTGGTTGACCCTATTTCCAGAAACCTTTCAGCAGCAAAATCCCTCATTTTGTCATGGTTCTGAAATGGGAACTCCACCAAACATATACAATTTGCTTCAAATTGTGCTGCAAAACGCAGTTTTTGAAATCTTGCCAGGTGATATTGGACGTGGTTAGAAAGATCTGTATGCAGACAGATTATAATGCTGTTTATTTATTAGTATTTTAACTGAGGATCTTCTTTGAGAGTTAAAAGGCTTAAATTATAGCATGTAACAGAATATCATCACTCTGAGTCTTCAACACACAAACTTTTAATCTGGACTGCGAAAGAGACCTCGGAGTCTTGGTGGACAATCAACTAAACATGAACCAACAATGTGCAGCAGCAGCTAAAAAAGCCAACACAATCCTAAGCTGCATCAACCGGGGAATACACTCCAAGACCAGGGAAGTCGTAATACCACTCTACTACGCCCTGGTCCGACCACACCTGGAGTACTGTATTCAGTTCTGGTCACCACACTTCAAAAGAGACATTGAAACTCTGGAGAAGGTGCAAAAAAGAGCAACCAAGATGATCAAGGGATTGGAAACCAAGACTTACGAAGAGAGACTGAGGGAACTGGGCATGGATAGCCTAGAGAAAAGGAGGGCCAGAGCGGACATGATAGCAGTCTACAAGTATACGAGGGGATGTCACAGAGAGGAGGGGATCACTTTATTCTTCAGGGCACCAGAGAGCCGGATGAGGAACAACGGCTGGAAGCTGACCAAGGAGAGAATCAACATGGAGATAAGGAGGAACTTCCTGACGGTCAGAGCGATCAACCAATGGAACAACCTACCAGCGGACGTTGTGAACTCCAACACTCTGGACATTTTTAAGAGAAGATTGAACTGCCACTTGACTGGTGTACTATAGGGTTCCTGCTTGGGCAGGGGGTTGGACTCGATGGCCTCCATGGTCCCTTTCAACTCTAACAATCAATCAATCAATAAATCAATCAATAAATAAAAGCAAAATGTACAGAAAAGAACTAATTTCCCCCCCTATTTTATTCGATAAAAAAATCAACAATAATGGATATTAAACCAGTTATTTCAAATACTTTGGAGCTGTTTTATTATCATCATTCCTTATGGTTAGTTATCCATTATTTTCTGATTCTACAGTTGCTGAAAATACGCAAAGTAATTTAGTGTCCAAGCCAAACCTCCTGGATCAACAGATCTTCGATTTTACCTCCTTGTGTCTCGTAACTGCATCTGCCTTGTTCTAAGAAGGTGATTCACAGGTGTTGGCTGCAGTTCTTATTGATCGATTGGCTGCAACTATATTCATCATGGAATTTATGAAAAAAGGAGGAAGCAATACATTGTGTTGTAAAAACAGGCATTATTTAAAGAGGATCCTCTCTTCGCTAGCATCATATTTTGATGCTGCCTCTTGAAAAAGGTTCTTTTTCAAGAGGCAACTGGACTTTCCGCTTTGCCTTTGAAGATGTTTCCCTTCTCATCTAAGAAGCTTCTTCGGAGCAGAAATGAAACGTCTTCGAAGAAAAACCAGAAAGTCCAGTTGTCTTTCGGACAACCATGATCTGTATTACAGAAAATCTGCATAGGATAAAGAAACAATGATAGTTATCAGTAGGACTATCAACCGATGATCACAATCCACAGCTCACATTAGAGCAGTGTTTTTCAACCAGTGTGCCGCGGCATACTAGTGTGCCGTGAGACATGGTCAGGTGTGCCGTGGGGAAATTAAACATGGGTCCCCAAACTCCCATTCCTGCCAGGATCTCCCTTTTGTGTTCATTGAAACAGGCCCAAGTTTCACACTAAGGGAATATAAATACATTTAGAAACTATATTATTATCCGAGTCTTCGGAGAGGGGCGGCATACAAATCTAATAAATTGAACTGAATTGAATATATGTATAATATGTACTGCGTTAGAGTGTCACTTTGTGTAATTTTAGTTGGTGGTGTGCCCCAGGATTTTTTAAATGTAAAAAATGTGCCGTGGCTCAAGAAAGGTTGAAAATCACTGCATTAGAGAACCATCTTTCAGCTGTGGCGAGGGGGGCATTTTCCCAGGATCGCCTGGTGCACCAGTTGCGGCCCTATTTGGACCGGGAGTCACTGCTCACAGTCACTCATGCCCTCATCACCTTGAGGTTCGACTACTGTAATGCTCTCTACATGGGGCTACCTTTGAAGAGTGTTCGGAAACTTCAGATCGTGCAGAATGCAGCTGCGAGAGCAGTCATGGGCTTCCCTAGGTATGCCCATGTTACACCAACACTACACAGTCTGCATTGGCTGTCACAATTCAAAGTGTTGGTTATGACCTATAAAGCCCTTCATGGCATCGGGCCAGAATATCTCCGGGACCGCCTTCTGCCACACGAATCCCTGCAGCCGGTTAGGTCCCACAGAGTTGGCCTTCTCCGGGTCCTGTCGACTAAACAATGTCAGCTGGCGGGACCCAGGGGAAGAGCCTCCTCTGTGGCGGCCCCGGCCCTCTGGAACCAGCTCCCCCCTGAGATTAGGACTGCCCCCACCCTCCTTGCTTTTTGTAAACTTCTTAAAACCCACCTCTGCCGTCAGGCATGGGGGAACTGAGACATCTCCCCTTGCCTATGTAGATTTATGCATGGTAAGTTTGTGTGTATGCTTTTTATATAATGGGGTTTTTAGGCTTTTAATGTGAAATTGTTATTTTAGAATTCAATATTAGATTTGCTATTGTATATTGTTTTATCACTGCTGTGAGCCGCCCCGAGTCTGCGGAGAGGGGCAGCATACAAATCTAATTAATAATAATAATAATAATAATAATAATAATAATAATAATAATAGTGCCCAAAAGCTTTGCTGTTAAGTGTCAAGCTGGTGCAGAAATTGGTGGTGGTTTTCATGAGAGAACAGATGCAGCCACAAAGCATTATTTTGAGTGGTTCAAGGCCATCCTATGCCCACCCACCTGGGCGGAAGCGGAAGGAGGAGTTGCCACGCTGGCGCACCCTGAGTAGGCAACACGACGAGTTTGTGGGTGGGGGACGAGGGATGGGAACTTTCAACTGGATGAGAAGCTCAAATTCAAGTTCCCCGGTGTAAGTGTCAGAATGGCTCCGAAAATAAATTGGAACTTTGAGGAATGGCTTGACCTGGACTCTGAACACCGGTGGATATGACCAGCAAGAGACGGTCCCTAAGATATTGTCCTAACTATAACTGAATTGTTTTTAGTCTCGTAATTTAGACCCATTGTTATGCTGTAATTTACAGATTCCTCGTTATTATCATGGAAAATAACGAGAGCTTACAACTTGTGGGGCTTCCCAATCCAGATAGAATGGCGGGTACACAAGAATCAGAAGACAATGGTAGGGACAGATGTAGCGGTGGCAAATGACAGCCACACCTGGAAGAAAGAATGAGAGAAGTCAGAGAAGTAGAAGGACCTGAAGAAGGTAGAAAAAGAGGATGTGGAAAATCAAAGACAGAGCGATCCCAGTGAGTCGTAAGATGGTGCAACAGCTCGAACAACATCAGCGCTTTCTATCCAGAAGCACACAGTGTTGCAAACAGCTAAAAAGTTGCACAAAAACTTCAAACTCCCAGGCCTCTAGAGAGGGCCTGAGATTGAGGAAGATGCCTGTCACTCACAGATCAATCCACCTATTGATCTGTCTACTCAAAATCCCCGGAGAGAGGGGGTAGAATAAAAATGTCTATATAAGTGAATATAAACACGGAGAGAAAAAGCATTATTATGTCCTCGGAGAATTCTTCGCATACAATCCACTGCAAACAAACCTTGGTTTTAAGCTGTATTTACATATTTTTCGACAGTCTGAAAAGATGCAAATCGAGCGGAAGACTCAAAAAGTATCTAAAGAACAGAGGAGAGCTTTTTGAGGATTACACTTTCAAAGCAGCGAAGTACAGTAATACCTCATCTTACGAACCTAATTGGTTCCTGGGGGAGGTTCGTAAGGCGAAAAGTTCGTGAGATGAAACATTGTTTCCCATAGGAAACAGTGTAAAATGAATTAATGCATGCAACAAAAAAAAACCTGCAAAAAAACGCCGCCGCCCGGCTGTCACCTTTTGAAACAACCGGGCGCTTCTCAGCATTCTCCCAATGCCGAACCCGGAAGTTCGGGAAAAGTTCGGGTTCGGGGGGCCGCCGAGAAGCCCCGCCGCCCGGCTGTCACCTTTTGAAACAGCCGGGAGGCTTCTTGGCGGCCTCCCGAAAGCCGAACCCGGAAGTTCGGGTTTGGCGTTCGGGTTCAGGACGACGCTGAGAAGCCCCCCGGCTGTTTCAAAAAGCAACAGCCAGGTGGTGGGGCTTCTCAGCAGCCTCCCGAACCCGAACTTTTGCTGAACTTCCGGGTTCGGCGTTCGGGAGGCCGTCCAGAAGCCCCACCGCCCGGCTATCATCTTTTGAAACAGTCGGGGAGCTTCTCGGCGGCCTCCCGAACTCCGAACCCGGAAGTTCGGGTTTGGCGTTTGGGTTCAGGAGGACGCTGAGAAGCCCCTCGGCTGTTTAAAAAAGCGACAGGTGGGCGGCGGGGCTTCTCGGCGGCCTCCCGAACCCGAACTTTTGCCGAACTTCCGGGTTTGGCGTTCGGGAGGCCGCCGAGAAGCCCCGCCGCCCAGCTGTCATCTTTTGAAACAGCCGGGGGGCTTCTCGGAAGTTCAGGTTTGGCGTTTGGGTTCAGGAGGACGCTGAGAAGCCCCCCGGCTGTTTCAAAAAGCGACAGCCAGGCGGCGGGGCTTCTCGGCGGCAGCGGGTTTGTAAGACGGAAAAAGTTCGCAAGAAGAGGCAAAAAATTTCCGAACCCCGGGTTCATATCTCGGGTTGTTCGTATGGCGAGGGGTTCGTATCATGAGGTACCACTGTATTAAATCTTAATGCAACTCTTAAATTATTATTTTGGGGGGAAGATTTTTATGTTATTCAGAATGATAATGCTATAGGAAAATAAAATCAATGCCAGCATTTTGGGGGGAAAGCAAATTTTAGGGATGGGATCCTTAGAGGGAAAGCCTAATGAAAATAAAATAAAAATGGTAATTCCTCAGCAATTCGTGCAAAATAAAATCTTATCACAACCTCACCAGCAATAACATTAATCCATTTTGAAGCAGCAACAGGAGAGCAAAATATGGCAGGTGACTATTAAACTAGACATGGATTTAACAATTCACCTGGTTTCCATAGGCAACCAATTTCAAGTGTCAAAAATACTTGGGGTGTGTGAAATAAGACACCAGATATTCTTTTCTATTACTTCCAAGTGCTTTTTTTTTTTTAGCGTTCCATTATTAACTTTGCCAAATCCAAAGTCTGTAATTTCTTCAGCTTCAATGCCCATTTTGGTAAACTCTTTGCATTAAAATAATTACAGAATGCTAAATTATAAATATGTGATTGAAGGGGTCCAAAGACGGGCTACAAGAATGGTGGAAGGTCTTAAGCATAAAACGTATCAGGAAAGACTTAATGAACTCAATCTGTATAGTCTGGAGGACAGAAGGAAAAGGGGGGACATGATCGAAACATTTAAATACGTTAAAGGGTTAAATAAGGTCCAGGAGCATAGTTCCCTCTAAGCTGAGCAGTGAGCAATCGCTCACTTAAAAATCATCATCAACTCAGAGTTTTCCAAACCTGCCCAGAAGCCGAGAGGGAAAGAGTGAGAGGGAAGGAGAGAGAGAGGAAGAGAGAGAAACAGATAGAAAAAAGAGAGGAAGGAAAAGAGAAAGAAAAAGAATGGGAGTAAGGAAGAGAGAAAGAAAATCAAAATCTAGTTTGAAACTAGCTCAACTATTTAAGTGGCATTTTGATATTGATAGAGTTGCCCTATTATGAGCTCACTGTTATAGACACACAGTACAGTATTTTATTTTGAAATTCTCTGAGGCAAAACAGGGTGGGTTTTTTATTTGTTTGTTTGTTTGTTTATTTATTTTATTTATTATTTCTGTGCCGCCCAGTCCCGAAGGGACTGCCGCTCAGACACTATACGTTTCCGCCCACCCCCCAAAAAAATTAGAGGGAACACTGTCCAGGAGGGAAGTGTTTTTAATAGGAAAGTGAACACAAGAACAAGGGGACACAATCTGAAGTTAGTTGGGGGAAAGATCAAAAGCAACATGAGAAAATATTATTTTACTGAAAATAATAGATCCTTGGAACAAACTTCCAGCAGACGTGGTAGATAAATCCACAGTAACTGAATTTAAACATGCCTGGGATAAACATAGATCCATCCTAAGATAAAATACAGGAAATAGTATAAGGGCAAACTAGATGGACCATGAGGTCTTTTTCTGCCGTCAGTCTTCTATGTTTCTAAGTTTCTATGATTGGGTCTCTCCTTTGCTTCTGCTTGAAATAATGTTTTTTTCAAATAAATTATTTCTTGGAGGGCATAACCCTTTCACTAAAAGATGGGTCTTTCATCCTTCTAATGTAGAGTTGGTGCCAAGATAGTTGTCCTTTCTTGGTTCCAGGAGGTGCAATGAGTACCATAAATGATGAGTACCAAATAATCCCACCCATGAAGAATAATGTCATGAGCCACAAGGCAACTGACATTGACAAGTTGTAGCTTGTAGGTTGAGTACCAAGACAATGATGAGTACCTGGGACAAAATATGTTGAGTATCAAATTTTATGAGTGTCAAAGCAATTGAACTGTATGTCTCCCCTATCAAAAGTCCATTGTATACCACAATCAAATTACCAAAATAATTTCTTCTTTGAATATGGGTTCTCCTCGACTTACAACGGTTCTTTTAGTGACCGTTCAAAGTTACAATGGCACTGAGAAGAAGTGACTTATGACCATTTTCACACTTACAACCTTTAGTAAGGTTTGACATCCCCATGATCATGCGATCAAAATTCAGATACAGTGGTACCTCTACCTAAGAACGCCTCTACGTACGAACTTTTCTAGATAAGAACCGGGTGTTCAAGATTTTTTTGCCTCTTCTCAAGAACCATTTTCCATTTTCAAACCTGAGCCTCCGAAACTGTAACCAGAAAAGTCAGGGAGACGCCTCCATGGGGCCTCTCTAGGAATCTCCTGGGAGGAAACAGGGCCGGAAAAGGCAGGGAGAAGCCTCCGTGGGGCCTCTCTAGGAATCTCCTGGGAGGAAACAGGGCCGGAAAAGGCAGGAAGAAGCCTCCGTAGGGCCTCTCTAGGAATCTCCTGGGAGGAAACAGAGCCGGAAAAGGCAGGGAAAAGCCTCCATGGGGCCTCTCTAGGAATCTCCTGGGAGGAAACAGGGCCGTAAAAGGTAGGGAGAAGCCTCCGTTGGGCCTCTCTAGGAATCTCCTGGGAGGAAACAGGGCCCTTAAAGGCAGGGAGAAGCCTCCATGGGGGCCTCTCTAGGAATCTACTGAAACCAAAAATTCTTAATGTGTTTCCCATTTCTGTTTAGCAGGAACATTTGCAAAGGTTGGACAATAAATCTCTGTGTGTATTGGATGAATGTAGAAAGAACCACTGCTTTGATTGGTCAACGGTGTCTTCCTGTCCCATAGACGCCCCTATTTGTTGGCACGGCCAAAATAGGCACAAATCCTGAAAGATCTATAAATTAAAATTTGGGTGTTTCCTTTTTCTTCTTTCAGTTTAAAGAGAAGATTAATCAGCATGCAGTAGACACACGTACACAAATACAGTGATCCCCGAGTTTCGTGATCTCGATCATTGCTAATCGCTATATCGCGATTTTTCCACCCGATGACGTCACTCCCTTCCTTTCTCATCTTTCTTTCTCTCTCTCTTTCTCTATCTTGCTTCTTCCTCTCTCACACTCTCTTCCTCCCTCTCTCATCTCTTTCTTTCCTTCTCTCTCTTTCTCTATCTCTCCCCCTCTTGCTCTCGAGCGGCGGGCGGCACCCAGGGAAGGTTCCTTCGGCCGCCCACCAGCTGATCTGCTCGGCAGCGGCAGCAGCGAGGAGCCGAAGATGGGGTTTCCCCGTTGCCTGGGCAACGGGGAAACTCCATCTTCGGCTCCTTGCTGCTGCCGCGCTGCAAGCGAGCGGCAAGCGAGCGGCAAGCGAGCGGCAAGCGAGCAGGTGGGCGGGCGAACGGGCAAGCGGCAAGCGATCTTGGGGTTTCCCCTTTGCCTGGGCGGCGCCCAACAGCTGATCTGCTCCGCAGCGCGGCAGCAGCGAGGAGCCGAAGATGGGGTTTCCCCGTTGCCTGGGCAACGGGGAAACCCCATCTTCGGCTCCTCGCTGCTGCCTCGCTGCGGAGCAGATCAGCTGTTGGGTGGCCGAAGGGGTCTTCCCCGCCGCCCACATGCAAACTCCACCATCTGCGCATGTGCGGCCATGGAAAAAGGGGCGCGCATGCGCAGATGGTGTTTTTACTTCCGCGCCGCTACATCGCGAGAAATCGATTATTGCGAGGGGTCTTGGAACTGAACCCTCGCGATAATCGGGGGATCACTGTATATATTTAGCAAGCAGGTTTTATTTTTATTCTTCCCTTTAAAATCCAAAGAACCTCCACAAATTAGCTTTTTTTCCCTTTTGTGCACAGAAAAAATATGCCTACTCAATTCCAACACATGCAGCAATTTAGTAATATTAGGCTGTCAATTTAATCTCTATGTTTGGGTGAAATTTCAAAGTATACAGTTAGCACATCTAATTTACAACTGACAGTGATTAGCAAAACACTTTAATAATTCAACTGATATATTTCAGGAGACAATATTTTATAAACTTGTTATTCATTCTTAGGAAGTAAGCTTTATGATTAAATTTTATGTAGTCACTGAATTTCTATTGCCCACATTAGAAAGAAAATCAAACAAACAGGGAACAATTTCTAAATATAATCCAGGCTAAGAGGCAGTGGCTGATCTAATAAACTTTCATCTGAATTTAGAATTGAATACACCACCTCTGGATCAACATTCCAGGTAGACCTAGAAAACTCCTTACATTTATTTAAATAAATGTAAAATACTGTAGGTGAAAGTACTACAATGGTAATATACACTGTTCAAAAAACTAAAGGGAACACTTAAACAACACATATAACTTCAAGTAAATCAAACTTCTGTGAAATCAAACTGTCCACTTAGGAAGCAACACTGATTCACAATCAATTTCACCTGCTGTTGTGCAAATGGAATAGTTGTGTAAATGAAATATTCAATGAGAATATTTCATTCATTCAGATTTAGGATGCGTTATTTGAGTGTTCCCTTAATTTTTTTGAGAAGTATATGTAAAAAATGTGTTCCATCCCCAATTTTATTACTTTAAGATCTTACAAACCTATAGTTCATCTGGCTGGAGAATTCTGGGAGTTGAAGTCCACAAATCTTAAAGTTGCCAAGTTTGAAGACCTCTGCTATAATTACTTAACTTTAAACTCTATGAATTTGCCTCAATTTGTATCTGGGGATGAGCCTCCACTGTATAAGAAAGCAACTTGAATAAGAGTCTGTTTAGTCATTTAAAGTGATTCAAAAATTTAATGAATCGACAATACAAACCACGTGACATCACATCACTATAGCACACAAAACAACTAAAGCAAAAAGTAATCAACAGGGGGATACACTCCAAGACCAGGGAAGTCTTAATACCACTCTACTACGCCCTGGTCAGACCACACCTGGAGTACTGTGTTCAGTTCTGGTCACCACACTTCAAAAAAGACATTGAAACTCTGGAGAAGGTGCAGAAAAGAGCAAGCAAAATGATCAGGGGTCTAGAAACCAAGACTTACGAAGAGAGACTGCGGGAACTGGGCATGGATAGCCTAGAGAAAAGGAGGGCCAGAGCGGACATGATAGCAGTCTACAAGTATACGCGGGGTTGCCACAGAGAGGAGGGGATCACTTTATTCTCCAGGGCACCGGAGGGCCAGACGAGGAACAACAGCTGGAAGCTGACCAAGGAGAGATTCAACCTGGAAATAAGGAAGAACTTCCTGACGGTCAGAACGATCAACCAGTGGAACAACCTACCAGCGGACGTTGTGAACTCCAATACTCTGGACATTTTTAAGAGGAAATTGGACTGCCATTTGGCTGGGATGCTATAGGGTTCCTGCTTAGGCAGGGGGTTGGACTTGATGACCCGCATGGTCCCTTCCAATTAATTAATTTATTTATTTATTTATTTATTTATTAGATTTGTATGGCGCCCCTCTCCGTAGACCAGGGGTCGGGAACCTATGGCTCGCGAGCCAGATATGGCTCTTTTGATGGCCGTATCTGGCTCGCAGACAGGGCTCCTTGCACTGAGCTCCCGCTCGCAGCTGTCCCCTGGCTCCTGCTCGATGCCACGGTTTTCGGCGCTGTCCTGCTGGGCCCCAAAGACGGAAGGCAGGAAGAAGGAGAGCTCCATTCTTCTCGCCTTTTTCCCGCCTTCCGTCTTTGGGGCACAGCAGGACAGCGCAGAAAACCGCGGCATCGAGCAGAAGCCGGGGGACAGCTGCGAGCGGGAGCCCCAGGAGGGAAGTACCAGCAGCGCCCCGCCCAGCTGAAGCTTCACTGGCATCGGCGGCGGTGGGAGGGGGGGGGCTGCAGCGGCCGCAGGCAGTCGCAGGGAGATGGCGGCGGCGAGAGGGAGCTCCAGCTGGGCTGGGGGTTCGGGGGGGGCCATGAACGCCGCCCGGAGCCAATGGCTTCTTTTGGGCTTACTTGAATTCCTGCTGCTGGTAAGCGCGCGCGGGTGGCCGGGTGGGAAGGGCGAGGCGCGAGGGGGAGGCAAGTGGAGAAGCGGAGAGAGAGAGAAGTGGACCAAAAGAAAGAAAAGGGAAAGAGAGGGAGGGAAAGAGAAATGGAGAGGAAGGAAGGAGGGAGGGAGGGGAGGGAGAGAAGGAAGGAAGAGAAAGGAGGGTAGAAAGAGAGGGAGAGAGAGAGGAGAGAGAAAGGAAGATGAGAGATAGAAAGGAAGAGAGAGAAAGAAAGAGGGATAGAAAGAGAGAGAGAGGGAGAGATGCTCAGTGAGCCTTTCTTTGAAGTTGCCTTTCTTTCTTTCTTTCTTTCTTTCTCTCTTTCTCTTTCTCTCTTGCTCTTTCATTCTTTTTTCTTTCTCTTTCTTTCTTTCTTTCTCTTTCTTTCTCTCCTTCCTTCCCTCCTTCCATTTCTTTCATTCCCCCTCTCTATTTTTATTTCTCTTTCATTCTTTCTTTCTCTCTTTCTTGCTTTCTTTCTTGCTCTTTTTCTTTCTCTCTTTTACCTTCCCTTCCTCTATTTCTTCTTTTCTTTCTCCTTCCTACCTTCTTCCCTCCCTCCCTTCCTTCAGTCCTTCCTCTCTTACTCTCCCCTTTCATAAGTTTCCTTGCTTCCTTCCTCTGTTCCTGTCCCTTCCCCCTTTCTTTCTTTCTTTCTTTCCTTCCTTCCTTCCTTCCCTCCCTCCATTTCTTGCTTTCCTTCTCCTTCCTCCCTTGTTTCCTCCCTCATTCCCTTCTTTCACTCCTTCTTCTCTTACTCTCCCCTTTCACACCTTTCCTTGCTTTCTTTGCACCCTTCCTCTGTTCCTGTCCCTTCCCTCTTTCCTTCCTTCCTTCCCACCCTCCGTCCATTCATTCACCCATTCCTCTCTTGATCGCCCCTTTTACCATTCCTTCCTTCCTTCCTTCCGATGTGGGCCTGGGCCAGCAGAGTAGTTTGCTTTTGCACCCCGTCTCGAGCTCCCTTGGTGCCAACCCGGCCCTCCCCACTTCAGAGAGAAGGGGGAGAAAGAGAGAGAGAGAAAGAGAAAGAGAGAGATAAAAAGAGAAAGATAGAGGGAGGGAGAGAAAGAGATAGAAAGAGACAAAGAGAGGGGGAGAGAAAGAGAGAGAGAAAGAAAGAAAGAAAGAAAGAGAGAAAGGGAGATACGTACGGCTCTCGCGGAATTATATTTCAAAATATGTGGCGTTTACGGCTCTCTTAGCCAAAAAGGTTCCTGACCCCTGCCGTAGACTAACAATGCTAACAATAAATAAATAAATAAAATAAATAAATAATCTACATGTTCTTCAATTTTACTGGTTGGTAAGATTAACTACTCCAAGTGTGGGGGTCTTTGCAAAGCCACTGAACTATGTGTCCACTTAAAAGTGGGGTTTGCATGTTCCATGGTTGAGAACAATATTTTGCAAAGAGGGAATGGGAGAATGTAAAGCTCTATTTGGACTGGCTCAAGAAATGAACTGGAAAAATGGGACAATGATTGGCAAGTTTATATGTCAAACCTTTCCAACAACCATTTGTTAAGTGAGTTTTGTCCCGTTTTACAAACCTTTCTTGCCAATTTAGTGATTTAAACATTTAATCAGGAATGTGTTTGCAAAGGCTTTGAAAATTCCGTGGCAAGGTAGATATGATTCAAATCAACGCCATTTAAATCACAAGTAAAAAAGGTTTGATTTAAATCAACCGGATTTAAATCATAATTTTTAAAGGGTAACTGTCATCTTGGTCCCGCAGTGGTTTCTCCTCTGACCCGCTGTTGACTCACTGACATTCCCAAAATTTATGGCAGAATATACAGCCTCTCCCTAACATAACTAAGCTCCATTTCACGCTGAATAAACTAAATTATAAGGTCCCACAGAGTTGGCCTTCTCCGGGTCCCGTCGACTAAACAATGTCGGTTGGCGGGCCCCAGGGGAAGAGCCTTCTCTGTGGTGGCCCCGGCCCTCTGGAACCAACTCCCCCCAGAGATTAGAACTGCCCCCACCCTCCCTGTCTTTCGTAAACTACTCAAGACTCACTTATACCGCCAGGCATGGGGGAGTTGAGACACCTTTCCCCCAGGCTTTTTTATACTTTGTTTTATGTTTGGTATGAATGTGCTGTTTGTTTTTTTTAAAATAATGATAGGGTTTTATATGTTTTTTAATATTAGATTTGTTCCACTACTATATTGTTTTTATTATTGTTGTGAGCCGCCCCGAGTCTTCGGAGAGGGGCAGCATACAAATCTAATAAATAGATAGATAGATAGATAGATAGATAGATAGATAGATAGATAGATAGATAGATAGATAGATAATTAATTAATGTATCTTAAATAGAAAACTCTCTTCAGATAGATTTTACTTCCAAAGCATTTTATTAAAATAAATTTGATTTTTTTAAAAATCCGATTTATTTATTTTTTCTAAATCCCATTTTTTATTTTTTTTTAAAAACCGTCCATTTTTATCCACCCTGTGCTGTGGTGTCTTTATTCAGAGGAGTAAGCAAGCTGCCTTATGCTGAAAAAGAAATGAGCCACCAAACATTTTGCAGAGAACATATGTGATATGCGAAAACAGATGGGCAGGAAAAATAATAAAAAATGCTGCTTAGGACATGTATGGTTGGGGAGTTTTTTCCTGTTATTTAATTACCAAACATTAAGCAAACAAATGCATCCTTGTTTCTGTTCCACTTGAAATAAAACGAGATTTAAAAAGACCAGAGACGAGCGAAAAAGAGTTATAGTTTGATAAACCTCCTAAATAAAGTGCGGGTATGTTAAAAGAGTTGTTTAAATGAAGATAATGCAAATGAACAATCCATTTCTTTTCCTAGGGAAAAATCAAGCTGGGCATTATTCAGAAGTAAAAATTACTGATGTATTTAAGCGTGAAAAGGCCACCAAGTCTGATAAAGCTTTTATTAAAATCATTAATCAGGAAAGAATTATTAATCTCTCAAAGAGAGAGCAGGAGAGAGGGAAAAATATTTATCATCCAAATGATAACCCTACAGCTGCAGCAGTTAGTGGTTTTAAAACAGAATGTGAAAAATTTTATGCAGATAAATTATACCAGGCTACACTACACATGCTGCAAATGTATTGAGGATGGATGGATCGGGACAGATGACAGATAGAACTTGTTAGAGGAAATAATGGCTTTTAGAATGAGTCCTTACCTACTGTTGTGGTTAGCTCTGGCCCAGCTCCTGCCCCAAGGACTGTGGATGTGGGGGAGACATCCACATGCTGCAGGCCTGTTTTGCCCCCGGTGGAATCTGCTGATGAAGGCTCCTCTGACCAAGAAGACATGAGTGACAGGGAGGAGGAGAGTGTGGCAGACAGCTCAGAAGCAGATCAATTATCTGTCTCCTCCTTGGATTCAGAACAAGAGTTAATGATACAGCCACGCATGCGGAGAGCGATACATAGGCAGCAACAACCGAGAGATTATTATCAAAGAAAATGAGGCCACCTGTGGTTGGGTGGGGCTGTGGTAAATAGCAGCCTGTGGGTTTGGCCATTGTGGAGGATTATCTGATCGTTGTGTTTCGTGACTGCTTGACTGACTTTGACCTTTTGTGTGTTGATTTCCCCCCGCTTTGAAACTAAACCAGAGCAAAGTGTGTGTCACTTTGTGAAAGAAGAAAGACTGTGAATTGCCTGACAGCTGCAAGCTAAGTATCACAGAACTGATAAGGGACTTGTACAAATTACCAGTTTGTTTGGAGACGAGTGCTCTTGGCTATACCAAAAGAGGGCTTGGTTTAAGTGAATTTTCATTATAAAGAACATTGTTTTGAATTTTCAAACGTGTGTGTGTCTGAAATTTGTACCTGTGAATTTTTGGGAGGAGTCTACCAGAGACCCCGACAGAACACCTACTGTATAAGTTCATGATGGCAAACCTATGGCAGGTGTGCCACAGGTGGCATGCAGAACCATATCGTAGAGCATACAAGAATTTGCCATGTTTCAGCTCCAACACGCGCTGATTTTCGGCCTTGGGAAAATCCATTTCATCCTCCGGACGGTTCAGGGAAGCTTTGCTGAAGCCCGGAAGCGACAAATATAGCCCAATGGATGAAACCAGAAGTTTGGAAAAATGCATTTCTGGTTTGATGTTGTGCTGTTTTTGGCACTCCCGGAGGGTTCAAGAAAGTGCACCAGTGCACCTTTCGTCCTCTTCCCTAATGTTTCTCTCTTACTAGTATCATGTATATAAACATTGTTATATCTTTGTATACCACCAATATGTACTTGACAAATAATAAGTAGGTAGGTAGGTAGGTAGGTAGGTAGGTAGGTAGGTAGGTAGAAAGATAGATAGATAGATGGATAGATAGATAGATAGATAGATAGATAGATAGAAGACAGACAGACAGACAGATAGATGATAGATACTAGATAGATAGCTAGATAAATAGCTAGCTAGCTAGATAGATAGATAGATAGATAGCTAGATAGATAGATAGATAGATAGATAGATAGATAGATAGAAGATAGATAGAAGATAGATAGATAGATAGATAGATAGATAGATAGATAGATAGATAGAAGACAGACAGACAGATAGATAGATGATAGATACTAGATAGCTAGCTAGATAAATAGATAGCTAGCTAGCTAGATAGATAGATAGGTAGAAGATAGATAGATAGATAGATAGATAGATAGATAGATAGATAGATAGATAGATAGATAGATTAGATAGGACAGGACAGGACAGGACAGGACAGGCAGGCAGGCAGGCAGGCAGGCAGGCAGACACCATGTTTCTAAAATATAAGACCTTGTCTTATATTTTTTTGAATCCTGAAATAGGCACAGGCGGGCGGGCGGGCGGGCGGGTGGGCGGATGGACGGACGGACGGACGGACGGACAGACGGACAGACAGACAGACAGACAGAAGCAAAGAGACAGACAGACAGACATGGATGGACGGACGGATGGACGGACGGACAGACAGACAGAAGCAAAGAGACAGACAGACAGACAGATATGGATGGATGGACGGGATGATAGACAGACACAAACACACAGAGAGGTAGTTCCCAAACTTTTAAAAAAATCTAACCAGAGGCTAATTTTAATAATATGGACTAGTTATATACTGGTAGTCCTCGACCTACGACCTCAATCGAGCCAAAATTTCTGTTGCTAAGCGAGACATTTGTCAAGCGAATTTTGTCCCATTTACGACCTTCCCTGCCACAGTTCCAACATGAATCACTGAAGCCATTAAATTAACACGTTTGTTAATTGAATCTGGCTTCCCCATTGACATGGTTTGTCAGAAGATTATAAAAGGGGAAATCACATGATCTCCAGGACGCCGCAACAGTCGTAAGTCCATGCCAGTTGCCAAGGGTCTGAATTTTCATCACTTGGCTACAGAGGATGTTGCAATATTCATATGTCTTTTTCAGTGCCTCTTTAACTTCCAATCAGTATTGGGTTTGTTTCTTTCTTTCTTTCTTTCTTTCTTTCTTTCTTTCTTTCTTTCTTTCTTTCTTTCTTTCTTTCCTTCCTTCCTTCCTTCCTTCCTTCCTTCCTTCCTTACTTACTTATTTATTTATTTATTGGATTTGTATGCCGCCCCTCTCCGTAGACTCGGGGAGGCTAACAACAATAATAAAAACAGCATGTAAATCCAATACTAAAACAACTAAAAAACCCTTATTGTAAAACTAATCATACATACAAACAAACATACCATGCATAAATTGTAAAGGCCTAGGGGAAAGAGTATCTGAGTTCCCCCATGCCTGACGGCAGAGGTGGGTTTTAAGGAGCTTACGAAAGGCGAGGAGGGTGGGAGCAATTCTAATCTCCGGGGGGAGTTGGTTCCAGAGGGCCGGGGCCTCCACAGAGAAGGCTCTTCCCCTGGGCCCCACCAAACGACATTGTTTTGTTGACGGGAACAGGAGAAGGCCCACTGTGGAACCTAACTGGTCGCTGGAATTCGTGCAGCAGAAGGTGGTCCCAGAGATAATCTGGTCCGGTGCCATGAAGGGCTTTATAGGTCATAACCAACACTTTGAATTGTGACTGGAAACTGATCGGCAACTAATGAAGACTAAATAAATAAATTTCTTTATTCCCCATGGCACCAGAGGGCCGGACGAGGAACAATGGTTGGAAGCTGACCAAGGAGAGATTCAACCTGGAAATAAGGAAGAACTTCCTGACGGTCAGAGCGATCAACCAATGGAACTGCCTGCCAGGGGAGGTGGTGAACTCCCCAACTCTGGACACCTTCAAGAGGAGATTGGACTTCCATTTGGCTCGGGTGCTGTAGGGTTTCCTGCTCAGGCAGGGGGTTGGACTCGATGACCTAACGGTCCCTTTCAACTCAATCAATCAATCAATCAATCAATAAAATCAATAAAATCAATAAAATCAATAAAATAAAATAAATAAAATAAATAAAATAAATAAAATAAATAAAATAAATAAAATAAATAAAATAAATAAAATAAATAAAATAAATAAAATAAATAAAATAAATAAAATAAATAAAATAAATAAAATAAATAAAATAAATAAAATAAATAAAATAAATAAAATAAATAAAATAAATAAATAAAAAAACTACAGAGTGTTGGTGTTATATGGGCATTTTTGGGAAAGCCCATGATTGCTCTCGCAGCTGCATTCTGTACGATCTGAAGTCTCCGAACACTTTTCAAAGGTAGCCCCATGTAGAGAGCCACACTGCGTACGGGTAGCGAAAATGCAGTTGTGTGTGCAGTTCTGTGTTGCCAATGTGCAAATGCAAGCGCCCCAGGAAGAGTTTGCTTCTGTGCATACGCAGGAAGAAAAATCTCATGACGGGACGTGTATGCGAGATTTGAGGGACTTTTTGCTTCTGCGTGTGTGCGGAAGCAAAAAAAAATTCACTATTTTTTGTGCGTCCTCTCGCAGAATTTTTGTGCGTCCCCTCGCAGAATTTTGCTTCCTGTACATGTGCAGAAGCAAAATCGCGATAGCAGCGGTAAGTAGCAACCCTCGCCTGCTTCCAATGGTCACTAAACGAAATGTTATTAAGTCAAGGGCTACCTGTACATAACCTGCTTATCTGAAAAGTGGGAGGGGAAGCTATCAATAAATTAGAAGCAACCTTTAATTACCTCTTTAGTGCACTAATTAAGAAAGAGCAACACAATATACAGCATGCAACTCACAGTCTCTCTTTTCGCCACTGAAATGAAAAATCCATCCAACCCTCCTTCTGCATCAGCTGCTAACAAACTCCTGAGTACTTACAACGACTATAAATACACTGAAAACAGATAGCAATGACTCTTCTCGATGCTGTTCGCATTATTACCATGAGAAAAACAACACTGGAACAATTTCTGTTCCCTGATAATTAAGGCTCCTGCGTGTTCCTTGGACAGCAAAGGTCCTAGAGAGCGTAAGACCAGACCTGTTACCAGAAGGAAAAATCACAAGTGTGTCTCACTTCTTTTTGGCAAAGTCGTGTGTGAGAATTAAAGGGAGAAAGCAATTACAGTGGTACCTCTACTTACGAACTTAATTCGTGACTGGGTTCTTAAGTAGAAAAGTTTGTAAGAAGAAGCCATTTTTCCCATAGGAATCAATGTAAAAGCAAATGTACAGTGTTCCCTCGATTTTCGCGGGTTCAAACTTCACGAATAGCCTGTACCACAGTTTTTCAAAAAATATTAATTAAAAAATAGTTCATGGTTTTTTTTTCTATACCACGTTTTCCCCCCGCCCGATGATATCATACGTCATCGCCAAACTAATAATTTTTGCAAATAAATAACAAAAAAAATAATAATTGTTAATAAATAATTATGTTTATAAAAGTCAGGATCACTAAGTGTCTTATTCAATGGTGAGTACCAGTAATAATGGTGAGTAAATGGTTGTTAAGGGAATGGGAAATTGTAATTTAGGGGTTTAAAGTGTTAAGGGAAGGCTTGTGATACTGTCCATAGCCAAAAATGGTGTATTTACTTCCGCATCTCTACTTCGCGGATATTTGACTTTCGGGGGCTGTCTCGGAACGCATCCCCTGCGAAAATCGAGGAACATTGTAATGCATGCAATTGGGAAAACCAGAGGGATGGTGGAGGCCCTGTTTCCTCCCAGGAGATTCCTAAAGAGGCCTCATGGAGGCTTCTCGCCACATTTTGCGGCCCTGTTTCCTCCTAGGAGATTCCTAAAGAGGCCCCACGGAGGCTTCTCCCTGCCTTTTCCAGCCCTGTTTCCTCCCAGGAGATTCCTAGTGAGGCCCCACAGAGGAATCTCCCCACATTTTGCGGCCCTGTTTCCTCCTAGGAAATTCCTAAAGAGGTCTCATGGAGGCTTATCCTCGCCTTTTGCGGCCCTGTTTCCTCCCAGGAGATTCCTAGTGAGTCCCCACAGACGATTCTCCCCACATTTTGGGGCCTTGTTTCCTCTTAGGAGATTCCTAAAGAGGCCCCACGGAGGTTTCTCCCAACCTTTTCCGGCACTGTTTCCTCTCAGGTGATTCCTAGAGAGGCCCCAAAGAGGCTTCTCTCTGCCTTTTCCGGTTACAGTTTTGGATGCTCAGGTTTGTAAGTGGAAAATGGTTCGTGAGAAGAGGGGGAAAAATCTTGAACACCCGGTTCATATCTAGAAAAGTTTGTAAGTAGAGGCATTTGTAGGTTTTGGTACCACTGTACGTTGGAAAAGAGTCAGCGATAAAAGGAAACAAGGCCGACAAAGAATGCAGTGGCTAGATGCCATCAAAGCTGACACCAACTCATAGGAGTACAGATGGTCCTCGACTTACAACAGTTCATTTAGTGACTGTTCAAAGTTACAACGGGGCCAAAAACAGGGACTTACGACTGTTTTCCACAGTTACAAAACTTCGTAGCAACTTTGAACGTGATCAAAATTCAGATCGATGCTGGGAAACTAGTTCCCACTTATGATCGTTGCTGTGTTATGTAATTAATTCCCCTTTTGGGACTTTCTGACAACCCAAATCAAGGGGGAAGTCAGATTCATTTAACGACCGGGTTACTAACTGCAGGGATTGTAGCAATCAAGGTCGCAAAAACGCCCAAAAACTCACTTAACAAGCGTCTTGCTTAACCGCAGACATTTTGCCCACCATAGGGGTCGCAGGTCGAGGACTACCTGGCGTGCAAGATCGGAAGATGTGAGGAGACCTGGCCCGCAGAATCAAAATGTCAAACTGGTGCAGAAGTTGGCGATAAATTAACGGCTTGCCACACTGTCTATAAAAGACCTGTCTATAAAAGATTATGGCAACTTGGGTGGGGTGATTTTCAGGTGGGAACAGATGCAGCCACAAAGCATTCTTTCGAGTGGTTCAAGGTCATCCTATGCCCACCCACCTGGGCGGAAGCAGAGGAAAGACTTGCCATGTTGGGAGGGCAGAGAAACGGCCCAATGGGCCTAAGAGAAGTTAAGCCCATTTTTCATCCTCCTCAAGTTTCGGGGGTGGGGCAAAATGTCCTCCCCCTGCCCTCCGGAAAACCAAAAATCAGCTGGCCAACACGCACATGAGCACTGGAGCTGACATAAGGTTACGACTAGCATGCCCTCAGATATACCTCCGTGTGCCACCTGTAGCATGCGTGCCATAGGTTCGCCATCATGAGTCTAGACCAGTGTTTCCCAACCTTGGCAACTTGAAGATATTTGGACTTCAACTCCCAGAATTCTGGGAGTTGAAGTCCAGATATCTTCAAGTTGCCAAGGTTGGGAAACACTGGTCTAGACAGATAGAGTAGAATAGCATTCTTTTATTGGCCAAGTGTGATTAGACACACAAGGAATTTGTCATTTATCTGAAAGGACATTGGTTCTCCTGCTTGAGCAGGGGCCTGGACTAGAAGACCTCCAAGGTCCCTTTCAGCTCACTCACTCATTCATTCATCTTCAGCAGCAGTAGGATGCTTATTATCTCAGTGGAAACATAGAAATATAGAAGATTGACGGCAGAAAAAGGCCTCATGGTCCATCTAGTCTGCCCTTATACTATTTCCTGTATTATATCTTAGGATGGATCTATGTTTATCCCAGGCATGTTTCAATTCAGCTCCTGTGGATTTATCAACCACGTCTGCTGGAAGGTTGTTCCAAGCATCTACTCCTCTTTCAGTAAAATAATATTTTTTCACGTTACTTCTGATCTTTCCCCCAACTAACCTCAGATTGTGCCCCCTGATTTCATTCACCATCTCACGACATAGGGTCCTGAAGAGTAGAGCTTCCGTATCAACCAGATCAGAGCTGGAGGGGACCATGGAGAGCTTCTAGTCCAGTGATGGCAAAGCTTTTTTTCCTCAGGTGCCAAAAGAGCATGGGCATGCGCTATCGTGCATGTGCGAGTGCCCACACCCATAATTCAATGCCTGGGGAGGGTGAAAACAGTTTCCCCTGCCCCCCAGAGGCACTCTGGGGGCCGGAAAAGGCCTCTTTCCCAACTTCTGGTGGGCCCAGTAGGCTCGTGTTTCACCCATCCAAGGCTGAAAATGCTTTGCTAGAGCCAGTGGAGGGTAAAAATAATAATAATAATAATAATAATAATAATAATAATAATAATAATAATTTATTAGATTTGTATGCCGCCCCTCTCCGAAGACTCGGGGCGGCTCACAACAAGCGATAAAACAATATTGTACAGGCACAAATCTAATATTAAGAAAAAACTAAAAACCCTATCAATTTAAAAAACCAAACAACACATACATACCAAACATAAATTATAATAAGCCTGGGGGAAAGGTGTCTCAAATCCCCCATGCCTGGCTGTATAGATGGGTCTTAAGTAGTTTACGGAAGACAAGGAGGGTGGGAGCAGTTCTAATCTCCGGGGGGAGTTGATTCCAGAGGGCCGGGGCCGCCACAGAGAAGGCTCTTCCCCTGGGGCCCGCCAGACGACATTGTTTAGTCGACGGGACCCGGAGAAGGCCGACTCTGTGGGACCTTATTGGCCGCTGGGATTCGTGTGGTAGTAGGCGGTTCCGGAGGTATTCTGGTCCAATGCCATGTAGGGCTTTAAAGGTCATGACCAACACTTTGAATTGTGACCGGAAACTGATCGGCAGCCAATGCAGGCCACGGAGTGTTGTAGAAACGTGGGCGAATCTGGGATGCCCTCCCGCATCCTCCGGAAGCTCTTTGGAAGCCAAAAACACCTTCCCAGAGCCTCTGTGCAAGCTAAAAATCAGCTGGTCGGCACACACATGCATGTTGGAGCTGAGCTAGGGCAACGGCTCACGTGCCAGAAGGTATGGCTATGCATGCCACCTGTGGCACCCGTACCATAGGTTCGCCATCACTGTTCTAGTCCAACCCCCTGCTCTGGCAGGAGCCCCCATACCATTTCAGACCGGGGTCTCTAATTCGGATTGAATGACCGATTGAAATATCCTGCCAGATTCCCAATGAGCCGGGGTGGCGCAGCAGGTAGAGTGCTGTACTGCAGGCCACTGAAGCTGACTGTAGATCTGCAGGTCAGCGGTTCAAATCTCATCACCAGCTTGAGGTTGACTCAGCCTTCCATCCTTCCGAGGTGGGTAAAATGAGGACCCGGATTGTGGGGGCAATACGCTGGCTCTGTGAAAAAGTGCTATTGCTAACATGTTGTAAGCCGCCCTGAGTCTAAGGAGAAGGGCGGCACAAAATTTGAATGAATGAATGAATGAATGAATGAATCAATCAATCAATCAATCAATCGTGGGGCTTCCAAGATTCGCCCACGTTTCTTCAACACTCCGTGGCTTGCATTGGCTGCCGATCAGTTTCCGGTCACAATTCAAAGTGTTGGTCATGACCTTTAAAGCCCTACATCGCAATGGACCAGATTACCTCCGGAACCGCCTGTTACCGCACGAATCCCAGCGACCGATAAGGTCCCACAGAGTTGGCCTTCTCCGGGTCCCGTCGACTAAACAATGTCGTTTGGTGGGCCTCAGGGGAAGAGCCTTCTCTGTGGTGGCCCCGGCCCTCTGGAACCAACTCCCCCCGGAGATTAGAACTGCCCCCACCATCCCTGTCTTTCGTAAACTACTCAAGACTCATTTATACCGCCAGGCAAGGGGGAGTTGAGATAGTTCTTCCCCCTAGGCCATTACAAGTTATGTATGGTATGTTTGTGTGTATGTTTGGTTTTATAATAGGGGTTTTTAATTGTTTTCTATTATTGGATTGTACATGCTGTGTTTATTATTGTTGTTAACCGCCCCGAGTCTACGGAGAGGGGCGGCATACAAATCCAATAAATTATTATTATTATTATTATTATTATTATTATGAATGAATGAATGAATGAATGAATGATTGGTTTTAATTTGGTTTTTTAAAAAAATTAACTTAAATATTAGATTTGTTTTACATTGTGTTGTTATTGCTGTGAGCCACCCCGAGTCTGCGGAGAGGGGCGGCATACAAATCTGATTAAACTTAAACTTAAATGAATAAATCAATAAATCAATAAATAAATGAACGCGTTCAAAAGAATGGCGAATAGACAGGCAGCTTAAGGAGGCACGGATTCTTGTCCGTTTTCTTAAACTATTTTAGAGGAGGAAAAAAGACAATAAAATGTCCATATTTTGTGAAGGCGGACCAGTCGGTAGCAGCTTTATTGTTCTGCCAAACGTTGATTCTTTTTTATCGGTCTGAGAGCTAACTCTCACAGCGAGCATCACGTAGGCATCTGGTGGCTACTGTGAGAAACAAAATGTTGAGGCCTCATCGTTGGATTTTTTCCAGGGAATCCAGAAGACAAAAAAAAAAAAAGCCCAAAACAAAACGACAACAACAGAACAAGCCAAGCCCGACAATGAACGCTTATTAAAAGGATGCATAAAAGCAACACATGCGAACCAATTAGCTTGGCAGCGACTGTGCTACCGTCAGTGAAAAGAAACGATGTCTCTTAGCAAAAACAGGTGAAGGGGGAAAAAAAGAACAGCAGCCCAGAAGTGAAAAATGCAAGCAGAAAATAGCTTTAATTGAAAGCAACGCGGCACAGAACCACATTCCTTAAAGCCTTACACAGTTTTGCAGAAGGAGGGAGGGAAGAGGGATTGTGGGTAATCCGTAGGGCGGCGCAATGTCATTTTTAAGAATCCGAAGAGAAGAAATCAGGCCCAAATTTGGAAGGTGTAGCTCAAATACTTTGGGCCACCAATTGAGAAGAGAAGAGTCACTGGAAAGGATCTCAGCAGCTGATTAGGTCCCTCAGGGTCGGCCTTCTCCAGGTCCCGTCGACTAAACAATGTCATCTGGCGGGACCTAGGGGAAGAGCCTTCTCTGTGGCAGCCCCAGCCCTCTGGAATCAACTCCCTCCGGAGAATCGAACTGCCCCCTCCCTCCTCGCCTTACGCAAGACTCTGAAGACCTATCTATGTCGCCAGGCATGGGGTAATTGATGTAAGATTTATGTGTGGTTATGTTTGGGTAGTATTGACTGTTTTTTAAATGATAGATTTTTAGCTTTAGTTTTAATTATTGGAATTGTACTGTATTGTTTATTGTTGTTGTGACAAATCTAATAAATTATTATTATTATTATTATTATTATTACTATTGTTACTATTACTGTTGTTATTGCTATTATTGTTGTTGTTGTTATTATTGTTGTAATTGTTGTTGTTGTTGTTGTTGTTGTTGTTGTTATTATTATTATTATTATTATTATTATTATTATTATTATCCTAGTGACGGTGGGAAAGTTTGTTCTCTGAACGAGGGAACATTTCAATACCAGACAAGGTAACGTCTTCAGTGGACTTTATGCAATATACAGTCTCAAAATGGGTGAACAGTGTGGTCGGGCGGTAGGAAAGGCAAGTAGGATGCTTGGCTGCATAGCTAGGGGTATAACAAGCAGGAAGAGGGAGATTGTGATCCCCTTATATAGAGCGCTGGTGAGACCACATTTGGAGTACTGTGTTCAGTTCTGGAGACCTCACCTACAAAAAGATATTGACAAAATTGAACGGGTCCAAAGACGGGCTACAAGAATGGTGGAAGGTCTTAAGCATAAAATGTATCAGGAAAGACTTAATGAACTCAATCTGTATAGTCTGGAAGACAGAAGGAAAAGGGGGGACATGATCGAAACATTTAAATATGTTAAAGGGTTAAATAGGGTTCAGGAGGGAAGTGTTTTTAACAGGAAAGTGAACACAAGAACAAGGGGACACAATCTGAAGTTAGTTGGGGGAAAGATCAAAGGCAACATGAGAAAATATTATTTTACTGAAAGAGTAGTAGATCCTTGGAACAAACTTCCAGCAGACGTGGTTGGGAAATCCACAGTAACTGAATTTAAACATGCCTGGGATAAACATATATCCATCCTAAGATAAAATACAGGAAATAGTAAAAGGGCAGACTAGATGGACCAAGAGGTCTTTTTCTGCCGTCAGTCTTCTATGTTTCTATACACATTTATTTATTAATTGGATTTCTACATGACCCACCAGAAGACCTCCCCTACCATGCATAGTTTAGAACATAGGTCTTCAAACTTGGCAACATTAAGACTTGTGGAACTTGAAGACTTGTGGAACTTGAAGACTTGTGGAACTTGAAGACTTGTGGAACCTGAAGACTTGTGGAACTTGAAGTCCACAAGTCTTAAAGTTGGCAGGATTGGAACCCTTCCACCGAGGTTCTAAGCAGTCGATTCAACAACCGTGTGCGACTGAAAGGATCGGGAGTAAAGGACCTTAGACTCACCCAATGTCCATGTCCACTGAGCAGAAAGGAATTTGCACACGGCGATGCAATAAAAGCACTCTCTCCTATTGCTTTTCGGACCTTGCGATCGAGATTGTCTCAATCCTAGCTTCATCGTCCCAGCCAAATGGGAGATTTATTGCGACAAGAGGCTAAGAATGCCATCCTCCACTGAACTCTTCTACTTAATTTTTATTCATTGTTTACATTTCAAAACCAGCGAATAATTCTTTGCCAGGATTCGCAGGATGACACATCGCCCCTTCCTTGGCGCAGAGGCTCCGAAAGAAATTGTTGGCTTATTTTACCTTATAGGATTTTCATTGTTTTGATTTTCATAAGTCACGGATATGATGGATGAGCGATTTGCCTAATGTAGGTGGGCCAAATGAGCATTTAATCTCATTGGAAAGCCTATTTCTCTTGCTGGTATGCTACAGCTTACCCTATCAATTGTGCCTAATATATATACAGCTCCTAGAATTTTTAATATCATGGGAGCTCAAACTTTGGTTCAACATTCTATAATAAAAACGATTCCTTCTGCATTATAGTATTTCCATGCCACTGAGAATATAGCATCTCTTCTATTTCCCTTTCCCAGAGGAAAGGGAAAGGTAATTGTTTATTTTTATTTATTTATTTTGTCCAATACCCAATGAGGGTTTTAGTGGGTATATATCTATATACACATAGTAAAATACATGATGAAGGTTATAGAGGAGATACTCATAGTAAAATATATCTAAGAAATAATAGAAAAGAAGATATAGGAATAGAACATATCAATGAAAGAACAGAAGAAGAGATATAGGAATAGAAGAAAGGTATAGGAGATATAGGAGAGCAATAGGACAGGGGACGGAAGGCACTCTAGTGCACTTGTACTCGCCCCTTACTGACCTCTTAGGAATCTGGATAGGTCAACCGTAGATAATCTAAGGGTAAAGTGTTGGGGGTTTGGGGATGACACTATGGAGTCCGGTAATGAGTTCCACACTTCGACAACTCGGTTACTGAAGTCATATTTTTTACAGTCAAGTTTGGAGCGGTTAATATTAAGTTTAAATCTGTTGTGTTGTTGTGGTTGAAGCTGAAGTAGTCGCCGACAGGCAGGACGTTGCAGCATATGATCTTGTGGGCAATACTTAGATCTTGTTTAAGGCATCTTAGTTCTAAACTTTCTAGGCCCAGGATTGAAAGTCTAGTCTCGTAGGGTATTCTGTTTCGAGTGGAGGAGTGAAGGGCTCTTCTGGTGAAGTATCTTTGGACATTTTCAAGGGTGTTAATGTCTGAGATGCGGTATGGGTTCCAAACAGATGAGCTGTATTTGAGGATGGGTCTGGCAAAAGTTTTGTAAGCTCTGGTAAGTAGTGTGAGATTGCCAGAGCAGAAGCTACATAGGATTAGGTTTACAACTCTTGAAGCCTTCTTGGCTATATTGTTGCAGTGGGCTTTGGCACTTAAATCATTTGTTATTAGTATACCAAGGTCTTTAACCGAGTGGGGATTATCTGTGATAATTTGATTATTCAGTTCGTATTTGGAGTTCAGATTCTTCTTCCCAATGTGTAGGACAGAGCATTTGCTAGTTGAGATTTGGAGTTGCGCAGGTGTCAAAAGAAAGGAGTTTTTATGCATATGTTCTGGGAGTGTGCTAAAGTTCAGAAATTCTGGAAGGAAGTGCAGAATGAAATAAACAAGATGTTAAACATTAAGTGGATAATTACAAAAGAAATAGTGGTATTAGTTAAACAAGGAGATCTGAGAGATTTTAAAGATATAAAAACTGCAGCACTGGAAAGCGCTCAAGCAGTAGTGGTATTGGGTTGGAAAGAGGCTAAAAAATGGACAATACAGAATCGGTACCGGTACATGGTGGATCACATTCACTTTGAAATCATGGAAATAAAATTAAACAACTTTAATGAAAACAGACTGGAGAAATTGATGGAACGATGAGACAAGGTGAAGGATTATATGTTAAGTAAAATTTGCGACGAAAAGGTGAAAAATAAACTCCAATCACTCTTTGAATTGTAAATAAATGCAAATCAGAGCTGAGGAAATAACAGAATATACACTTGTAAATATTTCAACCCCCCCAATTGGTGGTTATGTTTAGTTGGGTGATGGAACACATGCACAGAGCACCGTTGTATGTTGTTTCTTTCTTTCTTTCTTTCTTTCTTTCTTTCTTTCTTTCTTTCTTTATTAGATTTGTATGCTGCCCCTCTCCAAAGACTCGGGGCGGCTAACAACAATGAAAAGACAATGAAAACAAATCTAATATTAAAAACAATCTTAAAAACCCCAGTTTAAAGAACCACTCATACATACAAGCATACCATGTATAAATTCTATAAGCCTAGGGGGAAGTGAAATTTCAATTCCCCCATGCCTGACGACAGAGGTGGGTTTTAAGGAGCTTGCGAAAAGCAAGGAGGGTGGGGGCAACTCTGATATCTGGGGGGAGCTGGTTCCAGAGGGTCGGGGCCGCCACAGAGAAGGCTCTTCTCCTGGGTCCCACCAAACGACATTGCTTAGTCGATGGGACCCGGAGAGGGCCAACTCTGTGGGACCTAACCGGTCGCTGGGATTCGTGCGGCAGAAGGCGGTCCCTGAGATATTCTGGTCCGATGCCATGAAGGGCTTTACAGGTCATCACCAACACTTTGAATTGTGACCGGAAATTGATCGGCAACCAATGCAGACTGCGGAGTGTTGGTGTAACATGGGCATACTTAGGGAAGCCCATGATTGCTCTCGCAGCTGCATTCTGCACGATCTGAAGTTTCCGAACACTTTTCAAAGGTAGCCCCATGTAGAGAGTTTGTTTTGTGTTATGTATGTGCAAAAACTAATAAAATATATATTTTTTTAAAAAGCATCTCTTCTATTTCTGCTTTGGATTTATTTATTTTTTAAGGGGTAAGTGGTAAAATATTAAAACGATGCCCAAAAGAATTGTATTACATTCATTTTTGTTCCAGACCCCTTCAGTCACAATTAGTTTCACAACACAAAAAATATTGGCACCAGTCTAGGTTTGCCACTCTACATTTCTGCCCTTTTTCCATCTTCCAAATTCAGACCGTTGTTTACTTTTCCAAATTGGCTGCACTGCAGCTTAAAATGCCCATTTCATGAGCTGCAAGACTAGAACCTTACAGAGTTTGGACATAGGCCTTTCTTTTTAGTGTTCTGGGGAATTTGTGTTTCACTCTGCCTTCTTTTTATTGTAAATTTAGTTTTAAGACTTCTAATATAGTTTCGTCCTCCCTATAAAAGATATCTAGTCTTAAGACAAAGAATAGTATATGGTGTGGGGAAAACTGTACGATTGGTTGGAAAGTAGGAAAAATAAGTAGAAACACATTATCTGTTCAGGTAGATGTAAGTGTGGATATTATGCACAATGTAAATAAGATGGAGAAATGAATGCAAATAACCAAATAGATGCTGATGGCTTAGAAATGTGGAATACGAATATGTATATGTTTTCCAATTTAAATTCAATAAACAGAATTTTTTAAAAAGCAAAAAGAAAGCTATCTAGACTTATTGGCTTGGCTTAATTCTTTACCTGCAAAATCTCCATTTCCATCCCCATTCCAGGAGAAGAATACTGCAAAATCCCCCATTCCATCCCCACTCCTGGGGGAAGGATACTGCAAAATCCCCATTCCAGGAGAAAGGTACTGCAAAATCTCCATTCCATCCCCACTCCTGGGGGAAGGATATTGCAAAATCTCTATTCCCTCCCCATCCCAGGGGAAGGATACTGCAAAATCCCCATTCCAGGAGAAAGATATTGCAAAATCTCTATTCCCTCCCCATTCCAGGGGAAGGATACTGCAAAATCCCCCATTCCATCCCCACTCCTGGGGGAAGGATACTGCAAAATCCCCATTCCAGAGGAAAGATACTGCAAAATCTCCATTCCATCCCCACTCCTGGGGGAAGGATATTGCAAAATCTCTATTCCCTCCCCATCCCAGGGGAAGGATACTGCAAAATCCCCATTCCACTCTCACTCCAAGGGAAGGATATCACAAAATCCTCATTCTCTGCCCACTCTAGGGGAAAGGATATTGCAAAATCTCCATTCCCACTCCATTTTGGAGCCAGCCAGAGATGGTATTTGCTGGTTCTCCAGACTACTCAAAATTTCCACTACTGCTTCACTGAACTACTCAAAATTTCCACTACCAGTTCTCCAGAACCTTTCAGAACGTGCTGTATTTCACCCCTGCAACCACCCATAGTTACAGCGGAACTGAAAAAAGTGACTTATGACTATTTTTCACTCTTACCACCACTGCAGCATCCCCATGTTCATACAATCAAAATTCAGACACTTGGCAACCGGAGGTTGCTGTGTCCTAGCATCACACATTTTAGTATTGGATTGTTACATGCTGTTTTTTATCACTGTTGTTAGCCACCCTGAGTCTATGGAGACGGGTGGCATACAAATCCAAATAATAATAATAATAATAATAATAATAATAATAACAACAACAACAACAACAACAATAATAATGTGGTCCTCTTATGCAGCTCTCTGAGGACTGAAAATCAATGATAGAAACATAGAAGACTGACGGCAGAAAAAGATTCCATCTAGTCTGCCCTTATACTATTTCCTGTATTTTATCTTACAATGGATATACGTTTATCCCAGGCATGTTTAAATTCAGTTACTGTGGATTTACCAACCACGTCTGCTGGAAGTTTGTTCCAAGGATCTACTACTCTTTCAGTAAAATAATATTTTCTCACGTTGCTTTGGGTCTTTTCCCCAACTAACTTCAGAGTGTGTCCCCTTGTTCTTGTGTTCACTTTCCTGTTAAAAACACTTCCCTCCTGGACCTTATTTGGCCCTTTAACATATTTAAATGTTTCGATCATGTCCCCCCTTTTCCTTCTGTCCTCCAGACTATACAGATTGAGTTCATTAAGTCTTTCCTGATACGTTTTATGCTTAAGACCTTCCACCATTCTTAATGGAAACCGGATTCACCTAACAATCGTTTTACTAACTTTACAACTGTGATGGTTTTCAAAAGGTCGTGAAATGGGGCTTAAACTCACTACCATGGCCTTATTTAGCAACCAATATTTTGGGTCCAATTGTGGTCGTAACTCAAAGGATTGACTGGTTTGAGTTCACGTTGGGCCTTTTTTTCTTGATTTGGGGGGAACGCTGCTTTAGTCTGAGTAATTGTGCGGTTGTAGCTGCCTTTTTAAACTTGTGCACTGGATAAAGTCTTTTTTTGGGAATCGGGCAGCCTTAAACAAACCTAATCAACAAATGAAAAATTGCCCAGTCTCAGAAAAACTGACTTGCAGGGGGATAATTAATAGGCAACTACTTAAGAAGAAGCAGGTGTATAACTCTGACAGATGTTTCCCTGGCTTTGCGAACGATCCCTGAACATTTCAATACCCAGGGAGACCATTCTTAAGTAGCTGAAAACCTATCAGCTCAAACAAGATCAGGAAAAGATGGAATATTGCCTCGCAGCGCAAATCAAATGAAGAGGTTATTTTATTTATTTATTGGATTTGTATGCCGCCCCTCTCCGCAGACTCGGGGTGGCTAACAACAGTAACAAAAACAGCATGTAAATCCAATCCTAAAACATCTAAAAAACCCTTATTTGTAAAACCAAACATACATACAAACAAGCATACCATGCATAAATTGTAAAGGCCTAGGGGGAGGAATATCTCAATTCCCCCATGCCTGACGGCAGAGGTGGGTTTTTAGGAGCTTACGAAAGGCGAGGAGGGTGGGGGCAATTCTAATCTCCGGGGGGAGTTGGTTCTAGAGGGTCGGGGCTGCCACAGAGAAGGCTCTTCCCCTAGAGGACAGAAAGGGGATGGAGGGGGGGGAGGCCAAAAATCTCCTTTATTTCTCAGTGCTGAAAGTAATTTTGGGTGTGAGAAAATGGAAATAATAATAATAATAATAATAATAATAATAATAATAATAATAATAATCAGAAGAAGAAGAAGAAGAAGAAGAAGAAGAAGAAGAAGAAGAAGAAGAAGAAGAAGAAGAAGAAGAAGAAGAAGAAGACTGACTACAAGCATAGACACATAGACATGATGCTGTGGCACAGATGATCCACTGGAACTTGTGCCGGAACTACCATTTACCAGTGGCAAAGAACTGGTGGGATCATAAGCCTGAAAAAGTCGTCAAAAATGAGCAAGCAAAACTACTGTGGGACTTCCGACTTCAGACTGACCGAATTCTGAAGCATAACACACCAGACATTGTGATCGTGGAGAAAAAGAAAGTATGGATCATCGACATCGCAATCCCAAGAGACAGCAGAATTGAGGAGAAGCAGCTAGAGAAATTAGTGAAATACGAAGATCTAAAAATCGAGCTGCAACGACTCTGGCATAAGCCAGTGAAAGTGGTCCCAGTGGTACATGGCACACTGGGCGCAGTGCCAAAGGATCTCAGCGGACATTTGAAAACCATCGGAATTGACAAAATCTCCATCTGTCAATTGCAAAAGGCCGCTTTACTGGGATCGGCAAACATAATTCGCCGCTACATCACGCAGTCCTAGGTGCTTGGGAAGCGCCTGACTGGTGATGAAATACGAAATCGAGCATAGTGATCTTGTTTGCTGTGTTGTATTGACATAATAATAATAATAATAATAATAATAATAACAATAATAATAATAATAATAGTAATAGTAATAATAATAATAATTACAATGACTATTTTTAGGGCTATTTTTACAGCAATAATTATTACAATGAAATAATAATTACAATAACTCTAGCCCAGTAGTGTGTTATGTTGTTATGGTGTGTTATGCTTCAGAATTCGGTCAGTCAGAAGTCCTATTATTATTATTATTATTATTATTATTATTATTATTATTATTATATTATTATTATTATTATTATTTAGATTTGTATGCCGCTCCTCTCCGAAGATCTAAAATCTTTAGTATAACATCTTGCCAATAGACATCTAAAGCAGTGGTTCTCAACCTGGGGGTTGGGACCATTTGGGGGTTGAATGACCATTTCATAGGGGTCGCCTAGGACTCTGGGAAAGGACAAATTTCCCATGGTGTTAGGAACTAAAGCTTCTATTCTGGCGCCTTGGAACATATTTTTACAATCCGACCAATCAGGCGTTTACAGTGGGAGTGTCCTTCTGGCCTTCCTGCCAATCAGCTTAAAGTTCTGTTGGGAGAATTGGCTTATGGTTGGGGGCCACCACAACACGAGGAACTGTATTAAGGGGGTGCAGCATTAGAAAGATTGAGAACCACTGATCTAAAGCGTAACCTACACATACAGCATATGTGTGAACGCTAATTATCTCATCCACAAATGAAAACCCTGGTACAAATAACACCCGCATGCCTGTTAATCTTGGCAGCTTGTCCATATTTGTTTCCTTTTGTTTCTATTCATGGCTCGATATTTATAGATGTACATGTGTATATCAGGTGTATAAACATGTCAGTTTTTAAGCGTGTGGATTAAATTAGATGTCTCATGCTCAGATTTATGAAGCAATGAAGACTTTCTTAGAGAGCGACTTACTGATTTCATATCAAATTGTGAAAATCAAATGGAACTCAAATTCATTTCATTTCGTTCCAGCGACAGCTATTGATGTGCGTTGTAATTAAAACCGCCTTGTCTTGCAAGACTGTCAATTCCTGGCTGTGCCCTTTTCAAACTTAGTTTTACAAGGACAATATAATTTACCTTGCCCACCAGCTGACCTTAATGCGTGCAATGACAATAATATCCCCAAACCAGCAGATCCCAATTAAGAATGACACTTACCCTATAATTAGAAAGTTTTGTCTTGAACAGTGGGTTATATTCATCCTTCTGGTTGATGATCGGTGTTCAAGGAAATAAGAGTGTTTGTTTTATCACATTCTGTTTTGGCTTAGGGCTGTTCTTCAATTATTTTATGTGTGTCACCACTACCGTGTAGCAGCTCTCTGTCGTAGAAGCCAAGACTAAGGGAGATTAACTTTCCAATTGCAAAAACTGTACAGCATAATAATGAACGTCTTGCCAAATGATCATAGCGAATAATTCCACAAATGAGCTAGTTGCATTTAGAGACAATATGTTCGGCAGTGAACATAAACCTAACGTAAGATTTAATAGAGCCATTGCATTAGAATAGGATAGAATTTTATTGGGCAAGTGTGTTTGGATACCCAAGGAATTTGTCTTGGTGCACATGCTCCCACTGTTTTTAACTGTGTTTTGGATGTTTGCAGAGAGAAGAAATAAAAACATCTAATCTTTCTCCCAACTGACCTCAGACTGTGCCCCCTTGCTCACCTTCCTATTAAAATTAGAAGTAACGTGAGAAAATATTATTTTACTGAAAGAGTAGAAGATGCTTGGAACAAACTTCCAGCAGACGTGGTTGGTCAATCCACTGTAACTGAATTTTAACATGCCTGGGATAAACATACATACATCCTAAGATAAAACACAGGAAATAGTATAACGGCAGACTAGATGGACCAGGAGGTCCTTTTCTGCCATCTATCTTCTATGTTTCTATGTTTGTTCCAAGCATCTACTACTCTTTCAGTAAAATAATATTTTCTCATGTTGCTTCTGATCTTTCCCCCAACTCACCTCAGATTGTGTCCCCTTGTTCTTGTGTTCACTTTCCTATTAAAAACACTTCCCTCCTGGACCTTATTTAACCCTTTAACATATTTAAATGTTTCAATCATGTCCCCCCCTTTTCCTTCTGTCCTCCAAACTATACAGATGGAGTTCATTTTTTCGTAATAAGTTTGATGCTTAAGACCTTCTACCATTTTTGTAGCTAGTCTTTGGACCAGTTCAATTTTGTCAATATCTTTTTGTAAGTGAGATCTCCAGAACTGAACACAGTACAGTATTCCAAATGTGGTTTCACCAGCGCTCTATACAGCAGGATCACAATCTCCCTCTTTCGGTTTGAGATTTTGGCAACTTTCGCCAATTTTTCATTTCTGTGCATGCACAGAAGCAAAAATATCAACGAAAATTTATTTATTTATTTATTCAAGAGTCAAGGGAAAGGGAGTGTCTTGCCTTCTCTTTCTGCTCAAGATCTCCATGGACAATTGGTGGGCCACTGTGTGACACAGAATGCTGGACTTGATGGGCTTTGGCCTGGACTCAGTATGGCTCTTCTTATGTTCTTATATGTTTTTATGTTCTTGCACAAAACCTAAAAGCTGCCAAAGTTGAGAAACATGGCCTTGGAGATTGATGAATTTATGCCCCCACCGGCCCGTCATCCCTGTGACTGGCGAAGACCTTTACGTTACAATAGCTGTCTTCATCTCGGCCGCAGCATCAATTATTCTATGCTCCTTTTTAATCAGCAATGTGACATTGTTTTTGGGAACAGCGCTGCCACCAAGTTGGCAGATTCAAAAAAAAACACAAAAAAACCCAGAGCAGCCTGCCCGGATGCCTCATTTGCCACAGCCAGCTTCACCTCTTAATTCATTTTTGTCGGTAGATTCTTCTCTGGCTGTGTTTTTCTGGATATAAAACTGAAAAAGTAATTAAAATGCCTGTCTCCGAGGTCTCTTAATTAAAAAAATGTAGTGTGTTGCAGCGGTTGAAATATGTGTCGAGAACTCCCAGAGGCTTTCTTTCTTTTTTCTTTTTCCTTACTATAAAAAGAATTTTCCATTTTTGCTTCACTCTTCTATGAAAAAGAAAAAAACACACACACACTGAAATACACACACACACACACTGGTTATTCATCCCTGTTTGGAGTTTGCTGATGCCTTTGCAAGACCGAGGGGTTTAAAATTAGCAATCGCGCTCTGTTAGCCCATAGGGACGTGCATGGCTTCATTTATTAAATGGAAAAAGTGTCCACTCAGCACAATATTTGGCAGAAGCCCTCCAGCAGAATATATCTTCCCATCATGTCATCATCATCATCATCATCATCATTCACAAAAACCAATAATACATAAGATTGATATGCTGGATTTCGTGTCACAATATCACAAGTCAAACGCTTCCCAAGCATGTAGGACTGTGTGATGTACTATTTTCATATGATGCGCCCAGATCCAAGCACGGCGGCCTTTTGCAACGGACAGATTGTGATTTGTCTATGTTTATTGTTTTCAAATGCCGACTGAGGTCTTTTGGCACAGCACCCAGTGTGCCGACCGCTACTGGGACCCCCTGTACTGGCTTATGCCAGAGTCGTCGTAATTATTATTTCATTGTAATAATTATTGTTGTAAAAATAGTTGTAAAAATAGTCATTGTAATTATTATTGTTATTATTATTATTTATAATAATAATAATAATAATAATAATAATAATAATAATAATAATATATAAAGCCCTACATGGCATCAGACCGGAATATCTTCGGGACCGCCTTATGTCTCACGAATCCCAGCGACCGATTAGGTCCCACAGAGTTGGCCTTCTCTGGGTCCCATCAACTAAACAATGTCATCTGGCGGGACCCAGGGGAAGAGCCTTCTCTGTGGTGGCCCCTCCCTCTGGAATCAACTCCCCCCCAGAGATTAGAACTGCCCCCACTCTCCTTGCCTTTTGAAAGCTTCTGAAGACCTATCTATGTCGCCAGGCATGGGGTAATTGATGTATCCCCCTTTTGGCTAGTAAGATTTATATGTGGTTATGTTTGGGTAGTATTGACTGTTTTTTAAATGATAGTGGGCTTTTAGCTTTAGTTTTAATTATTGGAATTGTACTGCATTGTTTATTGTTGTTGCCAGGAATGGGGAAATTAATATACCTTATATATATATAATGAGGGTTTTAAATTGTTTTTTAATATTAGATGTGTACATGTTGTATTGTTGTTGTGAGCCATTCCACGTCCTCGGAGAGGGGTGGCATACAAATCTAATAAATTATTATTATTATTATTATTATTACTTTCGCAAAAAACTGTAATACACAGCAAATGAGATTGATATGCTGGATTTCGTATTGCAATACGTGTGTGTGTCTGAAATTTGTACCTGTGAATTTTTGGGAGGAGTCTTCCAGAGAGCCCGACAGAACAGCTATTGGCTGTTTCTTTCACTGTTCCAGGCTTCAGTGAGGCCTGCGCAGATGTGCGGGGATGGGGGGGATGGTGCACAAGTGCAGCATGGGGGCTCCACATATGAGGACCCGGATTGTGGGGGCAATAGGCTGGCTCTGTTAAAAAGTGCTATTGCTAACATGTTGTAAGCCGCCCTGAGTCTAAGGAGAAGGGCAGCATAAAAATTGAATAAATAATAATAACAATAACAACAATAATAATAATAATAATAATGATGATGATGATGATGATAATAATAATAATAATAATAATGAACCAAAAACGGTTTGCCATCATACATCAGAGCGACCTATAAGAGCCCAAAAAGTCGGCCTTTTCCAGGTCCTGCCAGCCAAATAATACTGCCTGATGGGGTTACGGGGAAGGGCCTTCTCTTTGGCGGCTCCGGTACTCTGGAACTAACTTCCCCCGGAAATTCATATGGCCCCAACCTCCTGGCCTTTCAAGAGGCCTTAAAAACACGGCTCTGCCGGCAGGCCTTGGGCTGCTGAGCGTTATATTCTGCTCTGGCCAGTAGCTATGAATGTATGTAGCATGAATTTTTAATATTGGCATTTTAAATTGTGTTTTATTATTGTATTTTATTATTATGTCTTTTTATTCTTATAGGCCGCCCTGAGTCCACTTGGAGAAGGGCGGCCTATAAATTTAATTAAATAGGTAAATCCATTTCATTAAATAAATCACTGACCTATGCAATTATATAATTTCTCCGGTCAGACTAGAAAGAAACGACCACAACCATCAAAACTGAAAATCCACCTGAGAGTATACAGGGTGTCTGATGCATTAACAATAAGCCCTTTTCACTGACGTTGAGATCATTCAAGCAATGATAAGGAAACGTTATTGCAAGTACTATTCGCATTATAATAAACATTTTACTAATTGGGTTTTAAGTTTTCTAATTGGCAGGCAAACCTGAAAGCCAATGCATGTCACTCGAAAGGGTTTTAGGGCTGGCACCCTGCCAATATCTTCCTGCTGTGCTAAAATTTAACACTAACTGGAGGCCTTCTGTTCCTCATCAAGGGCAGATTTTGACTACAGATTTAGAGCTTGGTCACATTTATCCCGACTCTCTCTCTCTCTTTCTTTCTTTCTTTCTTTCTTTCTTTCTGCATTCATTCATTCATTCATTCTCCTTCCTTCCTTCCTTCCTCTTTCTTTTCTTACCATTTCTTCCTCCCTTCCTTCCCTTCCCTTCCCTGTCTTTCTTTCTTCATTCATACATTCTCCTTCCTTTCTTCCCCTTCCTTCCTTCCTCTTTCTTTTCTTACCATTCCTTCCTCCCTTCCTTCCCTTCCCTTCCCTGTCTTTCTTTCTTCATTCATACATTCTCCTTCCTTCCTTCCTCTTTCTTTTCTTACCATTTCTTCCTCCCTTCCTTCCCTTCCCTTCCCTGTCTTTCTTTCTTCATTCATTCATTCTCCTTCCTTCCTTTCTTCCCCTTCCTTCCTTCCTTCCTTCCTCTTTCTTTTCTTACCATTCCTTCCTTCCTTCCCTTCCCTGTCTTCTTTCTTTCTTTTTTTCTTTCTCTTTCTTTCTTTCTTTGCTTCCTTCCTTTTCTTACCATCCCTTCCTTCCTTCTTTCCTTCCATCCTTCCTTCCTTTCCTTCCCTCCTTTCTTTTTCTTTCTCTCCCTCCCTTCCTTCTGGTAAGTATGCACAAAGAATCCTTCTATTTTAAACTGTTAAAGGACAAAACCTCTTCTTGTAACATTTTCACCTTTGGGTTTCTTTCAGCAGCATCAAATCTCCCTCCTCTCTTCCCAATGCGCCTTTGTGTATACATAGCAATAGCACTTAGACTTATATACCACTTCACAGAGCTTTTACAGGCCTCTTTAAGCGGTTTATAGAGAGTCAGCATATTGCCCCCAACAATCTGGGTCCTCATTTTGGCCACCTTGGAAGGATGGAAGGCTGAGTCAACCTTCAGCCAGTGGTGAGATTTGAATTGATTCTCCCCACCTTTTCAAGCCCTGTTTCCTCCCAGGAGATTCCTAGAGAGGCCCCACGGAGGCTTCTCCCCACCTTTTCCAGCCCTGTTTCCTCCCAGGAGATTCCTAGAGAGGCCCCACAGAGGCTTCCCCCCACCTTTTCCAGCCCTGTTTCCTCCCAGGAGATTCCTAGAGAGGCCCCATGGAGGCTTCTCCCTACCTTTTCCAGCCCTGTTTCCTCCCAGGAGATTCCTAGAGAGGCCCCACAGAGGCTTCCCCCCGCCTTTTCCGGTCCTGTTTTCTCCCAGGAGATTCCTAGAGAGGTCCCATGGATACTTCTCCCCACCTTTTCTAGCCCTGTTTCCTCCCAGGAGATTCCTAGAGAGGCCCCATGGAGGCTTCTCCCCATCTTTTCCAGCCCTGTTTCCTCTCAGGAGATTCCTAGAGAGGCCCCACAGAGGCTTCCCCCCGCCTTTTCCGGTTCTGTTTTCTCCCAGGAGATTCCTAGAGAGGCCCCATGGATACTTCTCCCCACCTTTTCCAGCCCTGTTTCCTCCCAGGAGATTCCTAGAGAAACCCCATGGAGACTTCTCCCCACCTTTTCCAGCCCTGTTTCCTCCCAGAAGATTCCTAGAGAGGGCGTCGCGGAGGCTTCTCCCCGCCTTTTTCGGTCCTGTTTCTTCCCAGGAGATTCCTAGAGAGGCCCCACGGAGGCTTCTCCCCGCCTTTTCCGGTCCTGTTTTCTCCCAGGAGATTCCTAGAGAGGGCCCAAAGAGGCTTCTCCCCGCATTTTCCAGCCCTGTTTCCTCCCAGGAGATTCCTAGAGAGGCCTCATGGAGGCTTCTCCCCACCTTTTCCGGTCCTGTTTTCTCCCAGGAGATTCCTAGAAAAGCTCCCGGAGGCTTCTCCCCACCTTTTCCGGTTACAGTTTCAGAGGCTCAGGTTTGTAAGTAGAAAATGGTTTTTGAGAAGAGGCAAAAAAATCTTGAACAGCCAGTTCTTATCTAGAAAAGTTCGTAAGTAGAGGCGTTCTTAGGTAGAAGTACCACTGTATATAAAAATCCTCATAAATTGCTGTATTAGGTTATTGATCTTTGCCATCTGCTTTCCCCCCACCCTCCTGGGGAAAAATTATTCCAGAAGGGCTTTTTTCTTTTTTTTGACGACCACACTTTACCTTATTAAAACGAAGCTATCGATTAAACCAATAATTCCACATTTTCATCCATCATTCTGACATTTTGCAGACACAACTGAATTGGCAAAAAAGAATCGCTGAACTTGTTAGAGGAAGGAAGAGCTTTTAGAATGAGTCCTTACCTACTGTATAAGTCCATGATGGCGAATTTATGGCACGTGTGCCACCGGTGGCAAGGCAGAACCATATCGGAGAGCATGCGAGACTTTGACATGTTTAAGCTCCAATGTGGGCTGATTTCCGGCCTTGGGAAAGGCTGTTTCGCCTTCTGGATGCTTCAGGGATAGAAACATAGAAGACTGACGGCAGAAAAAGACCTCATGGTCCATCTAGTCTGCCCTTATACTATTTCCTGTATTTTATCTTACAATGGATCTATGTTTATCCCAGGCATGTTTAAATTCAGTTACTGTGGATTTACCAACCACCTCTGCAGGAAGTTTGTACCAAGGATCTACTACTCTTTCAGTAAAATAATATTTTCTCATGTTGCCTTTGATCATTCCCCCAACTAACTTCAGATTGTGTCCTCTTGTTCTTGTGTTCACTTTCCTATTAAAAAACACTTCCCTCCTGAACCTTATTTAACCCTTTAACATATTTAAATGTTTCGATCATGTCCCCCCTTTTCCTTCTGTCTTCCAGACTATACAGATTGAGTTCATGAAGTCTTTCCTGATACGTTTTATGCTTAAGACCTTCCACCATTCTTGTAGCCCGTCTTTGGACCCGTTCAATTTTGTCAATATCTTTTTGTAGGTGAGGTCTCCAGAACTGAACACAGTATTCCAAATGTGGTCTCACCAGCGCTCTATATAAGGGGATCACAATCTCCCTCTTCCTGCTTGTTATACCTCTAGCTATGCAGCTAAGCATCCTACTTGCTTTCCCTACTGCCCGACCACACTGCTCACCCATTTTGAGACTGTCAGAAATCACTACCCCTAAATCCTTCTCTTCTGAAGTTTTTGCTAACACAGAACTGCCAATGCAATACTCAGATTGAGGATTCCTTTTCCCCAAGTGCATTATTTTACATTTGGAAACATTAAACTGCAGTTTCCATTGCTTTAACCATTTATCTAGTAAAGCTAAATCACTTACCATATTACAGGTCATGCACAGCTGTTCATACACACACACACACACCCAAACCCATAGTAAAGTAACAATTGGTTACAAGCTTGAAATGGCAAGACATGACAACAAGAGCCAGTTTAGTCTAGCAATTAAGGCCCTAGGCTACGAAGACAGAGAGATTTCCCAAAAGAATCACCTCTCATGAAACAAATACCCAACAGATTCTCCATAATCAAGGTCACTGTTTTGCTCTTTTCAAGAGGCAACTGGGGTATTTCTTTTTCCTTCAAAATGTTTCATTTCTCACTTAAGAGGCTTCTTCATTCTTCCCAATAAAGAAGACTTAACAACAACAACAACAACAACAGAGTTGGAAAGGACCTTAAAGGTCTTCTAGTCCAACCCCCTGCTTAGGTAGGAAACCCTACACTACTTCAGACAGATGGTTATCCAACATCAGCTTAAAAACTTCCAGTGTTGGAGCATTCACAACTTCTGGAGGCAGGCTGTTCCACTGATTAACTGTTCCGACTGTCAGGAAATGTCTCCTTTATTTGTAAGTTGCTTCTCTTCTTGTTTAGTTTCCACCCATTGCTTCTTGTCCTACCCTCAGGTACTTTGGAGAATAAGTTGACTCCTTCTTCTTTGTGGCAACCCCCTGAGATACTGGAACATTGCTATCATGTCTCTCCTGGTCCTTCTTTTTTAAACTAACCATTATTATTATTATTATTTATTAGATTTGTATACCACCCCTCTCCGAAGACTCGGGGCGGCTCACAACAGTAATATAGTAGTGGAACAAATCTAATATTAAAAAACATATAAAACCCTATCATTATTTAAAAAACCAAACAGCACACTCATACCAAACATAAAACAAAGTATTAAAAAAGCCTGGGGGAAAGGTGTCTCAACTCCCCCATGCCTGGCGGTATAAGTGAGTCTTGAGTAGTTTACGGAAGACAAGGAGGGTGGGGGCAGTTCTAATCTCCGGGGAGAGTTGGTTCCAGAGGGCCGGGGCCACCACAGAGAAGGCTCTTCCCCTGGGGCCCGCCAAACGACTGTTTAGTCGACGGGGGATTTGTGTTGACAACTCTGTGGGACCTTATCAGTCGCTGGGATTCGTGCGGTAGCAGGCAGTTCTGAAGATACTCTGGTACTCTACCATGCCCAGTTCCTGCAACTGTTCTTCATAAGTTTTAACCTCCGGTCCCCTAATCATCTTTATCGCTCTTCTCTGCACTTTTTCTAGAGCAGTGATTCTCAAACTGGGGGTTGGGAACCCTTTGGGGGTCGAACGGCCGTTTCATAGGGGTCGCCTAAAACCATGAGAAAAGACAAATTTCCCATGGTGTTAGAAACTAAGGCGTCTTGGAACATATTTTTACAATCCGACCAATCAGGCATTTACAGTGGGGGTGTCTCTCTGACATTCCTGCCAATCAGCTTAAAGCTCTGTTGGGAGAATTGGTGCTAGACTTATGCTTGGGGGTCACCACAACTTGAGGAACTGTATTAAGGGGTCGCAGCATTAAAAAGGTTGAGAATCACTGTTCTAGAGTCTCAATATCCTTTTTCATAGTGGCAACCAAAACCGAATGCAGTATTCCAAGTGTGGCATTGAAGAAGCTTCTTGGAGGAAAAGCAAATCATTTTTCAGGGAAATGGTTGTGGTTAGCTCTGGCCCAGCTCCTGCCCCAAGGACTGTGGATGTGGGGGAGACATCCACATGCTGCAGGCCTGTTTTGCCCCCGGTGGAATCTGCTGATGAAGGCTCCTCTGACCCAGAAGACATGAGTGACAGGGAGGAGGAGAGTGGGGCAGACAGCTCAGAAGGAGATCAATTCTCTAGCTCCTCCTTGGATTCAGAACAAGAGTTAATGATACAGCCACGCATGCGGAGAGCGATGCATAGGCAGCAACAACTGAGAGATTATTATCAAAGAAAATGAGGCCACCTGTGGTTGGGTGGGACTGTGGTAATTAGTGAGGCTGCTATAAAGAGCAGCCTGTGGGTTTGGCCATTGTGGAGGATTATCTGATCGTTGTGTTTCGTGACTGCCTTGCTGACTTTGACCTTTTGTGTGCTGATTTTTCCCCGCTTTGAAACTAAACCAGAGCAAAGGGTGTTTCACTTTGTGAAAGAAGAAGGACTGTGAATTGCTTCACAGCTGCAAGCTAAGTATCACAAAACTGATAAGGGACTTGTACAAATTACCAGTTTGTTTGGAGACCAGTGCTCTTTGCTATACCAAAAGAGGGCTTGGTTTAAGTGAATGTTCATTATAAAGAACATTGTTTTGAATTTTCAAACGTGTGTGTGTGTCTGAAATTTGTATCTGTGAATTTTTGGGAGGAGTGTACCAGAGAGCCCGACAGAACAGAAATGAAGAAAGAAAGCCCAGCTGACTGTTTTGAAAAAAAAAACCCAAATAGGAGCATGATCTACATGGAATTTAAGATCACAAAGCAGCCTAGCAAGATCCAATCACTGCTACCATCATTTCTTCAATGCTTCTTTGCCGGCTTATCTCTGAGATTGGGAGGAAAAAAAGGGACTTTCTCTGTGGAGCCCTTCAAAACAAAAGTATAAATCCAGTCCAAATGTCCAACCTTATACAGTAAAGACTGTGACAAACCAGGGAAGGAGAACTCTTGACGTTCTTTCTAATGAGAAAAGGAGATACTGCTTTGGAGCAGAATAAAATGCCCCTGTCTATAAAACATATGTTCGTTCTTTTGTGAAGGAGGGGAAAAAAACAGTGAGTCAAACCACTTGCCCATCCATCTTACTATTTGCTCTAGAAAGCAATAATACTCTTTCATTGCAGGATGAAAAGGGGGAGAAGAAGGGAGACGGGTGGAGCAGTTTGAAAGGGAGGGCTGTCAATTTTTTTTAAAAGGCCACAAGGAGGCTTCTGGAAGTTTGCAGACCCGTGAAATCTAGCAGTGACTTAATTTGAATAAAGCCATATGATCATATGCTGCAACGTCCTACCGGTCAATGACTACTTCAGCTTCAACCGCAACAACACAAGAGCACGCAACAGATTCAAACTTAATACGAACCGCTCCAAACTTGACTGTAAAAAATATGACTTTAACAATTGAGTTGTCGAAGCGTGGAACTCATTACCGGACTCAATTGTGTCAACCCCTAACCCCTAACATTTCTCCCTTAGACTCTCCATGATTGACCTCTCCAGGTTCCTAAGAGGCCAGTAAGGGGCGTACATAAGTGCACTGGTGTGCCTTTCGTCCCCTGTCCAATTGTCTTTCCTTTCTCTCACTTATCATATATATTTTCTTTCTTTCATATATCCTCTCCTCTAAGTTCACTTTTACCCTTATATATATTACTACATATCTATTTTTCTTCCTATGTATTTGTGTATTGGACAAATGAATAAAATAAATGAATAAAATAAATAAATAAATAAATGAACATTTCTGCTTTGAGCAACTGATCATTTTAATGCTTATCCAACTGCAAAGGAAACAGATGAATATCTGCCACTGAATTTTGGTGACGGATGAGAAAAGTCTTAAGAGCTGATAAATATCACAGGCTGATCGTTGTTTTTGGTATTATGGTATTTTATCATTGTGAGCTGCCCTGGCTGGGGAACTCTGGGAGTTGAAGTCCACAAGTCTTAAAGTTGCCAAGGTTGGGGACTCCTGATCTATACAGAGCTTCCTGATTTTGAACGAGCAACTGGGGTCAAAACGTCCTTAAAATGACATCGCAAACTTCCTCTATGGTGGTATCTTGAATGAGCCTAAGGACAACACAAGGGTTCAATCGTACTGAGAAATCCCAGGTTCAAATCTATCTACAGCCAGAGAGGTCCCTGAATGACTTTGGGCTATTCTCTCTCTTTCTTGTGAATCTGAACACAATCTGAAGTTAGTTGGGGGAAAGATCAAAACCAACATGAGAAAATATTATTTTACTAAAAAATTAGTAGATCCTTGGAACAAACTTCCAGCAGACGTGGTAGATAAATCCACAGTAACTGAATTTAAACATGCCTGGGATAAACATAGATCCATCCTAAAATTAAAATACAGAAAATAGTATAAGGGCAGACTAGATGGACCATGAGGTCTTTTTCTGCCATCAGACTTCTATGTTTCTATGTTTCTAATCTGCTCCATAGGATTATTGTAGGAGAAAATTAAACGATATAACAGAATAACAGAGTTGGAAGGGACCTTGGAGGTCTTCTAGTCTAACCCTCTGCTCAGGCAGGAAACTCTCTACCACTTCAGACAAATGGTTGTCCAATCTCTTCTTTAAAATTTCCACTGTTGGAACCCCAACAACTTCTGGAGGCAAGTTGTTCCACTGATTAATAGTACAGAAATTTCCCCTAAGTTTTAGACTGGATCTCTCCTGGATTAATTTCCATGCATTGCTCTGAATCATTGAAGACAAAATAAATACAAAGTACAGTGTGTGGCAATTAATTATGAAGATTGACAGACAGACGGACAGACAGACAGACAGACAGACAGACAGACAGACAGATACTTGAACATTGGGCGCTATCTAACAAAATGAAACTGAATGGTGAAAAAAAGTAAGGTTCTACATTTTGGCAAGATAAACAAAACGCATAGGTACAGTACAGTGTTCCCTCGATTTTCGCGGGGGATGCGTTCCGAGACCGCCCACGAAAGTCGAATTTCCGCGAAGTAGAGATGCGGAAGTAAATACACTATTTTTGGCTATGAACAGTATTCCCTTAGCAACCATTCAGATTATTACTCACCCTGTTTATTTATTAAAGTTTATTAAAAAACATATTTATTAAAGGCAAACAAAAGTTTGGCAGTGACATATGATGTCATCGGGCAGGAAAAACCATGGTATAGGGAAAAAACCCATGAATTAATATTTTTGAAAAACCGAGGTATAGACTTTTTGCGAAGTTTGAACCCACGAAAATCGAGGGAACACTGTATATGTGGTACCTTGCTCAACAGTAGTAACCATGAGAGGGATCTTGGAGTCCTAGTGGACAACCATTTAAACATGAGCCAGCCATGTGCAGCAGCTGCCGAAAAAGCCAACACAGTTCTAGGCTGCATTAACAGAGGGAGAGAATCAACATCACGTGAAATGTTAATATCCATTTATAATGCCTTGATAAGGCCATACGTGGAATACTGAATTAAGTTTTGGTCACCATAATGTAAAAAAGATGTTGAAATGCTAGAAAGAGTGCAGAGAAGAGCGACAAAGATGATTAGGGGACTGGAGGCTAAAACATATGAAGAACGGTTGTAGGAACTGGGTACGGCTAGTTTGATGGAAAGAAGGACCAGGGGAGACATGATAGCAATGTTCCAATATCTCAAAGGTTGCCACAAAGAAGAGGGAGTCAACCTATTCTTCAAAGCACCTTGAGGGTAGGATAAGAAGCAATGGGTGGAACCGCCTGCTACCGCACGAATCCCAGCGACCAATAAGGTCCCACAGAGTTGGCCTTCTCCGGGTCCCGTCGACTAAACAATATCGTTTGGCGGGCCCCAGGGGAAGAGCCTTCTCTGTGGCGGCCCAGGCCCTCTGGAACCAACTCCCCCCGGAAATTAGAACTGCCCCCACACTCCTTGTCTTTCATAAACTACTCAAGACTCACTTATACCGCCAGGCATGGGGGAGTTGAGACACCTTTCCCCCAGGCTTTTTTATACTTTGTTTTATGTTTGGTATGAATGTTCTGTTTGGTTTTTTAAATAATGATAGGGTTTTATATGTTTTTTTAATATTAGATTTGTTCCACTACTATATTACTGTTGTGAGCCGCCCCGAGTCTTCGGAGAGGGGCGGTATACAAATCTAATAAATAATAATAATGGTTAGTTTTAAAAAGAAGGACCAGGAAAGACATGATAGCAATGTTCCAATATCTCAGGGGTTGCCACAAAGAAGAAGGAGTCAACTTATTCTCCAAAGTACCTGAGGGTAGGACAAGAAGCAATGGGTGGAAACTAAACAAGAAGAGAAGCAACTTACAGCTAAGCAGAAATTTCCTGACAGTCAGAACAGTTAATCAGTGGAACAGCTTGCCTCCAGAAGTTGTGAATGCTCCAACACTGGAAGTTTTAATAAGATGTTGGATAGCCATTTGTCTGAAGTAGTGTAGATTTTCCTGCCTAAGCAGGGGGTTGGACTAGAAGACCTCCAAGGTCCCTTCCAATTCTGTTGTTGTTGCTGTTGTTGTTGTTGTTTTATTAAAAAGGAACTGCATTTCAGACATAGACTTTTGAATATCAAAGCTATCGAAGACATGTTGCTTTTTTGATAACTTATAATTTTAACACCTATATAAATCACTTTCTATCTAAATAGAGTTATTCGGGATTTTAACAGTTTTTCCTCCAGTTTCTAGTCACCGTAACTTTTTAGTCATGTCTTAATTTGTCCCACTGATACTCAAAGCAAGTCTAAAGATAGATCAAAGCCATTAGAAATAGATCTGTTGTGCCTACGAGCAGCCATTTCAGAGTGAGTGCGCTGTCAAAAGGCTGAAAGATAAATGAGATTTGTGAATTTTTTTCTTATCAGCCCTCTTCCAAAACAAACCTTTCCAGAGACACTGCCTTTAGAATCACATGACATGAAGTAAGGAAACAGACTATGCTCCTGTTTGGATTGCAAGCATGAACAAATCTATGTTTGTGTTTCTGTACGCATTTTTCTCTCCCTCTCTTTCTCTATGTTTGTGCAAGAGAGAGAGAGAGAGAAAGAGAGAGAAAGAAAGGAAGGAAGGAAGGAAGAAAGAAAGAAAGAAAGAAAGAAAGAAGAAAGGAAGAAAGGAAGGAGGAAAGAAAGAAAGAAAGAAAGAAAGAAAGAAAGAAAGAGAAACAGTGAGAGGAAGAAACAGAAAGAAAAAGAGAGAAAGAAAGAGAGAAACAGAGAGAGGGGAGAAGGAGAGAGAGAGAAAGAGAGAGAGAGAGAAACAGAAAGAGAGAGAGAAAGAAAGAGAAAAAGAGAAACAGAGAAAGACAAAGGGAGAAACAGAGAGAGAAACAGAAAGAGAGAGAAAGAGAAATACAGTAGTCCCTCGCTATACCGCGCTTCACCTACTGCGGCTTCACTTCATCGCGGGTTTTCAAGAAATATTAATGAGAAAAATCATTCACGGATCTTCGCTGGTTCGCGGGTTTCTGAGGAAGTCGATCGGCAGATTTAAACAGCCCGCCAAACTTGATTGGCAGGTTTTTTAAAAAAAAAATATCTAAAATTGTAAATACTATATTTAAATACTGTATCTAAAATAAATACTGTGTGGGAAGGGTTTATAAACACTTAAAACAATGAAAACTTACTAAACAATTACAATATAAATACTATCAGTCGATAAATTCCCCATCGCGGATTTCACCTATCGCGGCCGGGTCTGGAACGTAACACCAGCGATAGGTGAGGGACTACTGTAAAGGAGATTATGATCCCGCTATATAGAGTGCTGGTGAGACCACATTTGGAGTACTGTGTTCAGTTCTGGAGACCTCACGTACAAAATGATATTGACAAAATTGAACGGGTCCAAAGACGGGCTACAAGAATGGTAGAAGGTCTTAAGCATAAAACGTATCAGGAAAGACTTCATGAACTCAATCTGTATAGTCCGGAGGACAGAAGGAAAAGGGGGGACATGATTGAAACATTTAAATATGTTAAAGGGTTAAATAAGGTCCAGGAGGGAAATGTTTTTAATAGGAAAGTGAACACAAGAACAAGGGGACACAATCTGAACTTAGTTGGGGGAAAGATCAAAAGCAACATGAGAAAATATAATTTTACTGAAAGAGTAGTAGATCCTTGGAACAAACTTCAGACGTGGTAGATAAATCCACAGTAACTGAATTTAAACATGCCTGGGATAAACATATTTATTTATTTATTTATTGGATTTGTATGCCGCCCCTCTCCAGAGACTGGGATAAACATATATCCATCCTAAGATAAAATACAGAAAATAGTATAAGGGCAGACTAGATGGACCATGAGGTCTTTTTCTGACGTCAGTTTTCTATGTTTCTATGAGAGAGAAAGAGAGAAAGAGAGAAAGAGAGAAAAAGAGGGAGAGAGAGAGAAAGCAAAACAGAGAGAGAAACAGAAAGAGAAAGTAAGAGAAATAAAGAAAGAGACACAGAAAGAAGGAGAGTGGGAAAAAATGTTCCCAAGAACATACTCAATTAAATTACTGAGTAAAGAATCAGACTCTAAAAGGAAGTTAGATTTAGCTTTTTGTACCGAAGAGACATAATGAAGTTCCAGTAGGTTTGTACTACTTGAGTTCTGATTAGGCAATAAACGTCTTCTAAGGCTTTATTGGATATTTTACTTTTTATTAGAAGTGCTACGGAGCAGACAATGTTACAATAAAAATTCTAATTTTACCACCTTCTCTCTACCTCGACTAATCATCTGAGCGCAAGAAAAACCATAGAATTTTAGTTATGCAACAGTCAATTTATCACATTTATGTAAGGACTAAGGCATGGAGTTGCATTTTGGAAGAAGTGTAAACCACGTTAATCTTCTCAGCTTACTTTCTACGTTTCCCCAAATCTATACCGGTAGTCTTTGACTTACAACCATTCATTCATTTAGTCAACAGTCAAAAGTTACAACGGCTCAGGAAAAAAAAGCGACTTAGAGCCTGGTCCTCACACTTATGACTGTTGATCAGATAAAATAAATTCAGGTGCTTGGCCACAGAGATATAGATTAGATTAGATTTATTGGATTTATATGCCGCCCCTCTCCGCAGACTCGGGGCGGCTCACAACAATGGTAAAAAAACAGTACATAGTAACAAATTGAATATTTAGCAATCTAAATAGTAGTCCCTCACTATACCGCGCTTCACCTACTGCGGCTTCACTTCATCCCGGGTTTTCAAGAAATATTAATGAGAAAAATCATTCGCGGATCTTTGCTAGTTGTGGGTTTCTGAGGAAGTCGATCGGCAGATTTAAACAGCCCGCCGAACTTGATCGGCAGGTTTTTCAAAAAATATATATCTAAAATTGTAAATACTGTATTTAAATACTGTATCTAAAATAAATACTGTGTGGGAAGGGTTTTTAAACACTTAAAACAATGAAAACTTACCAAACAATTACAATATAAATACTTAAATAAGTACTATCAGCCGATAAATTCCCCATCGCGGATTTCACCTATCGCGGCCAGGTCTGGAACGTAACACCAGCGATAGGTGAGGGACTACTGTAGTTTTAGGTTAAAAAATCCAAAAAAATAAACCCCAATATATAAAAAACAAGCACACAATCGAATCATACACAAAAACTACATGGGCAAGGGGGAGATGTTTCAATTCCCCCATGCCTGACGGCAGAGGTCGGTTTTAAGGAGTTTACGAAAGGCAAGGAGGGTGGAGGAAATCCTAATCTCTGGGGGGAGCTGGTTCCAGAGGGTCGGAGCCACCACAGAGGTCAGCGGTTCAAATCTCATCACCGGCTCAAGGTTGACTCAGCCTTCCATCCTTCCGAGGTGGGTAAAATGAGGACCCAGATTATGGGGGCAATAGGCTGGCTCTGTTAAAAAAGTGCTATTGTTAACATGTTGTAAGCCCCCCTGAGTCTAAGGAGAAGGGCAGCATAAAAATCAAATGAATGAATAAATAAATGAATAAATAAATGAATAAATAAATGAATAAATAAATGTTTGACTATTCAGATTTTCACGCCTGTTAGTTCATTGCGGTTTTACCATGTTGTTTCATTCTAGATTATCAAGTTTTTTTAAAAAATATACATTAGTTTTTCTCCTTCCTACAGTTTTATCTTCATTTCATTACAATTGTGCTTTTTTTAAAAAAAAAAAAATTTTCTGGATATAATCTGTTTAATTTAATAACTAAAATGTTAATATCACTCTTCTGGAAATCCGCTACTTAATTTAGTCAAACATTATTTGTAACAGTTTAGTTGCTGAATATTAATAAAGTATCTTGAAAACAGCCTTGGGTGCCCACATATATTAGCAAAATAGTAAGAATGTTATTTTGTGTACTCTACATTCCTACCATAGAAACATAGAAATATAGAAGACTGATGGCAGAAAAAGACCTCATGGTCCATCTAGTCTGCCCTTATACTATTTTCTGTATTTTATCCTAGGATGGATCTATGTTTATCCCAGGCATGTTTAAATTCAGTGACTGTGGATTTCCCAACCACGTCTGCTGGAAGTTTGTTCCAAGGATCTACTACTCTTTCAGTAAAATAATATTTTCTCATGTTGCTTTTGATCTTTCCCCCAACTAGCTTCAGATTGTGTCCCCTTGTTCTTGTGTTCACTTTCCTATTAAAAACACTTCCCTCCTGGACCTTATTTAACCCTTTGACATATTTAAATGTTTCGATCATGTCCCCACTTTTCCTTCTGTCCTCCAGACTATACAGATTGAGTTCATTCAGTCTTTCCTGATACGTTTTATGCTTAAGACCTTCCACCATTTTTGTAGTCTGTCTTTGGACCCCTTCAATTCGATCAATATCTTTTTGTAGGTGAGGTCTCCAGAAGTGAACACAGTATTCCAAATGTGGTCTCACCAGCACTCTATATAGCGGGATCATAATCTCCCTCTTCCTGCTTGTTATACCTCTAGCTATGCAGGCAAGCATCCTACTTGCTTTCCCTACCGCCTGACTGCATCAAAGAGATCAATTTGAAACTGCTAACGGATTATGAATTCCAGTTTCTGGGGTGTTTTTCTTCAATTTTCCTTTTCAAAAATATCATGTTCTTAAGGACTGAATAAATCCTTTTAAAAAAGAGGCAAATTTCAAGATTAAACTACCATTGAATATCCTGCCAATTCTAGATGGGAAAGCATTATATCAAGGGCTGCCACAAAGAAGAGGGAGTCAAACTATTCTCCAAAGCTCTTGAGGGTAGAACAAGAAGCAATGGGTTGAAAGTATAAGAGACAGCTAGAACAATTGATCAGTGGAACAGCTTGCCTCCAGAAGTTGTGAATGCTCCAACACTGGAAGTTTTTAAGATTTTATTTTTTATTTATTTATCTGTTCTGGGTCCTATTCTTTTTAATATATTTGTGAGTGACATAGGGGAAGGTTTGGTAGGGAAGGTTTGCCTATTTGCCGATGACTCTAAAGTGTGCAATAGGGTTGATATTCCTGGAGGCGTCTGTAATATGGTAAATGATTTAGCTTTACTAGATAAATGGTCTAAGCAATGGAAACTGCAGTTTAATGTTTCCAAATGTAAAATAATGCACTTGGGGAAAAGGAATCCTCAATCTGAGTATTGTATTGGCAGTTCAGTGTTGGCAAATACTGAAAAAGAAAAGGATTTAGGGGTAGTGATTTCTGACAGTCTCAAAATGGGTGAACAGTGCAGTCAGGCGGTAGGGAAAGCAAGTAGGATGCTTGGCTGCATAGCTAGAGGTATAACAAGCAGGAAGAGGGAGATTATGATCCCACTATATAGAATGCTGGTGAGACCACATTTGGAATACTGTGTTCAGTTCTGGAGACCTCACCTACAAAAAGATATTGACAAAATTGAACGGGTCCAAAGACGGGCTACAAGAATGGTGGAAGGTCTTAAGCATAAAACGTATCAGGAAAGACTTAATGAACTCAATCTGTATAGTCTGGAGGACAGAAGGAAAAGGGGGGACATGATCGAAACATTTAAATATATTAAAGGGTTAAATAAGGTCCAGGAGGGAAGTGTTTTTAATAGGAAAGTGAACACAAGAACAAGGGGACACAATCTGAAGTTAGTTGGGGGAAAGATCAAAAGCAACATGAGAAAATATTATTTTACTGAAAGAGTAGTAGATCCTTGGAACAAACTTCTAGCAGATGTGGTAGATAAATCCACAGTAACTGAATTTAAACATGCCTGGGATAAACATATATCCATCCTAAGATAAAATACAGAAAATAGTATAAGGGCAGACTAGATGGACCATGAGGTCTTTTTCTGCCGTCAGACTTCTATGTTTCTATGTTTCTATGTTTATTTATTAGATTTGTATGACTCAATAGTGTCAACCCCTAACCCCCAACATTTCTCCCTTAGACTCTTCCTAAGAGGTCAGTAAGGGGCGTACATAAGTGCACTAGTGTGCCTTTCGTCCCCTGTCCAATTGTCTTTCCTTTATCTCATATATCATATATATTTTCTTCCTTTCATATATCTTCTCCTCTATTTTTACATATTATCTTTATATACATTACTTCATATCTATTCTCTTCCATATGTATTCTGTATTGGACAAATGAATAAATAAATAAATAAAAATAAGTATGCCGCCCTTCTCCATAGACTCGGGGCGGCTAACAACAGTAAAAAGACAATATGAACAAATCTAATATTAAAAGTAATGTAAAAAACCCCAATTTAAGAAACCAATCATACATACAGACATACCATGCATAAATTTTATAAGCCTAGGGGGAAGGGAATATCTCAGTACCCCCATGCCTGATGACAGAGGTGGGTTTTAAGGAGCTTACGAAAGGCAAGGAGGGTGGGGGCAACTCTGATATCTGGGGGGAGTTGGTTCCAGAAGGTCAGGGCTGCCACAGAGAAGGCTCTTCCCCTGGGTCCTGCCAAATGACATTGTTTAGTCGACGGGACCCGGAGAAGGCCAACTCTGTGGGACCTAACTGGTCGCTGGGATTCATGCGGGAGAAGACGGTCCCGGAGATATTGGATGTTGGATAACCATTTGTTTGAAGCAGAGTAGGGTTTCCTGCCTAAGCAGGGGGTTGGACTAGAAGACCTCCAAGGTCCCTTCCAACTCTGTTATTCTGTTCCATTCTATTCAACAGCGTATACAAGCCAGTTCCAAAGATATAATTTTTTCCTAAATGAATCCATTTAGTTAGCATACCAGCAAAGACAGAGTTTTTTTTTAATGAAGGAAGAAGGATTTGTGAGAATGCCATTTATGGTTTAGCTGCAGGCCTTTGGAATTCTCTGAAAAGATGTTTGCCAAAAAAGCAAGCTTCATTATCTTCATAAAATAAATAAATAAATAAACGAGATGTCCTATTTCAGATAGATTTTCATGGCTGTTTCATTTGTGTGTGTTTGTTTAATTGCTTTTTGTTACTTTTAAATTATATACGGCACTGTATCTATAAGGATCAAATTTTAAAGTATATTGCAGGATGAAATTATTTTTCCATAAATTGCTAAAAGGGACACTGTATTCAAGTATAAAAAGCAGGAAAAATTTACATAATGAATTTTATTTGCATTCTTAAAGTCCGCATAAGCATTAAAATACAAAGCATGCATCTCTCTACCTCTAATTGCCAAAATAGAAGGACACAACTTTCAATAACAGAATAACAGAGTTGGAAGGGACCTTGGAGGTCATCTGGTCCAACCCCCTGCTCAACTTTACACATTTACGCAGTATAAAGTGACCAGATTTTAAGATTGGGAAAGAGGGACACCATTGAGCTGAGGAGGAGGGGGGGAGGGCGGCAAAAAAAGTTTAGCAAAAAAAAAAGCAAATTTTTACTCTCTCTTTCTCTTCCTCCCCCCTTTCTTTCTCTTTCTCTTTCTCTTCCTCCCTCCCTTTCTCTTTCTCTCTCCCTCTCCCTCTCGTCCCCCTCTCTCTTGCTATCTCTCTTTCTCTCTCCCCCTCTCTCTCTCTTTTTCTCCCTCTCTCTTTCTCTCTCCCTCTCTCTCACTCTCTGTCTTTTGCTCTCTCTCTTGCTATCTCTCTCTCTCTCTCTCTTGCTCTTTCTCACCAACAACAACAAAAACAACCTCAGAGAGTACCAATATGCCTCTTCCTCCCTTCCATAAACTCCACAGGTGAAGCTGCTTTTCAAATGGTATCTCGACGTTCTGGACTTAGAAATTATTTCTGCTCATTTTACTGAGGCATCAGGTCCTACATATCTCCATCGAGGTGATTTTCCTTACTTTATTTATTTATTTATTTATTTGTTGTTAGAGTTGAAAGGGACCATGCAGGTCATCAAGTCCAACCCCCTGCCTGAGCAGGAATCCTAAAGCACCCCAGCCAAATGGCAGTCCAATCTCCTCTTGAAAGTGTCCAGAGTTGGGGAGTTCACAACCTCCGCAGGCAGGTTGTTCCACTGGTTGATCGCTCTGACCATCAGGAAGTTCTTCCTTACTTCTAGGTTGAATCTCTCCTTGGTCACCTTCCAACCGTTGTTCCTCGTCCGGCCCTCTGGTGCTCTACAGAATAGAGTGATCCCCTCCTCTCTGTGGCAACCCCTCATATACCTGTATACAGCTATCATGTCCCCTCTGGCCCTCCTTTTCTCTAAGCTATCCATGCCCAGTTCCCGCAATCTCTCTTCGTAAGTCTTGATTTCAAGTCCCCTAATCATTTCTAATCATTTTCTACAACTTTCTACAACTCCTGTCACACTCTTACCTAGAACTTACCCCTATTTTTATATATTTTCTTTATATATATATCCTTTCATATATCTTCTCCTCTATTTTTATATATTTTCTTTATATATATTACTTCATGTCTATTCTCTTCTATATGTATTGTGTATTGGATAGATAGATAGATAGATAGATAGATAGATAGATAGATAGATAGATAGATAGATAGATAGATAGATAGATAGATAGATAGATAGATAATAGAGATAGATAAATAGACAGATACGTAGATACGTAGGTAGGTAGGTGGGTGGGTGGGTGGGTGGGTGGATAGATAGATAGATAGATAGATAGATAGATAGATAGATAGATAGATAGATAGATAGATAGATAGATAGATAGATAGATAATAGATAGAGATAGACAGACAGACAGACAGACAGACAGGTAGGTAGGTAGGTAGATAATAGATAGAGATAGACAGACAGACAGACAGACAGACAGACAGACAGACAGACAGACAGACAGACAGACAGACAGATACTTTATTCTTGATAATAAGGTCTGAATAGGACCAGAATCATACGATGAACAGCCAAAACAAACCCATAGTTCAGTGGTCCTCAACTTTTCTGGCTTTGTAGACTGGCGGGGAGAGGAGGGGGGAAGAAGAATGATTCCCCGTGAGTGGTGGAAAAGCACATGCCCACGCCCGACACTTGCACAAATGGGGCTACACACACACCTGCTGTGCATATGTTTGCCCGCCGCTTCCGTGGTCCGGTTCTGAATGGGCCACAGAGCCCAGAAGTGGGCCACGGCCCAAGAGTTGAGGACTCCTGCCTTAGATCATCATCTTCGACTTTTGTTCAGGAGAAGAATCCAAATTAAATTCTCTATGATCCACCTATTGCTTTTTCTACTCATGTTACAATTACAATTAGATCTTGCATCAGATACAATAATTGCGCAATTACAATAATTGCTTGCACAATTAATTTGAATTCCAACATACAATAATAATTAGATAAATATTTTGCTGCCTAATGGTAAGCATCACTTCGTAATCAATTTTAATTTAATCAAATTAAACCATCTTTTTAGCTTATTGGATACAAAGGGGACACAATCTGAAGTTAGTTGGGGGAAAGATCAAAAGCAACATGAGAAAATATTATTTTACTGAAAGAGTAGTAGATCCTTGGAACAAACTTCCAGCAGACATGGTTGGTCAATCCACAGTAACTGAATTTAAACATGCCGGGGATAAACATATATCCGGGACCCAGGGGAAGAGCCTTCTCTGTGGTGGCCCCGACCCTCTGGAAGCAACTCCCACCAGAGATCAGAATTGCCCCCACCCTCCTTGCCTTTCGTAAGCTCCTTAAAACCCACCTTTGTCATCAGGCATGGGGGAACTGAGATATTCCCTTCACCCTTGGCCTTTACAATTTATGCATGGTATGCCTGTGTGTATGTTTGGTTTTTTTAAATAAGGGTTTTTAAAATTATTTTAAATATTAGACTTGTTACATGTTGTTTCATTATTGTTGTTAGCCGCCCCGAGTCTACGGAGAGGGGTGGCATACAAATCAAATCAAATCAAATTAATCAATCAATAAAATATCCATCCTAAGATAAAATACAGGAAATAGTATAAGGGCAGATTGGATGGACCATGAGGTCTTTTTCTGCCATCAGTCTTCTATGTTTCTATGATATGTCCAGTTCTATAAACTACATTTGTTTTTCTAAGCTGGGAAGACTGATGTCTTACTTCATAAAAATCTTGCTTCCTCAATTTAACTATCCTTTTTTCTCTCTTCAGATATGTTTTCTCAAGGCAGAGAAAAGAACGAGTAGCAAAAGGGGGAAAAAAACTTTAAAGCAACAAAGATGAATCATCCAACAAAATCTCCTCCGTTGGAAATCATTCATAATTCATTATATTTTCTCTGTGCAGGACACTTGTGTAAAAAACATTTCTTTAAAACATATTTTTTTCAGGCTAATACCCACTGTGTAACAGGAAAACTCTGCGACAACGCATCTGAGCTACTTGTGCAGGGAATTTTAAAATACCTGATGGCACAAGCCTGGGAGGTGTAGTTTATATCAAAGAACAAATAGGTTTACTACCTGGAATCCTACAACTGGAAGGGCCATTGAAGCCACTGCGTTTAACTTCCTCGATCAATTCAAGTGACCAAATCAAAGCATCTCTTACAGATCATTGTCTGGTCTCGGTATCCAGAGAGAAACCTACAAGTTCTCCAATTCAGCTAGTAAACTGTTCTTTTAAAAAAATAATAATCTAACATTTGAGTACAATGGATTTTCCTGCAAGTTAAGAATATGAATGCACTGGCTGCCAATCAGTTTCCGGTCACAATTCAAAGTGTTGGTCATGACCTATAAAGCCCTACATGGCATCGGACCAGAATATCCTTCAGGACCGTCTTCTGCCGCACGAATCCCAGCGACCAATTAGGTCCCACAGAGTGGGCCTTCTCCGGATCCCATCGACGAAACAATGTTGTCTGGCAGGACCCAGGGGAAGAGCCTTCTTTATGGCGGCCCCGGCCCTTTGGAATCAACTCCCCCCAGGGATTAGGACCGCCCCCACCCTCCTTGCCTTTCGAAAGGTTCTGAAGACCCACCTTTGTTGGCAGGCATGGGGAAACTCACATACCCCTGGCTATTATAGTTTATTTATTTATTTATTTATGATTTATTATTTAGATTTGTATGCCGCCCCTCTCCGCAGACTCGGGGCGGCTCACAACAGAATAAAACAATTCATAACAAATCTAAATTATAGTTTAAAATATTTAAAAACCCCATTTACTAAACAAACATACATACAAACATACCATTCATACATACAAACATACCATTCATAAATATGTATGGTCTGTTAGGTTGTATGATTGTTTTCTTTTTATAATAAGGGTTTTAAATTGTTTTTAACATTAGATTTGACATGATGTATTGTTGTTGTGAGCCGTAGTATTAGTAGTAGTGGTATTAGGATGATGATGATCCATCTAGTCTGTCCTTATACTATTTCCTGTATTTTATCTTAGGATGAATATATGTTTATCCCGGGCATGTTTAAATTCGGTTCCTGTGGATTTACCAACCATGTCTGCTGGAAGTTTGTTCCAAGCATCTACTACTCTTTCAGTTAAATAGTATTTTCTCACGTTGCTTCTGATAATAATAATAATAATAATAATAATAATAATAATAATAATAATAATTTATTAGATTTGTATGCCACCCCTCTCTGGAGACTCGGAGCGGCTGACAACAATAACAACAATGTGACAAATCCAATATATTTAAAAGACATCTAAAAACCCGTCATTAAAACCATGAAACACAGTCATACCATACATAAACAATATAAGCCCAGGGGTTTCTCAGTTTCCCCATGCCTGATGACATAGGTGGGTCTTCAGTAGCTTACGAAAGGTAAGGAGGGTGGGGGCGGTTCTAATCTCTGGGGGGGGGGGGGACTTGATTCCAGATCTTTCCCCTAATAATCTAATAATCTAATCTTTCCCCTTTCCCTAATAATCTAATTTATTAATAGAGCCATGTTGGCACATCAGGGTGAAACCCGAGTCTGATTGATTATAAGAAAGAAACGCTCGCCATTGACACGAAATACTCAAACAGGTGATGGGCTAACCTTCATTGAGCCCTGCTGGTGCAGTGATTAGAATTCTGTATTGCAAGCTAACTCTGCCCACCGCCAAGAGTTTGATCATGACTGATTCAGCCTTCCATGTTTCCAAGGTGTTCTGTCCGGGTCACTCCGGAAGCCAATACCAACCCAAAAAGAGAAGCCAGACACACTGATAAAAGGCAAAGGCAGTTTATAAAATTCAAGAAAAAACACAGGTAACAGAAAATGTCCTTAGAAACAGGAAAATGCTGTATCTTCGGATATATCCACGAAGGCAAAAGTCCATGCAGCAATACAGGATTCTTGCTGCCAATACGAGGCTGTAGATAGCAGACCTACACCTCCCACGGGTCTTCCAAACTGCTGGGCCCCAAGCCAGGAACAGAGATGCCGAGAACAAAGCAGGACACCGTAACTCCAAACTGATAACACTCCACATGGCTTCAACGGCTTGCCTGCCTTTTAAACACTGCTAAGGAGGACCACACCCAAGCCCAGCTGTTCCTAATTCAGTGCTGATAATACTTCTTTAATTGCTCCTTTCTTTGATCTGAACGTCTCTGTCGCATGTCAATGACGGCTTGTGCGTCATCACCTAATGACTCCAAGCTACTGGCTGGGGAGAGCCCCCCCCCCAGGGCTCTCATGCTGTTCTCCTTCGTCCCATTCCTGACTTTCCTCTCCCCCGTCCGACTGTTCAGCCCACTCCTCTTCGCTGTCCTCCTCCTCCAGGCATGGAGCCAGCAGAGACACAGCTGGTCCCTGAGCAGCCCCAGGCTGAACCACAACACAAGGTAGGTAAAATGAGGACCCAGATCGCTGGGGGCAATAGGTTGACTCGGTAAATCGCTTAGAAGGTGGCTTTAAAACACTGTGAAGCACTATATAAGTCTAAGCGGTATTGCTACTGGATCTGTTCATCCAGAGACCAGATAAGGGTCTTTCTAGGATTATTTAATTGGATTCTCTGCAGTGATTTATAACCCTGTGATTTTGTGTAAGAAGCCAGAAGTAAAAATATTTTTGCTAGAAGCCCCCCCCCCCCATCCCCTTCCCCAATTCCCAGTGCTTAACTCTCTGCTTATAAATTATGCAGTGTGCAATGGTAGTTAAAAATCTCAGACAGGCAGTAGATACTTTTTTTTAAGAATGAAAAATGGACTAGAACGATGTAGATACAGAAAGCAATTCAGAAAAAGAGCGGGTTTGCTCACGATAACGCATGTATTTCTAACAGCTGCATTACATTATATATACACACACACACATATATATACACACACACACACATACATATATGTATGTATGTATGTATCTGTATGTATATATATATACATGGCATTGGACCAGAATACCTCCGGAACCGCCTGCTACCACACGAATCCCAGGGGCTGATAAGGTCCCACAGAGTTGTCCTTCTCGACAAAACAATGTCGTCTGGCGGGCCCCAGGGGAAGAGCCTTCTCTGTGGCGGCCCCGGCCCTCTGGAATCAACTCCCCCCGGAGATTAGAATTGCTCCCACCCTCCTTGTCTTCCGTAAACTACTTAAGATCCACCTATACAGCCAGGCATGGGGGATTTGAGACACCTTTTCCCCAGGCTTATTATAATTTATGTTTGGTATGTATGTGCTGTTTGGTTTTTAATTATGATAGGGTTTTTAGTTTTTTTTTAATATTAGATTTGTGCCTGTATAATACTGTTTTTATCGTGTTATGAGCCGCCCCGAGTCTTCGGAGGGGCGGCATACAAATCTAATAAATTATTATTATTATTATTATTATTATTATTATTATTATTATTATTATATATATCAGTTTATTCATGTCCAAGTCCATTCATATTTATTTATTTATTATTTATTATTTGGATTTGTATGCCGCCCCTCTCCGAAGACTCGGGGCGGCTCACAACAAGTGTAAAACAAATCATAAATAATTCAATTAATTAAAATATTTAAAGATTTAAAAAACCCCATATACTAACAGACACACACACAGGCATACCATGTATAAATTAAATGTGCCCAGGGGGAGATGTTTAGTTCCCCCATGCCTGACGGCAAAGGTGGGTTTTGAGAAGTTTACGGAAGGCAGGAAGAGTAGGGGCAGTTCTGATCTCCGGGGGGAGTTGGTTCCAGAGAGTCGGTGCCGCCACAGAGAAGGCTCTTCCCCTGGGGCCCGCCAACCGGCATTGTTTAGTTGACGGGACCCGGAGGAGGCCCACTCTGTGGGACCTAATCGGTCGCTGGGATTCGTGCGGCAGAAGGCGGTCTTGGAGATATTCTGGTCCGATGCCATGAAGGGCTTTAAAGGTCATAACCAACACTTTGAATTGTGACCGGAAACTGATCGGCAGCCAATGCAGACTGCGGAGTGTTGGTGAAACATGGGCATACTTAGGGAAGCCCATGACTGCTCTCGCAGCTGCATTCTGCACGATCTGAAGTTTCCGAACACTTTTCAAAGGTAGCCCCATGTAGAGAGCGTTACAGTAGTCGAGCCTCGAGGTGATGAGGGCAATGGTGCACCAGGCGAACCTGGGCAAATGCCCCCCTCGCCACAGCTGAAAGATGGTTCTCTAATGTGAGCTGTGGATCGAGGAGGATGCCCAAGTCGTGAACCTTCTCTGAGGGTGCCAGTGATTCTCCCCCTACTACTCTATTATTACATTACTACTTATGAACTAAATGATATGTCAAATTAAATTACATTGAGGGCCGCACCAGCGTTCTGTTTGACCTCGGGCGGGTGCAGGAGTGAGTGTGGCCAGGGTGGGCATGGCCAACTTGAAGTCAGTTATGTCAGGAGCACTAATGGTGGCCCGTGGTGCCTCTGCTTGAGAAAACGGACTCCCGAGTTCCGTTTTTGGTTGGGATGGCCTCCTGCAGCCCTCTGCTGGTGAAAACGGTGCTTGGAAGTCCATTTTCTTGATCCCGTGGGCTACATCTAAGCACCCTGTGGATTGCATCCAGCCCCCCCCCGGGCCTTGAGTTTGACACCCCTGCTCCAGAGTAAGTCATTAGCTCCTCCCCTACTTTTCCTGGCCTTGCCTTCAAATACAGTGGTACCTCTACTTACGAACTTAATTCGTTCCGTGACCAGGTAGAAAAGTTTGTAAGAAGAAGCAATTTTTCCCATGGGAATCAATGTAAAAGCAAATAATGTGTGTGATTGGGGAAACCACAGGGAGGGTGGAGGCCCTGTTTCCTCCCAGGAGATTCCTACAGAGGCCCCACGGAGGCTTCTCCCCGCCTTTTCCAGTCTTGTTTTCTCCCAGGAGATTCCTACAGAGGCCCCACAGAGGCTTCTCCACACCTTTTCCAGTCCTGTTTTCTCCCAGGAGATTCTTACAGAGGCCCCACGGAGGCTTCTCCCTGCCTTTTCCAGTCTTGTTTTCTCCCAGGAGATTCCTACAGAGGCCCCACAGAGGCTTCTCCACGCCTTTTCCAGTCCTGTTTTCTCCCAGGAGATTCTTACAGAGGCCCCACAGAGGCTTCTCCCTGCCTTTTCCAGCCCTGTTTTCTCCCAGGAGATTCCTACAGAGGCCCCACAGAGGCTTCTCCACGCCTTTTCCAGTCCTGTTTTCTTCCAGGAGATTCCTAGAGAGGCCCCACGGAGGCTTCTCCCTGCCTTTTCCAGTCCTGTTTTCTCCCAGGAGATTCCTAGAGAGGCCCCACGGAGGCTTCTCCCCGCCTTTTCCAGTCCTGTTTTCTCCCAGGAGATTCCTACAGAGGCCCCACAGAGGCTTCTCCCCGCCTTTTCCAGTCCTGTTTCCTCCCAGGAGATTCCTACAGAGGCCCCACAGAGGCTTCTCCCCGCCTTTTCCAGTCCTGTTTCCTCCCAGGAGATTCCTAGAGAGGCCCCACGGAGGCTTCTCCCTGCCTTTTCCGGTTACAGTTTCAGAGGCTCGGGTTTGCAAGTGGAAAATGACTCTAGAGAAGAGGCAAAAAAGTCTTGAACACCCGATTCTTATCTAGAAAAGTTCGTGCGTAGAGGCATTTGTAGGTAGAGGTACCACTGCACTCTCTTCCCCACCTCTCTTGCGGGGGTGGGGGGCTGACCTTATCAAAGCGCATTGAACTTTTTATGGCTTACAAGGTTTCAGATTTGCTCCAGGATGTAAAGAAAAAAAAGGTCTTTAGGCTACCAGAAAAGGGGGCAGTGGTGAGGGAATCAGCTTCCATTCTGGAAAGTTAGAATAATTTTACTGCTGCTTTACAGGCTGAATCTGGCTTGGCTTTGAGAAAGATTGATGATGAGACCTGAGATTAGAGTCTGCTGCAGTAATTGTCTTTTTGTTTATTTGTTTATTTGTTTATTTGTTTATTTGTTTATTTGTTTATTTGTTTATTTGTTTATTTGTTTATTTGTTTATTTGTTTATTTGTTTATTTGTTTATTTGTTTATTTGTTTATTTGTTTATTTATTATTTGATTTGATTTGATTTGTATGCCGCCCCTCTCCGAAGACTCGGGGCGGCTAACAATAAAAAAGACAATGTAAACAAATCTAATATTAAAAATAATCTAAAAAAAACCCCAATTTAAAGAACCACTCATACATACAAGCATACCATGTATAAATTCTATAAGCCTAGGGGGAAGGGAAAATTTCAATTCCCCCATGCCTGACGACAGAGGTGGGTCTTAAGGAGCCCGCGAAAGGCAAGGAGGGTGGGGGCAACCCCGATATCTGGGGGAGCTGGCTCCAGAGGGTCGGGGCCGCCACAGAGAAGGCTCTTCTCCTGGGTCCCGCCAAACAACACTGTCTAGTTGTTATTAATGCAATAAGGGGAAAATAATTGAGTTTCTCTTCATTCTACGCAACGTTCATAAAAAGAGCATTTTTTCGGACACAAATGTCAATCCCAAATCATTTTTTGCAGTTTTTGCATAACAGTTGTACGTTACAGTCTGCATCCTCCCTTACCGGGAGGTGATTGGCATCTGAGCCCGGCTATTTATAGCACGAGCACAATTATTTCCATTTCATTGTGATGTCTTTGGGTGGCCGGGATATTTTTAGCTGTGAAATTGGATCGGGAGGAGAAAGGTCAGGAATTTTGATGAAGCTAAAAAGTCTTTTTTTTCTTGCGGGACTGCTGTGCGTCTGTGATTTCTCTCTTTCACTTCAGTTATTGTGGCACGAGAGTTAGAGCTTGTGGTGTAATTGCCATCCCGTAACGGAAGCGCTTCTAGAGTTCGCTTTGTTCCCCCGAGCTGTTCAAAATTCTGCACCTGGATTAGAGACGGGCATCTTTCTTGTTGTATTTTTTGTGTATAGTAAACTGCGTAGAGTCGGAGCCCAGGAGGGCAGGTACAGTGGTACATCTGCTTAAGAACTTTTCTAGATTTTTTGGCCTCTACTTAGTGTTCTGTCTGGGTCCCCCCAGACGCCAACACCAACCAAAAAGAGTAGCCAGACACACTGGTAAAAAGCAAAGGCAGTTTACATACTGGAAAGCAAACACAGGTAACAAAAACTGTTCTTACAGACAGGAACACAATGAAGCTTCACAGGGGTTTCACGAAGGCCAGGCAATAAAACAGGATTCTTGCTGGCAAAAACAACACTGGAGATAATAAAACCCACGCCTCCCCCAAGTCTTTCAGCCTTCTAGGCCACAAGCCAAGATCAGAGACGCCAAGAATCGAAGCAAGGTCACAGGACTCCCAGTTGATAACTCTCCACAAGACTGTAAGGGCGGGCCTGCCTTTTCAACCCTGCTGAGGAGAACCACACCCAAACCCAGCTGTTGCCAATTCAGGGATGGAAATACCTTTCTAATTGGCCCCTTCTTTGAGCTGCACATCTCTGCCTCATGTCTATTATAGCCTGTGCATCTTCATCCAATGAATCCAGGCTACTAGCTGGGGAGAGCCCCCCCCCCGGGGGTCTCAGGCTGCTCTCCCTCCTCCTCTTCCTGACGTTCCTCTCCCCCGTCTGCCTGGTCCTCCCCCTCCTGCTCACTGTCCTCCTCCTCTGGGCATGGATCCGTCAGAGCTCCAGCCGGTCCCTGAGGAGCCTCAGGCTGAATCACAACACTTAGGAACCATTTTCTACTTAAGAACCTGAGCCCGGAAAAATTTCCCAGGAAATTTGAGAGCGGCACGAAGGCCCGGCCAATTTCTTTCCATTCCGCCTTTAATCCCGGCCATCTGGGCTGCCAGAGGAGCCTTTCGGTCGCGCTGAAGGAAGCTTTGGCAGTCCAGAGCAAACGAAGCATTTTCCTTTCTCTGGGCGCTTGGAGAGTAAATAAATAGAGAATAAACCTCTGCCAGCGTCCAGAGAAAAGAAATGCTCCCTTCGCTCTGGGCAGCCGAGGAGTCATCACAGCGAAGGAAAGGCGCCGGCTACAAAGCGAGCGAGCGAGAGAAGAGGGGAGCCCTTCATCATGGGAAGGAAGAGGAAGCAGGTAGTAGCAGCAGCAGACAGTGTATGGGAGGCAGCCTCGCGCCGGGTGTATTGGAGACGCGTGCTCCTTAATGACTCAGAGTCCCTCTTTTTTTTTTAAGCCTTAATGTTTTGGATTTTTTTGATTCCCCTCACCTCACCTTCTTCCTTCGGCAGCGACTCTCATCCTCCTCCTCCTCCTCCCACCCAAATTCCGAGTTTTTATTTCTTTCCCAATGGGTTTGCACGCATTATTTGCTTTTACATTGATTCCTATGGGAAAAATTGCTTCTTCTTAAGAACGTTTCTACTTAAGAACCTGGTCATGGAACGAATTAAGTTCCTAAGTAGAGGTACCACTGTATTTTGTAAAATACACGAGTTCTCTAGCAGCAGCTAGTCCCATGCTGAAATTCCTGCAGCCCAATCTTATTTCAACTCACGGAACATTGTTAAGGAAGACCCTGTGAGCTTCCTGTCCTCAATCTGGGGTTGCTCCCTGCGTTTAAGAGTTACAGCAAAGAGCTTCTAGAGTTATGCTCAGCTCCATCATGTAGTGCTACCTGTAGGAATATGACTGGATTGCTCCTGGTGGTTTATTTTTGGTCACGGAACAAATTAAGTTCGTAAGTAGAGCTACCACTGTATTGTGAAACCAACAATATTGTTGCCTTATCATTGAGATCCTCTTTCCCCCTAGGCCTTTACAATTCTATGCATGGTATGTATGTATGTATGTATGTATGTATGTTTGGTTTTTATATTAATTGATTTTTAATCATCAATACCAAATTACTATTGTACACTGTTTTATTGTCGCTGTTAGCCGCCCCGAGTCTCTCGAGATGGGCGGCATACAAATCCAATAAATAAATTTCCCTAGTGCAGAAAATGTTGCGAATGAGCAAATCCAAACAAATTACGAGCTCTCCATTATATGCCATTCTGTTTGTGCATGGGCATTCTTCAGTTAAAAGTGCAAAAGAATAAGTCTTGATCCCCTTTATTTATCTGGTGTGATTGATAAAATATTTAGATTGTATAATCAGTCATGAAGATGGAGAGATGGGTAGAATATTTGAATAGAATTCTTTATTGGCGAAGTGTGATTGGACACACAAGGAATTTGTCATTGGTGCATGTGCTCTCAGTGTACATAAAAGAGAAGGTACGTTCGTCAAGAATGATAAGGTACAACAGTTAATGATAGTCTGGGCACAAATAAACAATCAAATCATATTAGGAACCTGTCAGTATAAATTGTAAAGATGCAAGCCACAAAGTTACAGTCATTTGTGGGAGGAGATGGATGATGGGAATGTTGAGAAGATTAATAGTAATAGTAATGCAGCCTTAGCTAATAGTTTGACAGTGTTGAGGGAATTATTTGTTTAGCAGAGTAATGGTGTTTGGGAAAAAACTCTTTTGTGTCTAGTTGTCTTGGTGTGCAACGTTTTGAGGGTAGGAGTTGAAACAGTTTGTGTCCAGGATGCGAGGGGTCAGTAAATATTTTCCCCGCCCTCTTTTTGACTCATGCAGTCTACAGGTCCTCAATGGAAGGCAGGTTGGCAGGAATTGTTTTTCCTGCAGTTCTGAATATGGGTAGACCTCAAATTATAGCCATTCATTTAGTTACAGTTTACAGGGGCACTGAAAAAAAAAGTTTTTCTCAGTTATTACTTTTGCAGTATCTCCCGGGTCAGGTGGTCAAAAATTAGTTGCTTAGTTGGGCCTAGGAGAAGAGCCTTCTCTGTGGGGGCCCTGGCCCTCTGGAACCAGCTCCCCCAGAGATTCACACTGTCCCCACCCCCCTCACCTGTCGCAAGAGTCTGAAGACTCATTTGTGCCATCAGGCTTGGGGCTATGAATTACTTGCCCCCTGGCTGATGAAAGAAATGTATGTTTGCTGTGTGAATGGGAATTGTTGATTTGTAATATATCTGGGTTTTAGATTAGTTAGTTTTAAAGTTAAATTGGATTTAAGATGTTTTCATTGTCTTTTTATATGATGTAAGCTGCCCTCGGCATATAAATCCAATAATAAATAAATAATAATAAGTAAGTAAGTAAGTAAGTAAGTAAGTAAGTAAGTAAGTAAGTAAGAAAGACAGTGGCCGCATCTCAGGATCATGTTATCTCCATTTGCAGCCTTCTCTCTGTCTAAGTCCGTGCAGGGAAACAGCTATGGGGAAAAATATGTTATAAACGTGAATGCGATTCAGTTAGCAACTGCCTTACTTGGTGACAGAAATTTTGGTTCTCAGTTGTCGTAAATCAAGGGTTATCTGTCCAAAAGTGCTTTTTCAAGAGGCAACCGGACTTGCAAGATGTTTTGCTTCTCATCCAAGAAGCTTCTTCAGCTCTGACTGAATGGTGGGGAATGGAAGGATTTATACTTCTTGCAGACAGCTGGTCATTTGCATCCTTTTTATAGAGTTATTTATTTTATTTATTTATTTATTTTATTTATTTAGTCCAATACACAATGAGGGTTTTAGTGGGTATATATCAATATACACATAGTAAAATGCATGATGAAGGTTATAGAGGAGATACTCATAGTAAAATATATCTAAGAAATAATAGAAAAGAAGATATAGGAATAGAATATATCAATGAAAGAATAGAAGAAGAGATATAGGAATAGAGGAAAGGTATAGGAGATATAGGAGAGTCTTCGGAGAGGGGCGGCATACAAATCTAAGTAATAAATAAATAAATAAATAGGACAGGGGACGGAAGGCACTCTAGTGCACTTGTACTCGCCCCTTACTGACCTCTTAGGAATCTGGATAGGTCAACCGTGGATAATCTAAGGGTAAAGTGTTGGGGGTTTGGGGATGACAGTATGGAGTCCGGTAATGAGTTCCACGCTTCGATAACTCGGTTACTGAAGTCATATTTTTTACAGTCAAGTTTGGAGCGGTTAATATTAAGTTTAAATCTGTTGTGTGCTCTTGTGTTGTTGTGGTTGAAGCTGAAGTAGTCGCCGACAGGTAGGACGTTGCAGCATAGGATCTTGTGGGCAATACTTAGATCTTGTTTAAGGCGTCTTAGTTCTAAACCTTCTAGGCCCAGGATTGAAAGTCTAGTCTCATAGGGTATTCTGTTTCGAGTGGAGGAGTGAAGGGCTCTTCTGGTGAAGTATCTTTGGAAGTTTTCAAGGGTGTCAATGTCTGAGATGCGATATGGGTTCCAAACAGATGAGCTGTATTCGAGGATGGGTCTGGCAAAAGTTTTGTAAGCTCTGGTAAGTAGTGTGAGATTGCCAGAGCAGAAGATATTGAGGCTACCTGAAGGTTTTATCTGTATCCTTAGGTCACCTGAATTGTGCAAATGGGTATGGAGCCTTCTTGGAACTGCTGAAAGGATCGTGTAGTAGATTGGAGACAGATGATGTTGTATCCCTCCTGCTCTGTTGAGGGAGAGCTGTTCAGTTTTGGCCTCTTTGACCCCTCTTTCAAACCAGTCTTCTTCTTCAGTCTCTCTCTTCTCAGGTTTTAGTATCTAGTTCTGTGTGCCCCCCCCGCCCCCAAATCTGGTAGAATTTACTGAATTGCAGAAGTTGATATACTAAAACTTGGGAAGAGAGACTGGAAAAGAAGGGCATATGGAGCCTTTAGGACAGGGGTCCCCAAACATGGCAACTTTAAAACTTGTGTACTTCAACTCCCAAAATTTTGGGGGTTGAAGTCCACAAGTCTTAAAGTAGGCAAGTTTGAAGGCCTCTGCTTTAGAAGATAAAAATTAATCAGATACCCAAAGAAGCATCACATATGAGAAGACAGTTCTGTTGCTTTCGCTCTACAGTGAAGGATGGGGATTCATCATCATCATCATCATCATCATCATCACCACCACCTAGATGAGCTTTTTTCTGCCGTCAATCTTCTATGTGTCTAAATTGGAACTCCGGGGAATACTTTGCCTTGGACTCTGGTTTAATTTTGGATGCTAATTGGAACCCTGACACTCTGATCTAGCTCGATGTTCATTTTCTAAAATGCAGGATATGATACGACTTGCACAACTGCCAAAGAGGGGAAGATTTCCAGAGCTTCAACTTAGCTTCATAAACTGTTGTGCTTACTCAGGAACTTACAGGATATTATAAATTGGTTTTGAAAGAATGCAACTATATTAGAAAAGGAATAAAAATGCAGAAGAAGAGGGAGATTTGACAGGTAAGATAACACTGGATTTCCTGCTACTGCAAAAAGGGAAGCTCTCAACAACAACAACAAAACCCCCACAGTGGACATTAGTCATATTAAAAATAAAAAATAAAACAGGGTTCAAACAGTAGTTTTAGAAATTTGGTGGAAATGCCTGCAAGAAGTACAGGGAACCCTTAACTGAATAAGAGGGAGTCAGCTTATTCTTCAAAGCATCTGAAAATACAACAAGAAACAGTGGATGGAAACGGGCTACAAGAATGGTGGAAGGTCTTAAGCATAAAACGTATCAGGAAAGACTTAATGAACTCAATCTGTATAGTCTGGAGGACAGAAGGAAAAGGGGGGACATGATCGAAACATTTAAATATGTTAAAGGGTTAAATAAGGTTCAGGAGGGAAGTGTTTTTAATAGGAAAGTGAACACAAGAACAAGGGAACAAAATCTGAAGTTAGTTGGGGGAAAGATCAAAAGCAATGTGAGAAAATATCATTTTACTGAAAGAGTAGTAGATCCTTGGAACAAACTTCCAGCAGACGTGGTTGGTAAATCCACAGTAACTGAATTTAAACATGCCTGGGATAAACATATATCCATCCTAAGATAAAATACAGAAAATAGTATAAGGGCAGACTAGATGGACCATGAGGTCTTTTTCTGCCGTCAGACTTCTATATTTCTATGAAACTAATCAAGGAGATAAGCAACCTTGTAAATTTCCTGACAAGGAGGACAATTGACCAGTGGGACAAATTGCCTTCAGAAGTTGTGGGTGTTCCATCAGTGAAGAAGAGACTGGACATATATTTGTCTGAAATGGTAGAGTTTTTCTGCCTGAGCACGGGGTCTGACTACAAGATGTCCAAGGTCCCTTCCAACTCTGTTATTCTATTCTGTTATTCTGATTGTTCAAAATTCTGATAGCACTGAACAACTGGCCTGTACGCTAAAGTACACATCCAACTCCCTCTAAGCTATAAATCTTCCAGGAATGGAAAGGCTAATATTATTTGCCTTGTTCATAGACCTTCTGCTAGGTCAGCCTGGCCACTATATAACTTTATTTACCTCCAGGCAGGCCTTTTATTTGGCTTATCTTTTCAGAACAACTTGTTTCATGACACAGTAAATTCTAAATGTCCCTGACGTCACTAATTTTGTGAACTAACTTATCAAATGGGATACTCCTTTCTACACTCTTTTTTAAACTAAAATCCATTGTTATTGTATTATTATTCTTCCACAAATGTGACGTTATCAATCTACATTCACCAGATTTTTTACTTAACCAACATCTTCTTGAGAATTACAGCTATAAAGGAGTTCAAACATCTCAAGACTGCAAATTTATAAACACTCAGAAACAATCGGCTAACCATTTTATTTAGCTCTCCCACCACTCTGTCCATCTGTTATTGTTTCATTTTTACAATTACTCCTCCTCCTTGTATGACTAATATATGTATCTGGCGAGTTCCTCTCGGTCAGGGTGTTATACTGGATTCACAAGCAGCAGAATTAATACTTTCACTCTTTCCAATATTGATTCTTTCTTTCCGAAAACGTCTTCGGAATTTATGTACCAGCTGTCAAACTTCAGAAATCAAGAAAGATGGGGAGTGGTTCTTCCTAGCAGATTACTCCATTGTGTCACACCTATAGGAAGAATCTTGCCAAACTGAAGAGACCACTATGTACACTATCTCCGAGACCGCCTTCTGCCGCACGAATCCCAGTGACCGATTAGGTCCCACAGAGTGGGCCTCCTCCGGGTCCCGTCAACTAAACAATGTCGGTTGGCGGGCCCCAGGGGGAGAGCCTTCTCTGTGGCGGCACTGACTCTCTGGAACCAACTCCCCCCGGAGATCAGAACTGCCCCTACTCTTCCTGCCTTCCGTAAACTCCTCAAAACCCACCTTTGCCGTCAGGCATGGGGGAACTAAACATCTCCCCCTGGGCACATTTAATTTATACATGGTATGCCTGTGTGTGTGTCTGTTAGTATATGGGTTTTTTTAAAATCTTTAAATATTTTAATTAATTGAATTATTTATGATTTGTTTTACACTTGTTGTGAGCCGCCCCGAGTCTTCGGAGAGGGGCGGCATACAAATCCAAATAATAAATAAATAAATAAATAAATAAATAAATAAATAAATAAATAAATAAACTGTTGTGATTCCGTCTGAGGCTCCTCAGGGAACGGCTGAACCTCTGCCGGCTCCATGCTCAGAGGGGGAGGATGAGGAACAGGAGGAGGAGGAGGAGGCCCAGGCAGAAGGGGAGGAGGAATATCAGGCCAAAGGAGAGGGAGGACAGCCTGAGTCCCCCGGGGTGGAGCTCTCCCCAGCAAGCAGCCTGGAGTCCTTGGATGAAAATGCTCAAGCCATCATCGATCACAGGCAGAGAAGAGCAGAACAACGAAGGGGACAATTAGCCAGGTACTTCCAGTCCTAAATAGGCAACAGCTGGGTTTGGGTGTGGTTCTCCCCAGAAAGGCTGAAAAGGCAGACCCACCCTTCCTGTATTGTGGAGTATTATCTTTGGGAGTCCTGGGACCTGGCTGTGATCTTTGGCATCTCTGATTCTGGCTTGTGGCCTTGAAGACTGAAACCTTGGGGGGAAAGGCGTGGGTCTTATTCTCTACAGTGGTGTGTGTGCCAGCAAGAAGTCTGCTGTATTGTCTGGCCGTCAGGACTTTGCTGTGAAGCCTCATAGCCTGTCTGTTGGGAAGAACAGGTTTTTCTCTGTGTTTGTTTTTCCAACTATAAAGTGCCTTTGCTTTTACCAGCGTGTCTGGCTGCTTTTTTCAGTTGGTGTTGAAGTCTGGGAGCACCCAGACAGAACATACACGAAAGGATATCGAGGGGTACCTCAGTACAGTAATACCTCGTGATACGAACCCCTTCTCATACGAACTTTTTGAGATACGAACCCGGGGTCGAAACGTGGACTCCAGGAAGGACGTCTTCGTGACGTCAAAGTTCCGTCCCTGGAATTCCCTATTGGGATTCCCCACCTCCGTTTGAGCCTCCCGACCGGCCGGCAGCTCTGCGGCTCTTCTGCAAAGGTGACAGCCAGGCGACGGTGCTTCTCGGCGGCCTCCCGAACCCGAACGCCGAACCCGAACTTTTGCTGAACTTCCAGGTTCGGCGTTCGGGAGAACGCCGAGAAGCGTCCGGCAGTTTCAAAAGGTGACAGCCAGGCAGTGGCGCCCAGCAAAGCGCCATTTTTGTGATATATTTTTTTTGCTTGCACGCATTAATCGGTTTTACATTGTTTCCTATGGGAAACATTGTTTCATCTTACGAACCTTTCACCTTACGAACCTCCTTGCGGAACCAATTAAGTTCGTAAGATGAGGTATCACTGTACTCATCATTTATTGGTGCCAGGAGGTGCAATGAGTACCAAAAATTAAAAGTACCAAAGACATATTTCCCATAAGGAATATTGCAGTGAGACGCAACGGAGCTGAGCTCTAGCTTGTGTGTCAAGTACCAAATAGTACTCCACACACAAGCTAACACACCACTTGTGTGTCGAGGACCAAATAGTACTTGACACGCTAGCTAGCACACCAAATAAGCACACCACTGTGCCTACCATCCCTGTCCTACTGTCCTCTTTTATTGCTACCTTTTACTTATGTTATGTTTATGCAAACTATTACAACCCTATACATGTTTGACAAGTAAGTAAGTAAGTAAGTAAGTAAGTAAGTAAGTAAGTACGTACGTAAGTAAGTAAGTAAGTAAGTAAGTAAGTAAGTAAGTAAGTAAGTAAATACATAAAATGATTTTTTTGCATCAAAATGCTTTGAGTACCAAATTTGGTGAGTTTCAAACAGTAGAGAACAAAGGTGTTGTAATCATAGGTTTTTAGGCACTGAACATTGGAATAAAATATTACTGGAGGGTGATGTTTTGGCCTAATTGGGTGCTGAATAAAACCTTATTCTTCCTCTATAGAAAGGGAGCAAGAGTCCAGGCTGAGTAAGCAAGTTGCAGAATCCATGACCACGTGAAAAATAATTAACTTGATATACAGCATGAAGAAAATGTATAGCTAACTTCCATATAAGGAAATGTATGCCTTACTCTCATTCCTTTGCTAATCACCAGTAAACACACAATCCAGGAAAAGGCAATGAATGGAGCTTCCATTAATTATCTATAGGGAAGTCACGAGGAGGTTGCCTTATACAGCGCATGAATGAATGGTAGTTGGGGGATGGCTTAATGCATGTGGCGTTTGCGAATTGGTTATTCTGTGTCACATGTCAGGAAAAGTGAAATACAATAAAAGGAGCGATCTTGATACAATCGAGGTCGTCTCATTGAGAAAATTATCTCCGTTGCTTTATTCTGATGTGGCAATCATGGCATCCTGTGCCTCCCTACAGGTCGACCCACTGGGGGAAGGCAGCTTGCCTTTACATAGGTACTCTTATACTCCAGGAACGATTAAGAAGGGTCTGCCTTCACCCTCTTTCTCTCACACGTGATATCTGGGTTGAGTTGCCTCTTATTCCTCTGCAATGCAGCCCCTCTATCCTGGGAATCCAGACTACATTCAGTCACAGCAGCTTCCTTAAAATACTATTATGTTCTTTCATAATTTTGAATACAAATATATACAGTTGACTGCGATGGTACAAGACTTCTGAGCTGAGCGTCTCGAGATGTCAAACCACTGCAGAAGTTGGTGATAAATTAACGGCTTGCCACACTATCTACAGAAGACCTGATGTTTGTAGGAACTTGGGAGGGGTAATTTCAGGAGGGAACAGATGCATCCACAAAGCAGTCTTTCAAGTGGTTCAAGGACATCCTACGCCCACCCACCTGGGCAGAAGCCGGAAGGAGGACTTGCCCCGCTGGCACAATCTGAATGGGCAATGTGACAAGTTTGTGGGTGGGGGAACGAGGGATGGGAACTTTCAACTTAGTGGGAAACTCAGATCCATGTGTAGGTGCCAGGATGGCTTTGGAAATAAATTGGAACTTTGAGGAATACAGTGATCCCCCGCTCGTTGCGAGGGTTCCGTTCCAGGACCCCCGCAACGAGCGGGTTTTCACGAAGTAGCGCTGCGGAAGTAAAAACACCATCTGCGCATGTGCAGATGGTGTTTTTACTCCCGCAGCACTAGCGAGGAGCCGAAGATTGGGGGCGGCGCGGCTGTTTTAAAACGTCGCCGCCGGTATGGGGGGCTTCCTAGCAGCCCCCCAAACCCGGGTTGGGGGTCCGGGGGGTGCTGGCAAGCCCCCCATGCCGGCGGCGACATTTTAAAACAGCCGCGCCGCCCCCAATCTTCGGCTCCTCGCTAGCGGGCAGGCAGGCGGCGGACAATCCGTTCGCTGGCGCTGGCTGTCGCCGCTTTCGAGCTGAGTCCTGGAGCGAATTCGCTTCAGGACTCAGCTCAAAAGCGCCGACAGCCAGCGCCAGCGAACGGCTTCTCCGCGCTGGCTGTCGCCGCTTTCGAGCTGAGTCCTGGAGCGAATTCGCTTCAGGACTCAGCTCAAAAGCGCCGACAGCCAGCGCCAGCGAACGGCTTCTCCGCGCTGGCTGTCGGCGCTTTCGAGCTGAGTCCTGGAGCGAATTCGCTTCAGGACTCAGCTCAAAAGCGCCGAGAGCCAGCGCCAGCGAACGGCTTCTCCGCGCTGGCTCTCGCCGCTTTCCAGCTGAGTCCTGGAGCGAATTCGCTTCAGGACTCAGCTCGAAAGCGGCGAGAATGAACGGCGTGGGCGGGCGAAGGGCGGGCGGCAGCGAGGAGTTTGCGTGGGCGGTGGGGAAACTCCTTGCTGATGCCCGCTGCTCGCCCTCCCGCCAGCAAGAGGGGGAAGACCCAGGGAAGCCGCCCAGCAGCTGATCTGCCGGGCGCCATCTACGCATGCAGGCCCATAGAAAAAAAGGGCACACATGCGCAGATGGTGTTTTGACTTCCGGGTTGAAAAATCGCAAATTACCCTGTTCGCAATGGTCGGGGACGCAATAACCGGGGTATTACTGTACTTTGACTTGGATTCTGATTTAGTTCGGATGTTACCTGGAACCTCGACACTTCCAAATATTTGTGATTAGCACTAACTGGAAGGAAAGCATTTCATTATCATTTCATTTTATTGGATTTGTTTGTCGCCCCTCTCCGTAGACTCGGGGCGGCTAACAACAGTGGTAAAAACAACATGCGACAATCCAATACTAAAGTACCTAAAAACCCTTATTTTAAAACCAATCATACATACAAACGTACCATACATAAATTGTAGAAGCCTAGGGGGAAAGAATATCTTAATTCCCCCATGCCTGACGACAAAGGTGACTTTTAAGAAGCTTACAAAAGGCAAGAAGGGTGGGGGCTATTCTAATCTCTGGGGGGAGTTGGTTCCAGAGGGTCGGGGCCGGCAAAGAGAAGGCTCTTCCCCTGGGTCCCGCCAAACGGCATTGTTTAGTTGACGGGACCCGGAGAAGGCCCACTCTGTGGGACCTAATTGGTCGCTGGGATTTGTGCGGCAGAAGGCGGTCTCGGAGATAACCTGGCCCGGTGCCATGAAGGGCTTTATAGGTCATAACCAACACTCTGAATTGTGACCGGAAACTGATCGGCAACCAATGCAGACTGCGGAGTGTTGGTGTGACATGGGCGTATTTAGGGAAGCCCATGATTGCTCTCGCAGCTACATTCTGCACGATCTGAAGTTTCCGAACACTTTTCAAAGGTAGCCCCATGTAGAGAGCGTTACAGTAGTCGAGCCTCGAGGTGATGAGGGCATGAGTGACTGTGAGCAGTGACTCCCGATCCAAATAGGGTCGCAACTTGTGCACCACGCGAACCTGGGCAAATGCCCCCCTCACCACAGCTGAAAGATGTTTCTCTAATGTGAGCTGTGGATCAAGGAGGACGCCCAATTCTGATTATTTTCATTTTTTTGATACAGCCAAACCGGACATTTGGATCCTCCTATCAGTTTATTTCTCTTTTCAGGGCTCTGTCTTTGGAAAAGAATTATCAGCTGAAGTATTATGCTTCTGTTGCCTTTTTTAAAAAAAAAAAACAGTGAGTGAATTGCATACTGGGTCAAATAACAAATAATGAAGTAATAGCAAAAACTAGCAAAAACTTCAGAAGAGAAGGATTTAGGGGTCGTGATTTCTGACAGTCTCAAAATGGGTGAATAGTGTGGTCGGGCGGTAGGAAAAGCAAGTAGGATGCTTGGCTGCATAGCTAGAGGTATAACAAGCAGGAAGAGGGAGATTGTGATCCCGCTATATAGAGCGCTGGTGAGACCCCATTTGGAATACTGGGTTCAGTTCTGGAGACCTCACCTACAAAAGGATATTGACAAAATTGAACGCGTCCAAAGACGGGCTACAAGAATGGTGGAAGGTCTTAAGCATAAAACGTATCAGGAAAGACTTCATGAACTCAATCTGTAGAGTCTGGAGGACAGAAGGAAAAGGGAGGACAGGATCGAAACATTTAAATATGTCAAAGGGTTAAATAAGGTTCAGGAGGGAAGTGTTTTTAATAGGAAAGTGAACACAAGAACAAGGGGACACAATCTGAAGTTAGTTGGGGGAAAGATCAAAAGCAATGTGAGAAGATATTATTTCACTGAAAGAGTAGTAGATCCTTGGAACAAACTTCTAGCAGACATGGTTGGTAAATCCACAGGAACTGAATTTAAACATGCCTGGGATAAACATATATCCATCCTAAGATAAAATACAGGATATAGTATAAGGGCAGACTAGATGGACCACGAGGTCTTTTTCTGCCATCAGTCTTCTATGTTTCTATGTTTCTAATACTTTCAAATTTGGTCTTTCCTCATAACAAGCCACGTTGAAAACCTTACTGTTATATTAGAAACCCCCAAGATACAAACATTGATTAAAAGCTGCGCTGAAAGCAAGTAATGTCCCTAGCAACCATCTAGAAGCAGCTGCGGTCAAATTGATTATTTTCTTAATACTATGAAAATAAATGGATTTCAGGTCTGGAATGATTGGAACACGCAAGGCAAGCCTTGGAGAAAAGACTATTTTAACAAATAAGGGCTACAAAAATAAAATAAATAGGAACAGACACTATAGTTGAATCAAGAACACTGCGAACAACACTTTGCTGTTTTCATTGCCACACCACCACAGAAGTCTCATCATCCGCCAGTACTTATCATACAACTGTTGAAGATCTGTTCTCTCTTTTTCTCATCTTTTTTTTTTAAGCGATATTTCCGAGCCTTTGCTGTCTCCACTGGAGTTGTTAAGGAGTGTGCAGAGTTATCTCTGAGTGGTCAAAGATACACTTACACAGAGGAAACATGGAGGTCTTGCAAATATCTTTGGTGTTGGCAATGACCTATAAAGCCCTACATGGCATCGGGCCAGAGTACCTACAAGACCGCCTTCTGCCGCACAAATCCCAGCGGCCGATTAGGTCCCACAGAGTTGGCCTTCTTCGGGTCCCGTCAACAAAACAAGCAACATGAGAAAATATTATTTTACTGAAAGAGTAGTAGATCCTTGGAACAAACTTCCAGCAGACGTGGTAGATAAATCCACAGTAACTGAATTTAAACATGCCTGGGATAAACATATATCCATCCTAAGATAAAATACAGAAAATAGTATAAGGGCAGACTAGACGGACCATGAGGTCTTTTTCTGCCTTCAGACTTCTAGGTTTCTATGTTTCTAAGAGAGTTCAAGAGGGGTTGAATTTGAACCGTTTGTGGCAACATAATGACTAAGCTGATGACAGGCTTGACTCCACCCTCCGGCTTTGCTTCCTCTTCTCCCTACATCTTCCACTAAAATTGGAAGATTCCATTGCTAATTTCTACTGCATGTTATAGGAGACCTCTTGAAATTGTCAATATTCAGGTCTCATCTCCAGCATAAATGTTCTAATCTAATTAGAATCACTCTGTACCCTCTTTCCACAGATTTGGCGATTGTTACTAAAGCACCTTTTGTACAATAAATATTTAAACTCTACTTTAAAATCTAAAGATCCCTTTGGTTAATCAAAGAAAACCTTTTTTTGTCCACCTAAAATTGATTACATCGTCTCTTAGATTCAGTGTCTAACAGTAAAGCCAAATTTAGGATAAATTTATGAGTGTTTTGAGGTTTTTGAAATTTTAGTAAGATGACTATTGTTCAATTGCACAAGATTTACCATACGCATAAATGCAACTAGTTCCACCCACTAAAGCATGATGAATTATATCTATAACACTCTATGAACATATGCCATCACAAACTAATACAAGTACCGATTGACTTACTTTGTGTCCACAAGGATTGATTGTTTTTTTCCTATTTGAGAAAGGTACTTTATTAAAGTAGGCAGGCAGGTTTGTATGCTGTGTCCTGGGCATCAGCAGGTGCCAATCCATCAAGATTATTTTACTGAAAGGCAATTTGTAGACGAACTCTGGGCTTTTTAATTAGAGAGTGAAGCAAACCGTTTAATCAACACCCGGTAATGACAGAATTATCACAGCCACACAAAAATCCCAGGATCTTTTTATTATTATTATTAAAGACCACATTTTGAAACTCTTTCAAAGGATTTCAGAGGAGGGAAACACATTACAGGTAGTCCTTGCAATGATATCTGCTCAGCAAGCATCTTGTCAGGTGTCAAGAACCAGAGTTATATGTGCAGGGTTTGCACCAACTACCATATTACATTCTGTCTATAATATAGGAATCTTCCCAGATTGGCAGCCTACTCGTGGGAACAATTAGAAAAGGCTTCAAGGAACTTGGGAACTTGGATTTAACCCCTTTCTGGTTGTGCAGTGATTCTAAATCATAGTGAAGCAGTGATCAAAACTTCAGCCTCGTTTAGATTGTTTAAAGAACAAAGACTCCCTGTACTTAAAATCAAAATATACTGCTCAAAAAAATAAAGGGAACACTTAAACAACACAATATAACTCCACGTAAATCAAGCTTCTGCAAAATCAAACTGTCCCCTTAGGAAGTAACACTTATTAACAGTCAATTTCACATGCTGTTGTGCATATTCAACTTAGTACAGAACAAAGTATTCAATGAGAATATTTCATTTGTTCAGATCTAGGATGTATTCTTTGAGTGTTCTCTTTTTGAGCAATATAGTTAAGGCAACAAAACCATATTATGTCCATCAGTAGTACCAGCAACACCATCAAAGCAGTTCATACTGCATTCAATCTCATGGTTCAATAGATAGAGTTAATATACAAAATTAAGACTCCGGACCCGTCATTAAGAAAGAATAAGAGTGCTCAGGTCAACTTCTAGAAAGGTCAGCCAACTAGGAACCGAAACCCAAAAACTGCAGTGTTCCCTCAATTTTTGCGGGGGATGCGTTCCGAAACTGCCCACGAAAGTCGAATTTCCGCGAAGTAGAGATGCGGAAGTAAATACACTATTTTTGGCTAAGAACAGTATCACAAGCCTTCCCTTAACACTTTAAACCCCTAAAGTGCAATTTCCCATTCCCTTAGCAACCATTTAGATCATTACTCACCATGTTTATTTATTAAAGTTTATTTAAAAAAATATTTATTAAAGTCGGATGAAAGTTTGGCGATGATATATGATGTCATCAGGCAGGAAAAACCGTGGTATAGGGAAAAAACCCACAAAGTATTTTTTAATTAATATTTTTGAAAAACCGTGGTATAGACTTTTCGCGAAGTTCGAACCCGCGAAAATCGAGGGAACACTGTATTCTCAGCAATTCGTAACTCGGACAAGGGTGATGATTATTATATAATTCCAAAGTACTCAAAACTGTATTTTAACACACCTCTACTCCACTGGAGCAGACAGCAAAACTGTACCCCAGCGCTTCACAACTGCTTTTAAGGAAAATAATGTCTACTCTGGATGATAACCCAGGAACTAAATATAGAGGCGATAATTCACAGTAAGCCACTTCGCTACAATTGATTTAATAAACGATCCCACTCGAAAAAAGCACAAATGGCATTTTGCATCATTCAACTTTTGACAAAGTTGCTCAGTGCTTTTTTGCAAAAGTTATTTCAGCAAGGTAGCAATCCTTCCTCCCTCCCTCCCAACCCCCCCCCCTACTTTGTCGAACTCTCGGTCTTCGCATTACTCACCCCACTGGAGAGGCGCCAACTGCAGGTGATCCAGGACAACCTGATTAAGGATCCCTTCCACGCTGGCCTCCCCTTCACGCTTCAAAGAGGGGTAAATGAGAGTTAAGGAACACACTGAAAAGAAATACTTACACGCAGTCTGTCAAGACGAATCTGTGCGCAGAATTTCAGAGGACAGAGATCAAAGTGAGAACTCAGCATCCCACCCCAGTGAAGTCTTCTCCAAATATTTTCCTTTGGGATGGGGGGGGGGGGGGGGAAGAAGCTACAGTAATTGGGAAATTTAGCCCATGCTGCTATAGTCAGTGCTTGAATCAAAGAGCTTTAGATAAGCTTTAAAGTGGTTTGTTTGTAAACTGTAATTATGGCTTAGCGTACTACCAAGTTTGATGTTTGCAGTAATCTCTGGTGCCGTACAGGACGGCTTAGTTGGATAAGCAATCTGTGCCAAAAAGAAATCTGAGCTTTGCTGAGTCAAGTAATCCAGTTCTCGCAGGAAGGAGTGAAACTACTCAACATCAAGGAGAATCACAGAATCATAGAGTTGGATGGGACCTCCAGGGTCATCGGGTCCAACCCCCTGCTCAACGCAGGATTCACTAAACCATCCCAGAAAGATGACTGTCCAGTCTCTGTTTGAAGATCTCCAATCTTCAAACAGTCTCAAAATGGGTGAACAGTGCAGTCAGGTGGTAGGGAAAGCAAGTAGGATGCTTGGCTGCATAGCTAGAGGTATAACAAGCAGGAAGAGGGAGATTATGATCCTGCTATATAGAGTGCTGGTGAGACCACATTTGGAATACTGTGCTCAGTTCTGGAGACCTCACCTACAGAAAGATATTGACAACATTGAACGGGTCCAAAGACGGGCTACAAGAATGGTGGAAGGTCTTAAGCATAAAACGTATCAGGAAAGACTGAATGAACTCAATCTGTATAGTCTGGAGGACAGAAGGGAAAGGGGGGACATGATCGAAACATTTAAATATGTCAAAGGGTTAAATAAGGTTCAGGAGGGAAGTGTTTTTGATAGGAAAGTGAACACAAGAACAAGGGGACACAATCTGAAGTTAGTTGGGGGAAAGATCAAAAGCAACATGAGAAAATATTATTTTACTGAAAGAGTAGTAGATCCTTGGAACAAACTTCCAGCAGACGTGGTAGACAAATCCACAGTAACTGAATTTAAACATGCCTGGGATAAATATATATCCATCCTAAGATAAAATACAGAAAATAGTATAAGGGCAGACTAGATGGACATAACCAACACTTTGAATTGTGACCGGAAACTGATCAGCAGCCAATGCAGGCCACGGAGTGTTGTAGAAACGTGGGCGAATCTGAGAAGCCCCATGATGGCTCTCGCAACCACTTTCTGCACGATCTGAAGTTTCCGAACACTTTTCAAAGGTAGCCCCATGTAGAGAGCGTTGCAGTAATCGAACCTCGAGGTGATGAGGGCATGAGTGACTGTGAGCAGTGACTCCCTGTCCAAATAGGGGCGTAACTGGTGCCAGGTAAGCACAGGGTGCACTTGGAGGCTCAGGAAAGGCAAAAAATGGACCTACTAGAAGTTCGAGAAGCCAATTTCTGGCCGCCAGAGAGCATCTGTAGTCTGGGGAGGCTGTTTTTGACCTCCCAGAGGCTCAAAGAAAGCCTCTGGAGCTTGGGAAGGGCAAAAATGGCCATGCCCACCAGGGGTGAAATGCTCCCGATTTGCTCGTACCGGTCAGTCATCAGAGAGCTGGTCGCGAAGGCTGTGCGAGGCTCAGCCCACCTGACCGGACACTACCAGTTTGCCTTCTTTTACCTTCTGCACATGTGCATAGCATTTTATGCATGCACAGCGTTCTAAGATCCCAAATGGCGGTGACCGAGCGGATCTTCAGGATGCCTTCTGTTCTGTCGGGCTCCCTGGTAGAATCCTCCCGAAAATTCACAGGTACAAATTTCATACACACACACGTTTGAAAATTCAAAACAATGTTCTTTATAATGGAAATTCAAATAAACCAAGCACTCTTTTTGTATAGCAAAGAGCACTCGTCTCCAAACAAACTGGTAATTGGTACAAGTCCCTTATCAGTTCTGAGATACTTAGCTTGTAGCTGTGAGGCAATTCACAGTCCTTCTTCTTTCACAAAGTGAAACACCCTTTGCTCTGGTTTAGTTTCAAAGCGGGGGAAAAATCAGCACACAAAAGGTCGAAGTCAGCAAGGCAGTCACGAAACACAAGGATCAGATAATCCTCCACAATGGCCAAACCCACAGGCTGCTATTTATAGCAGCCTCACTAATGACCACAGCCCCACCCAACCACAGGTGGCCTCATTTTCTTTGATAATAATCTCTCAGTTGTTGCTGCCTATGCATCGCTCTCCGCATGTGTGGCTGTATCATTAACTCTTGTTCTGAATCCAAGGAGGAGAGAGATAATTGATCTCCTTCTGAGCTGTCTGCCACACTCTCCTCGTCCCTGTCACTCATGTCTTCTGGGTCAGAGGAGCCTTCATCATCAGATTCCCCTGGGAGCAAAACAAGCCTGCAGCATGTGGGTGTCTCCCCCACATCCACATTCCTTGGGGCAGGAGCTGGGCCAGAGCTAATCACAACACCTTCATGACCAGCTCTCCAATGACCAATAGGCATGAGCCTTTCACTCTTGACGCCCGCTCAGCAACAGGGGAAGAGAACCCCTTGCTAAAATTTTTGAAGCCCACCCCTGATCACTATGAAACTTTTACAATTACTGTGCACTCAAGTCTTCCCCAAAATATGTCTTAGGCCAGAAATTCCTATGGAGCACAACAATGACAGAATAAAAGGCAAGGAGATTTCATGTCTTACCACTGTCAGAAACTTTCCAAATTCTTAAACGTCCTGTAAGATAGAAATATTGGAAAATATGACATAAGTTGATATGGGGAGTCTCATCTTATGACCACAATTGAGCTCCAAAACTGTCGCTAAGCGAGACAGTTATTAAGTGAGTTTTGCCGCATTGCGCCAATCGTGATTCAAATCACTGCAATTCTTAAGTTAGTAACACACTTGTTAAAATGAATCTGTCTTCCCCACTGACTTTGCTTGTCAGAAGGTCGCAAAAGGGGATCATGTGACCCCGGGACACTGAAACCGCCATACATATGAATCATATATACATATGAGTCACATGAGTCATGTGACCCCCGCGGATGCTTCCAAGGTTGTAAATTTGAAAAACGGTCATAACCTATTTCCCCCAAAATAAGACATCGCTTGATAATAAATCCAATCCGGCTTTTAAGTGCAGGGCAATAAGGCCAGGTGCTTATTTCAGAGTTCAAAAACAAGTTAAAAAACACAGGGTCTTATTTTGGGGGGAACACAGTATCTACCTACCTACCTACCTACCTACCTACCTGTTTCCACCAAAATAAGACTCCCCCTGATAATAAGCCCAAATGGGCTTTTGAGTGCATAGCAATAAGGCAAAGCACTCATTTCAGGATTCAAAGAAACATAAGACAGGATCTTATTTTCAAGTAAACACGGTGTTGGTCTGTCTGTCTGTCTTTTTTTCTTTCTTTCTATCTATCTATCTATCTATCTATCTACCTACCTACCTACCTACCTACCTACCTACCTTCTAACATCTGTCTGTCTGTCTGTCTGTCTACCTATATATCTGTTTCCCCCAAAATAAGACATCCCCTGATAACAAGCCCAATCGGGCTTTTGAGTGGATGGTAATAAGGCCAAGCACTTATTTTCAGGATTCAAAAAAACATAAGACAAGGTCTTATTTTCGGGTAAACACAGTATCTGTCTGTCTGTCTGTCTGTCTGTCTGTCTGTCTATCTATCTATCTTCCAACATCCATCCATCCATCCATCCACCCACCCACCCACCCACCCACCTACATACATACATACCTGTTTCCCCCCAAATAAGACGTCCCCTGAGCCCAATTGGGCTTTTAAGTGCATAGCAATAAGGCCAAGCACTTATTTCAGAGTTCAAAAAAATATAAGGCAGGGTCTTATTTTCAGGAAAGCAAGGTACTTTTTTCAATACTGTTGTAATTTCAAACAGTCACTAAACAAACTGTTGTAAGTCGAAGAGTATCTGTGCAATAATTAGCAATAGCTGCAGAAATGTTGAACTCCATTAATTTAATCCCTCCATTTTTAAAGGGGTTGAAGAAGCTGGTGGTCAAATTTCATTTTTCCTTTCATGTAATTGCAACGTAACCCTTATTTACAGTCATCAACTAAACAATTCCACTGCCCCTTCTGTTCCTCAGCCCTTAATCACTTTGCTATGCAGTTTGACCTCTGGCATTTAATTAAGATGTTTCACTTATAATTTCCCGTAGGAATAAACACAGGTGAGCGAGTGTCCTACTTTAGCAGCAATAAATAAGAGTTTCACAAATAGAAACTATACTAACAAAGATGCTTGTAATGATTAATAGATCTATCTATAATTATCTAATTTTATTTCCATTGTGAACTTTGCAATACTGAGGATCTTTTTTTTTAAGTGTATTCAGTTTGGTGAGTGTTGTGGTTAGCTCTGGCCCTGCTCCTGCCCCAAGGACTGTGGATGTGGGGGAGACATCCACATGCTGCAGGCCTGTTTTGCCCCCGGTGGAATCTGCTGATGAAGGCTCCTCTGACCAAGAAGACATGAGTGACAGGGAGGAGGAGAGTGGGACAGACAGCTCAGAAGGAGATCAATTATCTAGCTCCTCCTTGGATTCAGAACAAGAGTTAATGATACAGCCACGCATGCGGAGAGCGATGCATAGGCAGCAACAACTGAGAGATTATTATCAAAGAAAATGAGGCCACCTGTGGTTGGGTGGGGCTGTGGTCATTAGTGAGGCTGCTATAAATAGCAGCCTGTGGGTTTGGCCATTGTGGAGGATTATCTGATCGTTGTGTTTCGTGACTGCTTTACTGACTTTGACTTTTTGTGTGCTGATTTTTCTCCGCTTTGAAACTAAACCAGTGCAAAGTGTGTTTCATTTTGTGAAAGAAGGACTGTGAATTGCCTCACAGCTGCAAGCTAAGTATCACAGAACTGATAAGGGACTTGTACAAATTACCAGTTTGTTTGGAGACGAGTGCTCTTTGCTATACCAAAAGAGGGCTTGGTTTAAGTGAATGTTCATTATAAAGAACATTGTTTTGAATTTTAAAACGTGTGTGTGTCTGAAATTTGTACCTGTGAATTTTTGGGAGGAGTCTACCAGGGAGCTTGACAGAACAGGTGAGGTAGTTGAAGATAGAACCTGGGATGCTGTGAGTTCTACTCTCATCTTCGGCACAAAGCCAGATGGCTGACCTTGAGCCAGTCATTCTCTTTCAGCCCTAAAAAGCAAGAAATGGCAAACCGTTTACGAAAAACGCTACAGGGATTAGTCCAGGAAGTTGCCAGGAGTCTTCTATGTTTCAAAACTGACAGTAAAGCGCCCATAAGAACACTCAGTTTTGGCACTAAAGATAGTCCTTGGCCTACAAACAGATTGGTTAGTGTCCATTCGAAATTACAACAGCACTGACTAAAAATGTGACTTATTACCCTTTTTCAAAGTTACAACCTTAGAAACATGGAAGATTGACGGCAGAAAAAGACCTCTTGGTCCATCTAGTCTGCCCTTATACTATTTTCTGTATTTTATCCTAGGATGGATATATGTTTATCCCAGGCATGTTTACATTCAGCTACTGTGGATTTACCAACCACGTCTGCTGGAAGTTTGTTCCAAGCATCTACTACTCTTTCAGTAAAATAATATTTTCTCAAGTTGCTTCTGATCTTTCCCCCAACTAACTTCAGATTGTGTCCCCTTGTTCTTGTGTTCACTTTCCTATTAAAAACACTTCCCTCCTGAACCTTATTTAACCCTTTCACATATTTAAATGTTTCGATTATGTCCCCCCTTTTCCTTCTGTCCTCCAGACTATACAGATTGAGTTCATTAAGTCTTTCCTGATACGTTTTATGCTTAAGACCTTCCACCATTCTTGTAGCCCATCTTTGGACCCGTTCAATTTTGTCAATATATTTTTGTAGGTGAGGTCTCCAGAACTGAGCACAGTATTCCAAATGGGGTCTCACCAGCGCTCTATACAACGGGATCACAATCTCCCTCTTCCTGCTTGTTATACCTCTAGCTATGCAGCCAAGCATCCTACTTGCTTTTCCTACCGCCCGACCACACTGCTCACCCATTTTGAGACTGTCAGAAATCACTACCCTTAAATCCTTCTCTTCTGAAGTTTTTGCTAACACAGAACTGCCAATACAATACTCAGCACTCTGTACAGCTGTATACAGACCTTTGCAGAATCCCCACAGGCAGATGATCAAAATTCAGAAGCTTGGCAAGTGATTCATATTTATGACTATCGCAGTGATCCTTTTTGGTGATCTTCTGACAAGCAAAGTCAATAGGGAAGCCAGATTCACTTAACAACCAGGTTGCTAACTTAACAACTGCAGTGGTTTACTTAGCAACCCTGGCAGGAAATTTAATTTAATTTATTAAATTTATAAGCCACCCAACTCCTTGCAGAAAGATCGTAAAATAGGGCAAAACTCACTTAACAAATGTCCTTCTTAGCAACTAGGACTCAACTGGGGCCATATGTCAAGGACTACCTGTACTTGATTCCAATTGGAAGGTTCAGAATATATTATTAAAAAAAAACTCAACAAAATGGGAATCCAGACACTATGTGTACAGACCTAAACAAAATAGCAAAAGAAATTGTCATCTTGCTGAATTCATTTGTTTAGGGTGTTTGCTCACTCTTTCTTCTGCATTAATATAATTTATTCATAGATATTTCTGCTGCTCATTGTTAGCACGTAATAACCTTCCCGTGTTTTTCCTATCTAATCCGTCCTTTGGGGTTTTTGGTTTCTTTGTTCAGTCATTTGAGAGCGTCAAGAAAAACTGCAGGTATCAACTCGAGGGACGTGGTTTCATGCTATTTAGAGACATGGTGTTTTGACCACCCTGGAGATGAGATAAAATGCTTGTCCTCACGCAACTATCATTAGAACATTTTTCACCTTTTCAAAGATATACAGTGGTACCTCTACTTAAGAACTCTACTTAAGAACTTAAGAAGCAATTTTTCCCATAGGAATCAATGTAAAAGCAAATAATGTGTGCAAACCCATTAGGAAAGAAATAAAAGCTCGGAATTTGGGTGGGAAGAGGAGGAGGAAGAAGAGGAGGAGGACGACAGTCATTGCCGAAGGAAGAAGGTGAGGGAGATCAAAAAAATCAAAAAAAATTTAAGGCTTTAAAAAAAAAAAGAGTGACTCAGAGGCGGCAAGGAGGAGCATGCGTCTCCAATAATGCACAAACTGATATTGAGGCACTTTCTAAGCGCAGGTCACTGAAATGGTTAGCCAAGAACAAAACAGCATTTCAACTAGAAAAATATCTGACAATGGGTCTGACCCAATACCATAGAACCGCACTCACTAGAGCAAGATTTGAGCAGTTAGATTCTATGGTCAAATATGGACGATTCCACCAAGTACCATATTTTGAGAGAACATGCATTTGCGGTGCACCAGAAATAGAAGACATTGCACATGTGCTACTCAATTGTAAACTATACTCCTCAGTATTTACAGCCCCTACTTAACAAAATCATACACTGGGACTGTAATAAACAATTATCATATTTTCTCCAGGGTACAAATATATATGTAGTTTCTAGAACCGCTAAGTTTATAGTCAGGGCTATTCAGATGAGAATACGTTTTATAGAGCATATTGGGGTGGCATGCAAAAGAGATGAACTTACTTAAGAATACTTTATATCAGTATCTTAGATTTGTTTAATATAATCCTTTGCACGAGTTATATTCTCATGCTGTACTACTCAATTTTAGCTTATTATACTGCATTTTAACTTATTATTTATTCAAATTCCCTCTATTTTAGCCAATTTTATTGTATTTTAACCAGTCACAGTTTTATGACGACCGATGTGGTCCTTTTTCTCGCTTTGATATGGTCGATTGACTAATCAAATAAAGTTGATATTGAATTGAATTGCGTCTCTAATAAACAGAGCGCGAGGCTGCCTCCCATGCTCTGGCTGCTGCTGCTGCTACCTGCTTCCTCTTCCTTCCCATGCTGAAGGGCTTCCCTGTAATCTCGCTCACTCGCTTTGTAGCCGCCGCCTTTCCTTCGCTGTGATGACTCCTCGGCTGCCCAGAGCGAAGGGAGTGTTTCTTTTCTCTCGGTGCTGGCAGAGGTTTCTTCCCTCCCCAAGCGCCCAGAGAAAGGAAAATGCTTCGTTCGCTCTGGACTGCCAAAGCCTCCCTAAGGGCCACCAAAAGGCTCCTCTAGCAGTCCAGAAAAGCCCGAGATGGCCAGGATTAAAGGGGGAATGGCAGGAAATTGGCCAGGCCTTCGTGCTGCTCTCAAATTTCCTGGGAATTTTTTCCAGGCTCGGGTTCTTAAGTAGAAAATGGTTCTTAAGAAAAGGCAAACAAATCTGGAACACCCAGTTCTTATCTAGAAAAGTTCTTAAGTAGAGGCGTTCTTAGCTAGATGTACCACTGTAATGGGCTTTTGAGAATCAAGTGCATGATGGAGGGCAGTGATGGCAACCCTTTTTCTTCTTGTGTGCCAAATAATTTTAATATAAGACCAAAGACCAAAAGCTGGAAAGACCAAATAATTTTAAGCAAAAGGCTTAAAGGATTGACACCATCCAAAGAGAAACCTTTCTTTCTTTCTTTCTTTCTTTCTTTCTTTCTTTCTTTCTTTCTTTTTTTCTTTCTTTCTTTCTTACTTACTTACTTACTTACTTACTTTTTTTGTGTGCCTATGTGTGCCTATGCGTAATATATATGTACACATAGGGAAAATTGTATCTCTTTGAGGCAAGGCCAGGCACACTAACCCTAACCCAAACCCTTGCAGTAGGCCACCTTTAAGGCAATCACATGACCTTTAAGCCACCCTCCAGTCACATGATCATCAAGCCACTCCCACTAGTCACGTGGTCAGCAAGCCACACCCACAAAATAAGCCACTCCCACAGTGTGGTGATAACATTTTTTGCAGCCCTTCACTGGTCTGGACTATATAATCACTAATGGGGAAGTATATTTCAAACTAATAATCTTTTAAATTTAATTGAATCGGGTGTTTTTCTAAATTGTGAATTTTCATTTTGCATCCAAATACAAGTGCTTTTCTCTTTCCAAATCCCAGCCAAATCCCTTACCAAAAATTGCCCTTTCGTTTGGAAAACTCCTCCACACAAGAGCACTAAAATATAAACTACCTATTAAATATTTAGAAAATATTAATTTAAAAAAAAAGGCTGAAGAATATTAACCAGTCTAAAATTTGTCTGCCATCTGCTCAAACGCCGAATAGCAGAAACAACATTCTGCTCCACAGACAACAGCAGATGCCATTAGCACATGCTACATTCAGATGTAGAATCTTTCCAATATTGGAATTTAAATAGTTTGGAGGGGGGGGATTGCTAGAGGTTCTTATTTAAATAAGAATGTTTAAAAAATGTATTATTAGAAACCTAAAAAGATATTCCCCAATTGTGAAGGAGAAACACTATATAATGTTGCAATGTCCAGTCAACAAAGCAGTGGAAGTGATGTGCCGGTGCCTGGAGGCTGTTGGGGCCTGGATGGGTGTCAACAGACTCAAACTCAACCCGGATAAGACGGAGTGGCTGTGGGTTTTGCCTCCCAAGGATAATTCCATCTGTCCGTCCATTACCCGGGGTGGGGGAATTATTGACCCCCTCAGAGAGGGTCCGCAACTTGGGCGTCCTCCTCGATCCACAGCTCACATTAGAGAAATTTCTTTCAGCTGTGGTGAGGGGGGGGGGGGCGTTTGCCCAGGTTCGCCTGGTGCACCAGTTGCGGCCCTATTTGGACCGGGAGTCACTGCTCAGTCACTCATGCCCTCATCACCTCGAGGTTCGACTACTGTAACGCTCTCTACATGGGGCTACCTTTGAAGAGTGTTCAGAAACTTCAGATCGTGCAGAATGCAGCTGCGAGAGCAATCATGGGCTTTCCTAAATATGCCCATGTTACTCCAACACTCTGCAGTCTGCATTGGTTGCTGATCAGTTTCCGGTCATAATTCAAAGTGTTGGTCATCACCTATAAAGCCCTTCATGGCACCGGACCAGGGTATCTACGAGACCGCCTTCTGCCGCACAAATCCCAGGGACCGGTTAGGTCCCACAAAGTTGGTCTCCTCCGGGTCCCGTCAACTAAACAATGTCGTTTGGCGGGACCCAGAGGAAGAGCCTTCTCTGTGGTGGCTCCGACCCCCTGGAATCAGCTCCCTCCAGAGATTAGAGCTTCCCCCACCCTCCTTGCCTTTCGTAAACTCCTTAAAACCCACCTCTGTCGTCAAACGAGGGGGAACTGAAACATCTCCCCCTGCCTATGTAGTTTTCTGTGTATGATATGACTGTATGTATGTTTTTTATATATTGGGGTTTCTTGTTTTTTAGACTTTTAAAATGTATTATTGTTATTTTAGATTAGATTAGATTTATTGGATTTATATGCCGCCCCTCTCCACAAACTCGGAGAGTTTAACTATTAGATTTGTCATCATATATTGTTTTTATCATTGCTGTGAGCCGCCCCGATTCTACGGAGAGGGGCGGCATACAAATCTAAATAATAATAATAATAATAATAATAATAATAATAATAATAATAATAATAATAATGTATAGTGCAGTATGGCAAACCTATGGCATGGGTGCTACAGGTGGCACATGGAGTCATAGCTACTGGCACGTGAGCCATTGCTCTAGCTTATCTCCAATGTGCATTGTTTGCTGGCCAGCTGATTTTTGGCTTGCATAGAGGCTCTGGGAGGGTGTTTTTTGGCTTCCAGGGAGCCTCAAGGAGGGATGGGAGAGGGAATTTTTACCCTCCCTTGGCTCCAGAGAAGCCTTTGGAGTCTGGGGAAGGCGAAACAGAAGCCTACTGGGCCCATCCGAAGTTGGGAAACAGGCTGTTTCTGGTCTCCAGAGGGCCTCCAGGCAGTGGGAGAAGCTATTTTCACCCCCCCAGGCATTGAATTATGGGTGTGGGCACTCATACATGTGCGATAGCATGCATGCACTCTCTTTCGGCACCCGAGGGAGAAAAGGTTCACCCTCACTGTTATACAGTAATCCCTCGCTATTTCACGGTTCATCTTTCGCAGATTCGCTACTTCATGGGTTTTCAAAGGGGACTTAAATCCATTAAATCCATTGAAAATTTTAAATCCATTAAAAATTCATAAAATTCTTCTACAGTAAGTGTTGTGTTTGGGCCTGGGCCAGCCGTTGCTCCCACAGATGGGAGAGATGCGGCACAAAGTGAATGCGAAAGCCTGGCTGACAGCCAGGAAGATATGGCAGACAGCCAGGAAGATGTGGCAGACAGCCAGGAAGACGTGGCAGACAGCCAGGAGGATGAGGCCACTGGGAGGCAGGTTTCAGCAAACAGCCCAGGGGATTTGGCATGCAGTCTCTCAGACAGTCTTTCGTCCCTGGGTTCTTCTGCAGATCAATATATTGATCTGCGTAGCCGAAGAGCTATGCAAAGAAGGGATCGCTTTAAGGAGTATTACAAGTCATTATAGGAGCACCTGGGCTGGGTGGGGTTCTTATACTGAGGGCTGGGTGTGGTTCCCTTAATGAGGGCTAACGGGTAAAAGGGAACAAAGGCCAAGGCAAACTGTGGCTGTTTATCTGTGTTAGTTTGTGGTTCCTGCTCTGAAGTTTCTGTTCCGTGCCGTTGGGAGTTTTCAACCCAGCTTTTCAGACAAGTGGGAGGTGAAAACTCTGGGACTTGATGTTTGCTCCAAAGCTTCAAAAGGACTCCTGAAATGTCTTTGCTCATTCCAGGTTGTCTTTGTTTGTTTTCTCCTGTGTTTTTGTATGCGGCTGAAGTAAGCCTTGCATTGTTTTTGGACACTACGAACTGTTTTGAGTAACCCTTTTTTGTTTATTTAATACAAGTTTGCTGATTAGCAGAGCACGTGTGTGTTTCATTTCTTTTCCTTGGACTGTTACGCATTGCCTGAGCCAGTCAGGCAGAACAGTAAGTATTACTGTACGCTATTAAAGAAACTGGTAGGATATCACATGTAGTTCCAGCTGAGAAACATTATAGAATGACTGTTTAATGCAAAGGGTGGGTTTTAAAAGTCCAAATACTTGTTAAATACATTTAAAAAACTATCTTTCCTCTACTTCATGGAAATTCATTTTTCACGGGTGGTCTTGGAACGCATCCCCAGCGAAAAATGAGGGATCACTGTAGTGTTTTATCACAAGAAGCTAGGCAGAAGCTCATGCTAACTATGATTTGTTTGTCTTACACAAACAAGATTCCTGCTCATTTGATATCAGAGCCACGGACAAAATAGGTCTGCAAAGCTACCACAGAGAGCTTGCCCGTTCTTTCTACCTAAGCCAATTTTCTCGCACCGATTTCTGCTCCAGCGGTTCAAAATAATTGCCTGCTTACTTATGATTTGTAAGAGCAGAAACGGATGAGCGGCTAAATAAATTTTACATGAACCTTCTTCGTCTTCTGAACTTAAAACCATTCGTTTACCTGAGCAGGAGCTAAATTTTGTTTTTTGCTGCAATGAAAGCAAGATATAATTAGTTAAAGATATATTTACCTTGGTTTTAAACATTACTTTTGGTTTAATACACCTTAGCTTAATTTGTAGGGGATATAGCTGACCCAGAACTGAAGAAGCTTCTTGGACTGGAAAGCAAAATGTTTTCAACGGGAGAGAAAAGTTGCCTTTTGAAAAAAGGTCCAGAATTCTATTTATTAGGCATAACTAAGCAGAAATATAAAAAAGGTATTTTTTATTTAGTTGTACATATTTTAACAGCGGCCAGGATAGTTTCTGCACAAAATTGGAAGGGGGAAAGTATCCCCCCAAAAAAGAAGACGTAGTTAAAAAAAATTTGGATTGTGCAGAGATGGATATGATGATAAGAAGGCTGAATGACCAAGAAGAATCTGAATTTTATATTATTTGGAACAAAGTCTACAAAGAAAAATAAAAACAAAACGTTATGAGAAATGTATGAATATATTAAAATGACTTTAGAATTTTTTTTCTGTTTATTAACTTAATTTTATGTTTATTAGAATATATAAACAAAATTCTTCTTTTTATCTAGATTAATATGTTGATTTAATGAATTAAGAATATATTCTTTTTCTGTATTAAAAATTAACTTCTAAGAAGAGAGGGGCAATTGTAACCTCTACTACATGTTTAAATGTTTGTATGTCTGTGTGGTTTTTTTATGGAAAAATCAATAAAGTTTATTTTTTTTTAAAAAAAGTCATATTTTATACAACTGTGACCTGGATGATGGAGATGGACCGTTGAACTTACCTGAATGGTCTTCTCGATGCACTGCAAGGAGAGTCCAACATGGGATATTCTACAGTCTGATTGGTAGGGACTGAGTTTAATTTAAATATTAGCCAGGCACCGCCCCCTTAGCCCTCCAGTCTAATATGAACGAAGGAGCAGTAATTTAACGAACCAAACAATTTATTGAACAAGACAATTCAAACAAACTCCCAACAAGAACCTTAATCCAAAAACAGAGACCCTGGTCCCGAAGCCGGGCGGGTTTGGACTGTCCTTGCAGTGCATCGAGAAGACCGTTCAGGTAAGTTCAACGGTCCTTCTCCAATGCACTTGCAAGGAGAGTTCAACTTGGGATGTACCCAAGATACCGTCAAAGGGAGGGAGAAGGCTGGACCAGGGGCGCTGAGAAGGAGCACACCCCTTGCAAAACCCTCCTCCCAAACGCTGCTTCCGAGGAAGCAAAGGAGTCAATTCTGTAGTGCTTAATGAATGTGGACGGGGCTGCCCACGTGGCCGCCCTGCAAATGTCCTCCAATGAACCCTGTGTCCTCCAGGCCGATGACGTGGCTGCACTACGGGTAGAATGCCCTGTAATCCCTTGTGGGACAGGCGTGTTCTTAGCCCTGTATGCCTCTGAAATGCAGTCTCGCAACCATCGGCTGATTGTCTGAGATGAAACCTTACGCCCCATGGCTTTGGTCGAGAAAGAGATAAACAAGGCTTCTGAAACTCTGAACGTCTGAGTCCTGCGCATGAAGATCTTTAAAGCGGGTCTCACGTCAAGTTTATGCCATCTTAGTTCCGAGGGATGAGTCCCATGAGTGCAGAAATCTGGGACTACGATGTCCTGAGTCCTATGAAAGATGGAGTTCACCTTAGGGATGAAGGCCGGATCCAATCTCAGAACAACTCTATCGGGATGAAATTGACAGAGATCCTGTCTGGTTGACAAGGCTGAGATCTCCGAAACTTTACACAATTTATACAATAAATCAGTAAGTTAAACATAAGAGGAAAAACTCTGAGTCCCATTACTGCGACTGAGTTTTTTAGACTGGAGGGCTAAGGGGGCGGTGCCTGGCTAATATTTAAATTAAACTCAGTCCCTACCAATCAGACTGTAGAATATCCCATGTTGGACTCTCCTTGCAAGTGCATTGGAGAATCTCCATTGACACCAGTGAATGTTACATCCTGTGATATTTTACTGACTATTATTGTTAGTAATTCAGGTTCTTGTAGAGAGTGTTAGCATGCAATAAACCTGCATACATAATAATAATAATAATAATAATAATAATAATAATAATAATAATAATAGTTTATTAGATTTGTATGCCGCCCCTCTCCGAAGACTCGTAAACTGCATTGACTAAAACATATAAAGAATGGTTGCTGGAATTGAGTATGTCTAGTTTAATGAAAATAAGGACTAGGGGTGACATGATAGCAGGGATTGCCACAAAGAAGAGGGGGTCAAGCTATTCTCCAAAGCAATCTCTCATTACTCACCATAGCTTACAAAACTTTCGCCAGACCCAACCTCGAATACAGCTCATCTGTTGGGAACCCATATCACATCTCAGACATCAACACCCTTGAAAATGTCCAAAGATATTTCACCAGAAGAGCCCTTCACTCCTCCACTCGAAACAGAATACCCTACGAGACTAGACTTTCAACCCTGGGTCTAGAAAGCTTAGAACTAAGACCCCTTAAACATGATCTAAGTATTGCCCACAAAATTGTATGCTGCAAAGTCCTGCCTGCCAGCGACTACTTCAGCTTCAACCACAACAACACAAGAGCACACAACAGATTCAAGCTTAATATTAACCGCTCCAAACTTGACTGTAAAAAATATGACTTCAGTAACCGAGTTGTCGAAGCATGGAACTCTTTGCTGGACTCTGTAGTGTCATCCCCAAACCCCCAACACTTTACCCTTAGATTATCCACGGTTGACCTATCCAGATTCCTAAGAGATCAGTAAGGGGCGTAGAGTGCCTTCCGTCCCCTGTCCTATTGCTCTCCTATATCTCCTATACCATGCTTCTTTCCTATATCTATTCTATTCTTTCACTGATATGTTTTATTCCTATTTCTTCTCTCCTATTCTTTCTTAGATATACTTTACTATGAGTATATCCTCTATAACCTTCATTATATATTTACTATATGTATACCCAATATAACTCTCATTGTGCAATGGACAAAATCAATCAATCAACAAATAAAAGCAGCTGAAGGCAAAACAAGAAGCAATGAATACAAACTAATCAAGGAGAAAAGCAAACTAGAATTAAAGAGAAATTTCCTAACTGTTAGAACAATTAACCAGTGGAACAACTTGCTTCCAAAAGTTGTGGTTGCTCCACCACTGGAAGTTTGTAAAAAAAAAGACTAGACATTTACTTGTCTGAAATTGTTGTGGTTAGCTCTGGCCCAGCTCCTGCCCCAAGGACTGTGGATGTGGGGAAGACATCCACATGCTGCAGGCCTGTTTTGCCCCCGGTGGAATCTGATGATGAAGGCTCTTCTGACCAAGAAGACATGAGTGACAGGGAGGAGGAGAGTGTGGCAGACAGCTCAGAAGGAGATCAATTATCTAGCTCCTCCTTGGATTCAGAACAAGAGTTAATGATACAGCCACGCATGGGGAGAGCGATGCATAGGCAGCAACAACTGAGAGATTATTATCAAAGAAAATGAGGCCACCTGTGGTTGGGTGGGGCTGCTATAAAGAGCAGCCTGTGGGTTTGGCCATTGTGGAGGATTATCTGATCGTTGTGTTTCGTGCCTGCCTTGCTGACTTCGACCTTTGTGTGCTGATTTTCCCCCGCTTTGAAACTAAAGCAGAGCAAAGAGTGTTTCACTTTGTGAAAGAAGAAGGACTGTGAATTGCCTCACAGCTGCAAGCTAAGTATCACAGAACTGATAAGGGACTTGTACAAATTATCAGTTTGTTTGGAGACCAGTGCTCTTGGCTATACCAAAAGAGGGCTTGGTTTAAGTGAATTTTCATTATAGAGAACATTGTTTTGAATTTTCAAACGTGTGTGTGTCTGAAATTTGTACCTGTGCATTTTTGGGAGGATTCTACCAGAGAGCCCGACAGAACAGAGTATATCCTCTATAACCTTCATTATATATTTATTATATGTATACCCAATATAACTCTCATTGTGCAATGGACAAAATCAATCAATAAATAAATAAAAGCAGCTGAAGGCAAAACAAGAAGCAATGAATGCAAACTGATCAAGGAGAAAAGCAATCTAGAATTAAAGAGAAATTTCCTAACTGTTAAAACAATTAACCAGTGGAACAACTTGCTTCCAGAAGTTGTGGTTGCTCCACCACTGGAAGTTTGTAAAAAAAGACTGGACATTTACTTGTCTGAAATGGTGCAGGGCAGTGTTCCCTCTAATTTTTTGGGGGGGTTGGCGGAAAAGTATAGTGTCTGAGCGGCAGTCCCTTTGGGACTGGGCGGCACAGAATAAATGAATGAATGAATGAATGAATGAATGAATGAATGAATGAATGAATGAATAAATAAATAATACTGTGTGTCTATAACAGTGAGCTCATAATAGGGCAACTCTACCAATATCAAAATGCCACTTAAATAGTTGAGATAGTTTCAAACTAGATTTTGATTTTCTTTCTCTCTTCCTTACTCCCATTCTTTTTCTTTTTCTTTTCCTTCCTCTCTTTTTTCTATCTGTTTCTCTCTCTTCCTCTCTTCCTCTCTCTCTCCTTCCCTCTCACTCTTTCCCTCTCGGCTTCTGGGCAGGTTTGGAAAACTCTGAGTTGATGATGATTTTTAAACGAGTGATTGCTCACTGCTCAGCTTAGAGGGTCTCCTGCCTGAGCAGGGGGTTAGACTAGAAGACCTCAAGGGTTTCTTCCCACTCTGTTATTCCGACTCCCGATTTCCTGCACTTGACACTGTGCTTTCCATTAAAGTTTTGTCTGCCACCTTTAATGCCCCGGAGCGAGTATTTCTAGCAGCTCTATAATCACATTTCTCCTCCTTTCATCCCATGGATTGAGGTCAGGAGTCAGATTCTATTTTCTTACTGATATTCTCCAAGGGACGTCTTGGAAGACTCGGAGTTATGCCAACGTTCATAAAAATACACACCACAGGCCTTCATTATTTAAAACATAAAAGCCCTGTGTGGAACGCTCCACTGCAAGGAGAAAATAAGAAGGCTGGAAAAGAAACGTAAAGGGAAATCAAAGTTTTCGTAAACATTCGTTTAAAAGTTTGTGATAATGTGAAATGCTCCCTTTTTAAACCATGTCTTTTTCATACGCATCCCTAGAAATGAATTAAAGCTCATCACCTGACGTGAGAATTTCTGGAAGGGAAAAAAAGGATATAATTTTCCAGACAATGTCTAACTTGTTGTTGATCTCCAGGCTTTTTGCTTGCTTCCTCTCTTCTTCCAGTTGCTTTGGGTTCGTATATTGTGCTCTTTCCCCCGGTGAGTCTGGGTAACTTTCGAAGGTGAATTTGTCCACTTGGATAGCCATGCTACAATTGAAAAGAGAAAGAATGTATTGGCCAACGTTTACGGAACATATCAGAGTTTGTTGCAAAATCAAAAACCAGAAACACACACAGATGACTCTATTCATCTGGATTCAATAACTTTTTTTTATAAACATACTAACAGATGAATTTACAATACCATTAGCAGAGTTCTTCTTCAATGTACACTGCTCAAAAAAATAAAGGGAACACTTAAACAACACAATATAACTCCAAGAAAATCAAACTTCTGTGAAATCAAACTGTCCACTTAGTAAGCAACACTGATTGACAATCTATTTCACATGCTGTTGGGCACATTCAACTTTGTGCAGAACAAAGTATTCAATAGAAACATAGAAACATAGAAACATAGAAGACTGACGGCAGAAAAAGACCTCATGGTCCATCTAGTCTGCCCTTATACTATTTCCTGTATTTTATCTTACACTGGATATATGTTTATCCCAGGCATGTTTAAATTCGGTTACTGTGGATTTACCAACCACGTCTGCTGAAAGTTTGTTCCAAGGATCTACTACTCTTTCAGTAAAATAATATTTTCTCATGTTGCCTTTGATCATTCCCCCAACTAACTTCAGATTGTGTCCCCTTGTTCTTGTGTTTACTTTCCTATTAAAAACACTTCCCTCCTGAACCTTATTTAGCCCTTTAACATGTTTAAATGTTTCGATCATGTCCCCCCTTTTCCTTCTGTCCTCCAGACTATACAGATTGAGTTCATTCAGTCTTTCCTGATACGTTTTATGCTTAAGATCTTCCACCATTCTTCTAGCCCGTCTTTGGACCCGTTCAATTTTGTCAATATCTTTTTGTAGGTGAGGTCTCCAGAACTGAAGACAGTATTCCAAATGTGGTCTCACCAGCGCTCTATATAAGGGGATCACAATCTCCCTCTTCCTGCTTAGTATAATACCATCAGCAGAGTTCTTCTTCAATGTAGTTTCAAGTAAACACAATCAGGAAAGTTAAGTTTCATTTCAGCAGAGCAGACAAGCACAGAGTGGACTGAGCCACGCCCAGCCTTAAGCTTAAGCTTCAGTTTCGATTCTCTGCACAGACTTAGAATTGTTTAGCTCCCATTGGCTGACTTAGTTGCTATGCTTATTCATTGGCTGATCTTATTACCACTGGCTCTCCCATTGCCTAATTGTTATCAAACTGAACCTTGTGGGTTCAGTACAAAATCTTAACATGTTACTGTGCTCCTCAACAAATAATGCTATCATTTGTCCTTTTTGTGGCTATTCAAACAATGTGACTTCATCAACAGAAAAAGAGTCCAAGCACCTATTTGAAAACACTCCAACCCAGTCACATGACCTTTAAACCATCCTCCAGTCACATTATTATTATTATTATTATTATTATTATTATTATTATTATTATTATTATTATTATTATTATTATTTATTAGATTTGTATGCCGTCCCTCTCTGTAGACTCGGGGCGGCTCACAACACAATAAAACAGTTCATAACAAATCTAATAATTTACAATTTAAAATATTTTAAAAACCCCATTATTAAGCAGACATACATACAAACATACCATAGATAAATTGTATAGGTCCGGGGGAGATATCTCAATTCCCCCATGCCTGACGACAAAGGTGGGTTTTGAGGAGTTTACGAAAGGCAAGGAGGGTGGAGGCAATTCTAATCTCTGGGGGGAGCTGGTTCCAGAGAGTCGGGGCCGCCACAGAGAAGGCTCTTCTCCTGGGGCCCGCCAACCGACATTGTTTAGTTGACGGGACCCAGAGAAGGCCCACTCTGTGGGACCTAATTGGTCGCTGGGATTCGTAATTGTCAAGCCACTCTCACCTGGTCCCATAGCTGGCAAGCCACGCCTACCCGGTCACATGACCATCAAGCCACACCCACAAAATAAGCCCATCACTGGTCTTATCACTACTTGCGAAGGCTGGGTCAGGACACTTTACATACGATTCCCAAATAAATGACCCACACATCTGGGCTTAGGATGGCAACTGCAAACGTCCGGATTTCCATCACTAAACAATATAGTCACGTCATGTCCTGCTTTATGACCACATCACTTTGATACAGAAAGTCTGGTCTACAATTACAATTGTTAAACCGAGCACTGCAGTAAAATGAAGAAAGCACCGAGGAGGATTCCTGCAGGTGTGGTTGTGTATTACACTGTCTCTCCCCCCTCCCCCGCTAATATTGTGATTTGTTTTTATCCAGGAGTATCTGAAATTGAAGGGTTGGATTATAGACCAATTTGTCACTCTATATCTCCGAGGAACCAATCTAGATTTTGTTTTAAAGCCATTATCTAATAATTCCGCCTGACAAAAGCTGCGCTGGACATTTTCTCCTGGACATTTCATAAAGGACACCTCCCAACGATTTCTTAGCTTGTATTATAAAGTTTATTGGAGAGGATTGAAAAAGATCAGATAGTAATTGCCCTCATCTGTCATAATCTCCAAGGTGGCTGTCCGGCAGCCAAGACATTATTGCAACGCCGGTGGAAATGTGCAAGGACCTGTCAAACAATCAACTTGTATGCCTTCTGAAAAGTTAAGTCTCCTGCTATGCTTCTGAAAAGTTTGATGGTGTTCTGACCCAGCTCCCCAAACACAAGGAACCCTCTATAGTTGAAGCAACGATTCCTTTATTAGGAAAGGCAGCAGCCTCTGCAAAAAGTTTCTTTCTCGTAACAGGCTAACACATCAATTCATCTCCGCCCCCTGCCTGCCCCCTGAAGCAGTGGGAGTGATGTGCCGGGGCCTGGAGGCTGTTGGGGTCTGGATGGGTGTCAACAGACTCAAGCTCAACCCGGATAAGACGGAGTGGCTGTGGGTTCTGCCTCCCAAGGACAATGCCATATGTCCGTCCATAACCCTGGGGGGGAATTATTGACCCCCCTCAGAGAGGGTCCGCAACTTGGGCGTCCTCCTCGATCCACAGCTCACATTAGAGAAACATATTTCAGCTGTGGCGAGGGGGGCGTTTGCCCAGGTTCGCCTGGTGCACCAGTTGCAGCCCTATCTGGACCGGGACTCACTGCTCACAGTCACTCATGCCCTCATCATCTCGAGGCTCGACTACTGTAATGCTCTCTACATGGGGCTACCTTTGAAAAGTGTTCGGAAACTTCAGATTGTGCAGAATGCAGCTGCGAGAGCAATCATGGGCTTCCCAAGGCATGCCCATGTTACTCCAACACTCCGCAGTCTGCATTGGTTGCCGATCAGTTTCCGGTCACAATTCAAAGTGTTGGTTATGACCTATAAAGCCCTTCATGGCACCGGACCAGAATATCTCCGGGACCGCCTCCTACCGCACAAATCCCAGCGACCGGTTAGGTCCCACAGAGTTGGCCTTCTCTGGGTCCCGTCGACTAAACAATGTCATTTGGCGGGACCCAGGAGAAGAGCCTTTTCTGTGGCGGCCCCGACCCTCTGGAACCAGCTCCCCCCAGATATCAGAGTTGCCCCCACCCTCCTTGCCTTTCGCAAGCTCCTTAAAACCCACCTCTGTTGTCAGGCATGGGGGAATTGAACATTTTTTCTCCCTTCCCCCTAGGCTTATAGAATTTATACATGGTATGTTTGTTGGTATGATTGGTCTCTTAAATTGGGGTTTTTTAGATTACTTTTTAATATTAGATTTGTTACATTGTTTTTTATTGTTGTTAGCCGCCCCGAGTCTTCGGAGAGGGGCGGCATACAAATCTAAATAAACTAAACTATAAGCAACTGAACTTTTATCCTCAGAGCTAGTGGGGGCCTCCACTAACAGCGGTAGCTCTTCCGACCCAAGGATCGGTCCACAAATTTCCACTGTTCTCCTCTCCTCTGCGCATCAGGCACTGGACCCAGCTGTTCCTCCTCTTCGTCATCGGCCACCTCCAGACCTGGGGGCTGTTGACTCTCCATCTAAGGGCTGGTGGATGGCCCAGTCTCTCCCCATCACCCCCCCCCCCATCTCTGGCAGCTCCATCCCCTCTTCCTCCTGGGAGCTTTCAGGTTGCCCTGATGCTGACCCTAACCCCAACGCCTCTTCGTCTGATTTGGCTGCCGGAGGGGCCGGCAGCCAACGGACCACAACAGATGGTGTCTTTCCCCAGTCCCTCACTGTACTGTCAGAGCAAATTACACATGGGCACAGAAAGAACTTATAAAGGAATTGAGGGTATTTGAGTTTCAGTGAATAGTTCAGGAACGTAGACTTCCCACGGGGATATTCTGATCACCGTTCCTTGGGGAAATATAGGGGCCTGGAAATGTAGGCTTCTTCAAAACAAACATTGGATATGCTTCTTATAGAAAAATGCTAGATTATACTGATGTTAAATATACTGGTTTTTGGCTATATTAGTGTACACCATCTGTGTGCCATGAAAATCAAGGTCAGATTAGATCATCTTCATTCTTTATTTGTTTTAAATTCCAGATTATCTACAATCCTAATTTCTATAATAGCCAGAGAAACCCGAATACCCGGAAGAAAAATAACTCATATCACCTATTTTTACACCCCCAAAAAGTTTGCAATGATACACTGATGTCTTCAGTTGGCCTTCTCCGGGTCCTGTCGACTAAACAATGTCGTTTGGGTGGGACCCAGGGGAAGAGCCTTCTCTGTGATGGCCCCGACCCTCTGGAACCAACTCCCCCCAGATATCACAGTTGCCCCCACTCTCCTCGCCTTTCATAAGCTCCTTAAAACCCACCTCTGTCATCAGGCATGGGGGAACTGAGATATTCCCTTCCCCCTAGGCTTATAAAATTTATGCATGGTATGTCTGTATGTATGATTGGTTTCTTAAATTGGTTTTTTTTTACATTACTTTTAATATTAGATTTGTTCATATTGTCTTTTTACTGTTGTTAGCTGCCCCGAGTCTACGGAGAGGGGTGGCATACAAATCTAAAAAATAAATAGATAGATAGAAAGGTAGATAGAAAGATAGATAGATAGATAGATAGATAGATAGATAGATAGATAGATAGATAGATAGATAGATAGATAGATAGATAGATAGATAAATAATGGACTGGCAACATGAAGAGCAATAAAAAGGTTAAGTATCAGGGGACCTGGATTTAATTCTTGACTTCCCAAATTAAGATTACGTATCTCTCAACTAAGAGATCCTTGGTGGTTCTGCACTTCTATTAAATAGGCCCATTTGTCCTAAATTCAAATAAAGTAAAGCAAGTCTTTTCTTTGTAACAGCTACTAATTATTGTCATTAGCAGCCTGCATAAGTCCAAGCAAAATCAAACAAGCCCGACTAAAAGTCTTTCAGGGAAAAACAGAGAACACATGCAAACCTTGCTCTTCTTTGGCAAACTGCCAAGGAACGATTTGCAGGAAAATTTGCCAAACTCAAACAAGAACAAAACTGAGGCTTGAGTTACAAAGACAAGATCTGAAAATCAACGGAGTTGCTTCCTGCACTGAACCATGACATGTTCTCTTATATAGCCTATGGGAGGGGCCAATTATCCCCAAGCCTTATTCCCAAGTAGTTCTTGTCCTCCTCTGTACCTGTTCTTGTCTTTTGGCGGCTCTGCGCAAGTGCTCCTTGAGAACAGGCTCCTCCTGTTCTTCTTCCTTGCTCATGTCAGCCTCTGGAGGTTCTGGAGATGGGACAGATCTCCCCAATGGGCCTGGCTTCTGGCACCAAACCTACTCCAGACTCCAGGCCTGGCCCAGGTTCCTCACCAGCCCCCTCGCCATCCAACTCTGCTGCCAGCTTCAAAGGCCGCTGGCAGACCAAAAAGTTCACAACTTTTTCTCAGTGCCCTAGGAGAGAAACAAGACCATCTGCTGCAATGTCCTCCCTGGCAACAACTACTTCAGCTTCAACCACAACAACACAAGAGCACACAACAGATTTAAACTTAATATTAACCACTCCAAACTTGACTGTAAAAAAATACAACTTTAGTAATCGAGTTGTCGCAGCGTGGAACTCATTACCTGACTCCGTAGTGTCATCCCCTACCCCCCAAAATTTTACCCTTAGACTATCCACGATTGACCTCTCCAAATTCTTAAGAGGTCGGTAAGGGGCATACATAAGTGCACTAGCGTGCCTTCCGTCCCCTGTCCTATTGTCTCTCCTATATTTCTTTATATATCTTTTTTTCATATTCCTATATCTTTTCTTCTATTCTTTCATTGATATATTCTGCTATGAGTATATCCTCTGTAACCTTCATTATGTTTTAGACAAAATAAAATAAATAAATAAATAAATAAAAAATAAATCTGCCGCTACCTAGTATTGAACTCTCAACTCTCCGAATAGGCGGCTAGTGCCTTCAACACTAGGCCACCACTCTACTCAACCTATAGTAAGGATTATAAAAGATCATCATTCTCAAATCAGAGACTGAGGAAACATAGAAACATAGAAGTCTGACGGCAGAAAAAGACCTCATGGTCCATCTAGTCTGCCCTTATACTATTTTCTGTATTTTATCTTAGGATGGATATATGTTTATCCCAGGCATGTTTAAATTCAGTTACTGTGGATTTATCTACCACGTCTGCTGGAAGTTTGTTCCAAGGATCTACTACTCTTTCAGTAAAATAATATTTTCTCACGTTGCTTTTGATCTTTCCCCCAACTAACTTCAGATTGTGTCCCCTTGTTCTTGTGTTCACTTTCCTATTAAAAACACTTCCCTCCTGAACCTTATTTAACCCTTTAATATATTTAAATGTTTCGATCATGTCCCCCCTTTTCCTTCTGTCCTCCAGACTATACAGATTGAGTTCATTAAGTCTTTCCTGATACGTTTTATGCTTAAGACCTTCCACCATTCTTGTAGCCCGTCTTTGGACCCGTTCAATTTTGTCAATATCTTTTTGTAGGTGAGGTCTCCAGAACTGAACACAGTATTCCAAATGTGGTCTCACCAGCATTCTATATAGCGGGATCATAATCTCCCTCTTCCTGCTTGTTATACCTCTAGCTATGCAGCCAAGCATCCTACTTGCTTTCCCTACCGCCTGACTGCACTGTTCACCCATTTTGAGACTATCAGAAATCATTACCCCTAGCTAGATGGGCTAGATGGGATTCCCGATCAGTTGTATAGATTTAACTACCATTCTATAATTGCTGAATTATGTCAACCTTATGCAAGATTGTACCAAATCTTGATTCTTGGTGTCGCTGTGCTGGTGCAGTAGCTAGAATGCAGTATCTAACTATTAGATTTGTCATTATATATTGTTTTTATCATTGCTGTAAGCCGCCCCGAGTCTACGGAGAGGGGCGGCATACAAATCTAATTAATAATAATAATAATAATAATAATAATAATAATAATAATAATCCGGGGTGGTGCAGCAGGTAGAGTGCTGTACTGCAGGCCACTGAAGCTGACTTGTAGATCTGAAGGTCAGTGGTTCAAAACTCATCACCGGCTCAAGGTTGACTCAGCCTTCCATCCTTCCGAGGTGGGTAAAATGAGGACCCGGATTGTGGGGGCAATAGCCTAGTTCTGTTAAAAAAGTGCTATTGCTAACATGTTGTAAGCCGCCCTGAGTCTAAGGAGAAGGGTGGCATAAAAATCGAACGAACGAACGAACGAACGAACGAACGAACGAACGAACAAACAAACAAACAAACAAACAAACAAACAAACAAACAATAATAATAATAATTGGAATTGACAAAATAACCATTGGAATTGACAAAATCTCCATCTGTCAATTGCAAAGGGCCGCTTTACTGGGATCGGCAAAAATAATTCGCCGCTACATCACGCAGTCCTAGGTGCTTGGGAAGTGCCCGACTGGGGATGAGATATGAAATCCAGCATAGTGATCTCGTTTGCTGTGTTGTACAGTGATCCCTCGAGTTTCGCGATCTCGATCTTTACGAAACGCTATATCGCGATTTTTCCAGCCGATGACGTCACTCCCTTCCTTTCTCATCTTTCTTTCTCTCTCTCTTTCTCTATCTTGCTTCTTCCTCTCTCACACTCTCTTCCTCCCTCTCTCATCTCTTTCTTTCCTTCTCTCTCTTTCTCTATCTCTCCCCCTCTTGCTCTCGAGCGGCGGGCGGCACCCAGGGAAGGTTCCTTCGGCCGCCCAGCAGCTGATCTGCTCGGCCGCGCAGTAGCAGCAAGGAGCCGAAGATGGGGTTTCTCCTTTGCGTGGGCAACGGGGAAACCCCATCTTCGGCTCCTCGCTGCTACTGCGCTGCCGAGCAGATCAGCTGCTGGGCGGCCGAAGGAACCTTCCCTGGGTCTTCAACTCCCAGAATTCCCCGCCGCCCACGCAAAGGGGAAACCCCGATCGTGCACCGAGCGGCGGACAAGCGGCGGCCGGACAAGCGGCGGACAAGCGGCGGCCGGAAAAGCGGCGGGCAGACAAGCGGCGGACAAGCGGCAGGCGGAAAAGCGGCGGGAGGAAAAGCAGCGGACAAGCGGCGGGCGGACAAGCGGTGGACAAGCGGCCGGTGGAAAAGCGGCGGGCGGAAAAGCGGCGGGCGGAAAAGCGGCGGGCGGAAAAGCGGCGGGCGGAAAAGCGGCGGGCGGAAAAGCGGCCGGCAGGCAGGCGGCTCCTCAGCTGCTGGGCGGCGGAAGGAACCTTCCCTGGGTCTTCCCAGGTGCGGAAGTAAAAACACCATCTGCGCATGCGCGGCCATGGAAAAAAGGAGCGGGCATGCGCAGATGGTGTTTTTACTTCCGCACCACTACATTGCGAAAAATCGAGTATCGCGAGGGGTCTTGGAACGTAACCCTCGCGATACTCGAGGGATCACTGTACTGACATAATAATAATAAATAATTACAGACTAATTCTGCCAACTGCCAGCAGTTTGATTCTGACCAGCTCAAGGTTAATTCAGCCTTCCATCTTTCTGATGTCAGTAACAAGAGGATCCAGACTACTGGGGGCAATAGTAGACTGCTCCGAGAAGGCTATAAAGCCCTATGAAGTGGTATGTAAGTGCTATTGCTACTGCTTGGTCCATTTCATCCACAGTTTTGGCATTTTTATCCTCAAAATTACAAAGAATGTGTTCGTGGTAGACACAGAATGATTCCACTAATTTCTGGATCATCATGTCTCAATTAATTATGAAGGAATCACGATCTCATCACGATGATTCAAATTTGCCTAAAGGTCTGCTTATAAAAACTGTTAGCAACATTGTAAAACCACCAGTTATGAAATTTGTCTTCCTGCAGTGAAGATAATAATTCAAGTTTTAGTTATTACAACCCGAAGCCAGCATTTAAGCAGAAATCAAAAGTAAAACCCTTCGTCAGTATAGACACAAATACCAGGGATATATAGCAATCCGTTTTAATTCTTAAACTTTACAATGGATTGCCTGTAAAAGCTTTAATGTTAATGGGGGGGGAGGGATTTAAAAAAATTAAAATCTAAACTAATGCTGCAAATAATAGTCCTTGACTTACAACCACAGTTGGAACTGGAACTTTGCTCCCTGACTGAGGTGGTTGCAAAATAAGTTGTACCTTATTTTACAATGGTTCTTACGTGAATCACATGATAATTAAATAAAGCTAGCTTCTCCCACTAACTTTGCTTATCAGAAGACCCCCAGGGAAGGTTAGAAATGGCAATCAAATGGGATAATGCTGTGATTGTCATATTTTATTATAATAATAATAATTAATAATTTATTAGATTTGTATGCCGCCCCTCTCCGAAGACTCGGGGCGGCTTACAACATGTTAGCAATAGCACTTTTTAACAGAGCCAGTCTATATATACATGTCAGTTGCCAATCACCACAATTTTTAATCACATGACTCCATGGCTGCTATAATAGTCATTTGCCCTGATTCGCCTGGTGCACCAGTTGCGGCCCTATTTGGACAGGGAGTCATTGCTCACAGTCGCTCATCACATCGAGGTTCGATTACTGCAACGCTCTCTACATGGGGCTACCTTTAAAAAGTGTTTGGAAACTTCAGATCATGCAGAATGCAGCCGCGAGAGCCATTGTGGGGCTTCCTAGATTCACCCACGTCTCTGCAACACTCCATGTCCTGCATTGGCTGCTGATCACAATTCAAAGTGTTGGTTATGACCTTTAAAGCCCTACAAGGCATCGGACCAGAGTATCTCCGGAACCGCCTGCTACCACACGAATCCCAGTGACCGATAAAGTCCCACAGAGTTGGCCTTCTCCGGGTCCCGTCGACTAAACAATGTCGTTTGGCGGGCCCCAGGGGAAGAGCCCTCACTGTGGCGGCCCCAGCCCTCTGGAATCAACTCCCCTTGGAGATTAGAACTGCCCCCACCCTCCTTGTCTTTCGTACATTACTCAAGACCCATCTATACCGCCAGGCAAGGGGGAGTTGAGACACCTTTTCCCCCAGGCTTTTTTATATTTATGTTTGGATATGTCTGTGTTGTTTGTTTTTTAAATATGATAGGGTTTTTATGTGCTTTAATATTAGATTTGTTTTCGCTAGAATATTGTTTTTATTGTTGCTGTGAGCCGCCCCGAGTCTTCGGAGAGGGGCGGCATACAAATCTTAATAGATTGAATTGAATTGAAGTGACTTTTTCCAGCACCATCATTAACTTCAGTTGTTACAGTTGCCCTAAAGGTTTTGTTGGATAAATTGTAATGGTTACAATTCATTTGTATTCTTGCTGATTAACATGGCTTATATCCTTTAAGCCACTTTTCATCTACCAAGATAATATTTCATTAAAAAGAGGTGATTCTTTATTGTTTCAGTCACCCAGCCTCAAGGGGTCCTTGTTCTTCGTTTAAGAGTACACAAAGGAAAGGTTTCATTTATTCTGCTGCTGATTAATTTTGTTCTGATTTATTTATGCCTATTAGTCCTGTTGCTACATCACTAATAATAACGATGTTTCAGAGGTCTGCCCAAGTGTAAAACCTGGAATTTTGGATTTCAGTAATACAGTGATACCTTTTCTTACAAACTTAATTGGTTCCGGGACGAGGTTCTTAAGGTGAAAAGTTTGTAAGACAAAACAATGTTTCCTATAGGAATCAATGGAAAAGCGATTAATGCGTGCAAGCCCAAAATTCACCCCTTTTGCCAGCCGAAGTGCCCGTTTTTGCGCTGCTGGGATTCCCCTGAGGATCCCCTCCATGGGAAACCCCACCTCCGGACTTCTGTGTTTTTGCGATGCTGCAGGGGAATCCCAGCATCACAAAACTGAGTGCTTTGCTGGCAACAGAAGTCCGGAGGTGGGGTTTCCCAGCGAAGGGAGCATCAGTGAAATCGCAGCATCACAAAAACACCGAAACCCCACCTCCGGACCCTTGTGTTTTTGCGATGCTGCAATTTCACTGAGGCTCCCCTCACTGGGAAACCCCACCTCTTCCATTGCCAGCGAAGCGCCCATTTTTGCGCTGCTGGGATTCCCCTGCAGCATCACAAAAACACGGAAGTCCGGAGGTGGAGTTTCCCATGGAGGGGAGCCTCAGGGGAATCCCAGCAGCGCAAAAACGGGTGCTTCACTGGCAACAGAAGTCCGGAGGCTGGGCATCCCAGCGGCAGCGATGGGTTTGTAAGGTGAAAATAGTTTAAGAAGAGGCAAAAAAATCTTAAACCCCGGGTTTGTATCTCGAAAAGTTTGTATGACGAGGCGTTTGTAAGATGAGGTATTACTGTATATCATCATTTCTTTTTTTAAAGAAGACCTAGAATGGATTGGGTCTGACACCTTACTGAAAAGAGTACGATCACAATATGTTGTTATTTCTTTCATCTTGAAGGCCTACATGCCACTTGGGGACTTAAGATACATAGCACTTATTTATTTATTTTTATTTATTTATTAGATTTGTATGCTGCCCCTCTCCGTAGACTCGGGGCGGCTAACAACAATAATGAAACAACATGTAACAAATCTAATATTTAAAATAATTTTAAAAACCCTTATTTAAAAACCAAACATACACGCAAACCTACCATGTATAAATTGTATAGGCCTAGGGGGAAGGGAATATCTCAGTTCCCCCATGCCTGACGACAAAGGTGGGTTTTAAGGAGCTTACGAAAGGCGAGGAGGGTGGGGGCAATTCTGATCTCTGGGGGAAGTTGGTTCCAGAGGGTCGGGGCCGCCACAGAGAAGGCTCTTCCCCTGGGTCCCGCCAAACGACATTGTTTAGTCGACAGGACCCGGAGAAGGCCAACTCTGTGGGACCTAACTGGTCGCTGGGATTCATGCGGCAGAAGGCAGTCCCGGAGATATTCTGGTCCGATGCCATAAACTTACCTATCTTAAGGTTCTGTTTCAATTATTGGATAATGAGCTGCTATATGCAGTGCTCTGCTGAATTAACTAGAGAATAGCAGGCTCCTCTTGAGATCTCCAACCTCCAGCTGGCTGAGAAGCTCTAGGAATTGAAGTCCACAAGTCTTGAAGTTGCCAAGGTTGGAGACTCCTGCTTTAAAACTTTCAGTGATATTTCTCATTATGTTATCAGTAAAGTCCTTCCAATTTGTCTATTTGTATTTGGTTCTGGCCCCAGAACTACTTTAAGGATATATAGTGGCGCAGCGGTTACAGTGCAGTACTGCAAGCTACTTCTGCTGATCGCCGGCTGCCTGCAGTTTGGCAGATCGAATCTCACCATTGGCTTAAGGTTGACTCAGATTTCCATCCAAAAATGGGCCATGGGGGAACGCCATACCACCATCTCCGCACTCCCTCATATATGAGTGCACAACCTCCCACATATATTTATTTATTATTTATTTATTTAGTCCAATACATAATACACATTGAAGAGAACAGATATGTAGTAATATAACTAAAGAAATGAATAGAAGAAAAGATATAAAAGTATAGGTGAACAAATTTGAAAGGAAGAAAAGATAAATGAGATAAGGAGAGACAATTGGACAGGGGACGGAAGGCACACTGGTATTGTATTGTATTGTATTGTATTTATTAGATTTGTATGCCGCCCCTCTCCGAAGACTCGGGGCGGCTAACAACAATAAAAAAGACAATGGAAACAAATCTAATGTTAAAAATAATCATACAAACAAGCATACCATGTATAAATTCTATAAGCCTAGGGGGAAGGAAAATTTCAATTCCCCCATGCCTGACGACAGAGGTGGGTTTTAAGGAGCTTGTGAAAGGCAAGGAGGGTGGGGGCAACTCTGATATCTGGGGGGAGCTGGTTCCAGAGGGTCGGGGCCGCCACAGAGAAGGCTCTTCTCCTGGGTCCCGCCAAACGACATTGTTTAGTCGACGGGACCCAGAGAAGGCCGACTCTGTGGGACCTAACCGGTCACTGGGATTCGTGCGGCAGAAGGCGGTCCCGGAGATATTCTGGTCCGATGCCATGAAGGGCTTTATAGGTCATAACCAACACTTTGAATTGTGACCGGAAATTGATCGGCAACCAATGCAGACTGCGGAGTGTTGGTGTAACATGGGCATACCTTGGGAAGCCCATGATTGCTCTTGCAGCTGCATTCTTATGGTGCACTTATGCACGCCCCTTACTGACCTATAAGGAATCTGGAGAGGTCAATCGTGGATAGTCTAAGGGAAAAATGTTGGGGGTTAGGGATTGTCACTACTGAGTCAGGTAATGAGTTCCACGCTTCGACAACCCGATTACTAAAGTCATATTTTTTACAGTCAAGTTTGGAGCGGTTAATATTAAGTTTGAATCTGTTACATGCTCTTATGCTGTTGCGGTTGAAGCTGAAGTAGTCATTGACAGGTAGAACGTTGCAGCATATGATCTTGTGGGCAATACTTAGATTGTGTTTTAGACGTCGTAGTTCTATATACACATTCGTGTGCATCTCCTGTGTGTGTGTCCCTGCCCTCCACACGGCAAATACCCAAAAATCAGCCAGCCAGTGGGAGGAAGCGTGCATGTTCTGTGGCATTGGACCAGATTACCTCCGGAACCGCCTGCTACCGCACGAATCCCAGCGACCGATAAGGTCCCACAGAGTTGGCCTTCTCCGGGTCCCGTTGACTAAACAATGTCGTTTGGCGGGCCCCAAGGGAAGAGCCTTCTCTGTGGTGGCCCCTGCCCTCTGGAACCAACTCCCCCCGGAGATTAGAACTGCCCCCACCCTCCCTGTCTTTTGTAAACTACTCAAGACTCACTTATGCTGCCAGGCATGGGTGAGTTAAGATATTCCTTCCCCCTAGGCCATTACAAGTTATGCATGGTATGTTTGTGTGTATGTTTGGTTTTATAATAAGGGGTTTTAGTTGTTTTATTAATTGGATTGTTGCATGCTGTTTTTATCATTGTTGTTAGCCGCCCGAGTCTGTGGATAAATAAATTAAATAAATAAATAAATGTGTGATGGAGCTCAGCTGGACAGTGGCTAGCGTGCCCAAAGAGAGGACTCTGCATGCCAGCTGTGGCCTACGTGCCATAGGTTTGCCACCATAGAACTATAACACCCACACTTTCACATGCACTAACCAGAAACAAAATCTACCCCACGTTTAAGCAAAAACCACAGCATTAGTTAAAATTTGCGGTTTACTGCTGATCTGTCGTTTTTGCTATATTTAACAGGCGGAATATTTAACACAGCTTAAAAATAGTAGCTTCTATGGGAAAGCTTCCCAATTAGTAGCATTTGCCACAATAACCTTTCTCAGAATAAATGCTATGTGTAAAGCTGATAGAGTTACTATAGCAACTAAAGGCAATTTCAAGTCACCATTAATGAGAAATGCAGTATTGGTGTCACAGAAGAAATTGGATGCTGTTGTTAGCTGCCACTATTTAAAGAACGTGATACTTTCGTTCTATTCCAAGGAGCAGCAGAGAGTAAGGGAGCTGGGAAAGATTGCTTTACATCTTTATAACAATCACGCTGGATGATCCAAAAGGAACGACATTAGGTCCTTAAGTTGAAGATGAGAAAATTTTCAATTTCCAGGGGTATCTTGAGTTGGTCTGTAGCCTCTGTGTCACATGTGCGCACACAATAGAACCAGGAATAAGCAATCTCAGAGCTAGTGATTGCTAGAGGTAGGAATAGAATAGAATATAATTCCTTATTGGCCAAGTGTGATTGGACACACAAGGAATTAGTCTTTGGTGCATATTTGGTGAGTCTTCGGAGAGGGACGGCATACAAATCTAATAAATTATTATTAATTACTATTATTATATGCTCTCAGTGTACATAAAAGAAAATATAGATTTGTCAAAAGATTTGCGAGAGCTATTATGGGCCTTCCTAAATATGTCCATGTCACACCAACACTCCGCAGTCTGCATTGGTTGCCGATCGGTTTCTGGTCACAATTCAAAGTGTTGGTTATGACCTATAAAGCCCTTCATGGCATCCGACCAGAATATCTCAGGGACCGCCTTCTGCCACACAAATCCCAGCGACCAGTTAGGTCCCACAGAGCTGGCCTTCCCCGGGTCCCGTCAACTAAACAATGTCGTTTGGCGGGACCCAGGGGAAGAGCCTTCTCTGTGGCGGCCCCGACCCTCTGGAACCAACTCCCCCCAGATATCAGAGTTGCCTCCACCCTCCTTGCCTTTCGTAAGCTCCTTAAAACCCACCTCTGTCGTCAGGCATGGGGGAACTGAGATATTCCCTTCCCCCTAGGCTTATAAAATTTATGCATGGTATGTCTGTATGTATGATTGGTGTATACTTCTGGAGGACAGAAGGAAAAGGGGGGTCATGATCGAAACATTTAAATATGTTAAAGGGTTAAATAAGGTCCAGGAGGGAAGTGTTTTTAATAGGAAAGTGAACACAAGAACAAGGGGACACAATCTGAAGTTAGTTGGGGGAAAGATCAAAAGCAACATGAGAAAATATTATTTGACTGAAAGAGTAGTAGATGCTTGGAACAAACTTCCAGCAGACGTGGTAGATAAATCCACAGTAACTGAATTTAAACTTGCCTGGGATAAACATACGTATATCCATCCTAAGATAAAATACAGAAAATAGTATAAGGGCAGACTAGATGGACCAGGAGGTCTTTTTCTGCCGTCAGACTTCTATGTTTCTTAAATTGGGGTTTTTTACATTACTTTTAATATTAGATTTGTTCATATTGTCTTTTTACTGTTGTTAGCCGCCCCGAGCATACAAATCTAATAAATACAATACAATACAATACATGTGGTACAACACTTAATAATTGTCATAGGGGTCAAATAAGCAATGAAGAAACAATGAACATTAATAAAAATCTTAAGATACAAGCAACAAGTTACAGTCATACAGTCCTAAGTGGGAGGAAAAGGGTGATAGTAATGATGAGAAAAAACTAGTAGAAATAGAAGTGCAGACTTAGTAAAAAGTTTGAATTATTTGTTTAGTAGAGTAATGGGTGTTCGGGGGGAAAACGTTCTTGTGTCTAGTTGTCTTGGTGTGCAGTGCTCTGTAGCGTCAGAGGTAGGAATACGATACACAAACACGATAATTCAGGAGTCCTTTCCCTCTGGCCTATACCCATCCCTCCCTAAAATTGTTTGTGTTGGTGTGTGAATTTTTAGAGAATTTTTAAATTGTCTCTGAAAGTAGCATGTAGCTTGCTGTCAAGCATGAGAAGAGAGAACAATGTTCCATTTTCACAATTCATCTGACACACTTTCCAATTAAAAATCATCTGTACTGTATTTTTTTAAAAAGATACAAGTAGTCTTTGACTTACAACCATTCATTTAGTGACCATTCGCAATTACAACGGCATTGGGGGCGATCCTTTTTCACACTTCTGACGTTTGCAGCATAACCACGGTCACCTGATATATATCTGGATGCTTAGCAATTGGCTCATGTTTATGACTGATGCACCGTCCATGAGGGGTGGGTGGGTGGATTTCATATGATCCTTTTTTGCAATCTTCATGCAAGCAAATGGGGAAACCAGATTCCTTTAACAATTGTTTTACTACCGTGTTTTCCCCAAAATAGGACCGGAGTTTATATTTATTGTTGGTCTTATTTGTGGGGGAAATATGGTTCTAAATGCATCCCTCTGGCTGAAGATCTTAGCTGGGGCTTATTTTGGGGGTAGGGCTTAAATTATGAGCATCAGGAAAAGTAATACTAGGGAATGGAATGGAATAGAATAGAATAAAACAGAACAGAACAACAGAACAGAACAGAATTAGAATAACAGAGTAGGAAGGGACCTTGGAGGTCTTCTAGTCCAACTCCCTGCTTAGGCAGTGTTGTGGTTACCTCTGGCCCAGCTCCTGCTCCAAGGACTGTGGATGTGGGGGAGACATCCACATGCCGCAGGCCTGTTTTGCTCCTGGTGGAATCTGATGATGAAGGCTCCTCTGACCAAGAAGACATGAGTGACAGGGAGGAGGAGAGTGTGGCAGACAGCTCAGAAGGAGATCAATTATCTGTCTCCTCCTTGGATTCGGAATAAGAGTTAATGATACAGCCACGCATGCGGAGAGCGATGCATAGGCAGCAACAACTGAGAGATTATTATCAAAGAAAATGAGGCCACCTGTGGTTGGGTGGGGCTGTGGTCATTAGTGAGGCTGCTATATAGAGCAGCCTGTGGGTTTGGCCATTGTGCAGGATTATCTGATCGTTGTGTTTCGTGACTGCTTTACTGACTTCAACCTTGGTGTGCTGATTTTCCCCCGCTTTGAAACTAAACCAGAGCAAAGTGTGTTTCACTTTGTGAAAGAAGAAGGACTGTGAATTGCCTCACAGCTGCAAGATAAGTATCACAGAACTGATAAGGGACTTGTACAAATTACCAGTTGGTTTGGAGACGAGTGCTCTTTGCTATACAAAAAGAGGGCTTAGTTTATTTGAATTTTTGCTATAAAGAACATTGTTTTGAATTTTCAAACGTGTGTGTGTCTGAAATTGGTATCTGTGAATTTTTGGGAGGATTCTACCAGAGAGCTCGACAGAACAGGCAGGTAACCCTACACTGCTTCAGACAAATGGTGATCCAACATCTTCTTAAAAACTTCCAGTGTTGGAGCATTTACAACTTCTGGAGGCAAGCTGTTCCACTGATTAACTGTCAGGAAATTTAGTTCTACGTTGCTTTTCTCCTTGTTCAGTTTCCACCCATTGCTTCCTTTCCTGCCCCGAGATACTTTGGAGAACAGTTTGACCTCCCTCTTCTTTGTGGCAGCCCCTGAGATATTGGAAGGCTGCTATAATGCCTCCCATGGTCCTTCTTTCCATCAAACTAGCCGTACCCAGTTCCTGCAACCGTTCTTCATATGTTTTAGCCTCCAGGCCCTTAATCATTTTTGCTGCTCTTCTCTGCACCATTTCTAGAGTCTCAACATCCTTTTGACATTGCGGTGATCAAAACTGAATGCAGTATTCCACATGTGGCCTTACCAAGGCCTTATAAAGTGGTATTAACACTTAGAAACATAGAAACATAGAAGTCTGACGGCAGAAAAAGACCTCATGGTCCAACTAGTCTGCCCTTATACCAGTGGTCCCCAACGTTTTTTCCACCAGGGACCAGTTTCAGCAAGGCAATTTTTCTATGGCCCGGTGGGGGCGGAAAGGGGTGTGGTTGGGGGCGGGATTAAGCATGGGGGTGCTGGTCCTTCCCGCCCCTCTTTCCCGCCATCGCCCTGTGGCCGGCAGAACCTGCCTCCCAAACCCTCTTGCGCTGGAGGGAGGGGGTCAGGCCGGCCCTCTCCCCCCAGCCAAAAACGCAAAGGCGTGCCACGGCAGAAGCCAAAAGAGGCTTGAGCCTCCCGGTCCTTCCCGCCCCTCTGTCCCGTCCATCGCCCTGTGGCCGGCAGAACCTGCCTCCCGAGGCCCCTTTCCCAGCGGGAGATGAAGCACTGGAGGGAGGGGCGGCGGCAGGAGGACTGGCAGCTGCTGACTCCACGGACCGGTGCAACATGCCCCGCGGCCCGGTACTGGTCCGCGGCCCGGTGGTTGGGGACCCCTGCCTTATACTATTTCCTGTATTTTTATCTTAGGATGGATATATGTTTATCCCAGGCATGTTTAAATTCAGTTACTGTGGATTTATCTACCACGTCTGCTGGAAGTTTGTTCCAAGGATCTACTACTCTTTCAGTAAAATAATATTTTCTCATGTTGCTTTTGATCTTTCCCCCAACTAACTTCACAGATTGTGTCCCCTTGTTCTTGTGTTCACTTTCCTATTAACTTCACGTGATCTTGATTCTCTTCCTCTGTTAATGCAGCCTAGAACTGTGTTGGATTTTTTGGCAGCTGCTGCATACGGCTGGCTCATATTTCAATGGTTGTCCACTAGGACTCCAAGATCCCTCTCACAGTTACTACTGTTGAGCAAGGTACCACATATACTGTACCTGTGTGTTTCGTTTTTCTTGCCTTAAAGGTAGAACCTTACCTTTTTCACCACTGAATTTCATTTTGTTGGATCGCACCCAATGTTCAAGTCTGTCAAGATCCTTCTGTATCTTGAGTCTACTTCCTGGAGCGTTTGCTATTCCTGCCAGTTTATTTTCCAGTTGGGTGTTACTTTCAGGGAAAGCACAGTAATTAACAACTCTAGTGATGTGGCAAGAAAGGTCATGAAATGGGCCAAAATCCACAGGACTGTCTTGCTTAACAAAAGGTATTTTGGGTTCAATTGTGATCGTAAGTGGAGAACTACCTTTATTTTGTACTCTAGGAAAACACATCAGCTGTTTTCCTACATATACACTCCAAGACCAGGGAAGTCTTAAAAGAGACCTCGGAGTCTTGGTAGACAATCAACTAAACATGAGCCAACAATGTGCAGCAGCAGCTAAAAAAGCCAACGCAATCCTAAGCTGCATCAACAGGGGAATACACTCCAAGACCAGGGAAGTCTTAATACCACTCTACTATGCCCTGGTCAGACCACACCTGGAGTACTGTATTCAGTTCTGGTCACCCCACTTCAAAAGAGACATTGAAACTCTGGAGAAGGTGCAAAAAAGAGCAACCAAGATGATTAAGGGATTGGAAACCAAGACTTACAAAGAGAGACTGAGGGAACTGGGCATGGATAGCCTAGAGGAAAGGAGGGACAGAGCGGACATGATAGTAGTCTACAAGTATACGAGGGGATGTCACAGAGAGGAGGGGATCACTTTATTCTTCAGGGCACCAGAGGGCCGGACGAAGAACAACGGCTGGAAGCTGACCAAGGAAAGATTCAACATGGAGATAAGGAGGAACCAGCAATCAACCAATGGAACAACCTACCAGCGGACGTTGTGAACTCCAACACTCTGGACATTTTTAAGAGAAGATTGAACTGCCACTTGACTGGTGTACTATAGGGTTCCTGCTTGGGCAGGGGGTTGAACTCGATGGCCTTCATGGTCCCTTTCAACTCTAACAATAAATAAATAAAATCTTAGTTTTCAAATGTTTACGTTGATGTTTCCTATTTCTTAAGCGGCTTATTGTTTAGGTGAGTTTATTATTCTCTGGGAGGTAAATTGGAAAAGCTGGTCTCCCTCTTCCCAAACTTCTGCTAATACTTTCAGAGGAGATTTGTGGCTCTATTAATGAAAAAAAGGGTCGATCTTACTGTCATAAATGATAACAAATGAATACCCGACCTGTTCTGCTGGCTGGCAAACATTTCAATTGAGAGACAAATGAAAGAAAAAAATCTCCATTAATGCGAAAGGGAGAATAAGACACTTGGAAATATGGAAATTGTAGATTTCGTAAAGGAAACAATAATAAAATAACAACTTTTTGTTTTCTTTGACATCCAGAGGCTGATTATACAGATCACCCTAAATTTTCTATAGCCAGCACATTCTTCGGTTGCCAAACTATTATAAAATTCTAACGAAAAGAGCGGCATTTAATGATATACTTCACCTCTTTTTCCTACTTTTAATCACCTTTAATTGTGCACTTTGCCTATCTTCTTCCTGGGCAGCTCCTCTTTTTTATTGCTCACCTGCTTTTGCAGTAAAAATACTCTTTTTATTGTGAGAAAGGGAAGAGGTGAGCCCATCAGGTTGCCAACAAACAGGAATGAAATCAGTGGGTTTTCAAAAAGGAAAATAACTCAATAAAACGGTTGTTGAATATGAATATGTTATCAATTTGACGTTGTCGTCGTTATCAGATAATCCAGACTATCCTAAAATGACATATGTTTCTTCTGGGGGGAGCCCTACGATATCATGAGCTCTGGCGATGCAATGGTTTGAATGCAATATTGAAGGCTGGCTCTGCCCACTGCCAGGAGTTTGATTCTGACGTGCTTGAGGTTAATCAGCCTTCTGTCTTTCCGAGGCCAATAAAAAGCCCTTCATGGCACCGGACCACATTATCTCAGGGCCCGCCTTCTGCTGCACGAATCCCAGCGACCAGTTAGGTCCCACAGAGTGGGCCTTCTCCGGGCCCCTTCAACAAAACAATGTCATTTGGCGGGGCTCAGAGGAAGAGCCTTCTCTGTGGCGGCCCCGGCCCTGTGGAACCAACTCCCCCCGGAGATTAGAATTGCCCCCACCCTCCTCGCCTTTCGTAAGCTCCTTAAAACCCACCTCTGCCGTCAGGCATGGGGGAACTGAGATATTCTTTCCCCCTAGGCCTTTACAATTTATGCATGTTATGTTTGTTTGTATGTATGTTTGGTTTTACAATAAGGGTTTTTTAGTTGTTTTAGTATTGGATTGTTACATGCTGTTTTTTATTACTGTTGTTAACCACCACCACCCCCCGAGTCTACGGAGAGGGGCGGCATACAAATCCAATCAATCAATCAATCAATAAATAAATAAATAGAGGACCCAGATTGGTGGGGGCAACAGACTGGCATTGTAAACTGCCCAGTGTGTCGCAAAACACTGTGTAGCAATGTATAAAACTTAAGTGCTATTGCTATAACATAACTCCGTTAAGCTCAACTGCATTATTTATTTAACTCTTATGGTTTTTGCAAATAAGATGGCGCATATATCAAGGTGGCAAACATATCCAACATCCCTTCCTCCTCCGATTTTCTTCATGACAACCACCCTGTGAGGTGGGTTGCGCTGAGAGAGAGAGAGAGATTGGCTCAAGGTCACCCAGATGGCTTTCATGGCCAAGGCAAGACTTGAACTTATGGTTTCGTGTTTTCCAGTCTGGTGCTTTAATCACTAGACCAAACTGTCTCTCACTGTTCTTAAATTTTTTTTTCTTTCTGTTTTTTTCCCCTCCCAGTTATCTTCCATATACAGTGGTACCTCTACCTACAAATGCCTCTACTTATCAATCTAATAAATTAAATTATTATTATTATTATTATTATTATTGCAAACTTTTCTAGATAAGAACCGGGTGTTCAAGATTTTTTTTGCCTCTTCTCAAGAACCATTTTCCACTTACAAACCCGAGCCTCTGAAACTGTAACCGGAAAAGGCAGGGAGAAGCCTCCATGGGGCCTCTCTAGGAATCTCCTGGGAGGAAACAGGGCCGGAAAAGACAGGGAGAAGCCTCTGTGGGGCCTCTCTAGGAATCTCCTGGGAGGAAACAGGGCCAGAAAAGGCGGGGAGAAGCCTCTGTGAGGCCTCTCTAGGAATCTCCTGGGAGGAAACAGGGCCAGAAAAGACGGGGAGAAGCCTCCGTGGGGCCTCTCTAGGAATCTCCTGGGAGGAAACAAGGCCTCCACCCTCCCTGGGGTTTCCCCAATCACACACATTATTTGCTTTTACATTGATTCCTGTGGGAAAAATTGCTTCTTCTTACAAACTTTTCTACTTAAGAACCTGGTCACGGAACAAATTAAGTTCGTAAGTAGAGGCACCACTGTATTGTCATCCAGAGAAAAAAATGCAAAAAAAATATACATATACATATACTGATACAAAAATCAATTCAACAAAATATACTTTTCAAATTAAAATACCTGCTTCGCTATAAGGCTGGGCATACTATAAAGTGATGTACCTTGAAAAAGAGGAGAACCCAATGAAACAAGGAAGCCTGAACTTACCGCTGGCATTCTCCAGCATGCAGCACTAAATCTTCATTGTTCTTTGCACTGATCATGAGTTCGTGCTCCGTTGAGTTGAATACATCAAAGAGCAAATGGCATTGGCGAGTACTATCAAACATATGGTAGCAATAATAATTATTAAAAATACTGTACACTTTTATACAACCCATACACAAGCTACAAAATGCAGTCTTTGCACTTATTTATTTTATTCATTTGTAAGATTTATATGCTGCCCAACTCCAACTTGTTAAGGAGTGCGCAGAATCCTTGAGTTATCAAGGAAATGCACAGAGGAAACATGGGATTCCAGCTGATATCCAAGAGATATGAGTAGTTATATAGTCATACAAGAAAGATACATCTAAGTTTATAAAACAGTACAGTGATACCTTGTCTTACGAACTTAATTGGTTCTGGGACGAGGTTTGTAAGGTGAAAAGTACGTAAGATGAAACAATGTTTCCCATAGGAATCAATGGAAAAGCGATTCATGCGCGCAAGCCCAAAACTCACCCCTTTTGCCAGCTGAAGCGCCCGTTTTTGCACTGCTGGGATTCCCCTGAGGCTCCCTTCCATGGGAAACCCCAAATCTGGACCTCCGTGTTTTTGCGATACTGCAATTTCGCTGAGGCTCCCCTCGCTGGGAAACCCCACCTCTGAACTTCCGTTGCCAGTGAAGCACCCATTTCTGCGCTGCTGGGATTTCCCTGCAACATTGCAAAAACACGGAAGTCCAGAGGTGGGGTTTCCCATGGAGGGGAGCCTCAGGGGAATCCCAGCAGCGCAAAAACGGGTGCTTCGCTGGCAACGGAAGTCTGGAGGTGGGGTTTCCCAGCGAGGGGAGCCTTCAGCTGGCAACAGAAGTCCTGAGGCGGGGCATCCCAGTGGGTTGGTAAGATGAAAATAGTTCGGAAGAGGCAAAAAATCTTAAACCCCGGGTTCGTATCTTGAAAAGTTTGTATGACGAGAGGTTCATAAGACAAGGTATCACTGTATTTACTTTAGAAATAGCATAGTCAACATAAACAGTCCAGTCATTCACATTAAAATCAGTCAATAACTCTCAATACAATAATAATATTACACGCCTATAGACACAACTTACCTTGTTGCAGGCAAAGTACTGACACGTGTGAAGAACACAGATGGCTCAACTTCCACATGAAGTCCCAGGGACATGTTCCTATAATATCCATCAATATGTCCGGGGCCTCCTGAATATCTAAAATTCAAGATGGCTTCCAGCGTCTAAAAATAGAATAGTTACATTATTAAATCCCATTTTTCCTGCCATGGTTCTGTTTAGTCGTAAATTGTTCAGGCAGCTTCAAATGCTTAGCCCAAAGACGTGTCTAATTACCTGTATAACATGATAGACACATCATCAACTGTACAATTTCAACATTAAATGTATACTACACAACCTGTAGGAAATGACTAGGCTGAGGGTGGGATCAAATTCATTAGTCTTGAGTTTCTTCCCGCCCACAAGAGATCTAAGTCCAGACCACCTTCACTTCCGTTAATATCTACTGCCAATTTCCTTTGGCTGTTAGTAGTTCAGGTACTTGTGACTTCCGGCTGGCATGATTATTTATATTTATATTTATATTTATATTTATATTTATATTTATATTTATATTTATATTTATATTTATATTTATATTTATATTTATATTTATATTTATATTTATATTTATATTTATATTTATATTTATATTTATATTTATATTTATATTTATATGTTCATTTGCAGCATATATATATATGTATATGTATATGTATACAGTGATCCCCCGCTCGTTGCGAGGGTTCCGTTCCAGGACCCCCCCGCAACGAGCGGGTTTTCGCGAAGTAGCGCTGCGGAAGTAAAAACACCATCTGCGCATGTGCAGATGGTGTTTTAAACTTCCGCAGCGCTAGCGAGGAGCCGAAGATTGGGGGGTGGCGCGGCTATTTTAAAACATCGCCGCCGACATGGGGGGCTCGCTAGCACCCCCCCGAACCCCCAACCCGGGTTTGGGGGGGTGCTAGCAAGCCCCCCATGACGGCGACGATGTTTTAAAAGAGCCGCGCCGCCCCCAATCTTCGGCTCCTCAGCGTCGAGCGAGCGAGCGAAGCCAAGCCGGCAGCAATGTCGCCGCCGCTGCAGCCAACGCGCGCTACGATCTTCCGGGCCAGCCAGGCTCAGCGGATCAAGCCCGGCTCCTCTCGGCCCAGCATCCCGGGCCAAGCGACTGCCTTCCGTGACTGAGCCTGGCTGGCCCGGAAGATCGTAGCGCGTGTTGGCTGCAGCGGCGGCGACATTGCTGCCGGCTTGGCTTCGCTCGCCGCGCCGCCCCCAATCTTCGGCTCCTCAGCGGCGAGCGAGCGAAGCCAAGCCGGCAGCAATGTCGCCACCGCTGCAGCCAACGCGCGCTACGATCTTCCGGGCCAGCCAGGCTCAGCGGATCAAGCCCGGCTCCTCTCGGCCCAGCATCCCGGGCCAAGCGACTGCCTTCCGTGACTGAGCCTGGCTGGCCCGGAAGATCGTAGCGCGCGTTGGCTGCAGCGGTGGCAACATTGCTGCCGGCTTGGCTTCGCTCGCCGCGCCGCCCCCCAATCTTCGGCTCCTCAGCGGCGAGCGAGCGAAGCCAACCCGGCAGCAATGTCGCCACCGCTGCAGCCAACGCGTGCTACGATCTTCCGGGCCAGCCAGGCTCAGCGGATCAAGCCCGGCTCCTCTCGGCCCAGCATCCCGGGCCAAGCGACTGCCTTCCGTGACTGAGCCTGGCTGGCCCGGAAGATCGTAGCGCGCGTTGGCTGCAGCGGTGGCGACATTGCTGCTGGCTTGGCTTCGCTCGCCGCGCCGCCCCCCAATCTTCGGCTCCTCAGCGGCGAGTGAGCGAAGCCAAGCCGGCAGCAATGTCGCCACCGCTGCAGCCAACGCGCGCTACGATCTTCCGGGCCAGCCAGGCTCAGCGGATCAAGCCCGGCTCCTCTCGGCCCAGCATCCCGGGCCAAGCGACTGCCTTCCGTGACTGAGTCTGGCTGGCCCGGAAGATCGTAGCGCGCGTTGGCTGCAGCGGTGGCGACATTGCTGCCGGCTTGGCTTCGCTCGCCGCGCCGCCCCCCAATCTTCGGCTCCTCAGCGGCGAGCGAGCGAAGCCAAGCCGGCAGCAATGTCGCTACCGCTGCAGCCAACGCGCGCAAGATCTTCCAGGCCAGCCAGGCTCAGCGGATCAAGCCCGGCTCCTCTCGGCCCAGCATCCCGGGCCAAGCGACTGCCTTCCGTGACTGAGCCTGGCTGGCCCGGAAGATCGTAGCGCGCGTTGGCTGCAGCGGTGGCGACATTGCTGCCGGCTTGGCTTCGCTCACCGCGCCGCCCCCCAATCTTTGGCTCCTCAGCGGCGAGCGAGCGAAGCCAAGCCGGCAGCAATGTCGCCACCGCTGCAGCCAACGCGCGCTACGATCTTCCGGGCCAGCCAGGCTCAGCGGATCAAGCCCGGCTCCTCTCGGCCCAGCATCCCGGGCCAAGCGACTGCCTTCCGTGACTGAGCCTGGCTGGCCCGGAAGATCGTAGCGCGCGTTGGCTGCAGTGGCGGCGACATTGCTGCCGGCTTGGCTTCGCTCGCTGCTGCAGCCAACGCGCGCTACGATCTTCCGGGCCAGCCAGGCTCAGTCACAGAAGGCAGCTGCTTGGCCCGGGATGCTGGGCCGAAAGGAGCCGGGCTTGAAGATCGCAGCGCGCGTTGGCTGCGGTGGCGAGGGCTTGCGATGGAGGGTGGAGGAAGCGGCCATGGGAGGGCGAGCTGCCTCAGGGAGGAGGATCGGGCGGGACCAGGTGGGGGCTGGAATTTCTCCGCCAGGGCGAAGGGCGGGCGAGCGGCGAAGGGCGGGCGAGCGGGTGCTGGGGAGAGCTTCTCGCCCTCCCGCCAGCAAGAGGGGGAGCGAACGGCGTGGGCAGGCGAAGGGCGGGCGAGCGTCAGCGAGGAGTTTGCGTGGGCGGTGGGGAAACTCCTCGCTGATGCCAGCAAGAGGGGGAAGACACAGGGAAGCCGCCCAGCAGCTGATCTCCCGGTTGCCATCTACGCATGCGTGCCCATAGAAAAAAAAAAGGGCACGCATGCGTAGATGGTATTTTGACTTCCGGGTTGAAAAATCGCGAAGTACCCTGTTCGCAATGGTCGGGGACGCAATAAACGGGGGATCACTGTATATATATATGTGTGTGTGTGTGTTTTCGTAGATTATATATATATATATACGTTCATTTGCAGCAACTTCAAGATCAACCTATCAACATGCAGCTGCTCGTCAAAAGATCTCTACTTATGGCGGTAAAGTGTCATGGGATCAGGTGATCTCCCCTGTGGTTTTCCCAGCCAGCTTTCGATGGGGGGGGGAGCCAAATTCACTGAACAAATGCACTGATTCTCGTAAGAACTAGAGCAAAATACAGTGGTCCCTCTACTTATGAACCCAATTCATTCCGTGACCAGGTTCTTAAGTAGAGAAGTTTGTAAGAAGAAGCAATTTTCCCCCTAGGAATCAATGTAAAAGCAAATAATGTATGTGACTGGGGAAACCACAGGGAGGGTGGAGGCCCTGTTTTCTCCCAGGAGATTCCTAGAGAGGCCCCACGGAGGCTTCTCCCTGTCTTTTCCAGCCCTATTTCCTCCCAGGAGATTCCTAGAGAGGCTCCACAGAGGCTTCTCCCCACCTTTTCCGGCCCTGTTTCCTCCCAGGAGATTTCTAGAGAGGCCTCACGGTCACGGAGGCTTCTCCCCGCCTTTTCCGGCCCTGTTTCCTCCCGGGAGATTCCTAGAGAGGCCCCACAGAGGCTTCTCCCTGCCTTTTCCGGTTACAGTTTCGGAGGCTTGGGTTTGTAAGTGGAAAATGGTTCTTGAGAAGAGGCAAAAAAAGTCTTGAACACCCGGTTCTTATCAAGAAAGGTTCGTAAGTAGAGGCGTTCTTAGGTAGAGGTACCACCGTAAGGTCATATGATAGAACACCTCTAACAACCATCTTGCTTAGCAACAGAAATTCTGGTCTCAATTGTAGTTCTAGGTTAAGGACTTCCTGTACTTAATGGATCCATTTTCCTTTTAGTCAGCTTGTAAGTGATATTCATTTTGGAAACGCTTCAAGAAAAATGCACAACAAGGAAAAAGAATCCACAAATATATGGAGATCCAGATGAAATCTGTTATCTGTCAGCTGGATGTCTGTGTTTCCCGTAATCTATCTGTTGGGTGAAAGGCGCTTTGGATTCTAAAACCCAAACAAAATAAAATATTGGATAGGATTTTTATTTTTTTTAGAATGGCATTTTTAATTAATTTAATGTATACATTGTTATAAGCCAGCCAAAACTTGTGGAATTGAGAATATAAATTATGTACTGTATTGTAAATATTAATTAGTTAATTACACTTGACTTCAGATGCTTTGATTACAATTATTATCATCACTTCCTGCACTTTAGATGTCTAATTGCACTTTTGTAATTGCTCACTTTGGATCATATTGGCTGGGGATGATGGGATTCTTAAAGAGTACAAAGTTGAAGAAAACTGCCTTCTTCATCAATATATCTTCAAGACATTGCTGGGGTATTGATGAAGGTGTTTATCTACCTACCTACCTACCTACCTACCGACCGACATATCTATCTATCTATCTATCTACCTACCTACCTATTTATCTACCTATCTACCTATCTATCCATCCATCCATCCATCCATCCATCCATCGAAACATAGAAGATTGACGGCAGAAAAAGACATTATGGTCCATCTAGTCTTCCCTTATATTATTTCCAGTATTTTATTTTAGAATGGATATATGTTTATCCCAGGCATGTTTAAATTCAGTTACTGTGGATTTACCAACCACATCTGCTGGAAATCTGTTCCAAGCATCTACTACTCTTTCAATAAAACAATATTCTCTCACGTTACTTCTGATCTTTCCCCCAACTAACTTCATATTGTGCCCCCTTGTTCTTGGGTTCACTTTCCTATTAAAAACACCTCCCTCCTGAACCTTATTTAATCCTTTAACATATTTAAATGTTTCGATCGTGTCCCCCCTTTCCCTCTTGTCCTCCAGACTATACAGACTGAGTTCATTAAGTCTTTCCTGATCAGTTTTATACTTAAGACCTTCCACCATTTTTGTAGCCTGTCTTTGGACCCGTTCAATTTTATCAATATCTTTTTGTAGGTGAGATTTCCAGAACTGAACACAGTACAGTGTTCCCTCGATTTTCGCGGGTTCAAACTTCGCAAAAAGTCTATACCACGGTTTTTCAAAAATATTAATTAAAAAAATACTTTGTGAGTTTTTTCCCTATACCACGGTTTTTTCCACCCGATGACATCATATGTCATCGCCAAACCTTCGTCTGCCTTTAATAAATATTTTTTTAATAAACTTTAATAAATCAACATGGTGAGTAATAATCTGAATGGTTGCTAAGAGAATGGAAAATTGCAATTTAGGGGTTTAAAGTGTTAAGGGAAGGCTTGTGATACTGTTCATAGCCATAAATAGTGTATTTACTTCCGCATCTCTACTTCGCGGAAATTCGACTTTCGCGGGCGGTCTCGGAACGCATCCCCCGCGAAAAGCGAGGAAACACTGTATTCCAAATGGGGTCTCACCAGCGCTCTATACAGCAGGATCACAATCTCCCTCTTCCTGCTTGTTATACCTCTAGCTATGCAGCCAAGCATTGCACTTGCTTTCCCAACTGCCTGACCGCACTGTTCACCCATTTTGAGACTGCCAGAAATCACTACCCCTAAATCTTTCTCTTCTGAAGTTTTTGCTAACACAGAACTGCCAATACAATACTCAGATTGAGGATTCCTTTTGCCCAAGTGCATTGTTTTACATTTGGAAACATTAAGCTGCAGTTTCCATTACTTTGACCACTTATCTAATAAAGCTAAATCATTTGCCATATTACAGACGCCTCCAGGAATATCAACCCTGTTGCACACTTTAGAGTCATCGGCAAATACGCAAACCTTCCCCTATGTCACTCACAAAGATATTAAAAAGAATAGGACCCAGAACAGACCCTTGTGGCACACCGCTTGTAACCAGGCTCTGCTCAGAATACTCGCCTTTAACAAAAACCCTCTGATATCTACGCTTCGGCCAACAGCAAATCCACTGAACTATCCAGGGACTAAGTCCAATCTTTTATAATTTATCTATCAGCTCTTTATGTGGAACCGTATCAAAGGCTTTGCTGAAGTCCAAAGTTCAATAGGTGAATAAAAATGCCAAATAAGGGCTAAACCTTCAGCTGACCAACCATCTTAGCAATAATGCAGAAACCCACTATATTCCATTCAGAGCTCCCAACCTCAAAGCACTTAACCACTGCCCTGTCCCACTGACTTGCATAAAACTGGCATTCTGGAGTGTGGATGTGTTTTGTTTGGCTTTTCACATGAATTGCTTCGGTTCCTGTCCGTCCGTCCCCCAGCGAGTCTCAAAATTAAAAATGTCATAAAAATGGGAACACAGTATTTGTGAAAGGGGTTCGCGGTTTTCTGAGAAAGAAAGTTTGGATCCCAGAGTCGGGGTTGGGCGCACCGCTGCATTCTTCTACAGCTCTTCCCTATTCTCAAGCCCTCGAGAAGTAATGGTTACCTGCAGCGAGGTAAATTTACAGCAAAAGTGTCCGTGATCTTACTGTGCTACGTCCATTAACCTTAATGCAGACTTCACAGCTAGAGGCCCATTCACGGCACCGAAAGCACATCTAAAGTGCAGCACAGGACATGACGGATAATATTATTAAATTGACGAACGGTGGTTTTCAATTTGCAACATACAGATAAACTCCATGAATGAATGACTTTGGGGTTGTTCTGTCGGGCTCTCTGGTAGACTCCTCCCAAAAATTCACAGGTACAAATTTCATACACACACACGTTTGAAAATTCAAAACAATGTTCTTTATAGTGAAAATTCACTTAAACTAAGCCCTCTTTTGGTATAGCAAAGAGCACTCGTCTCCAAACAAACTGATAATTTGTACAAGTCCCTTATCAGTTCTGTGATACTTAGCTTGCAGCTGTGAGGCAATTCACAGTCCTTCTTCTTTCACAAAGTGAAACACACTTTGCTCTGGTTTAGTTTCAAAGCGGGGGGAAATCAGCACACAAAGGTCAAAGTCAGTAAAGCAGTCACGAAACACAACGATCAGATAATCCTCCACAATGGCCAAACCCACAGGCTGCTCTTTATAGCAGCCTCACTAATTACCACAGCCCCACCCAACCACAGGTGGCCTCATTTTCTTTGATAATAATCTCTCAGTTGTTGTTGCCTATGCATCGCTCTCCGCATGCGTGGCTGTATCATTAACTCTTGTTCTGAATCCAAGGAGGAGACAGATAATTGATCTCCTTCTGAGCTGTCTGCCACACTCTCCTCCTCCCTGTCACTCATGTCTTCTTGGTCAGAGGAGCCTTTATCATCAGATTCCACCGGGGGGGGCAAAACAGGCCTGCAGCATGTGGATGTCTCCCCCACATCCACAGTCCTTGGGGCAGGAGCTGGGCCAGAGCTAACCACAACAGGGGTGAGGGGACAAACAGACACAATTCCATCCGTTTAATGTAAACAACTAAACCAGAAACATTGAGGGTGGAATTTTCTAATTCAGTGATCCCCAATTTTTTTGGTACCATGGACCAGGAAAAAAAGAGGTGGGATGGTTTCATGCACTACTTAGATTCTGCGCATACACAGACAAAACTCCGCTCTGTCACCATTCCAGTTAACATCCGAGAAACAAATCAGAGGCCTTGGCCTTCTTCCAAGTTCCAAGTTATTAACAGAGCCATGTTGGATACGAACTGTAGTCAACCTGATACTAACTTTCCCTACAGTTCTCCACTCAGGTTGAAGTTCATCCCTCATCCCCTCACCCACAGGTTCATCACATGGACCACTCTGGTTCTCTCAATGTCCACGATTTTTCTTCTTTGTCCGAGGGAACTAAACTCTGCACTGACTCTGTCGGCAATAACACAGGCCTGTGACATGCTGAAGTTTCCCCTGCATCCACCTCCCTGGGGCAGGAGCTGGGCCAGAGCCAACCACAAGAAAGGCCAGCATATCTCCACCACCTAGGTGGAAGCGGAAGGAGGACTGGTCATGCTGACACAACCTGTGAACTTTCAACTGGGTGGAAAGCTCAGATTCCGGTTCCCTACTGTGGGGCATAGTTCCCTCTAAGCTGAGCAGTGAGCAATCGCTCACTTAAAAACCATCATCAACTCAGAGTTTTCCAAACCTGCCCAGAAGCCGAGAGGGAAAGAGTGAGAGGGAAGGAGAGAGAGAGGAAGAGAGGAAGAGAGAGAAACAGATAGAAAAAAGAGAGGAAGGAAAAGAGAAAGAAAAAGAATGGGAGTAAGGAAGAGAGAAAGAAAATCAAAATCTAGTTTGAAACTAGCTCAACTATTTAAGTGGCATTTTGATATTGATAGAGTTGCCCTATTATGAGCTCGCTATAATAGACACACAGTACAGTATTTTATTTTGAAATTCTCTGAGGCAAAACAGGGTGGGTTATTTGTTTGTTTGTTTGTTCGTTCATTCATTCATTCATTTATTATTTCTGTGCCGCCCAGTCCCGAAGGGACTGCCGCTCAGACACTATACTTTTTCGCCCACCCCAAAAATAAATTAGAGGGAACACTGCTGTGGGGGCCAGGATATTTCCGGAAATAAATTGGAAATTTTAGGAATGCCTTGACTTGGATTCTCATTTAAATTTGGATGTTACCTGGAACCTTGACACATGGCATTTTTACAACTTGAACATAAGAACATAACAAGAGCCACACTGAATCGGGCCAAAGATTATCAACTCCCGAGGGACTCTGGGCGGCTTACAGCAGAAATCAACATCCAAAACAGTTTAAAAACCACTTAGAAGTCTATAACTTCTCTAAAACCACTCGAAACAAATGATATGACTTACCGAAATGCCCTTTGCTTGGTAGCGTGACTATCTGTCAAATCAACTAATAAATCTGTGGCCGCTCAGATATATGCAAAAACCAAGCAACCACATCACAGGCTCTGTTTCTGTTCTAAGGGCTTAAAATAGTTCTCTATTTAAAGCAAGACTTCAATGAGGTTAATTGCCCTTGAGAGCTTGAGCGGTAGCTGTGTGCTGACCAAATGTTTAGGGGCACAATTACTCACAATGGCTCTGCCAAGCTGTGAAGTTTTCTTTTAGAACGGCAAGGCATGGGAAGCAGAAATTTAGCGACAGCCTGTGCACGAGGCCACGAGTTTGGCTCCATTCTAGGAACGTCCTCTCAGGCCCCTGAGTGCTGGAATTGCATCATCTCTTTATATAACCACACAGCAGGGGTAGCAGAGGGAGGGAAAGAAAAACCCTAAAAGATGGATTGTTTCATCAGTCACCTTTTCGTCAATACGGCATGGATGGTTTCATTAATTCAAGATTCCAGTACAGTGGTACCTCTGCCTAAGAGCGTCTCTACTTACCAACTTTTCTAGATAAGAACCGGGTGTTCAAGACTTTTTTTGGCTCTTCTCAAGAACCATTTTCCACTTACAAACCCGAGACTCCAAAACTGTAACCGGAAAGGGCAGGGAGAAGCCTCCGTGGGGCCTCTCTAGGAATCTCCTGGGAGGAAACAGGGCTGGAAAAGGCGGGGAGAAGCCTCCATGGGGCCTGTCTAGGAATCTGCTGGGAGGAAACAGGGCTGGAGAAGGCAGGGAGAAGCCTCCGTGGGGCCTCTCTAGGAATCTCCTGGGAGGAAACAGGGCTGGAAAAGGCAGGGAGAAGCCTCCATGGGGCCTGTCTAGGAATCTGCTGGGAGGAAACAGGCCTGGAGAAGGCAGGGAGAAGCCTCCGTGGGGCCTGTCTAGGAATCTCCTGGGAGAAAACGGGCAGAAAAGGTGAGGAGAAGCCTCCATAGGGCCTCTCTAGGAATCTCCTGGGAGGAAACAGGGCTGGAAAAGGTGGGGAGAAGCCTCCATGGGGCCTGTCTAGGAATCTCCTGGGAGGAAACAGGGCCAGAAAAGGCGAGGAGAAGCCTCCATGGGGCCTCTCTAGGAATCTCCTGGGAGGAAACAGGACCGGAAAAGATGGGGAGAAGCCTCTGTGGGGCCTCTCTGGGAATCTCCTAGGAGGAAACCAGGTCTCCACCCTCCCTGTGTTTTTCCCAATCACATGCTTTATTTGCTTTTACATTGATTCCTATGGGAAAAATTGCTTCTTCTTACAAACTTTTCTACTTAAGAACCTGGTCACGGAACGAATTAAGTTTGTAAGTAGAGGTACCACTGTATTTGAGGAGCTGCCACAAAGAAGGAGGAGGTGGGGTGTCAACTTGTTCTCCAAAACAACTCCAGAAGGTAAAACAAGGAACAATGGAAACCAATCAAGGAGAAGCAACCTGGAATTAAGGAGAAACATCCTAAGAGTGAAGACAATTAACCAGTGGAACAACTTGCCACCAGACACTGTGGCTGCTTCACCACTGGAGCTTTTAAAGAAGAGACTGGACGAGTATTTCTCTGAAACGATATAGGGCCGTGATGGCGAAGCTATGGCACACATGCCCAAAGTGGCACGTGAAGCCATGACACCCATCTTCTGGGTTTCTGATGTGACTGCATGCGTGACAATCAGCTGTCCTTCACGCATGTGGCAGTGTCAAAAAATGGTGTATTCATGAGCGTTGGACAGCTGACTGCTGGGTGTGAATGCGTGCCAGAACCCAAAAATTCGGCTTTTCCAGAGAAAATTCCTTTCTTGCACACGTGGCAGTGCCAAAAACCAGCCTGCGCATGCGCCAACGGTAGAACCCAGATATTTGGCTTTTCCAGAGCGCGGCCCCAGCAAGCATGTACACATGTGTGCAATGTTTCCAGATGACCGTTTTTAACACTCGGTGCCGAAAAAGTTCACCATCACGGTTGACAGTCAACCATCACCATACAGAGTCTCCTGGACTAAAAACCTCCAAGATCCCTTTTAACCTCTATTCGGAAGGGACGGAGGGAGGAAAGGAGGGAGGGAGGGAGGGAGGGAGGGAGGGAGGGAGGGAGGGAGGGAGGAAGGAAGGAAGGAAGGAAGGAAGGAAGGAAGGAAGGAAGGAAGGAAGGAAGGAAGGAAGGAAGGAAGGAAGGACTTACAATTATTGAGCAAAAAGGGAGCTCGGGAAGCTACCCGCGGCCCTCCCGATCTTTTGTTCTCACTGGCAGAGACACCCTTGGGATGGTCTTTCTGTATCCAGGACGGCTCTGTGGATCTAAGATCTACGAATCCTGCGGGTTGGAGTTTGATACCCCTGCCTTAAAACATGAACAGACTCCACAATGGAATGAGAATCACTAGTCTCCACTAGATTAGTGGCCGTGGTGGTTAAAGTGCAGCACTGCAGGCTACTTCAGCTAACTGCTAGCTGTAGTTCAGCAGTTCAAATTTCACCACCGGCTCAAAGTTGACTCAGCCTTCCATCCTTCCGAGGTGGGTAATATGAGGACCCAGATTGTTTGGGGGCAATAGGCTGATTCTGTAAACTGCTTAGAGAGAGCTATAAAAGCACTATGAAGCGATATATAAACCCAAATGCTATTGCTATTGCTTTTTATTTACAGTCAAGCTGAAACTAAACTAATCAAGGAAAAACAGCAAAGGAGGAAGGGGAAATCTTTTACCCAATCTTCCTCAAACTTCCAAATCAGTTACCCAGAACTAATCCACATATCGACAGTTTTTTTCCGAACGCCATCACTCTGCTAAACAAATAATTCCCTCAACACTGTCAGACTTTCTACTAAATCTGCACTTCTATTCTACTAGTTTTTCTCATCATTCCTATCACCCATTTCCTCCCATGTTGACTGTATGACTGTAACTTCTTGCTTATATCCTAAGATTTTTATTAATATTGCTTATTTGACCCCTATGACAATCATTAAGTGTCGTACCACATGATTCTTGACAAATGTATATTTTATTTTATGTACGCTGAGAGCATCTGCACCAAGACAAATTCCTTGTGTGTCCAATCACACTTGGCCAATTCTATTCTATTCTATTCTATAAGGTCTGCAGTCACAAATAGAGTTAATTAGGTCTCCGAGGATGTTCACAAGCACCATAGACATATACCTACATACAAACAAACACACACACACACACACCTCAAGTGTCACCCTAGAATCAGCACATGGGCAATTCCGCACCAGGACAATCTCCCCTATAAAAGTCTGTTGCTGTACCCCATTTTTCTGCAGCTCACCCTAAAGGCAAACTGCTTCACTTTTATAATATATCTTCTTTTCTAACAGCTCCTTCTGGATCTCATTCTTATTTATTCTTGTACAGCCCCGGCTCTAAGTGGAACCTCAAATTATTCTCCTGGACTGAATTGAAATATCCAGTTCAAATCCAGAGTGAAAGTAACAATCCTCCGATTCCTGAAATCGACGGGCTGCCTGTCCTTTCCTTGTCCTTCTGTCCACCTGTCGAAAGAGGAAACTGCTGACTCCGTTCAGTGCCCATTATCCTGTCAAAAACACCACCGAGTGCTTATTACGCTATAAGTAATGAAGCGTGATTGGTGCAACATCAGCATTTTTAATGCAGTTATCTCTCCCGAAAGATGGCTTAGGGCCAAGCTATCTTCGAGGCCGTCTTCTACTGCATAGCTCAAAGCGATTGATAAGGGCCCACAGGGTCAGTCTTCTCTAGGCCCTGTCAGCTAAGCAGTGTCGGCTGGTGGGCCTTATCTGTGGCTGCTCCATCTCTTTGGAACCAGCTACCTCCCGAGATCTGGACCACCCCTCACCCTACTGGCCTTCCGGAAAGCTTTTCCAGCAGGCCTGGGGGTAATGCATGGTTTGTCTTTTCTTTCTTTCTTTCTTTCTTTCTTTCTTTCTTTCTTTCTTTCTTTCTTTATTCATTCATTCATTCATTCATTCATTCGTTTATTTATTTATTGGATTTGTATGCCGCCCCTCTCCGCAGACTCGGGGCGGCTAACAACAGTGATTAAAAAACAGCATGTAACAATCCAATACTAAAACAACTAAAAAACCCTTATTATAAAACCAAACATACCTACAAACATACCATGCATAAATTGTAAAGGCCTAGGAGGAAAGAATATCTCAGTTCCCCCATGCCTGACGGCAGAGGTGGGTTTTAAGAAGCTTACGAAAGGCAAGGAGGGTGGGGGCAATTCTAATCTCTGGGGGGGAGTTGGTTCCAAAGGGCCGGGGCCACCACAGAGAAGGCTCTTCCCCTGGGTTCCGTCAAACAACATTGTTTAGTTGATGAAACCCGGAGAAGGCCCACTCTGTGGGACCTAACTGGTCGCTGGGATTCGTGTGGCAGAAGGCGGTCCCTGAGATAATCTTGTCCGGTCCCATGAAGGGCTTTATAGGTCATAACCAAGACTTTGAATTGTGACCGGAAACTGATTGACAGCCAGTGCAGACTGCGGAGTGTTGGTGTAACATGGGCATATTTGGGGAAGCCCATGATTGCTCTCGCAGCTGCATTCTGCACAATCTGAAGTTTCCAAACACTTTTCAAAGGTAGCCCCATGTAGAGAGCGTTACAGTAGTCGAGCCTCGAGGTGATGAGGGCATGAGTGACTGTGAGCAGTGAGTCCCGGTCCAGGTAGGGCCGCAACTGGTGCACCAGGCGAACCTGGGCAAACGCCCCCCTCGCCACAGCTGAAAGATGGTTCTCTAATGTAAGCTGTGGATCAAGGAGGACGCTCAAGTTGCAGACCCTCTCTGAGGGGGTCAATGACTCCCCCCCCAGGGTGATAGACGGACAAATGGAATTGTCCTTGGGAGGCAAAACCCACAGCCACTCTGTCTTATCTTAACTGTTTTAATTGCTTGACTGTTGGTTTGAATTATTTATTTATCAATTGGATTTATATGCCGTCCCTCTCCGAAGACTACGCACACACACTTTTCTTCTGCCCTCCTTAAAACAATAGTGCAGGAAATCCTACACAACTTCAGACAAATGGTTATCCAGTATCTTATTTTTTATTTATTTATTTATTTATTGTTTGTCCAATATACAATACATATGAAAGAGAATAGACATTAAGTGATATATAAAAGATAGGAAGTAAAGATAGGAAGTAAAGAGGAAGAGAAGTGGGTGGGAAGGAAAGAATATATATGATAAAAGGGAAAGGAAAGACAATTGGACAGGGGACGAAAGGCACATCAGTGCACTTATGTATGCCCCTTACTGGCCTCTTAGGAACCTGGAGAGGTCAATCGTGGAGAGTCTGAGGGAGAAATGTTGGGGGTTGGGGGTTGACACTATTGAGTCCGGTAATGAGTTCCACGCTTCGATGACTCGATTGTTAAAGTCATATTTTTTACAGTCAAGTTTGGAGCGATTAACATTGAGTTTGAAGCTGTTGCATGCTCTTGTGTTGTTGCGGTTGAAGCTGAAGTAGTCATTGGCCGAAAGGACATTACAGCGAATGATTTTGTGGGCAATACTTAAATCGTGTTTTAGGCGCCGCAGTTCTAAGCTTTCGAGATCCAGGATGGTTAGTCTGTTTTCGTAGGGTATTCTGTTTCGGGTGGAGGAGTGAAGGGCTCTTCTGGTGAAATATCTTTGGACGTTTTCGAGAGTGTTGATGTCTGAGATGTGGTGAGGGTTCCAGACAGATGAGCTATATTCGAGGATGGGCCTGGCATAGGTTTTGTAGGCTCTGGTCAGTAGTGTGAGATTGCCAGAGCAGAAGCTACGTAGAATCAGGTTTACAACTCTGGAAGCCTTTTTGACGATATTGTTGCAGTGGGCTTTAGCACTTAGGTCATTTGAAATTAGTATTCCGAGGTCTTTTACTGAGTGTGGGTTTGCTGTGAGAATTTGTTTGTTTAGTTCATATATGAGGTTTGGGTTCTTTTTGCCGATGTGGAGGGTAGAGCATTTGTTGGTTGAGATTCGAAGTTGCCAGATGTTAGACCAATCTGAAACATAGTCAAGGTCTTTTTGGAGAGTGAGTGTGTTTTCAGTGGTGTTGAAAAGTTTCACATCATCGGCAAAGAGCACACAGTTGCTTGCGATATTATCGCAGAGGTCGTTGATGCATAGGATGAAAAGAGTAGGACCTAGTACGCTGCCTTGGGGAACGCCGCTTTTGACAGGGACAGGGGAGGAAATGGCGCTTCCGATTTTGACAACTTGTTGCCTGTTTGACAGGAATGCAGTAATCCAGTTGTGGAGGAGTCCTGAGATGCCATAGGATTTGAGTTTTAGGAGAAGTTTGTCATGAACCACTGAGTCAAAGGCTTTGCAGAAGTCGATATAAATTGCATCGATGGATTTTCCTTGATCAAGGTGGGTAGTCCAAATGTTTTTGCAGTGAAGTAGTTGTAGGTTGCAGGATAGTTTCTTTCTGAATCCAAATTGTTTTTTTGATAGTAAGTTATTAGATTCTAGGTAAAGGGTAATTGATTGATTTATGATTGATTCCATGATTTTACAAGGAACGCAGCATAGAGATATTGGTCTGTAGTTGTCAACTAGTGATGGGTCTCCTTTTTTGAAGATGGGGATGACTACTGCTTTAGACCACAGCTTGGGGAGAGTACTGGTCCTGAAGGATTTTTGGAAGATAATGCTTAAGGGCTCAGCTATGGCAGAAGAAAGTTTTCTTAAGAAGTATGCACAAAGACCATCTGGTCCAGCAGATAGGGAAGGTTTGAGATCACGGATTGCTTTTTCAACGTGGTCTGTAGTGAAGATGATTTGGGTTAGGTTGTTTAATGAGTTAGAAGTGCGGTTTGCGAAGAGGGGGGATGAGCCATTACTGTTAACAAAAACGGAGCCAAAAAAGGAGTTGAAGAGGTTAGCTTTGGATGGGTCATCGTGGTATTCTATGTTGTGTGGTCCTACGAGAGGTGGAATAGGTCTGGAGTCGTTAAGTTTGTTGTTGACGAAGTTGTAGAAGGCACGGTTAGATTTGGAGCGTAGGAGGTTTTCCTCTTGTTCACTGTGGTAGTTGAGACATTCTGCTTTTATTTGTTGGCATATGCTTCTGTAGCGGCTTTTAAAGTTGGTTACTGGACCTTTTTTGTTTCTACGCCAGAGGGATCTTTTTTTGGTTTGAAGTTTCCTTATTGAGACAGGAATGTTATTTTTTTGTTTTCTTCTAGGAGAGGTAATTGGGACATGCAGATTTATGAGATTATTAATTTGGTGTAAGAACGTGTTGTAAAGTTCATCAATGGTGATGCAGTTGGAGAACAAGGAATGCCAATTGATTAGTGAGAGATTGGCGTCTATGAGTTCGTAGTTGGCTTTCCTGAAATTGTACTTAGGTGCCGTGTTGTTCTGTTGAGTGTTATGATGGTGTAGGTTGAGGTTGAAGTTGATCATACTATGGTCGCTGTTGGAGAAGGGTTCTATGATATGCAGTCCATAAATAGCACTTTTGCTGTTACAGAAGATGAGGTCGAGACAGTTGTTGAGTCTGGTATTGTTAGATACTAGTTGTTCTAGTCCCAGGCTGGTGACGGTGTTATAAATGGTGGTATGTATGGGTTCGGTGGAGCATTCATTTAGTGTCCAGTTGATGTGTGGTAGGTTAAGGTCACCTAGGAAGATGATGGGATAGGGGCAGGAGGATGCCCATGTTAGTAGGGAGGTTAATTTTGATGCATGGGTAGTGTCATAGTTTGGAGCTCTGTAGCACAGTAAAAAGCGGAGAGTAGTGATGAGGGAAAGATCGCAGATTAAGGTTTCAGGAAGGGATAGATCGTGTGCTACTTGAATGTTTTTTAGATTGAGTGAGCTTTTATAGAATATGGCTACACCACCTCCTCTGCGGGATTCGCGGTCAGACCGGAGAACCAGGTAGTTATTATGCGTGATGATGGAGTCAGGAAAGGAACAATTCAACCATGTTTCGTAAACAAAGATTAAGTCAAATAAGTTGGTGTCGAGTAGAAGGAGGAATTCTGATAACTTATTGATTAAACTTCTTGCATTGATGAGTTTGCATTTGAGATTTAATTTGTGTTCAGGGATGAGATTTAGTTGGGTTGAGTTGGGGTGGGATTGAGGCGAGGTAGTAAGGGGCGCATTTTCCTATTCATTGCTGGAGGTGCTGGGGAGGTCAGATTGTTGATGAGGGATGGTGGGTAGAGAAGTGTGGGAAGGTTGAGGAGGGGCAGTGGGTTTGGGGATGAAGGGAGGGTTGTGGGTTCTGGTTCTGATGCAATCAGAACGGTAGTCAATGAAAAGGTTATTTTCACCGAGTTCACGACGTCTGCTAAGTTCAGCACGTAATTCACGGGAGCGGATGCGTTGGAGTAATGTTAGGTCTGGTCTGCATCTGAGTTTGTTGTATTTGGTGTAGTTTCTGGCGATGGAGTTCATGGTCCTGATGAATTGTTGTTTAGAAGTTTCGTTTGTGCAGACTATTCTGCACAGTCGGGGAGCCGTTGATCCGTCGCTGTACTTTAGTGTGGGGCCGCTTCTGGAAACCTCTAAGATGTCATCAGGGGTAATTGTTTGAGGATGTTGATTGTGGATAATGTTTCTTATATTTGTTAAGTCGGTTTCCCCATTTTCCTCATGGCCAAAAAGGATGGCATTGTGGCGTTTTTGTGCCCTTTCCATGGCATCGTTCACCACGGTGGAGATGTCGGTGGTAGGATTTAGAGGAAGAGGTTTAGGTGGTCGGGGCTGGGAGTATGGTGGGGGGGGGGTGTTGCAGGGTGGATGATTAGGTGTTATGGCAATTATCAGGTCTTGTATATTTTTTTCTATGGAGGTGAACCGTGGTTCGAAAACTTCTTGAAAACTTCCAGTGTTGGGGCATTCACAACTTCTGGGGGCAAGCTGTTCCACTGATCAACCATTCTGATTGGCAGGAAATTTCTCCATAGTTCTACCAGGTTTCCCCGAAAATAAGACAGCGTCTTATATTAACTTTTGCTCTCAAAGCTGTGCTACGTCTTATTTTCAAGGGATGTCTTTTTTTTTTCCCCAGTGAATTGTATCCTGCAGCAAAAACTTGTATCCTGCAGCAAAAATGCATCCAAACAGACAGCCGCATGTTATATGCATGTTGGATGTGTTTTGAATCTGATTGATGCAGTGTTTAGGGATGCAATTTATGCACAGCAGTGTTATATATGTTCTGTTTGGGAATGCTGCAAAACGAAATGTCTCCTACATCTTGCTTTCAGGGGATGCCTTATATTAGGCAATTCTATAAAACCTCTCCTACGTCTTGCTTTCGGGGGTTACTTATTTTTGGGGAAACAGGGTAAGTTGCTTCTCTTCTTGTTCTGCTTCCACCCATTGCTTCTTGTTCTACCCTCAGGTGCTTTGGGGAATAGGTTGACTCCCTCTTCTTTGTGGCAACCCCCTGAGATATTGGAACACTGGAACATCGTGTCTTTTCTGGTCCTTCTATTCATTAAACTAGATATTTATTTATTTATTTATTTGTTTATTTGTTTGTTTGTTTATTTATTTATTTGTTCCAATACACAATGAGGGTTTTAGTGGGTATATATCTATATACACATAGTAAAATACATGATGAAGGTTATAGAGGATATACTCATAGTAAAATATATCTAAGAAATAATAGAAAATAAGGTATAGTAATAGAACATATCAATTAAATAATGGAAGAAGAGATATAAGAATAGAAGAAAGGTATAGGAGATATAGGAGAGCAATAGGACAGGGAACGGAAGGCACTCTAGTGCACTTGTACTCGCCCCTTATTGACCTCTTAGGAATCTGGATAGGTCAACCGTAGATAATCTAAGGGTAAAGTGTTGGGGGTTTGGGGATGACACTATGGAGTCCGGTAATGAGTTCCATGCTTCGACAACTCGGTTACTGAAGTCATATTTTTTATAGTCAAGTTTGGAGCGGTTAATATTAAGTTTAAATCTGTTGTGTGCTCTTGTGTTGTTGTGGCTGAAGCTGAAGTAGTCGCCAACAGGCAGAACGTTGCAGCATATGATCTTGTGGGCAATACTTAGATCTTGTTTAAGGCGTCTTAGTTCTAAACTTTCTAGGCCCAGGATTGAAAGTCCAGTCTCATAGGGTATTCTATTTCGAGTGGAGGAGTGAAGGGCTCTTCTGGTGAAGTATCTTTGGACATTTTCAAGGGTGTTAATGTCTGAGATGCGATATGGGTTCCAAACAGATGAGCTGTATTCGAGGATGGGTCTGTAAGCTCTGGTAAGTAGTGAGAGATTGCCAGAGCAGAAGCTACATAGGATTAGGTTTACAACTCTTGAAGCCTTCTTGGCTATATTGTTGCAGTGGGCTTTGGTACTTAAATCTTTTGTTATTAGTATACCCAATTCCTGCAACTATTCTTCATGTGTTTTAAGCCTTCAGTCCCCTAATCATCTTTGTTGCTCTTCTCTGCATTCTAAAGTCCTGTTTACATCGTGGAGACCAAAATTGAATGCAGTATGAAAATGAAAACCTCTTGTGTGCTTTGAGGAGTGGAAATCTGATTGAGCCTCGTAAAACCTCTGGCTGTTACATCAAGGAAACATCTTTCAACCGGAACTAATAACTGAAGCCTCACTGCCCTCATTAGGAACTCCCTGGTGTCTTTTTTCTAAGTGAAACAATATTAACCCCAGCGATCGGGCTAAATTCCAAATGGCTAATTATACTCCTTCTGCTCTTCAAACATCTAGAGGTCATCAAAACAAGTACTTGGTTAAGGCTTGAGAGGGCTATAAATGGGGCAGGAAAGAATGAGGAGGTTACAAAAACATTTTATCAATAGAGAAGCTTCCAATGTCAACTAAGCCCTTAGAAATGCAAGGGTTGTGTTTTTTTAAAGAGACTTAACAGAAACATGTGGATTTAAATACAACCCCATGATTATCCATTCCTAGATTGAGAGTCGTAATAGCAACATTTAATGAGAGATCAGAAAATTGGCTTCCAAATAACTTATTTTTAACAAAGAAAAGTTTTCAAAAAGAGATTAGAGCCTTACTTACAATTAAAATCGAGATACAAAAAAGATATTGAAGAGACAGGTATAGACAAAATTATTAGACAAAAAACTAACAGGCCCGGAACAAAAAAACCAAACCTAAATTATATAAATATTTGCTCGAATTTGAAAGATTAGAGAATATAGTGAAAGATCCCATGATAGTGTGAGCAAAAAATGTAGGCCATAATATATTGGAGGGGTCTGTAATATGGTAAATGATTTAGCTTTACTAGATAAATGGTCAAAGCAATGGAAACTGCAGTTTAATGTTTCCAAATGTAAAATAATGCACTTGGGGAAAAGGAATCCTCAATCTGAGTATTGCATTGGCAGTTCTGTGTTAGCAAAAACTTCAGAAGAGAAGGATTTAGGGGTAGTGATTTCTGACAGTCTCAAAATGGGTGAGCAGTGTGGTCGGGCGGTAGGAAAAACAAGTAGGATGCTTGGCTGCATAGCTAGAGGTATAACAAGCAGGAAGAGGGAGATTGTGATCCCCTTATATAGAGCGCTGGTGAGACCACATTTGGAATACTGTGTTCAGTTCTGGAGACCTCACCTACAAAAAGATATTGACAAAATTGAACGGGTCCAAAGACGGGCTACAAGAATGGTGGAAGGTCTTAAGCATAAAACGTATCAGGAAAGACTTAATGAACTCAATCTGTATAGTCTGGAGGACAGAAGGAAAAGGGGGGGACATGATCGAAACATTTAAATATGTTAAAGGGTTAAATAAGGTTCAGGAGGGAAGTGTTTTTAATAGGAAAGTGAACATAAGAACAAAGGGACACAATCTGAAGTTAGTTGGGAGAAAGATCAAAAGCAACGTGAGAAAATATTATTTTACTGAAAGAGTAGTAGATCCTTGGAACAAACTTCCAGCAGACGTGGTTGGTAAATCCACAGTAACTGAATTTAAACATGCCTGGGATAAACATATATCCATTGTAAGATAAAATACAGGAAATAGTATAAGGGCAGACTAGATGGACCATGAGGTCTTTTTCTGCCGTCAGTCTTCTATGTTTCTATGATCAAGAAATGGGACGATGGAAACATACAAAATATTGTAAATAGATATGCATATAACAATGTATGAGATTTGGGTGTAAATCTGTGTTAAAATAACATGATGTTTTAAGACAAAAAGCAATTTAAAATATGATGATCATGATGATCATGATGATTATGATGATGTCAATACAACACAGGAAACGAGATCTCTATGCTGGATTTCGTATTTCATCACCAGTCGGACGCTTCCCAAGCACCTAGAACTGCGTGATGTAGCGGCGAATTATGTTTGCCGATCCCAGTAAAGCGGCCTTTTGCAATTGACAGATGGAGATTTTGTCAATTCCGATGGTTTTCAATGTCCGATGAGATTCTTTGGCACTACGCCCAGCGTGCCAAGTACCACTGGGACCACTTTCATTGGCTTATGCCAGAGTCGTTGCAGCTCGATTTTTAGATCTTCGTATTTCACTTATTATTATTATTATTATTATTATTATTATTATTATTATTATTATTAATTAGATTTGTATGCCGCCCCTAGCCGTGGACTCATTCTCCAAAAAAGGTTTTTTAAAAACTTTTTTTTTAAAAAGAAACTGCATTGTGTCGCTTTGTGATGTCAGATGGCTCATGTCATAGATCAGTGAAGGCGAACCTTTTTCACCTTGGGTGCCAAAAGGATGCACGCATGTGATAGCATGCATGAGCGTGCCAACACACCATAATGCAATGATATGCGCATGTACACACAAACACAACCAAGCTCCCCCCCCCCCCCCAAACACATACGCACAGGCCTTACTGAAGCTACCAGACTTCCTGTAGGCCCGTTGGGCTGTTTTTCGTTGTCCCCAAGGTTCAGGAAAGCCTCCTGAAGCCTGGGGATGGCGAAAAATGGCCCAAGGGGTTACTTGGAAGTTTGGAAACAAAACAAAGTTGAGCTTCCCTACTACTTAATTTCAGATAGTTGCAACCAGCCTTACACACCTCGGCCCATCCTTTTTTCCGGAAGGCCTCTGCATCCAGTAACAGAGCTCCGGATCGATCCTACCACAATGCATCAAATTGCAAAGTACAATGGTACCTCTACTTACAAACTTAATTCATTCTGTGACCAGGTTCTTAAGTAGGAAAGTTTGTAAGAAGAAGCAATTTTTCCCTTAGGAATCGATGTAAAAGCAAATAATGTGTGCGATTGGGGAAACCACAAGGAGGGTGGAGGCCCTGTTTCCTCCCAGGTGATTCCTAGACAGACCCCACGGAGGCTTCCCCCCGCCTTTTCCGGCCCTGTTTCCTCACAGGAGATTCCTAGACAGGCCCCACAGAGGCTTCCCCCCGCCTTTTCCGGCCCTGTGTTTCCTCCCAGGAGATTCCCAGAGAGGCCCCACAGAGGCTTCTCCGTGCCTTTTCCGGCCCTGTTTCCTCCCAAGAGATTCCTAGAGAGGCCCCACAGAGGCTTCTCCCCACCTTTTCCAGTTACAGTTTCGGAGGCTCGGGTTTGTAAGTGGAATATGGTTCCTGAGAAGAAGCAAAAAAATATTGAACACCCGGTTCTTATCTAGAAAAGTTCGTAAGTAGAGGCGTTCTTAGGTAGAGGTACCACTGTACAACTTATTTTCCCTCTGTCAAACTATTTTCCAGTTCAAAACTGATTTACGTCTCAACCTAGGTATTCAAGCTCCACACAGCTACCACCACAGTATAGAGCAAAATTCAAATGCACCTCCCAACCCGTACACATACACACACACAGACACACCTCTAAATACATAGACACCCAAGCAATCTGGGGAATCAATAAAGAGAGATGCCGTATTTATTTGGTGCAATGCTATGGCAACTGCCTGCCCAAGCTCATTTTCTGAAATATCTGTTTCCTAGCAACTGTCCCTCCCCCTCCCCAACCACCACTACCCCGAATTTGCAAACAAATAAAAATTCTAGCTCTGGGGGGGGGAAAAGGAGGGCGTGGGGAACCTACAACGCTGTCCATAAATAACTCAAAGCGTTCTACTTTTAGGTTTTTACATCGACATGAAAAACCTGTTTGAAAAGGCAGACTGCTTTAATTGGATGACAGACGCCTTCCTTCCTCACGAACTGGGTTACCTGCCCGTCAAGTTATCTTTGCAAAATAAAATAATAAAATTAAATTAAAAATTAAAAATGTGCATTTAATATGTACGTTTCAGGAAAGCCTACAGATGTGACACCCGTGTATTTAAATGAAGGGAGCCAGAGTTAACCGTGGCGAAGTCTCCGGGAATAGAACAATAATCCGTAAGGGAAATTATGCAGCGTGTGGCAACCGACAGAACGGATATAAATACCCCTATTAGCAATCTCAACTCAATCTTTAAAAACAGTGCAAGACCGACAGCGGCAGTCTAAAAATAGTCAGGCAAGGATGGGTTTGAGCACTTGGCCTGAGAAGCTAGCACTAGCGCTCTCTCTCTCGCTCTCTCTCGTGCCTACACTGGGTGAATTTCAATTCCCCGCTCCGTGTAGTTCAAAATGAACACCTTACAGCGCAGGCGAGACAGGCAGGATGACAATTCTCTGATCTCTTAACTGACGTATGGCGCAGGCTAGCCAGGGAGGAGGAGGGGGAGAAAAAAGTAAGTCAACGGGGCAGGGCATTTCAGAATATAAAATACAGGTGAGTTCTCGACTTACAACCGCAATTTGAGCCCAACGTTTCTCTTGCAAAGCGAGATAGTCTGCCTCAGGTATCCCAGCGGCCGCTCAGGTCCCATAAACCTTTCGTAAACTACTTAAAATTGAGACATCTCCCCCAGGCCTTTTAATAATGGGGGTTTTAGTGTTTTTAAATTATTAGATAGATAGATAGATAGATAGATAGATAGATAGATAGATAGATAGATAGATAGATAGATAGATAGATAGATAGATAGATAGTGCGGGTGACATTTTGGTGATTTTCACCAATTTTTTGCTTCTGCGCATGCGCGGAACCCAAAATATCAGTGAAAAATCACTAAAATCTCCCTGTTGCGTGCATCTTCGCGTGAGATTTCACTTGCTGCGGATACGCAGAAGCCAAATTTTGTGCCGACGGGCAGGTGCATGACCACGACGGCCTCGGAGGGCACACCAGTAGCGCCAAAGACAGCAGGCCTTCACTGGTCACGTGATCCTCCTTTGTGACCTTCTGATACGCAAAGTCGAGCCAAGTTCATTAAACAATAAGTATGACTAGTTTAAAACTACAGTATTGTTAATAACTTAACCGTGGAAAAAGGTAATAAAATGCGACAAACCTCACTTAGCAAATGTTTCATTTTGGAACAGAAATGTTTATTTATTTTATTTATTCATTAGTAATATTTACATGCCGCCCAGTTCCAAATGGACTCTTCCAAATGTTGGGCTCTATCTGTCTGTCTGTCTGTCTGTCTGTCTGTCTGTCTGTCTGTCTGTCTGTCTGTCTGTCTGTCTGTCTGTCTATCTATCTATCTATCTATCTATCTATCTATCTATCTATCTATTTTATTCGATTTTTATGCCACCCTTCTCCTTAGACTCAGGGCGGCTTACAACATATGTTGGCAATAGCACTTTTTAACAGAGCCAGCCTATTGCCCCCACAATCCGGGTCCTCATTTTACCCACCTCGGAAGGATGGAAGGCTGAGTCAACCTTGAGCCGGTGATGAGATTTGAACCGCTGACCTTCAAATCTACAGTCAGCTTCAGTGGCCTGCAGTACAGCACTCTACCTGCTGCGCCACCCCGGCTCTTGCAGTCATAAGCACAGGACTACCTGTAGCATGAACTGAACCCATTTCCTAAGGGACATAAATCGATTTCGTTTGTTTGTTAAAATTTACATGCCGCCCCTTTCTCTTGTCGAGCGACTCTGGGCAGCTTGCAACATCATAAAACCAGCAATGTAAAATATTAAAACGTGAAAGCATTAAAAGCAAGAGCATTAAAAATTAAGAAGCCCTGGCTAAAAATAGGAAGTGATACATAGACAGGAGGTGGAATTTGAATCGTCTCATTCTATCAATTGCCTTCGGCAAGGAATGCCCGCACTGCAACCCCGACCCGATCGGCAGAGACAATTTTGAGGCTCTTTCAAAAGGCTAAAAAGGTGACGGTGATTAAGAACATAAGAACCTAAGAAGAGCCCTGCTGAATCAGGCCAAAGCCCATCGAGTCCAGCATTCTGTGTCACACAGTGGCCCACCAATTGTCCAGGGGGATCTTGAGCAGAAAGAGAAGGCAAAACCCTCCCTTTCCCATAACCCCCAACAAATGGTACTCAAGGGAACCCTGCCTGCCTCAACCAACATAGAGGCGGCACATGGACATCCGTTTCAATAACCACTGATACAGTTGGTATCCATGAATCTGTCTAATCCTGCCTTGAATCTGTTCTGTCGAGCTCTCTGGTAGAATCCTCCCAAAAATGCACAGATACAATTTCGCTCTTCTCATGCGTGGCTGTATCATTAACTCTTGTTCTGAATCCAAGGAGGAGCTAGATAATTGATCTCCTTCTGAGCTGTCTGCCACACTCTCCTCCTCCCTGTCACTCATGTCTTCTTGGTCAGAGGAGCCTTCATCAGCAGATTCCACCGGGGGGGGGGGCAAAACAGGCCTGCAGCATGTGGATGTCTCCCCCACATCCACAGTCCTTGGGGCAGGAGCTGGGCCAGAGCTAACCACAACAGAATGTATCAAGGCTGACAGCTGTCACGACCTCTTCTGGAAGTGAATTCCATAAACCAATGAGCCTCTGGGTGAAGAAATATTTCCCTTGAATATTTCCCTTGTCCTCGCTTTCTTACCTATGAGCTTTAGGGAGGGCTCCCTTGTCCAAGCATTTTTCTCTATCCACCTTTTCTATCCCATGCATGATTTTATACACTTCGATCAAGTCACCCTTTAAACCCCTTATACACCATCTTTCAAGGCTGAAGAGACCAAGGCATTGCAACCTGGTATTATAAGGGAGGTACTCCATTCTCAGCTCAAGGGGCACGGGAGTCACAGCAATAGCTCTTATATACCACTTCGTGGTGTTTTATAGCCCTAAGCCATTTACAGAGTCAGCGTCTTGCCCCCACCAAACTGGGTCCTCATTTTGCTAAGCTCAGAAGGATGGGAGACTCAGTCAACCTTGAGCCTGGCAAGAGTCAAACTGCTGGCAATTGGCAGAATTAGTCTGCAATACTGCTTTCTAACCACTGAGCCACCACGGCCCTTACAAGATGTTCCAAAGAGTGAAAGCCACAGCAGAAAAGGTTCTTCTCCTGGACCCAGTACCAACCAAAGATTTTTGGCCAAAAGGATCCATAGCATGCCCCTTCTGGGCATTTACAGAATTTATGAGATTTAATACATTTAAATTTAATAAATTTATTAGATGAAATAAAATTATAGAAAATCTAAATCATGAGTCACGGTGATGCAGTGGTTAGAGTGCAGTACTGCAGGCTCCTTCTGCTGACTGCCAGCTGACTGCAATTTGGCAGTTCGAATATCACCGGGCTCAAGGTTGACTCAGATAGTTGGGTAAAATGAGGACCCAGATTGTAAAATGAGGACCCAGATTGTTGGGGGTAAGAGGCTGATTCAGTAAACCACTTAGAGAGGGCTGTAAAAGCACTATGAAGCATTATATAAGTCTAACTGCTGTCACTATACGCACCATCATAACATTGATCAGTCACTGATGTGTGGTCACTTGATGAGGACTACCTTCAGAAAGTCCTCGACTTACAACCAATTTTTAAGTGACCATTCACTACATTTTTTTCTGGATCTTGAGAGCTGTAAGATATCTACTCTATGTTGATACAATGGCATTGATTCCCATCTTGCTGGATTTAGCCTGTTCACACGATGAGTTAGGATACCTTGTCTAAAGTAGAACCTAATGGTCTAGTCCAGAGGTCTTCAAACTTGGCAACTTGTGAACTTCAACTTCCAGCATAGCTGGCTGGAGAATTCTGGGAGTTGAAATCCACAAGTCTTGCCAAGTTTGGGGACCTCTGGTCTAGTCTCACCAGCCATGATTTTGGGGACCAGAATTTAAATCTGCATCTCGCATGTTTAACCCTATGGTCTACATCTACAGTAGAGTTATTTGGTTGAGTTGAGGGGCTATAGAAAATGGATGGATGGATGGATGGATGGATGGATGGATGGATGGACAAATGGATAATCTTCCCTCAGATTGCTTTACTTCAACAAGTTTCATATATTCATGTTCTATCTGTATTTTATTCTTGACCTATGTTGGAAATTCCAAGTAATAAACTATTTCCCATGATATTTTTGTTATTCCTGCAGCCAACACTATAAAGCAAAATAACAGTGGAATATCTTTTACTGATATACCAGATATCTCCAAATTTCAGTTGCTCTACAAATATATACACACACTCAAATTAATTCGTAGGTCAAGCTGACATAAGTAATTTCTATATAAAGTTCCTATGTTAAATTGTGTAAATTTACCGACAGATGTATGAGACATGTCAAATAGCTAATGATTAACTAATAAAATATAAATGCCTAAAATATTGCAAATGGTCCATTCCCAGCCTTATAGGAAGACTAATTTTTGCTTGGACAATGAAATACGTTATTTTATGAGAGTTAGAGTCTAACTCTTACTGGATACAGGGCCCAACCTAGAAACCAAGCACAAGTTCTTCTAAAGAAGCCTTATATTCAGATAAGCTGTAGTTCAGCAGTTCAAATCTCACCACTGGCTCAAGATTGATTCAGCCTTCAATCCTTCCGAGGTGGGTAAAATGAGGACCCAAACTGTTGGGGGCAATACGCCGATTCTGTAAACCGCTTAGAGAAGGCTGTAAAGTACTAAGAAGCGGTATACAAGTCTAAATGCTAAATGCTAAGCTAAATTCAAAAATGTGAGAGAATTCCTGAAGTTTGGCATTCAAACAAATCAGCTATCAAGAGCCACAGAAATAAAAGTCACACTTACACATCACTGAAGAGGCAATCAAAATCATAGGAAGGGAGCAAAGAAGAGCAAAAAATACATTCCTTCCAATATTCAGATAAACAAGGATCAACACCCAGATTATGACTATATAAATTTGAATGCATAAATAAATATAAACCGGCAGCAAACCGCACACCCACTAACACTGATGATGTTATCTAGTTGAACAATGAGATGTCTGCAAGCAAATAATCACAATTAGAGAGCAGCAAGAACTTCACAGTTCAACCCTGGGCTAAATATTTTATTTTCTTTTGCACAGAAAACATTTAATACAGATCTTGGCATTTTATGTCCTAGGGGCCATATCCGGCCCTGCTCCAGCTGTCTCTTTCTGGCCTGTACTGTTAATTATTATTGTTGTTGTTGTTGTTGTTGTTATTGTTATTATTATTATTAATTAGATTTGTATGCCGCCCTTCTCCATAGACTCGGGGCGGCTCACAACAATAACAAAGACAATGTAAGAACAAATCTAATAATTTAAAAAACACTAAAAACCCCATTATCAAAAGCAAGACATACACACAAACATACCATGTATAAACTGTATAGGCCCGGGGGAGATGTCTCAGTTCCCCCATGCCTGACGGCAGAGATGGGTTTTAAGGAGCTTGCGAAAGGCAAGGAGGGTGGGGGCAGTTCTAATTTCTGGGGGGGAGCTGGTTCCAGAGGATCGGGGCCGCCACAGAGAAGGCTCTTCCCCTGGGTCCCGCCAAACGACATTGTTTAGTCGACGGGACCCGGAGAAGGCCAACTCTGTGGGACCTAACCGGTCGCTGGGATTCGTGCAGCAGAAGGCAGTCCCGGAGATATTCTGGTCCGATGCCATGAAGGGCTTTATAGGTCATAACCAACCCTTTAATTGTGACCGGAAATTGATCGGCAACCAATGCAGACTGCAGAGTGTTGGTGTAACATGGGCATACCTAGGGATGGTGGGGGACAGGGGTCAGCAACAGCAGTGGGAAGGCGTTAATCCTCCAGTACAATAATCCCAGTTTCTCACATGGCCCGCTGGGAAAATTTCCATTCTTGATTTAATGTTGTGTTTGGGCCTGGGCCAGCCGTTGCTCCCATAGATTGGAGACGCGGCACAAAGTGAATGTGAAAGCCTGGCTGACAGCCAGGAAGATATGGCAGACAGCCAGGAGGATTGAGCAGACAGCCCAGGGGATTTGGCCTGAAGTCCCTCAGACAGTCTTTCCTCGCTGAGTTCGTCTGCAGATCAATATATTGATCTACGTAGCCGAAGAGCTATGCAAAGAAGGGATCGCTTTAAGGAGTATTACAAATAATTATAGGAGCACCTGGGCTGGGTGTGGTTCCTTAATGAGGGCTAACGGGATAAAAGGAAACAAGGGCCAAGGCAAATTGTGGCTGTTATCTGTGTTGTTTTGTAGTTCCTGCTTCGAAGTTTCTGTGCCGTTGGAGTTTTCAACCCAGTTTTTTCAGACAAGTGGGAGGTGAAAACTCTGGGACTTGCTGTTTGCTTCAAAGATTCAAAAGTACTCCTGAAATGTCTTTGCTCATTCCAGGTTGTCTTTGTTTGTTTTTCCCTGTGTTTTTTGTATGCGGCTGAAGTAAGCCTTGCATTGTTTTTGGACATTAAGAACTGTTTTTTGAGTAAGCTATTTTTGTTTATCTAATACAAGTTTGCTGATTAGCAGAGCACGTGTGTGTTTGATTTCTTTTCATTGGACTATTACGCATTGCAGAGCCAGCCAGGCAGAACAATTTAATATCAGTTACAAAACTAATCTGATCGCCTACCTTTATGTGGCTGAAGTCACCAACTTTCGTAGCTTCCTGTGGATTCATGGGCTTATTTTCTATACGTGGTTTTATCACTTGTCGAAACGGACTGGAAAGTGGAAGACCACTCACACTAATTCCATCTACAAAATGAGGGGGGAAAAGTCAAAATTACTATATTGTATTTTCTAAGACACTTTCCAGATTCTTATCTAAAGATTGTATTTTTGCAGGGTATCTTTTCCCATAGTTTACTAAGCTCAATTTTAATTGCTCACAGGATAAACTGAATTATAGTCAACAAATATCGCATATAAGGCTAAAATCTAGTTGAATAATTTCAGTTCTATATGGCACATGAACAGAACCAATAAGGTGGAATCGGATTCAAATAAATGTGAATGTTTCACACACTGTTTGAACTGAAGTTTGAAAAGAATAGAGACAATAAACCCAACAGAAGTGTTGGAATAATTGCAAATTGCTACTAAATCCTAACTTGCTCTTTTGTTTTACAATGTGATTGGAAACTGTAGCTAATTCAGAACTAAACATGCTAGATAATTTGACCATGTGAAGATAAAAAGCAAAGAAGCCCAAGCTTATTCATAATTGGAATAATGAATTTTGGCAATACAGTACTTTATTCTAAAGCAGTATTTTAAAAAATTGCGGAGGAAGTAATCAATATATATTTTAAGTAATATAAATGCTAAGTCTAAATGTGACCAAATAATGCAATATTCAATAAATGCTGAATGGATATTTATTAGTATGAATTATCCCCAGTAAAACAGCATTATTTTTTGAAAAACAGCATATTAATAACCAGTCTTAAACATAAACGTGACATTATATTATACCAAGAATATTTTACAAGCAATTTACATATTTTATATTTGCCATTCTACATGTTTTAGGAGTGACTAAAAGCCTGCCTTTTAAAATTCATATCATACAGATATTTATTGCCAGGCCATCAAAATGATTGACTTTTCTCCAAAAGGGGGGAAAAGGTGACTACAGTTTATTAATCTGTTATTTCAAAGGCGAGAAATGGATTTTAGCCTTTAGCTGTGAGCCAATTTAAATAAATATCAACTAGCTGTTACATTAGTTGCTCTATCTGATATTGATTGGTTTTGATATTTATTTTGCATGTTACGTTCTAACATGACGGGTGTAAATAGGGATCCGTGGCACTACCATCCATTTGCAATTCGAGTAGTCTACAAACCCAATTAGGATAAATAAAATCAGCAGAGATTCTTTGTCAGATTCCTTTGCATTTCTTAGAAAAAGGAGTTAGTTGGTACTAACTGGTTGATTTGTTTGTTTGTTTGTTTGTGTATGTATGTATGTATGTATGTATGTATGTATGTATGTATGTATTAGATTTGTATGCCGCCCCTCTCCGTACACTCGGGACGGCTCACAACACAATAAAACAGTTCATAACAAATCTAATAATTTAAAATATTTTAAAAACCCCACTATTAAGCAGACATACGTACAAACATACCATACATAAATTGTATGGGCCCGGGGGAGATATCTCAGATATCTATCTATCTATCTATCTATCTATCTATCTATCTATCTATCTATCTATCTATCTATCTATCTATCTGATTTGTATGCCGCCCCTCTCCGTAGACTTGGGGTGGCTAACAACAGTAATAAAAAACAGCATGTAAATCCAATACTAAAACAACTAAAAAACCCTTATTGTAAAACTAAACATCCATACAAACAAAAATACCATGCATAAATTGTAAAGGCCTAGGGGGGAGGAATATCTCAATTCCCCCATGCCTGGTGGCAGAGGTGGGTTTTAAGGAACTTACGAAAGGCAAGGAGGGTGGGGGCAATTCTAATCTCCAGGGGGAGTTGATTCCAGAGGGCCGGGGCCACCACAGAGAAGGCTTTTCCCCTGGGCCCCGCCAAGCGACATTGTTTTGTTGACGGGACCCGGAGAAGGCCAACTCTGTGGGACCTAACCGGTCGCTGGGATTCGTGCGGCAATCAGGCGGTCTGATTGCTTATGAAGTGCAGGCAAACAGTACAGTACTGACTTTTTAAAAAAATTAATTTTTTAATTAGTTTTAATTACAATGTAAGACTCACACAACATAAAACAAGTGTTTTGTGAATTGTGCCCACCACCAGACAAACATTCATACCCCACCACCAATCGCGGGTGTTTCTTGTATAAACCATTTTACCCCAAGAGCAAAATATCTATTTACATATTATAAAGTGATTCCAATTTGTTCCTTGTAGCTTGGTCTCGGATCCTACTCGCCATGTATCATCTTACCTTGTCCCATCGTCCCATCAGTTGTCAGAAATCAGTTTCATTATTTCATCCTTTTATCCATAATCTCAAATTGAATGTGGTCCACCATGTACCGGTACCAATTTTGCATTGTCCATTTTGTCGCATCCTTCCAACCCAAGACTATTACCGCCTGAGCGCTTTCTATCGCTGCTTGTTTTATTTCTCTAAATTCTCCCATCTCATTACTTTTGACTTATACTGCCATTTCCTTAGTAATTATCCATCTTATATTTAACATCCTATTCATATCCTCTTGCACTTTTTGCCAAAAATTCTGCACTACCGGGCATTCCCAAAACATAGGCATAAACACTCCTTTATCTTGGCACCCATGCCAACAAATACCCTTAACATTCTGCTGAAATTATGCGAGTTGAACAGGTGCGTAATACCACTTATGTAATATTTTCCTTCTCATTTCCCTAACTCTTGTATTCTTAGTTTTCCTTATATTCTCTACTATATTATTCATCTCTTGCTCCTCTCACTTTGCCACCATTTAGTCAATCCTTGGATCACATCCCCGTCTGACTGCACTAACATCTTATATATATTACTTGCTGGCGCCTTGGTACCCTCACTTTTTTCTCTTATTATTTTCTCTATCTGCAAACAGTACTGACTTTAACCCAGAAATGAACTGATTCTTCAATCAGGAGGGGAAAAAATAAACACAACAATCAGAAACCAAAGAGTTCATTTTCCAATCCTAGAGTAACTACGATAGGAAGGTCCTCCCAAGCGGCTTTCCAGTTCCTTGCGCACCTTCTCCAATTTGCTTATCTGCAGCATCACAAGAACACGTTATATGAAGGGATAATCTGCCATTATTCCCTACGTGTGTTTGTCTCAGGCCAGGCGATGCGCACACAGCTTCAGGTCACGGCGTGCACGCACATGCGTCCCAGCGAGATTTTGCTTCTGTGCATGCACAGGAAGGGAAATCTCATGAGAGATGCGCACGAGAGAGATTTTGGTGATTTCTTTTTGCTTCCGCAAATGAGCGAGAGCAAAAAATTGCTGGAATCTCTCTCACGCATGTCCCCTTGTGAGATCTGGGTTCATGCACATGCGCAGAAGCAAAATCTAGCTGGGACGCGCATGCCAGAGACACAGAGCTGTGTGCGCAACTCTATTTTCGCTATCGGTACACAGTGTGGTGCATACCAGGTAGCAACGTGATACTGGTTTGTGCGTATGTATGTGTGAGAAAGAAGGGGGAGGGAGGGGGAGGGGATGAGAAGGAAGGAAGGAAGGAAGGGGAGAGAAAGAAAGAAAGAAAGAAAGAAAGAAAGAAAGAAAGAAAGAAAGAAAGAAAGAAAGAAAGAAAGAAAGAAAGAAAGAAAGAAAGAAAGAAAGAAAGAAAAAGAAAAGTTTTCATAGCTCAGAAAGCAAGCCCAAAGACAGCCCAGTTCTTTTCTGCTCTCAATAGGGATATTTAAAGAATAACAATTTAGTCTAGTGCAGTGATGGTGAACCTATGGCACGGAGACATATTGGTGGGCATGTGAGGTTAGGTCCAGCGCACGCATCAGCTATTTTTCCGGTCTTGTGGGCCCACTGGGAGTTTGGAAACAAGCTGTTTCCAGCCTCCGAAGTGGGAGGGGAAGGCCCATTTTCACCCTCCCCAAGCTCCTAGAAAGGCTCTTAAGCATGGGGAGAGCAAAAAACGGACATGCCTTCACATGCTGGGGGCCGGAGGGTATGTCTGTGTCATGGGCGCATATGCTGTTGTTGTTAAAAGTGCAGTAGTCGCCAACAGGGAGTACATCGTGATGTATGCTTTTATGAATAACATTTAAATAACTTCGGAGGCAGCGTAGCTGTAAATTTTCTAAACGTAGTAATTGAAGTCTGGAGGAGTAAGGTAATTTGTTGCGTAATTTGTTGTTACCCATGAAAAACACCTAAGTACGTTTGGATAGTCACTCTCAATTCAATTTATTAGATTTGTATGCCGCCCCTCTCTCTCAGTCCAGCTCACTTTACAGGATTGCTATGCAGACACAGGTCTGGAAAAGCAGGGGCAGGGAGTAAATAACCCGGCTTCAACTGGTTGCAAAGTTGCAAGGTTTTGCAAGAAGAAGAAATGAGAAAAATCCCATGGAGGATGTTTTCTTTCCTCCCCCCACCTCCGTTCTTCCACCCCCTCCCCTTCCTTCTCCTATCCCACCTCCACACAGACAGACAGACAGACAGACAGACAGACAGACAGACACACACACACACACACACACAGACAGACTGATATTACTATATCAGTCTAAAACCTCTGACTCCAAGGACAGTATACTTTTATCCTTGAGGTTTGTCAACTTCTCCAATCAAATAGCAAAATGACTTCTAATCTAAAATCCATTACTGTACGAGAAAGTAATTAACTTACCTTTATTAATAGTGGTTAAATGGTAAATAATTTATAACTAAGTAGAAAATAAACACCACGTATTTAGTACTGTGGCTCTTAATGAAAATATGCAGTCATTAGATTTTATCAATATGTGACAATACTACTTTTGCCCGGAAGAATATTGTGGAGCACACAACCGAAACTTATAAATAATGTACAGAGTATTGAAATTATCAGGTTTATGAGATACGGTGCAATGCAGCTTTTCAATTACATTTTGGAAAAGGCTGAAAAATGATTGTCTCTCTGCTTTATTATGTAAAAGTATACTTAGCAATGTAAAACCAATTCAGGGGATCTGTTCCTCTATCATTTTTCAGTGGGTCAATGTGTTGGAATCTGACAGACTTGTAACATTCTGATAATGCACTTGGGGAAAAGGAATCCTCAATCTGAGTATTGCATTGGCAGTTCTGGGTTAGCAAAAACTTCACAAGAGAAGGATTTAGAGGTAGTGATTTTTGACAGTCTCAAAATGGGTGAACAGTGTGGTCGGGCGGTAGGAAAAGCAAGTAGGATGCTTGGCTGCATAGCTAGAGGTATAACAAGCAGGAAGAGGGAGATTGTGATCCCCTTATATAGAGCGCTGGTGAGACCACATTTGGAATACTGTGTTCAGTTCTGGACACCTCACCTACAAAAAGATATTGACAAAATTGAACGGGTCCAAAGACGGGCTACAAGAATGGTGGAAGGTCTCAAGCATAAAACATATCAGGAAAGACTGAATGAACTCAATCTGTATAGTCTGGACTCTGGAGGACAGAAGGAAAAGGGGGGACATGATCGAAACATTTAAATATGTTAAAGGGTTAAATAAGGTTCAGGAGGGAAGTGTTTTTAATAGGAAAGTGAACACAAGAACAAGGGGACACAATCTGAAGTTAGTTGGGGGAAAGATCAAAAGCAACATGAGAAAATATTATTTTACTGAAAGAGTAGTAGATCCTTGGAACAAACTTCCAGCAGACGTGGTTGGTAAATCCACAGTAACTGAATTTAAACATGCCTAGGATAAACATATACCCATCCTAAGATAAAATACAGGAAATAGTATAAGGGCAGACTAGATGGACCATGAGGTCTTTTTCTGCCGTCAGTCTTCTATGTTTCTATGTTTCTGTGTTTCCCAAGCAGCGAAGAGGCGAATGAACAGTTTGCCTTCAGGAGCTGTGGGTGCAGGAGGCATTTAAGAAAACACTGGACAGCTCTTGACTCAAATTGTGTAGGGTCTCCTGTTTGAGCAGGGGGTTGGACTAGACCTCCCAGGTCCCTTCCAGCTCTATTCTGAGCTGAAATCAGCCTTGAATCATTACTATCCAGACAGTGGAATGTTTAATGTTTCCAAATGTAAAATAATGCACTTGGGGAAAAGGAATCCTCAATCTGAGAATAGTATTGGCAGTTCTGTGTTAGCAAAAACTTCAGAAGAGAAGGATTTAGGGGTAGTGATTTCTGACAGTCTCAAAATGGGTGAACAGTGCGGTCAGGCGGTAGGAAAAGCAAGTAGAATGCTTGGCTGCATAGCTAGAAGTATAACAAGCAGGAAGAGGGAGATTGTGATCCCCTTATATAGAGCGCTGGTGAGACCCCATTTGGAATACAGTGTTTAGTTCTGGAGACCTCACCTACAAAAAGATATGGATAAAACTGAACGGACCCAAAGACGGGCTAAAAAAAATGGTGGAAGGTCTTAAGCATAAAACGTATCAGGAAAGACTGAATGAACGCAATCTGTCTAGTCTGGAGGACAGAAGGAAAAGGGGGGACATGATCGAAACATTTCAATGTGTTAAAGCGTTAAATAAGGTTCAGGAGGGAAGTGTTTTTAATAGGAAAGTGAACACAAGAACAAGGGGACACAATCTGAGGTTAGTTGGGGAAAGATCAGAAGTAACGTGAGAAAATATTATTTTACGGAGAGAGTAGTAGATGCTTGGAACAAACTTCCAGCAGACGTGGTTGGTAAATCCACAGGAACTGGATTTAAACATGCCTGGGGTAAACATATATCCATCTTAGGATAAAATACAGGCAATAGTATAAAGGCAGAGTAGATGGACCATGAGGTCTTTTTCTGCTGTCAATCTTCTATGTTTCTATGTTTCAAACTGCTAGGTTGGTAGAATCTGGGACAAGTTATAGAATTTATACATGGCATGTTTGTTGGTATGATTGGTCTCTTAAATTGGGGTTTTTTAGATTACTTTTTAATATTAGATTTGTTACATTGTTTTTTATTGTTGTTAGCCGCCCCGAGTCTTCGGAGAGGGCGGCATACAAATCTAAATAAACTAAACTAAACTAAACTAAGTAATGTGAGCTCACTCCATTATGCAGCGCTAGGGATTCAAACCGCCGACCTTTTTGATCAACAAGCTGAGTGTCTTAGCCGCTAACTTAATTAACTTAACCTCGCGAAGACTTTTGCTGCTAAATCCATGGAATTACCAGGCCCTTTTGACTGATGAGTTTTACATAGCTATTATAGGTTTCTAGTAAAGATGATATGGTTGAGCTGATGTTTTGCTGGGATGGAAAACCAGGACTAATATTTCTTGTATTTTCCCCCAAGTCTTTCCGAGTTGGACTCGAGCAGCCCATTATCATCTATCAACCTGTTCAGAGTTTGTTCCACATTTGTTGCTCAGGTTTTGAAGCGGTTTAAGAGCAAGTTACTGAAAATATCTCTGCTTCTAAGTGAGCCTCTGAGATTTTGCATTCTGAGAAAGCTTCCTACTTATTTACTTAGCAGAATTTTGGAGAATATCCTACGAAAACAGACTAACAATCCTGGGCCTAGAAAGCCTAGAACTGCGGCGCCTAAAACACGACTTGAGTATTGCCCACAAGATCATATGCTGCAACGTCCTACCGGTCAATGACTACTTCAGCTTCAACCGCAACAACGCAAGAGCACGCAACAGATTCAAACTTAATACGAACTGCTCCAAACTTGACTGTAAAAAATATGATTTCAACAATCGAGTTATTGAAGCGTGGAACTCATTACCGGACGTAATTGTGTCAACCCCTAACCCCCAACATTTCTCCCTTAGACTCTCCACGATTGACCTCTCCAGGTTCCAAAGAGGCCAGTAAGGGGCGTACATCAGTGCACTGGTGTGCCTTTCGTCCCCTGTCCAATTGTCTTTCCTTTCTCTCACTTATCATATATATTCTCTTCCTTTCATATATCCTCTCCTCTAAGTTCACCTTTACCCTTATATATATTACTACATGTCTATTTTTCTTCCTATGTATTTATGTATTGGACAAATGAATAAATAAATAAATAAAATAAATAAACATTATTTTTAAAATGTAGAATCATCTTCCCAGTGAGAAGAGACTTCGGTTAAAGATTTTTATTTGCAAAACATTTTTTTCCCCTATCAGCCTAACTGCAGTCCTCCCTCATAACCATTGGTTTTATTATTCTTAATTTTACACATGATGACATTTACTGTTTTATTGGCTTCGTTACAATTATTTTAATGTAAATTCCATTTACGTGTTTAGTGAAATGAAAATCACCATGTATGTTTTAAAATAAACAAGCCATATATACATTTTATAGATGACAATGAAAATTATTCACGCCTTTCAGCTCCCAAATATGGTAATTTTAGTTAATGTAGTGCATGGCGTTTCTTCTTACCCTGTTCTCTTAAGTAACATTTCTTCGCATTGTACTATGAATTTCTAGAGTTGGGTGGTTCTTGGAAGGGAATTAAAAATGGCTTGTCTAGTCCACAGCTACAATTTATGCTTTTATAACAGTACAATACCAAACAGTTCATAATTCAAGCAAAGAAGGAAGCTGATTTCAAATATGTTGTGGTTAGCTCTGGCCCAGCTCCTGCCCCAAGGACTGTGGATGTGGGGGAGACATCCACATGCTGCAGGCCTGTTTTGCCCCCGGTGGAATCTGCTGATGAAGGCTCCTCTGACCAAGAAGACATGAGTGACAGGGAGGAGGAGAGTGGGGCAGACAGCTCAGAAGGAGATCAATTATCTAGCTCCTCCTTGGATTCAGAACAAGAGTTAATGATACAGCCACGCATGCGGAGAGCGATGCATAGGCAACAACAACTGAGAGATTATTATAAAAGAAAATGGGGCCACCTGTGATTGGATGGGGCTGTGGTCATTAGTGAGGCTGCTATAAATAGCAGCCTGTGGGTTTGGCCATTATGGAGGATTATCTGATCGTTGTGTTTCGTGACTGGTTTACTGACTTTGACCTTTTGTGTGCTGATTTTTCCCCGCTTTGAAACTAAAGCAGAACAAAGTGTGTTTCACTTTGTGAAAGAAGAAGGACTGTGAATTACCTCACAGCTGCAAGCTAAGTATCACAGAACTGATAAGGGACTTGTACAAATTACCAGTTTGTTTGGAGACGAGTGCTCTTTGCTATACCAAAAGAGGGCTTGGTTTAAGTGAATTTTCATTATAAAGAACATTGTTTTGAATTTTCAAACGTGTGTGTGTCTGAAATTTGTACCTGTGAATTTTTGGGAGGTGTCTACCAGAGAGCCCGACAGAACGCAAATATACAGACAAATGCAGTCCATCCTATCATTTTATACTTTTTTCTTTCTTTTTTGCTTTACACACACACGACAAGAGGAGCAAGAACAAAAATCCATTACCTCCCACTATGTACTATGATCTTTATCTACTCTTTAGGTAGATAACCCTCCACTGGGTGTGAATGAACTGTAATTTTTAAAAGGAATTGCAAGAGGATGGGATGCCTTACTCAAAATGAGAATGACAGCATTATATCCATGGCAATGCAATTTTTACAAATGTACATATGAGCATGCAATATTATGATCCAGTTACAAGGCAGACAAGGTTTGTAACGGAACAGTGAACCACTGCTTTTATTATTTGTTGTGCACTGCCCTGAGTTGCTAGTCCTTTATATTTGAAAAACTATCAAACGTTGAGTGTTTTTCCCGTTCTGAAATGTAGATAGCGATGGGGAAGAGGGGGCACAAATGATAAAAGCAGTGGTTCACTGTTGCATTACAAACCTTGTCTGCTTTGTACATGGATCATCTCGAAACTGGGAAAACAATCAAAATTTGACAATTTTCCAAATACAGTGGTACCCCTACCTAAGAACGCCTCTACTTAAGAACTTTTCTAGATAAGAACCGGGTGTTCAAGATTTTTTTGCTTCTTCTTAAGAACCATTTTCTACTTAAGCAGCACAAAGGCCCGGCCAGATTCCTGCCATTCCCCCTTTAATCCTGGCCATCTCAGGCTTTTCTGGGCTACCAAATGAGCCTTTTGGTGGCGCTTAAGGAGGCTTTGGCAATCCAAAGCCTCCTTAAGCATTTTCCTTTGTCTGGGTGCTTGGAGAGGGAATAAACTTCTGCCAGGGCCCAGAGAAAAGAAATGCTCCCTTCACTCTGGGCAGCCCAGAGCAAACGGAGTGTTTTCCTTTCTCTGGATGCTTGGAGAGGGAATAAACAACTTCGCTGTGGTGACTTCTTCGCGCTGCTTCCCATACACTCGGCATGAGGCTGCCTCCAAGAGCGTCTGGGCATGGAAAGGGAAAAGGGGGCACTTCGCCCCGGCCGGATAGAAACATAGAAACATAGAAGTCTGACGGCAGAAAAAGACCTCAAGGTCCATCTAGTCTGCCATTATACTATTTTCTGTATTTTATCTTAGGATGGATATATGTTTATCCCAGGCATGTTTAAATTCAGTTACTGTGGATTTATCTACCACGTCTGCTGGAAGTTTGTTCCAAGGATCTACTACTCTTTCAGTAAAATAATATTTTCTCATTATTTTACTGAAAGAGTAGTAGATCCTTGGAACAAACCGGATCAACTCGGCTTCACCCAAACCGAGGAGTCACCTCAGTGAAGGAAAGGCGCCGGATACAAAGTGAGCGAGCGAGAAGAGAGGAGAGCCCTTCAGCATGGGAAGGAAGAGGAAGCAGGTAGCAGCAGCAGCTGCCTTTCGGTCAAAGGAGCGGGAGGTCCCCCCCTCTAACTTGCCTGGTTTTCTCTCTCTAGCGCAGTATAGGAGGCAGCCTTGCAGCAGGTGTATTGGAAGCACGTGATCCTCCTCGCCACCTCAGAGTCCCTTTATTTTTTTAAAGCCTTAAAGTTTTGTATTTTTTTTGATTCCCCTAACCTCACCTTCTTCCTTCGGCAGCCACTGTCCTCCTCCTCTTCTTCCTCCTCCTCCTCCTCCCACCCAAATTCTGAATTTTTATTTCTTTCCTAATGAGTTTGCACACATTATTTGCTTTTACGTTGATTCCTATGGGGAAAATTGCTTCTACTTACAAACGTTTCTACTTAAGAACCTGGTCACGAAACGAATTAAGTTCTTAAGTAGAGGTACCACTGTATAAAGAATTAACCACAAACTATTAAAACAACAAATCTAAAACCCACATCTAAAATATAAAAATTGATATTAATAATATATATATTAAATTAAGAGAGCCCTGTTCAAATTTAAATTATAGCCATTGGTATTAGATAAAACTTCAAACCCACCATCGTTCAGATCTTGCAGAAGGTTTTCGTGACAGGAGAAATCAAGCTTGGCTTTAATATATACAGTAAATACAGCAACACTTCCTGGCTTTAAAGGAAACTGAGAGAGTGTATCTTTTAGGTTCCAACTCAAGAAGTCACCGAACAATTTTCCTAAAATAAAAACATGCAAACGGAAACACAATTAATGCATTAGATTACAAAATCCAATGTTAAATACACATATTCCTGCTTTTGCAGAGATGAATGTTTACTCAGGGAATTAAAAAACAAATGGTTTCCATCTTCCTTCAATATTTCTGTAATGCAACAAAAAAGAGCTATTATAAGACAGTGATACCTCGTCTTATGAACTTAATTGGTTCCAGGACGAGGTTTGTAAGGTGAAAAGTTTGTAAGACAAAACAATGTTTCCCATAGGAATCAATGGAAAAGCGATTAATGCGTTCAAGCTCAAAACTCACCCCTTTTGCCAGCCAAAGCGCCCGTTTTTGCACTGCTGGGATTCTCTTGAGGCTCCCCTCCATGGGAAACCCCACATCCCACACCCCACAAAAACACGGGCTTCCGTGTTTTTGTAATGCTGCAGGGGAATCCCAGCAGGGGAATCCCAGCAGCGCAAAAACGGGTGCTTCGCTGGCAATGGAAGTCTGGAGGTGGGGTCTCCCAGCGAGGGGAGCCTCAGCAAAATTGCAGCATCGCAAAAACATGGAAGTCCTCGAAACCCCACCTCTGGACTTCCGTGTTTTTGTGATGCTGCGATTTCACTGAGGCTCCCCTCGCTGGGAAACCCCACCTCCAGACTTCTGTTGCCAGCGAAGTGCCCGTTTTCGCGCTGCTGGGATTCCCCTCCAGCATCGCAAAGACACGGAAGTCCGGAGGTGGGGTTTCCCATGGAGGGGAGCCTAATGGGAATCCCAGCAGCGCAAAAATGAGCGCTTCGCTGGCAACAGAAGTCCAGAGGCGGGGCATCCCAGTGGCGGCGGCTTGGGTTTGTAAGGTGAAAATAGTTGGGAAGAAGAGGCAAAAAAATCTTAAACCCCGGGTTTGTATCTCGAAAACTTTGTATGACAAGGGGTTTGTAAGACGAGGTATCACCATATTCATTATTTTCAGAAACAAATTGGGAAGGTTTTCCCCTCCTAATCAGGTAACAGAATATCAAAATAGTTGACTAAGAATGTACTCTAAAATTAAGCTTCATCTGATGTTGAATTGGATTTCCATAAAACATGTTTAAAATGGTAAGTCTATATTATGTTTAGTATCTGAAGATTTGAAGTGCCAGTTCTAACTTTTGTTCGTTAGTTGTATATGGTCAGTCTTCTAAACATAAGTCTTCTACTTCCACCCAAGGTAACAAGAATGATGATTCCTATATTTCAACTCAGAATATGATTTTGGAGCGGGGAAAAGAGTTTCCTTTGCCTTAGTCAAAACCATCCTAGAACGAACTTGAAATTCTTCACAGTGTGGGATGTATTTAAATCATGTATAAAATTGCCTATTGGGAGATTTAAAAAATGACATTTATTAGTGCAGATAAATCAGTTTGTAAAGCACAAGAGCCTTCAATCTATACTGATGTACTACTCAAATTGAAATTTGTCTTTATGTCTGCATGAGTGACAGTTACATTAAGAGCTAAAATTTCCCCGTGCAGATGTGTCATTATTTTAACACTCAACTGCTCCTTAGAAAGAAAGCATGGTAAAAAAAGAGGGCTCTGAAAATATCTACAGATCCCTCATAGCTTGGACATAAACTGTTTCAACTTCTTCCTCAAGACGACAATGGAGCATTATACACCAAAACAACCAGACACAAAGACAGGTTTTTTCCTCGTGCCATCACTTTGCTAAACAACTAATTCTCACAACATTTGTCTGGTGCCTTGAAATGTCAAACCATCTATCCTTCTCAACGTTCTTAATACCCATTTCCTTTGCTTGTTATCACTATAACTTTATTCTCTGTATTTAATGGTTTATGTTGATTGCTTTTATTAGTATCCTATTATGACTTATGTTGATTGCTTATTTATAGTAGAATGCTGTGACTATCACTGGATGTAGTACCTTATGATTTATGATGATTGTATTTTATGATTATGATCATGGTTTATCACTTGTTGTTTGTATGTACCCTGAACGCTTCTGTACTGGAAACAAACTTTTTGTGTGTCTATCACAGTGTTTCCCAACCTTGGCAACTTGAAGATATCTGGACTTCAACTCCCAGAATTCCCCAGCCAGCATTTTGCTGGCTGGGGAATAATGGGAGTTAAAGTCCAAATATCTTCAAGTTGCCAAGGTTGGGAAACACTGGTCTATCACACTTGGCCAATAAAAAGTATTTCTATTCTATTCTATTTTCTATTCTACTCTATATTCTATTCTATTCTTACTTATTTTAATTCTATTCACAAAGGAAGATGTCTGTTTATCTGTGGAAAAGGTGAAGAAAGGCGTACTGGATTCAAACTGTGATGATTTAAAAGGCATGGAGTAATCTTATAGGAATCATTGAATGTATATAGCCAAATCTCATTCTATGAAGTTCAAGCCAATTACAGGAAACTGATAATTTTTACATGACTACATATGGCACACTGCGAAGCGTGAGAGGAGTAGCATATACATTTATTAAGTAAGTAAAGCATATAAAGCACTTTAGAAACTAACCAGGTTCTGCTGTTCAGCAGTGAAGTGCTCTTCAGGAAGACATATATAGAGTCTATCAGAATGGAATCTACAGTCCATCTATAGTCCACATGCCATAATGTAATATCTGTATCTCATAGTCTTATACAGTGACACCTTGTCTTACAAACCCCTTGTCATACAAACTTTTTGAAATACAAACCCGGGGTTTAAGATTTTTTTGCCTCTTCTTCCAAACTATTTTCACCTTAAAAATCCAAGCCGCCGCCACTGGGAGGCCCTGCCTCTGGACTTCTGTTGCCAGCGAAGCGCCCGTTTTTGCGCTGCTGGGATTGCCCTGAGGCTCCCCTCCATGGGAAACACCACCTCCGGACTTCCATGTTTTTGCGATGCTGCAGGGGGGTTTCCCAGCGAGGGGAGCCTCAGCAAAATTGCAGCATCACAAAAACAGGGAAGTCCGAAAGGGGGGTTTCGAGGACTTCCATGTTTTTGCGATGCTGCAATTTCGCTGAGGCTCCCTCACTGGGAAACCCTACGTCCGGACTTCTGTTGCCAGCGAAGCACCCATTTTTGCGCTGCTGCGATTCCCCTGCAGCATCACAAAAACACGGAAGTCCGGAGGAGGGGGTTTCCCATGGAGGGGAGCCTCAGGGAAATCCCAGCAGCGCAAAAACGGGCGCTTCAGCTGGCGAAAGGGGTGAGTTTTGGGCTTGCACGCATTAATCGCTGTTCCATTGATTCCTATGGGAAACATAGTTTCGTCTTACAAACTTTTCACCTTACAAACCTCGTCCCGGAACCAATTAAGTTCGCAAGATGAGGTATTACTGTATATCTTATATAGCAGTGATGGCGAACCTTTTTTTCCTTGGGCGCCGAAAACACGTGTGCATGTGCTATCGCGCATGCGCGAGTGCCCAAACCTATAATTCAATGCCTGGGGACGGTGAAAATGGCCTCCCCCACCCTTTGCCTTAAAGGAAAAGCAACTGTATATATATCATTAAGGAAAAATAGACTTCCAAGAAATTTAGAAATTTAGATTTCTGGACATTGCCAGAATTGCTCTATCGCAGGAAAGCAAACTGCAAACAGTAAATGCAATAAATAAAACACAGCCAGGGAGAAGTTAAAGGGATATAATCTTCAACCGATTCTAGGAAAGCAACGGAGTGTACAGGAAATGTAATTCCAATTAGAAAAAGAAAACAGAAAGAACAAAACAGAGCAGAAATGGAAAGAGCAGTTCAGCAGACGGGAGGAGGAGGAAACAGAAGTGATTTAGCAGCAGTTGGAAAAAACAAGAATATTAACCTTTTATGTTGACCATTTTTGATGTAACTTCCAGCTTTTCCAGAGGTTCTGTTCCAATATTTTCAAGTTTAATGATGAGCGGCTGAGTCTCTCCATTGTACAGCTGGACTGACACGCTGGTGGTAATTTCATCCCCCGAAGAAGGCTGAAGTGTACGAGCAGACCTTCAAAAATGGTAGGAGAGATACCAGTGGGTAATAAATCCCATCATTAGAAAAAGCAATCCATATATTATTTACAATACATCCACAGCTTTTCTTTCTATTCAATTGTACCTAATTCTCTGAGACTGGGCAAGTCCCTGAAGTTTTTTTTAGCAAGCTTTTTCAGGAATGATTTGCCATTGTCTGCTTTCTGGGCTGAGAGAAGATGACTGGCCCAAGTCATCCAGCAGGCACCGTGCCCAAAGTGGGATTAGAACTCATGATCTCCAAAGAATAAATGAGGAAGAGTACTCAGACCCATGGAATACTCATACCCGGAAGTTCGGGTTTGGCGTTCGGGTTCAGGAGGATGCTGAGAAGCCCCCCAGCTGTTTTAAAAGGTGACAGCCGGGCGGCGAGGCTTCTCAGCAGCCTCCCAAACCCAAACTTTTGCCGAACTTCCGGGTTCGGCGTTCGGGAGGCCGCCGAAAAGCCCCGCTGCCAGGCTGTCACCTTTTGAAACGTCCGGGGGGGCTTCTCGGCGGCCTCCCGAACGCCGAACCCGGAAGTTCAGGTTTGGCGTTCGGGTTCAGGAGAATGCTGAGAAGCCCCCCGGCTGTTTCAAAAAGCGACAGCCGGGCGGCGGGGCTTCTCGGTGGCGGCAGGTTCGTAAGAAGGAAAAAGTTCATAAGAAGAGGCAAAAAATTTCTGAACCCCAGGTTCGTATCTCGGGTTGTTCGTAAGACAAGGGGTTCGTATCATGAGGTACCACTGTATATGTATATATTATACATAAATACGTTATGCTTGTTTGTTATAAATACCAAAGAGGGACAAATGGATAAGAAAAGAATGTAAAATGAATGTGGGATAATTGTCCATAAACTAGAATGTAATATTTTTTAAATATAAAACATTCAATAAAAATTAAAAAAGAAGAATTCATGATCTCCCAGTTTCTAGCCTGATGCCTTCAACACTACTCCAAACCAGAGCTCTCAGATATCGCTAGATGTTTTAAAAGTATTAATAAACAGGGTCACCTAAGTTTGTGAACGCTGTTAATAAAATGAGGGTGATGGATGACGCCAAAAAACAATCACTCTTAATGGCAAAAGAAATGCTTAACCACAAGCCTAGAGCTACGGCACCTAAAACACGATTTGAGTATTGCCCACAAGATCATATGCTGCAATGTCCTACCGGTCAATGACTACTTCAGCTTCAACCGCAACAACACAAGAGCACGCAACAGATTCAAACTTAATACGAACCGCTCCAAACTTGACTGTAAAAAATATGATTTCAACAATCGAGTTATCGAAGCGTGGAACTCATTGCCGGACTCAATAGTGTCAATCCCTAACCCCCAACATTTGTCCCTTAGACTCTCCACGATTGACCTCTCCAGGTTCCTAAGAGGCCAGTAAGGGGCGTACATAAGTGCACTAGTGTGCCTTTCGTCCCCTGTCCAATTGACTTTTCTTTCTCTCACTTATCATATATATTTTCTTTCTTTCATATATCCTCTCTTCTAAGTTCACTTTACCCTTATATATATTACTACATGTCTATTTTTCTTCCTATGTATTTGTGTATTGGACAAATGAATAAATGAATAAATAAACAAACAAACAATTAGTTCTTACTATTCTTTACCTGCCACAGCTGAAGATGGAGACCACATGAGCTACAACCGTACGTAGGGGGAAATGTAGAGCGCAAACGAAAAGTGCAAACTAAGTGAAACTTACTTTTGAACTCTGATAAGGAAAGATGCAATTAAAGTTAACTTCTGCCCCTGAGAACTGACAAAAGTGTTAACACTCGAAACTAATTGGGATAAAATCAAGGCCTCGCTTATCCTTCTGAGGTAAATTTAGCACAGAGAAGCAAGCGTTTTAACCTTCCAAAATAAATTAACAAAAAAATGTCAAAACCACACATGAGGTACTGTAATGAAACAGCTCACTGAGGGAACAGTGTGAACATTTTTTATTATTTCTCATACAGACATACACATAGACGTATATATGCGAGGGTTATATGGAAAGTGTTGTAGTTAACTCTGGCCCAGCTCCTGCCCCAAGGACTGTGGATGTAGGGGAGACATCCACATGCCGCAGGCCTGTTTTGCTCCTGGTGGAATCTACTGATGAAGGCTCCTCTGACCAAAAAGACATGAGTGACAGGGAGGAGGAGAGTGTGGCAGGCAGCTCAGAAGGAGATCAATTATCTGTCTCCTCCTTGGATTCGGAACAAGAGTTAATGATACAGCCACGCATGCGGAGAGCGATGCATAGGCAGCAACAACTGAGAGATTATTATCAAAGAAAATGAGGCCACCTGTGGTTGGGTGGGGCTGTGGTCATTAGTGAGGCTGCTATAAAAAGCAGCCTGTGGATTTGGCCATTGTGGAGGATTATCTGATCGTTATATTTCGTGACTGCTTTGCTGACTTTGACCTTTGTGTGCTGATTTTTTCCTGCTTTGAAACTAAACCAGAGCAAAGAGTGTTTCACTTTGTGAAAGAATAAGGACTGTGAATTGCCTCACAGCTGCAAGCTAAGTATCACAGAACTGATAAGGGACTTGTTTCAAGTTTCAAGTTTCAAGTTTTATTGGATTTATATGCCGCCCCTCTCCGAAAACTCGGGGCGGCTAACAACAATCATAAACAATATACAATAAAATCCAATACTAAAAGCAAATTAAAACCCCTTAATATATAAAAACCAAACATACATAGAAACATACCATGTAAACAAACATACAAACATACCATGTACAAATTACCAGTTTGTTTGGAGACAAGTGCTCTTTGCTATACAATAATAGGGCTTCGTTTATTTGCATTTTCGGTATAAAGAACATTGTTTTGAATTTTCAAACGTGTCTGTGTCTGAAATTGTATCTGTGCATTTTCGGGAGGATTCTACCAGAGAGCTTGACAGAACAGAAAGTAAAGTTATAAGCCACATAGCCCTCGTGGGGAACGTTTGCGGGGGAAGTTGGTATTACTATTGTGTAGCGGGAAGCCAGCAGAAGAGAATGGGCAGTGCCAGGGGTCAGTAGATCATCGAATGGCATTGTGGTGAAAGTTAGAGATGAGCATCCTCATTCCGTTTCCCTCCAACTGTGCACGCTGTAATATGCTACCTGAACGCTAAGAGCATGAACGCTGCTGTGATATGTGCCCGAGATTTGTGCGCGATGGGTGCCCAAGATTTTTCTCACCAATAACTGAGTTGTGAATTTTTTGGCTGAAGAGGAGAATAAGTATGGTGCCACTGACATTTGCTCTCTGGAGCAGGGGTCCTCAAACTTGGCAACTTTAAGACATTCATTCATTCATTCATTCATTCATTCATTCATTCATTCATTCATTTATTGTTAGAGTTGAAAGGGATCATGGAGGCCATCGAGTTCAACCCCCTGCCCAAGCATGAACCCTATAGTACACCAGTCAAGTGGCAGTTCAATCTTCTCTTAAAAATGTCCAGAGTGTTGGAGTTCACAACGTCCGCTGGTAGGTTGTTCCATTGGTTGATCGCTCTGACCGTCAGGAAGTTCCTCCTTATCTCCATGTTGAATCTCTCCTTGGTCAGCTTCCAGCCGTTGCTCCTGGTCTGGCCCTCTGGTGCCCTGAAGAATAAAGTGATCCCCTCCACTCTGTGACATCCCCTTGTATACTTGTAGACTGCTATCATGTCCGCTCTGGCCCTCCTTTTCTCTAGGCTATCCATGCCCAGTTCCCTCAGTCTCTCTTCGTAAGTTGGCTGGAGAATTCTGGGAGTTGAAGTCCACAAGTCTTAAAGTTGCCAAGTTTGAAGACCTCTGCTCTGGAGTATGGTGATAAGGCCAAGTTTCATCTCCTGTCATTCTGCAGTTGAGAAAGGCCTCACCTTCAATCTTGAAGCGGTCAAGAAATTCTCGGACAGCATTGACTCTGTCCATTTTGTGCATGTCAGAAAGCATCTTGGACACCCATCACAGTAGCGTTCCTGCCCTTTGCATTCAGGTAGCGTATTACATAGAAACAGAAGATTGACGGCAGAAAAAGACCTCATGGTCCATCTAGTCTGCCCTTATACTATTTCCTGTATTTTATCTTAGGATGGATATGTTTATCCCAGGCCTGTTTAAATTCAGTCACTGTGGATTTACCAACCACGTCTGCTGGAAGTTTGTTCCAAGGATCTACTACTCTTTCAGTCAAATAATATTTTCTCATGTTGCTTTTGATCTTTCCCCCAACTAACCTCAGACTGTGTCCCCTTGTTCTTGTGTTCACTTTCCTATTAAAAACACTTCCCTCCTGAACCTTATTTAACCCTTTAACATATTTAAATGTTTCGATCATGTCCCCCCTTTTCCTTCTGTCCTCCAGACTATACAGATTGAGTTCATTAAGTCTTTCCTGATACGTTTTATGCTTAAGACCTTCCACCATTCTGGTAGCCCGTCTTTGGGCCCGTTCAATATCTTTTTGTAGGTGAGGTTTCCAAAACTGAACACAGTATTCCAAATGTGGTCTCACCAGCGCTCTATATAGCGGGATCCTAATCTCCCTCTTCCTGCTTGTTATACCTCTAGATATGCAGCCAAGCATCCTACTTGCTTTTCCTACCGCCCTACCACACTGTTCACCCATTTTGAGACTGTCAGAAATCACTACCCCTAAATCCTTCTCTTCTGAAGTTTTTGCTAACACAGAACTGCCAATGCCATACTCAGACTGATGATACCTCACCCCATGCCCTTGGATGATCTCACCCAGAGATCATCAACTGTGGACTAGACAAGCCATTTTAAATTCCCTTCCAAGAACCACCCAACTCTAGAAATTCATAGTACAATGCGAAGAAACGTTACTTAAGAGAACAGGGTAAGAAGAAACGCCATGCACTACATTAACTAAAATTACCATATTTGGGAGCTGAAAGGCGTGAATAATTTCCTTTGTCATCTATAAAATGTATATATGGCTTGTTTATTTTAAAACATACATGGTGATTTTCATTTCACTAAACAGGTAAATGCAATTTATTTTATTTATTTATTATTTAGATTTGTATGCCGCCCCTCTCCAAAGACTCGGGGCGGCTCACAACAAGACACAACAATTCATAACAAATCTAAATAACTTTAAAATATTTTAAAAAGAACCCCATTTTTTCTAACAAACACACACACAATCATACCATGCATAAATTGTACATGCCCGGGGGGAGGTGTTTCAGTTCCCCCATGCCTGACGACAAAGGTGGGTTTTAAGGAGTTTACGGAAGGCAGGGAGAGTAGGGGCAGTTCTAATCTATGGGGGAGTTGGTTCCAGAGAGTCGGGGCCGCCACAGAGAAGGCTCTTCCCCTGGGGCCCGCCAACCAACATTGTTTAGTTGACGGGACCAGGAGAAGGCCCACTCTGTGGGACCTAATCGGTCGCTGGAATTCGTGCGGCAGAAGGCGGTCTCGGAGATATCCTGGTCCAGTGCCATGAAGGGCTTTAAAGGTCATAACCAACACTTTGAATTGTGACCGGAAATTGATCGGCAGCCAATGCAGACTGCGGAGTGATGGTGAAACATGGGCATACCTAGGTAAGCCCATGACCGCATTAAAATATTTGTAACGAAGCCAATAAAACAGTAAATATCATCATGTGTAAAATTGAGAATAATAAAATCAATGGTGATGAGGGAGGACTGCAGTTAGGCTGATAGGGGAAAAAAATGTTTTGCAAATAAAAATCTTTAACTGAAGTCTCTTCTCACTGGGAAGATGATTCTACATTTTAAAAATAATGTTCTCCAAAATGCTGCTAAGTAAATAAGTAGGAAGCTTTCTCAGAATGCAAAATCTCAGAGGCTCACTTAAAAGCAGAGATATTTTCAGTAACTTGCTCTTAAACCGCTTCAAAACCTGAGCAACAAATGTGGAACAAACTCTGAACAGGTTGATAGATGATAATGGGCTGCTCGAGTCCAACTCGGAAAGACTTGGGGGGAAATACAAGAAATATTAGTCCTGGTTTTCCATCCCAGCAAAACATCAGCTCAACCAGATCATCTTTACTAGAAACCTATAATAGCTATGTAAAACTCATCAGTCAAAAGGGCCTGGTAATTCCATGAATTTAGCAGCAAAAGTCTTCGCAAGGTTAATTAAGTTAATTAAGTTAGCGGCATAAGACGCTCAGCTTGTTGATCAGAAAGGTCAGCAGTTCAGCGGTTCGAATCCCTAGCGCTGCATAACGGAGTGAGCTCACATTACTTGTCCCAGCTTCTACCAACCCAGCAGTTTGAAACATAGAAACATAGAAGATTGACAGCAGAAAATAACCTCATGGTCCATCTACTATGCCCTTATACTATTTCCTGTACTTTATCTTACAATGGATATATGTTTATCCCAGGCATGTTTAAATTCAGTTACTCTGGATTTATCAACCACGTCTGTTGGAAGTTTGTTCCAAGCATCTACTACTCTTTCAGTAAAATAATATTTTCTCATGTCGCTTTTGATCTTTCCCCCAACTAACTTCAGATTGTGTCCCCTTGTTCTTGTGTTCACTTTCCTATTAAAAACACTTCCCTCCTGAAACTTATTTAATCCTTTGACATATTTAAATGTTTCAATCATGTCCCTCCTTTCCCTTCTGTCCTCCAGACTATACAGATTGAGTTCATGAAGTCTTTCCTGATACGTTTTATGCTTAAGACCTTCCACCATTCTTGTAGCCCATTTTTGGACCCGTTCATTTTGTCAATATCTTTTTGTAGGTGAGGCCTCCAGAACTGAACACAGTATTATTCCAAATGTGGTCTCACCAGCGCTCTATATAGCAGGATCATAATCTCCCTCTTCCTGCTTGTTATACTTCTAGCTATGCAGCCAAGCATCCTACTTGCTTTTCCTACCGCCCGACCACACTGCTCACCCATTTTGAGACTGTCAGAAATCACGACCCCTAAATCCTTCTCTTCTGAAGTTTTTGCTAACCCAGAACTGCCCATGCAATACTCAACGCGCACTTTGCACTTGGAGGGAAACGGAATGAGGACGCTCATCTCTAACCTTCGCCACAACACCAGTCGATGATTTACTGACCACTGGCCCTGCTCGTTCCCTTCCCGTGACTTCCTGCTACACGATAGTAATACCAAATTCACCACGAACATTCCCTGCGAGAGCCTTGTAACTTTACTTTCAAGATAACCATCTTACATATGCAGGTAGTCCTCAACTTATAACCACAACTGAGCCCAGAATTTATGTTGCTAAATGAGAAATTTGTTCAAAGAGCTTTGTCCCATTTTATGACTTTTTTTCTCTTTTTTTGGAATCATTTGTTAATAACAACTGCAATTGTTAAATCAATAACGCTTAAGTGTTAAGTGAATCTGACACCAAGATAGCTAGCAAGAACAGTTTTTCCCCTAAACGCCATCACTCTGCTAAACAAATTATACCCTCAACACTGTCAGGTTTTTACTAAGTCTGCACTTCTATTTCTACTAGTTTTTTCTCATCATTTCTACCATCCTTTTCCTCCCACTTGGGACTGTATGACTGTAACTTGTTGCTTGTATCCTAAGATTTTTATTAATATTGATTGTTTCTTCATTGCGTATTTGACCCCTATGACAATCATTAAGTGTTGTACCACATGATTCTTGACAAATGTATCTTTTTCTTTTATTACACTATTACATTTCAGACACACACACGTTTGAAAATTCAAAACAATGTTCTTTATAATGAAAATTTACTTAAACCAAGCCCTCTTTTGGTATAGCAAAGAGCACTCGTTTCCAAAAAAAATGGTAATTTGTACAAGTCCCTTATCAGTTCTGTGATACTTAGCTTGCAGCTGTGAGGCAATTCACAGTCCTTCTTCTTTCACAAAGTGAAACACACTTTGCTCTGCTTTAGTTTCAAAGCGGGGAAAAAGCAGCACACAAAAGGTCGAAGTCAGCAAGGCAGTCACAAAACACAATGATCAGATAATCCTCCACAATGGCCAAACCCACAGGCTGCTATTTATAGCAGCCTCACTAATGACCACAGCCCCACCCAACCACAGGTGGCCTCATTTTCTTTGATAATAATCTCTCAGTTGTTGTTGCCTATGCATCACTCTCCGCATGCGTGGCTGTATCATTAACTCTTGTTCTGAATCCAAGGAGGAGCTAGATAATTGATCTCCTTCTGAGCTGTCTGCCACACTCTCCTCCTCCCTGTCACTCATGTCTTCTTGGTCAGAGGAGCCTTCATCAGCAGATTCCACCGGGGGGGGGGGGGCAAAACAGGCCTGCAGCATGTGGATGTCTCCCCCACATCCACAGTCCTTGGGGCAGGAGCTGGGCCAGAGCTAACCACAACAAGTTCTGAATACAGTTTCAAGCAAATATTAAAAGAAAACCATGCTGAACATTCAGTTCAGGATGGATATTAATATTAATCATAATAAAACACACACACACACACAAACCAAGCAGAGAAAATTGCCCCAAAACCTTTTCCCAAAATTTGTAGGGCTCCCCCAGAGCAAAGCTGGAGGCTGCAGAGGTAAGCCAGAGAAATCTCAGTCTGGGAAGCATAAATCCGTGCATGAACCATGGATAGAGTGGCAAAGATAATTTGCTCATTGCAATCTCTAAAGGTTCCACTTATAAATAACTTTTTTTATCATTATCTCAAAGTAGCAGGACTCAACTATATTGCATTTGAAAGACTCATCCATTTTAAAATGATTTATAATACAGCACTGGGGCAAATACAATTTCATTATGTAAAATCTGCTTTGAGAGAAAATAAGCTCTCCCTTAGGCACTTTCACTCTCTATCAACTCTTAACATTTAGGTGACAGGTTAAGATATTTTTGTTCCTTTTTTTGGTATAATTTTTATGAAAACTTTTAAAGGAGAAGATAAAAAACCAGCACCAACTAATATAAGGTAAGAAAGAAAAAGAGAAATATCAAGGGAAAAGGCAAAAACTGCAGGAACAGAATTTGAAAAAAATAGAAAAAAATGCTATTTCAATGAACCTATTTTTTAATATTAAGAATTATCATTTATCATTATTATTCAGATATATCTTTACTTATGTATTCATTCTCCTTTTTATAGAATTTATTTTCCCTAAAATGTATTTACACTTGTAACAACATACGCTTTATATACTCTCCTTTCCCTCTGATTTCTTTTTCTCTATCCATTGATAAGTAAAGATATATAAGGAATAGAAATAATGTATATGATAAAAGATGATATTAATAGTTAAACAGATTGATAATTAAGAACTGTAGAGGAAATACAGTTTAACTTACTTGTATATAAATTGCAATTAAATTGTCTTAGTTTTAATTACAATTTTAGAAATTAGTTTTTTTCCTTGACTTCTTTTTATTGCTGCTGTTATTTGTAATTTTTTAGACTGTTTTAAGTCACCCTGAGTCCTTTGGGATTGGGTGGCATAGAAGTCAAATTAAATGAATGAACGAACAAACAAACAAACAAACAAACAAACAAACAAACAAACAAACAAACATGGAAATACGACATCAACACAATTTACCATAAAAGGGTTACAAAGGTTTAATGTATTTTTTCTTGTTTGTTTGTGCGTTTAAATGTTTTGTCTGTACGGTTTTCTTTAGTCTGTATTTTCATGTTCTTAAATGTCTTTTTAAAATATTTATAATCAATAAAAACTATTTTTTACAATTATTTAGATTTTTTTTAAAAAAGAGGAAAAAGAGTGTATTTTAAACAATACATTCAATGAGTAGGCGCATATTACTAATCTAGTAGTTCTTCAGATATTGAGAATCACACTCAGAGTCTGCCAACTTGAAAATCAACCATCGGAATTCTTACCTGGGTAATGAAGTACTGATTTGCAACCTGGGTAAAGATGGAATGACTTCTACTGTACAACCAGTAGTCTTTATTCCTGGTAGTTTATCCAAAAGGCAATCACTGAAGACTCCGAAGACTGAGGTGTGATAGCCTGCGAGAAATCAAGTCAGAAATTGAGCAGAAATAATCGATCATCCAGCACAAATGGGAAATATACTGTAGCCGTGAGAACCAGAGTGTTATTGCATTTGTGAAAAATGTACTGTAGACCAGAGGTCCCCAACCTTTTTTGCACCAGGGACCGGCTTTAACCTAGACCAATTTTCCACGGCCCGGGGGGGGGGCCTTTGGTCATATGGGGGGGGGGGGGTTATGGAGGGGTGGAGCTTAGTGACGCAGCCCTCCACACTTCTCCACAGGGCGGGGAGAATCAGGAGGCTCCTTTGGCGGCTGGGGGCTGCCTGGCTTTGTGATTTTGGCTGGGGGGGGGAGTTAGGAAGGTCCTACTTCTCCACCCCCCAGCCAAAAATTCAAAGCCTATCTGCTGGATACGGGCGATGAGTGGGACAGAGCAGCGCGGAAGCCTCTTGCAGCAGCTGCTACAGCCACGGCTTCCGCGCCGCTCGTCCCACCCATCGCCCGTATCCAGCAGAAGTTGCTGCCTGAGTGCTCTTGGCCGGCAGGATTCAAAGTGCTGGGGTGGGGGGTGTCCCGACAGCCCCCCCACCCCAGTGCTTCGCCTCCCGCTGGGACACCCCCCACCCCAGCACTTTGAATCCCACCGGCCAAGAGCACTCGGGCAGCAGCTTCTGCTGGATACGGGCAATGGGTGGGACGAGCGGCGCGGAAGCCTCTTGCAGCAGCTGCCACAGCCACCGGCTTCGGCGCCGCTCGTCCCGCTCATTGTCCGTGTCTGGCAGAAGCTGCTGCCCGAGTGCTCTTGGCCGGCGGGATTCAAAGTGCTGGAGTGGGGGGTGTCCCAGCGGGAGGCGAAGCACTGGGGTGGGGGGGCTGTCAGGACACCCCCCACCCCAGCACTTTGAATCCCGCCAGCCAAGAGCACTCGGGCAGCAGCTTCTGCTAGACACGGGGAATGAGCGGGACGAGCGGCGCCAAAGCCGGTTGCTGTGGCAGCTGCTGCAAGAGGCTTCCGCGCCGCTCTGTCCCACTCATCGCCCGTATCCAGCAGATAGGCTTTCAGTTTTTGGCTGTGGGGGGGGAGAAGTAGGACCTTCCTAAGTCCCCCCCCCAGCCAAAAACTCAAAGCCTATCTGCTGGATACGGGCGATGAGTGGGACAGAGCGGCGCGGAAGCCTCTTGCAGCAGCTGCCACAGCCACCGGCTTCGACGCCGCTCGTCCCACTCATCGCCCGTATCCAGCAGATAGGCTTTGAGTTTTTGGCTGGGGGGGGGAGAAGTAGGACCTTCCTAACTCCCCCCCAGCCAAAATCACAAAGCGGGGCAGCCCCCAGCCGCCAAAGGAGCCTCCTGATTCTCCCCGCCCTGCCCGACGCCCCACCCTGTCCTGCATAATGTCCTCTGCCGGGAGGGCAGCGGCGCCGCGGACCGGCTGGAAAACCCCAACGGCCCGGGCCCGGTCCGCGGACCGGCGGTTGGGGACCTCTGCTGTAGACCAAAGGGGCTAAGTACCAGCATCCCAGGGTTATGTGATCAACATCCCTAAGTCAATAGGGGAAGATGGATTCATATAAGGACTGTACAATTCACTTAACAACTTGCAGTGAAGCATTACCTCAGGGACCGCCTTCTGCTGCACGAATCCCGGCGACCAGTTTATTATTTATTTATTTATTTATTTATTAGATTTGTATGCCGCCCCTCTCCATAGACTCGGGGCGACTCACAACAATAACAAGAACAATGTAAAAAAACAAATCTAATAATTTAAAAAACCCCATTATTAAAAGCAAACACACACACAAACATTCCAGGTATAAACTGTATAGGCCCGGGGGAGATGTGTCAATTCCCCATGCCTGACGGCAGAGATGGGTCTTAAGAACTTTACGAAAGGCAAGGAGGGTGGGGGCAGTTCTAATCTCCGGGGGAACCTGGTTCTAGAGGGTCGGGGCCGCCACAGAGAAGGCTCTTCTCCTGGATCCTGCCAAACGACATTGTTTAGTCGACGGGACCCGGAGAATGCCAACTCTGTGGGACCTAACCGGTCGCTGGGATTCATGCGGCAGAAGGCAGTCCCGGAGGTATTCTGTCATCCTTTTCATTATTATTTAGGGTGGTAATGGCGAACCTCTGGCACGGGTGCCACAGGTGTACACGGAGCCATATCTGAGAGCACATGAAGCATTGCCCTATGTCAGCTGTAGTGTTCATGTGTTGGCCAATGTGGCCAACTGATTTTTGGCTTTCTTCAGGAGCTTGTGGATGGCTAAAATTGGGCCAGATTACTTGTGGGACCACCTTCTGCCGTATGAGTTCCAGCGACCAGTTAGGTCCCACAGAGTTGGCCTTCTCCAGGTCCCATCAACTAGTTACTAGACAATGAAGCTTGGCGGGGCCTAGGGGAAGAGCCTTCTCTGTGGGGGGCCCGATTCTTGGGAACCAGCTCCCCCCAGAGATTCACACTGACCCTACCCTCCTCACCTTCCGCAAGAGGCTTAAGACCCTTTCATGCTGCCAGACTTAGGACAATTAGACCTAGCCTCCTGACCAATGAATGTTATGTATGACATGATCGAAACATTTAAATATATTAAAGGGTTAAATAAGGTCCAGGAGGGAAGTGTTTTTAATAGGAAAGTGAACACAAGAACAAGGGGGCACAATCTGAAGTTAGTTGGGGGAAAGATCAAAGGCAACATGAGAAAATATTATTTTACTGAAAGAGTAGTAGATCCTTGGAACAAACTTCCAGCAGACGTGGTAGATAAATCCACAGTAACTGAATTTAAACATGCCTGGGATAAACATATATCCATCCTAAGATAAAATACAGAAAATAGTATAAGGGCAAACTAGATGGACCATGAGGTCTTTTTCTGCCGTCAGACTTCTATGTTTCTATGTTTCTATTTTTGTATGTGGATATTGCTGTGTTTGCTTAGAAACAGCCGGCCGGTTAGAGCCGTGCGATTGGCGTCCCTATCCAAGGTTCTGATAGGGCGCGTTCCATAGTTACTTTGTAAGCGGGAAAGCTACTGTGTATTTGATTGGTTCCTGCCTCAGCCAGGGCTTGCTATATAACCCTGTGTGTATTGTTTGATCCTCTAAGCCTATACCTGCCTGTCTGGCATGCATTCTGTATTAAAGCCATCTGTTAACTAAGGCCTCCTCTGTTTTACTGGCGACGAGGATTCTCGCCATTTCTTCCTGAATTCTATGCTTGGACTCTGTACGTAAGTGAAAATGTCGGTGCAGTTCACTTTCGCCCCTTTCAATCCCCAAGGGGAGACATGGGAGTCCTATGTTGCCCGTTTTGATTGTTTTTTAATCTCCAACGGGTACACTGAAATTTCCGGAGACAGGAAAAGGTCGTATTTCCTCGGGTTTTGTGGCCCCGAGATGTTCGAAACTGCCCGAGCATTGTTTGCCCCTACTTCAATCCACGATGTATCTTGGGAAGACTTTTTAAAAACCTTGCAGGATCATTATGCCCCGGCTCCATCTCGGTGTGCGAGGCGCTATAAATTTTACCAGCGGAACCAGGCTGAGGGGGAGTCTATAAATGACTATGTGGCCGCCCTGCGCCGTGCGGCACTGTATTGCGAGTTTGCTGACCTGAACGACTACCTCCTAGACAGGCTTGTAATTGGGGTGAGAGACGGTCGACTTAAACGGCGTCTCCTGGCCATTAGGGATTTGACATTCCAAGCGGCGCTGGCGGAGGCTCATGCGTTTGAGCTGTCAACGCAGTCGCTGGCAGCCATGGACAGCACCGTTAATATCACCCGAAAGACTACAGTTTCCACTGATAAGGCCACCGTTCTTCCTGAAGAGGATGGCAGTCATGAAGAAGAGGAGGAGGAGGTGTGCAAATTGGCAGTGAATAGGAACCGAGACGCTCCTGTTACCCGTCCCAGGCCACCCCAGTCACCTTGTCAGGGCTGTGGGGGGAATCATCTGAGGTCCTCCTGTCCTTCCCGTGATGCCGTGTGTTGGCATTGTGGTGCCAAAGGGCACCTTTCCAGGGTTTGCCGTTCCCGCAGAGTTTCCACAGCCGCTGCCCGTGAGCAACGGGAGCCCCAGAGCTTCATTCCCCGATGGCAGAAGAAATTCCCTTCGAGCCGGCGTGAGGATTGCAACGCTATTTATAGTCGGCCACGTTTGGCTACCACTTTTGTGAAAGAGATGTCTAATTCAGCGGAAAAGATCTCGTTGGAGGTCCAGTTGGGCACTTCGAGGTGCCCAATGCAAGTGGACACTGGATCTGCCCATTCCTTAATTTCGTGGGCAACCTTGAAGCGCTGTTTCCCAGCTATCAGCAGAGGTCGCCTGTCTCCATGTGCTGTGCAATTGAAAGACTATCAAGGGACACCAATTCCTATTTTGGGGGAGGGCCGTTTCCCAGTCCGTTTCAAAACTTTTGTGGGCAAGTTGCCTCTTATTGTAATTAATGGGCCTTTCTCTAACCTTTTAGGATTGGACTGGTTCAAGGCTTTGGGACTCTCTGTGACTGGGGTAAATACTGTCTGTGATATGGGAAGGTTTGAGGTTCTGGCACGAGAATTTCCAACAGTATTTGATGGTCAGTTGGGCTGTTATACGGGAACCCCGATTGCATTCGGTTTAAACCCACAAGAACCGGCGGTTCGTTTAAAAGCCCGCCGAGTGCCCATTCCCCTCCGGCCTAAAGTGGATGAGGAACTGGACAGGCTGATTGCCCAGGGGGTGCTAGAACCGGTGGATCAGGCAAAATGGGAAACCCCGGTGGTCATTGCATTCAAGGGGGATGGGGGAATTAGGCTGTGTGGGGACTACAAGTGTTCCATTAACAAAGCGTTGGCACACCACTCATATCCGTTGCCAGTGGTGCAACAGCTGCTGCACACCTTGGGAAAGGGTCGGGTGTTCGCGAAGCTGGATTTATCTCAGGCTTATCAGCAGCTTCCCGTTGACCCCCTGGCTGCAGAAGCGCAGTCAATCATCACCCATCGGGGGGTTTTCAAGTGTCACCGTTTACAATTTGGGGTCTCTATTGCCCCAGGACTATTCCAGGGCCTGATGGAAAGGTTGCTATATGGGCTCGAAGGAACGGTGCCATATTTTGATGACGTCCTGGTGTCGGGGAGTTCCACTGACGAGTTGATGGCACGAGTAAGGAAGGTTTTGTCCAAGTTCAGGGACGCGGGGCTTAAGCTAAAGGAAAAGAAATGTGTTTTCGGTGTCCCAAGGGTGGAATTCCTGGGCTTTATTGTTGATGGGGAGGGAATTCACCCCACCCCTGAAAAGACACGGGCGATTAGGGATGCCCCCAGGCCACGATCCAAGGCTGAGCTGCAAGCCTTTTTAGGACTTTTAAATTTTTACGCGGTATTCATCCCGCATAAGGCGTCGGTGGCCGAACCTCTGCACCGGCTTTTGGACAAGCACTCAAACTGGCACTGGGGAGGAAGGGAGGAATCGGCATTTAATGGGGTCAAGGACATACTATTGTCCAACAATGTGCTGGCCCAATACTCTCCAGGTTTACCTTTAATCTTGACCTGTGACGCTTCACAACATGGGGTGGGCGCTGTCCTCAGTCACAGGCTGCCAAATGGAGCCGAAGCCCCTCTGGCATTTTTCTCTCGCACATTGGCTCCAGCTGAAAGAAATTATGGTCATATCGACAAGGAGGCGCTGGCACTTATTGCTGGGGTCAAGCGGTTCCACGATTACTTATATGGGAGACAGTTCGAATTGGTCACAGACCACCAACCACTGCTGGGGCTTTTATCAGGCAGCCGTCAAAGTCCGGTAGTCCTGTCACCCAGGATGTCACACTGGATCGTCTTTCTAGCGAACTACAGTTATACGTTAACCTATAAGCCAGGACGCCACATAGCACACGCCGATGCCCTGAGCAGATGTCCGCTGCCTGATGTTCTCGTCGACCCTGCTCCGGCGTGCTCCGTGTTTGCTCTATCTGAGAGTACAATTCCTATCTCTGCAACCGAAGTGGCTGGAGTAACTGGACGAGATGCCATTCTGTCCCAAGTAAGGCAATGGGTGTTAAGAGGATGGCCAGCCACAGCCCCTGCTGACGTTTTTGTCCCATTTTTTAGGTGTCAGTCAGAGTTCTCTGTAGAGAAAGGGGTGGTGCTGCGAGGAAGCAGGGTGGTAATTCCGGAAACCTTGCGCGGCCAGGTGCTGGCATTATTGCACAGAGGTCACCCTGGCATAGTGCGCATGAAGAGCTTAGCTCGGGACTATGTTTGGTGGCCGGGGTTGGATAAGGCGGTGGAGCTAAGAGTTGCTGGATGTGCAGCTTGCCAGGAAAGTCGCCCTTTCCCTCCTCGAGCCGAGCCGCTGGCATGGGAGCCGCCAGCTGGACCCTGGGCTCGCATACACATTGACTTAGCCGGTCCCTTTATGGGACAGACCTTCCTGATTGTCGTAGATGCCCATTCGAAATGGGTAGAGGTTGTCCTGCTCAGATCTACCTGCGCTCAAGCTGTCATAGACGCCCTACTGACTTTATTTGCCACTCATGGGTTCCCCGACCTTCTCGTTTCGGACAACGGTCCCCAGTTCACAGCGGTGCAGTTTGAGTCATTCTTGGCATCTGCTGGCATCAGACATGCGTTAAGCTCGCCTTGGCATCCGGCCAGTAATGGCCAGGCGGAACGGGCAGTTAGGTCTGTAAAAGACGCCCTTAAGAGGATGCCACAAGGTTCTTGGCAGGAAAGGCTAGCAGATTTGTTGCTAGCGCAACATTCCACCCCCTGTGTGGCCACGGGTAAAACCCCAGCCGAACTTTTGATGGGTCGCAAGCTCCGCATCATTCTTGACAGACTGCACCCATGGTACTCTCAAACAGTGCAGTGGCCAGTAACCCCAACCCGGCAGGTAAAAATTGGAAACACTGTTTTTGTCAGGGCTTACTCAGGAGGTCGGAATTGGGAAAGGGGAACAGTAAGGAGAGAGCTGGGGCCTCGATCTTTTGAAATCGAACTTGAAGACGGAAGGGTTGGGAAGAGGCATTTAGACCAGATCCGGATTGACAGGGCGAGCGATCTCCAAAGGGGAGGAGATGGGGAGCAGTCTGGATCGTTTCTCAGTCCGTTCCAGCTGCCCGTAAGATTGTCAGGGGAAAACGCCTCGTCAGAGTCATTAAGGGGTGAGGAAGTTCGGGATTCAGAAGAGGGAGTGCAAGAATCAAATTTGGAGAGAATTTCCGAGCAGGCGGGCATGCCTCGGCGCTCTGAGAGAGTGCGCTACAAACCGGCATATTTAAAGGACTATGTATGTGTCAATCAAGGGGTTAGGAGTGCTGTGTTTGTTTAGAAACAGCCGGCCGGTTAGAGCCGTGCGATTGGCGTCCCTATCCAAGGTTCTGATAGGGCGCGTTCCATAGTTACTTTGTAAGCGGGAAAGCTACTGTGTATTTGATTGGTTCCTGCCTCAGCCAGGGCTTGCTATATAACCCTGTGTGTATTGTTTGATCCTCTAAGCCTGTACCTGCCTGTCTGGCATGCATTCTGTATTAAAGCCATCTGTTAACTAAGGCCTCCTCTGTTTTAGATATGATTGATTTTTAATATTATTGGAGATTTTAGACTAGTTTACTTAGTTTTAATTAATTGGATTTAAGCTATTGTACTTTATTAGAAACATAGAAACATAGAAGACTGACGGCAGAAAAAGACCTCTTGGTCCATCTAGTCTGCCCTTTTACTATTTCCTGTATTTTATCTTAGGATGGATATATGTTTATCCCAGGCATGTTTAAATTCAGTTACTGTGGATTTCCCAACCACGTCTGCTGGAAGTTTGTTCCAAGGATCTACTACTCTTTCAGTAAAATAATATTTTCTCATGTTGCCTTTGATCTTTCCCCCAACTAACTTCAGATTGTGTCCCCTTGTTCTTGTGTTCACTTTCCTGTTAAAAACACTTTCCTCCTGAACCCTATTTAACCCTTTAACATATTTAAATGTTTCGATCATGTCCCCCGTTTTCCTTCTGTCTTCCAGACTATACAGATTGAGTTCATTCAGTCTTTCCTGATACGTTTTATACTTAAGACCTTCCACCATTCTTGTAGCCCGTCTTTGGACCCGTTCAATTTTGTCAATATCTTTTTGTAGGTGAGGTCTCCAGAACTGAACACAGTACTCCAAATGTGGTCTCACCAGCGCTCTATATAAGGGGATCACAATCTCCCTCTTCCTGCTTGTTATACCCCTAGCTATGCAGCCAAGCATCCTACTTGCCTTTCCTACCGCCCGACCACACTGTTCACCCATTTTGAGACTGTCAGAAATCACTACCCCTAAATCCTTCTCTTCTGAAGTTTTTGCTAACACAGAACTGCCAATGCAATACTCAGATTTAGGATTCCTTTTCCCCAAGTGCATTATTTTACATTTGGAAACATTAAACTGCAGTTTCCATTGCTTTGACCATTTATCTAGTAACGCTAAATCATTTACCATATTACAGACCCCTCCAGACCCCTATTGCACACTTGCATATTACAGACCCCTATTGCACACTTTAGAGTCATCGGCAAATAGGCAAACCTTCCCTACCAAACCTTCCCCTATGTCACTCACAAACATATTAAAAAGAATAGGACCCAGAACAGACCCTTGTGGCACACCGCTTGTAACCTGACTCTGCTCAGAATACTCGCCATTAACAATAACTCTCTGATGTCTATGCTTCAGCCAGCTTGAAATCCACTGAACTATCCAGGGATTAAGTCCAATCTTCACTAATTTATCTATCAGCTCTTTATGTGGAACCGTATCAAAGGCTTTGCTGAAGTCCAGATAGGCAATATCCACGGCACCACCTTGATCCAACACCTTTGTGACATAGTCAAAGAACTCAATGAGATTAGTCTGACACGATTTGCCTTCAGTAAAGCCATGCTGATTTGGGTCCAATAAGTTATTGTTTTTTAGATGCTGATTTATCCTCTTTTTGAGTAGAGTCTCCATCATTTTAACTACAACTGATGTCAAGCTAACTGGCCTGTAGTTACCAGCTTCTTCTCTACTGCCCTTCTTGTGGATAGGCACAACACTGGCCATTCTCCAATCCTCAGGAACATCTCCTGTTAACAGTGATTTGTTAAACAAATCAGTCAGGGGGGTAGCAATGATAGATCTGAGTTCTTTAAGAACTCTGGGGTGGATGCCATCTGGACCCATTGCCTTATTTATCTTTAATCTTTCAAGTTCTTCTAAGACATCGGCTTCTAAGATCACTGGAGCTGAATCCGTACAGCTGGAAGCAATGCTATATCCCTCTATAGTATTATTATTATTTTGTAAGGTGTCTTTTGAGAAAACTGAACAGAAGTAGCTATTGAAATGGTCAGCGATCTCCTTATTCCCATCAATGTATGTATTATTCCCGGTACTAAGCTTTGTGATGCTGCAGTTTTTCTTCTTCCTATCACTAATATATCTGAAGAAGGTTTTATCCCCCTTCTTTACAGATTTTGCTATTTCTTCCTCTTTTGAGGCTTTAGCAGCATATATTATCTGTTTCACCTCCTTCTGTCTCATTTTATACACCTCTCTATCAGCTATACTTCCAGACTCTTTATACCTCCTATAGGCAGCCTTTTTTTCATTGACTATAGCCCTTACATCATTGCTAAACCATAGCGGTTTCTTCTTCCTTTTACCTTTAGTTACTTGCTTTACATAAAGTCTTGTGGCTTTTAAGATGGCCTTTTTTAATACAGTCCACTGGGTGCTTGCTCCTGCCATTTTATCCCTCCCCTTTAATTCATTATTTAAATATTCCCCCATTGCATTAAAATTTGTTTTTCTGAAATCCAATACTTTGGTTGCAGTATAGGATTGCTCACCATCAGTTTTTACATCAAACCACAAACATAGATGGTCACTGCAACCTAAATTTTCTCCCACCTTGACCTCTGAAACCTTCTTTTTATATGTTGTAAGCCGCCTCGAGTCCTCGGAGAGAGGCAGCATAAAAATCCAATGAATAAATAAATAAATCCTAAAAGCGGAGCCAACAGGCCTACTGGAAGTTCAGAGGCCTACTTCCAGTAGGCCCCTTTTTTGACCTGCCCAGGTTTCAGGAAAGCGTCCTGAAGCCTGGGAAGGCCAAAAAAAGAACCCAACAGGCCTACCGGAAGTCCGGAGGCTTCAATGAGGCCTGCACACTTGCGTACTGCCCAAAACAGTTGGCAATGGTTCTTAGGAAGGACAGCACAAGTTTAAGAATGGCTCCAGAGATGTTCAAGTTTTCCATGAGGAAAAAAAAAAAAATCAAGATTGTGGAATTATTCTCCCTTCCAAAGAAATAGAGAACTGGAAAATTATTGCCTCTTGCTGGTGTCTGTATTAATCATTATAGTAGAGACCTTCAAATTTCTAGGTTCTATCATATCTCAAGACCTAAAATGGTCACCTAACATCAAAAACATCATAAAAAAAGCACAACAAAGAATGTTCTTTCTGCGCCAGCTCAGGAAGCTCAAACTGCCCAAGGAGCTGCTGATTCAGTTCTACAGAGGAATCATTGAGTCTGTCATCTGCACCTCTATAACTGTCTGGTTTGGGGCTGCAACCCAACAGGATCAACACAGACTTCAGAGGACAATCAGAGCTGCAGAAAAAGCAATTGCTGCCAACTTGCCTTCCATTGAGGACCTGTATACTGCACGAGTCAAAAAGAGAGCGGGGAAAATATTGACTGACCCCTCACATCCTGGACATAAACTGTTTCAACTCCTTCCCTCAAAATATCGCTACAGAGCACTGCACACCAAGACAACTAGACACAAGAACAGTTTTTTCCCGAATGCCATCACTCTACTAAACAAATAATTCCCTCAACACTGTCAGACTTTCTACTAAATCTGCACTTCTATTCTACTAGTTTTTCTCATTCCTATCACCCATTTCCTCCCACTTAGGACTGTATGACTGTAACTTGTTGCTTGCATCCTAAGATTTTTATTAATATTGCTTCTTCATTGCTTATTTGACCCTATGACAATCATTGAGTGTTGTACATGATTCTTGACAAATGTATATTTTATTTTATGTACGCTGAGAGCATATGCACCAAGACAAATTCCTTGTGTGTCAAATCACACTTGGCCAATAAAATTCTATTCTATTCTATTCTATTCTATATTGTAAGCAATATTTAAGCAAAGGAAAATAATAATAATAATAGTAATAATGATAATAATAATAATAACACCAACAACAATAACAACAATAACAATAGTAACAATCATAATCATGATCATAATTATTTTTTTAAAATAGAAAGTCTCAGAAATTTTTAAACAAAATATCAACCTCTTTTTTCTCTGTGTAGAGGAAAACTGATCAATTGTATTTCTGTATTATTATTATTATTATTATTATTATTATTTTGTTTGTTGTTGTTATTATTTTGTTGTTTACTGTTGTTGTTGTTGTTGTTATTATTATTATTATTATTATTATTTTATTAGATTTGTATGCCTTCCTTCTCCGAAGACTCGGGGCGGCTCACAGGTTGTGCACGCATGTGCAGGGGGAGGGCATTGCATTATGGATATGAGCACGTGAGTGCACACTATCACACGTTCGCCCGCCCTTTTAGCCCCCGAGCAAAGTAAGGTTCGCCATCACTGATTTAGGGTCTAGTCAACTTAAAAGTGAACAATTCTGGCCTGATTAAAAAAATAAAATCAACACAATCTGAAATGGTTTGCAGCAGCTTACACTGCTCAACGTAGAGAAAAACCTGTTCGTAATCTTTACCATTAACAGTGATCTGCCCTGGGGACTGAGGAACACCAACAAGCGTCACAGGATAGAGACCAGATTCTGCAGGCAAAGAGAGAGCTGCAGGCAGGGATTCGAACTCAACACCGCTCGTCAGTAGTCCCTGTGAAGGTAAAAAGCCAATTCAATTTAATTCTGTTAAGCAAAAAGCATACCGAAGGTAAGACATTACATTATGCCCTTGTGCTAATAAAATTATCCTTTAAAAATATTTAAACAGTTATACTATTAGGACTTGTAATCACTGTTCCTAATTTCCTTCTGACTGTTGCACTTTAAGGGCATATTAGATGTATTTTATTATATATGTTATCTTGCCGAGCACATTTGTAGAAAGCCATTCATATACATTATTCATTCTGCGGAAAACATTCCTAGTTTAGTACATTACCTGTAGAGCAAGTGGCTGAAGGGAAGGATTATGAAAAGAACCTGGCATTTGCGTTATCACTTTCATCTTTAAAAAATCCCTTTTTAATATCCTAATAGTTTATGCAACTCATACGGTTGACATGCTAATTCTACTAATAACTGGGACAGCAAAACTATCTTGCAAGGCATGACAAAAAAAGTTAAGAGATTGTCTTCAGATGTAAATGTGATATCAATGCTATGTACATGCGGAGGTGCCTATGTGTTCCATATACATTTCCAAAATAAAAATCTTACCACAAAGTGAAATAGGTGTCATTGGGGAAAAGGAATCCTCAATCTGAGTACTGTATTGGCAGTTCTGTGTTAGCAAAAACTTCAGAAGAGAAGGATTGAGGGGTAGTGATTTCTGACAGTCTCAAAATGGGGGAAAAGTGCAGTCAGGCGGTAGGGAAAGCAAGTAGGATGCTTGGCTGCATAGCTAGAGGTATAACAAGCAGGAAGAGGGAGATTGTGATCCCGCTATATAGAGCGCTGGTGAGACCACATTTGGAATAATACTGTGTTCAGTTCTGGAGACCTCACCTACAAAAAAATATTGACAAAATTGAACGGGTCCAAAGATGAGCTACAAGAATGGTGGAAGGTTTTAAGCATAAAACGTATCAGGAAAGACTTCATAAACTCAATCTGTATAGTCTGGAGGACAGAAGGAAAAGGGGGGACATGATCGAAACATTTAAATATGTTAAAGGGTTAAATAAGGTTCAGGAGGGAAGTGTTTTTAATAGGAAAGTGAACACAAGAACAAGGGGACACAATCTGAAGTTAGTTGGGGGAAAGATCAAAAGCAACATGAGAAAATATTATTTTACTGAAAGAGTAGTAGATCCTTGGAACAAACTTCCAGCAGATGTGGTAGATAAATCCACAGTAACTGAATTTAAACATGCCTGGGATGAACATATATCCATCCTAAGATACAATACAGAAAATAGTATAAGGGCAGACTAGGTGGACCATGAGGTCTTTTTCTGCCATCAGACATCTATGTTTCTATGTTTCTGTTCTAATTGTTATCCAGCCAGAAAAGTGTTGTGGTTAGCTCTGGCCCAGCTCCTGCCCCAAGGACTGTGGATGTGGGGGAGACATCCACATGCTGCAGGCCTGTTTTGCTCCCAGTGGAATCTGATGATGAAGGCTCCTCTGACCAAGAAGACATGAGTGACAGGGAGGAGGAGAGTGTGGCAGACAGCTCAGAAGGAGATCAATTATCTAGCTCCTCCTTGGGTTCAGAACAAGAGTTAATGATACAGCCACGCATGTGGAGAGCGATGCATAGGCAGCAACAACTGAGAGATTATTATCAAAGAAAATGAGGCCACCTGTGGTTGGGTGGGGCTGTGGTAATTAGTGAGGCTGCTATAAATAGCAGCCTGTGGGTTTGGCCATTGTTGAGGATTATCTGATCCTTGTGTTTCGTGACTGCTTTACTGATTTTGACCTTTTGTGTGCTGATTTTTCCCCGCTTTGAAACTAAAGCAGGGCAAAGTGTGTTTCACTTTGTGAAAGAAGAAGGACTGTGAATTGCCTCACAGCTGCAAGCTAAGTATCACAGAACTGATAAGGGACTTGTACAAATTACCAGTTTGTTTGGAGACAAGTGCTCTTTGCTATACCAAGAGGGCTTGGTTTAAGTGACTTTTCATTATAAAGAACATTGTTTTGAATTTTCAAACGTCTGTGTGTCTGAAATTTGTACCTGTGAATTTTTGGGAGGAGTCTACCAGAGAGCCCGACAGAACAGGTCGGATTGTAAAAATAGGTTCCAAGGCGCCAGAATAGAAATTTTAGTTCCTAACACCATGGGAAATTTGTCTTTTCCCATAGTCTTAGGCGATCCCTGTGAAACGGTCATTCGACCTCCAAGGGGGTCCTGACCCCCAGGCTGAGAACCATTGATATAAAAGATTCCTTCTGAAGATTACTCAGCCTTCTTAATCCCTTCAGTGAACTGTTCCATTTCACCTTAACTATCGCTATCACTAACAATGACTGCAGTGCTACCCATATCTAGCTAAACCCAAATTATGGTGAAACGGGATCCAAAACATACCATATTTTCTACCCGGAGCTCAAAGGGCATTGGATTGTACACCATCAGCTGGACTTCACAAACGTCTCCCTGAACCCATTGAAAATCTACAGAAGAAATAAACGGAAGGTTAGTTTTTCAGACAAGATACACACTAAAGCAGAATTGGATATTGTGATCGCATGTGGCTATAGATTGTCCCCAACACCTAGTCCATGGACCGCTACCAGGCCTTGTAAGCAGCGGCAAATGCCCAAACTCCATTTGTGCATGCATGAGATTAGGTAGCGCATGCAAAACGATGCCCTAATACCGCCACCCATCACTGCCAATCCGGGGAAAAGGGGAACGACTGATATAAGATTTTCACAAAGCTGTTCTTAGAAAGTATTAAAAAGTTCCTTAGACACTTAGATTCTGTTCTTGTGGAAAAGGCTCTATTGAATACACAGCCTATGTTATTATATTGCTTATAGACATAAAGGCCTGCCTCATAACTTCCTATCTATCTATCTATCTATCTATCTATCTATCTATCTATCTATCTACCTACCTACCTACCTACCTACCTACCTACCTACCTTTCTTTCTATCTATCTATCTATCTATCTACCTACCTTTCTATCTATCTATCTATCTACCTACCTACCTACCTACCTACCTTTCTTTCTATCTATCTTTCTTTCTATCTATCTATCTATCTATTTATCTATCTATCTACCTACCTACCTACCTACCTTTCTATCTATCTATCTACCTACCTACCTACCTACCTACCTTTCTATCTATCTATCTATCTATCTATCTATCTATCTATCTATCTATCTATCTATCTATCTATCTATCTACCTACCTACCTACCTACCTTTCTTTCTATCTATCTATCTATCTATCTATCTATCTACCTACCTACCTACCTACCTACCTTTCTTTCTTTCTTTCTATCTACCTACCTACCTACCTACCTACCTACCTACCGATTGATTGGATTTGTATGCCGCCCCTCTCCGTGGACTTGGGGCGGCTAACAACAGTGATAAAAACAGCATGTAACAATCCAATACTAAAACAACTAAAAAACCCTTATTATAAAACCAAACATACATACAGACATACCATGCATAAATTGTAGAGGCCTAGGGGGAAAGAATATCTCAGTTCCCCCATGCCTTACGGCAGAGGTGGGTTTTAAGGAGCTTACGAAAGGCAAGGAGGGTGAGGGCAATTCTAATCTCTGGGGGGGAGTTGGTTGCAGAGGGCCGGGGCCGCCACAGGGAAGGCTCTTCCCCTGGGTCCCGCCAAATGACATTGTTTAGTTGACGGGACTCGGAGAGGCCCACTCTGTGGGACCTAACTGGTCGCTGGGATTCGTGCGGCAGAAGGCAGTCCCGGAGATAATCTGGTCCGGTGCCATGAAGGGCTTTATTTATTGATCCACCCACATAATTCTCATTTATTTTATGTACAATTGCAAGAAGCATAATTCCGTTTTCTTGATAACAGCACAGTGTTTTTATGCTTTTCATAAAACAACATATCTTGATTGCCTCAATTATCCCGTTACATTTTAAGGTTTAATTTTTTTTAAAAAAACCAAAACTTTAACATTTGCATTTTATTTTATAAGAAGCCAAAAATGTGTTTGTTTTGTCAATGTGAAGATTAATGGTAGTAATAAATACATTCTAAGCACTTGTAACTATTTTGGGCCTGCTCTCACTTTAGCAAACTTCTGCCAATAAATAAATAAATGATAATAGCATAAACAGCATATGGCCTAAATCATCCATGGTGTATGGGTAAGCGTGAGTTTTGTTTTGTTCACACTTTACACACTGAAGATACATTACAGAAACACATTAACGTATACCTGTTATCTAGGCTAGAAAAGGCCATTCATTAGAACGTTACGCCATCTAGCATCTTTGGAGTACAGGTAGTCCTCAACTTACGACCAAAATTGAGCCAAAATTTTATGTTATTAAGTGAGACATTTGTTAAGCGAGTTTTGCCCCATTTCATAATATTTCTTGACACAGTTGTTAAGTGAATCACTGAAATCGATCAGTTAGTAACCTGGTTGTTAAGTGAAACCTGGCTTCCACATTGACTTTGCTTGTCACATGACTTTGATCACATGACTTTGGGGCGCCAGCAAGCAGAAGTGGGTCGGTAGCCAACCGGGGTCTTGCTGGTGCCATGGCCATGAGGTGAGGCAGGTGTTGGGGCATGGGTGGCCTGGTTGCAGGGGCCTTGAGGGTACAGGGTATGTGGGGCAGCTTCGTCCACCCGCCTCATAACGGCAGCACTGAGAATTCGTGTGGCCTCCCACCCCACTGCGAGCAAGTAGAAGTGAGCCTCCCATACATGGAGAAAAAATAAGACAACCTCTTTCCCCCACCAAAAATAAGAACTAGAGCTTATTTCAGGACCCAAAGATAATAAGACCCGGTCTTATTTTCAGGGAAACGTGTGTGCGTGTAAATAATTGAAAAAATGTAATTTCATATTAATTTATTTTTATTTATTTATTAATCAGATTTGTATGCCGCCCCTCTCCGCAGACTCGGGGCGGCTCACAGCAATAATAATACAATGTAAACAAATCTAATATTTAAGTTAATTTAAAACCCCAATTTAAAAACCAGTCATACATACTAACATACCATGCATAAATTTTATAAGCTTAGGGGGAGGGAAAGTCTCAATTCCCCCATGCCTGACGACAGAGGTGGGTTTTAAGGAGCTTACAAAAGGCAAGGAGGGTGGGGGCAACTCTGATATCTGGGGGGAGTTGGTTCCAAAGGGTCGGGGCTGCCACAAAGAAGGCTCTTCCCCTGGGTCCCACCAAACGACATTGTTTAGTTGACTGGACCCAGAGAAGGCCAACTCTGTGGGACCTAACTGGTCGCTGGGATTCGTGCAATAATAGTGGAAGAGAGTTAAGTAATACTGAAATCACTGCAGAAAATTAATAAATACTTCTGCATTATAATGTCTGACCGAGGCTAATATCAGCCACTCAGGTTGCATATGGATTTTGACAAACCAGAAAAAATAAGATTATTACCATTAAAATGAGGTAAATTAGCAAATTTGCATTTGCCATACAACTTCATCAGTTAGCGGGAATAAATTATTAGTATTAGTATTAGTATGTATTAGTATCAGTATCAGTATTAGTATTAATTAAAAGCATATGGTGACCCCCTACCAGCCACTTACAAATTGTTAGAAATATTTAAACCAGAAAAAATAAAATTATTACCATTAAATGAGATAAATTAGCAAATTAGCATTTGCCATACAACTTCATCAGTGAGTGGGAATAAATTATTATTATTATTATTAGTAGTAGTAGTAGTAGTAGTAGTAGTATTAGCATTATTAATTAAATTAATTAATTAAATGCATATGGTGACCATTTACAAAGTGTTAGAAATATTTAAAAAGTAAACAACACACACACAAAACCCTCACAAAAGAAACACAGATGTAAAATAAACCTGGATGGGAACAAAGAAAAAAATGTATTGGTGGGCAGCAAAACTTATAATTTTATATAAGTTGGCAAAAAACAAAGCTAGCTCAGAGAACACCAACAATTCAACAGACCTCCCTACGAATTCACCTAAAGAATAATGAGATACATTTTTGTGCACATTTTAGGAATATTTTGGGAAGTGAAATAGAAAAGGAAGCCTATTTCCCAACCAGCAGGAATTTCAATTACGAAGTGTTTTAAAGCATTTTTACACACAAAAAATTATGTGGGTCGGAAGGAAATGGCAGAATTTGGAGCTGAAATTTGAACACCACTTGTATTTCAATAATCTGATAAGACACAATAGTTGCTGCACACCATTTTGCCTTTTAAATGGAATGGTATAAGTAGGCTAGAAATAATGTTAATTTATTTCAGTAAGCTAGGACCAATTTGCTCAAAAGGCCTAAACACATCTGTAAAAATATCAAAAAGGACACTTTTTATGAAGCATTCTTGCAGTCAATCTATAATTCTTCCACTACATATTGTAAATCAAAGTTTCTATGATAATGGGCTACGACATACCCTGCAAACAAAGGTGGATACATCTGTGCCAAGCTATCAATTTTAGAATCAAGAAGAGGAAATAGCATATTGATCCAAAAATTGGCAAATTGCGGTTTGGGTCAATTTGCAGCATAAAAACCAGAGAACAGTGAGATATTGCATGTATAAATGAGAATGCAAGTTAAAAAACAACAACAATGAGCTTCTCACCTATTTTTTTGCTTTGTTCCTCTCCGTGATTGTGAGCGATTATTGGCGAATATATAAAGGGACTTTTTGTTGCCATGTTCTGACCCAGCAGGCTTTTCATTTTCTGTGGTCGAAGGCTAACAGGGAGGTTTAGGAGCTTGATAGATCTGTTCAGTGAACAAGGGATTGCTTTTTTATTTGGAGCTGCTACAAAATTCAAATTTAGGAGAAACAATTCAGATACAATAACATGGGTTATCAGCATGATAGACACTAATTATAGCTATGCTTTCCGTCTGTCCTGATCCCTTTGCCCACTTCTTATAAATTCCCCATTTAAGAAAAATAACAGTGGAAAGGTTTTATGTAAAATGATAGACACATAATAATATTTAATAAATAACATAAGAAGATAAGAACAGCCATGCTGAATGGGGCCAAAGCCCATCGAGTCCAGCATTCTGTGTCACACAGTGGCCCACCAATTGTCCAGGGGGATCTTGAGCAGAAAGAGAAGGCAAAACCCTCCCTTTCCCTTGACCCCCAACAAATGGTACTCAAGGGAATCCTGTCTGCCTCAACCAACATATAGGTGGCACATGGACATCCGTTTCAATAACCCACCGATTAATGTAGCAGAAATATACTGACGACCAGCGTTTCCTGTAAGCTGCGCCCGTGCGCACGCACGCGCCCCAAAATACCCCCCCGCACACCCTTTTCCACAGGTGCGCGCTCCCCATCCCCCTGCCAGCCTGCAGATGGGGGCGCGGGGGCGGGGGGCACCGGCAGTAGAAGGAAAGGGAGCCGCGGCCGCCCCTGCCTCCCCACGGTGCTTCTGGCCCCCTCACGCCCATGGCCTCTCGGCCCTGCCCCCCGCCCGCCCAATCCGCCCCCTCTCCTCCTCCGTCGCCTCCTGCCTTGGGGCGCGACTTCTCCCGCGGCAGTGGCTGCGGCTTCTCCTCCGCGCTCCCAGCCAGGGGGCTGCGAGAGAGTGTTTTCTCGGCGCGCTTTGGGAATGCCTGCCCCGCCCCTCTCGCAGCCCCTTCGCTGGGAGCGCTTTTGTCCCGGACTTTCAGCAAGGGAGCTGCAGTAGTGGCAGGGCAAGCGTTCCCGAAGCACTCGGAGAAAGCGCTCTCGCAGCTCCCTCGCTGACAGAGAGAGAGAGGGAGAGAGAAAGAGAAAGGGGGGAGAGAGAGATAGCAAGAAAGAGAAGAGAAAGAAAGCAAGAGAGATAGAAAGAAAGAGTGAGAGAGAAAGAACGCAATAGAGAGAGAGAAAGAAAACAAGAGAGAAAGAGAGAGAGAGCAAGAGGGGGAGAGAGATAGAAAGAGAGGGAGAGAGAAAGTGAGAAAAAGAGAGAGAGAGCAAGAGGAGGAGAGAGAAAGAGAGAGAAATGACTCTTGATTTAAAGCATATGGTAAAAAGCACCCAAATAATAACAGAGAAAAAAAAAACCAGCCGTTTGTGTGTGTGTGTGTGTGAACTCTTGAACCATTTCCAATAGCTCACCTGTTATTGGAAATGGTTCAAGAGTTCACACACACACACACACACCACACACACAAGGGGGGAGGAGAAGGGATGGAAAAAGAGGAGAAGATAGTAATAATAGTAATAGACTTTGGTTTTGTTTTATTGTTAATTTCTTTTATTAAAAAAGAAGGGATTTTTTTTCTTATTTGTTTGTTTGTTTGTTTGCTGACGACACCCAACTATATATCTCCACCCCATCCCCGTGTCAGTTCAGTGAAGCAGTGGATGTAGTGTGCCAGTGCCCAGAGGCCGTGAGGGTCAGGATCGGAGTAAATAGGCTCAGACTTAACCCTGCCAAGACTGAATGGCTGTGGGTATCGCCTCTGAAAGATATTGACCATCCATCCTTGATTCATCACAAACTGCTTGTGTACAAGTTCCACGCACCAAAGCTAAAGAAGAAGGAGAAAACCGACCAGTTTCCACCAGTTTCCATCTTACACCTTAGTTCATTTTCAAGGAGAACATCAAGAATTGCTTTGAAGCTCTGAATCTCACTGAGAGGAACCTGTGGAATGAACTTAAAGAAATCATTTGAAAGACTGCGAAAAAGTGGGACTTCTGGAGATGAAGACGCGAAAGAAAGCAAATGGGATGTCAGATCAATTCGTGGAAGTTGCCAAGAACAAGAGAGGCCAAAGCCAACAGAGAGAAAAGAGTCAATAAGGAACTTTTCAGAGTTTCAGAGAGAGTTCTCACAAGAGGCAAGCAGTAGGACGTCTATCAAATCGCTGGAGGCGGAAACAGGCAGAGAAAAAAGAAGGAAAACCTTTCAAAAGAACTCTGAATTCAGCATGGATAAAAATTCAAAGAGATACCAACGGGCAGATAGTAACAGATTCAAATTAGATGAGACAAAATGGAAAGAAGATATAATAATAATAATAATAATAATTATTATTATTATTATTATTATTATTATTATTTATTAGATTTGTATGCCGCCCCTCTCCGAAGACTCGGTGCGGCTCACAACAACGATAAAAACAATATTATAATGGTACAAATCTAATATTAAAAAACTAAAAACCCTATCATAATTAAAAACCAAACAGCACATACATACCAAACATAAATTATAATAAGCCTGGGGAAAAGATGCCTCAAATTCCCCATGCCTGGCGGTATAGGTGGGTCTTAAGTAGTTTACGGAAGACAAGGAGGGTGGGAGCAGTTCTAATCTCCGGGGGGAGTTGATTCTAGAGGGCCGGGGCCGCCACAGAGAAGGCTCTTCCCCTGGGGCCCGCCAGACGACATTGTTTAGTCAACGGGACCCGGAGAAGGCCAACTCTTTGGGACCTTATCGGCTGCTGGGATTCGTGCGGTAGCAGGCGGTTCTGGAGGTACTCTGGTCCAATGCCATGTAGGGCTTTAAAGGTCATGACCAAAGCTTTGAATTGTGACCGGAAACTGATCGGCAGCCAATGCAGGCCACAGAGTGTTGTAGATACGTGGGCAAATCTAGGAAGCCCCACGATGGCTCTCGCGGCTGCGTTCTGCACGATCTGAAGTTTCCGAACACTTTACAAAGATAGCCCCATATAGAGAGCGTTGCAGTAATCGAACCTCGAGGTGATGAGGGCATGAGTGACTGTGAGCAGTGAGTCCCGGTCCAAATAGGGCCGCAATTGGTGCACCAGGCGAACCTGGGCAAACGCCCTTGTCGCCACAGCCGAAAGATGATGTTCCAATGTCTGCTGTGGATCAAGGAGGACACCCAAATTGCGCACCCTCTCTGAGGGGGTCAATAGTTCCCCCCCCCCCAGGGTAATGGACGGACAGATGGAATTGTCCTTGGGAGGCAAAACCCACAGCCACTCCGTCTTGTCTGGGTTGAGTTTGAGTTTGTTGACACCCATCCAGGCCCCAACAGCCTCCAGGCACCAGCACATCACTGCTTCGTTGACTGGGATAGGAATACTGTCGAGGAGTATAGAGTAGAGTGGAGTGGAGTGGAGTGGAGTGGAGTGGAGAAGAGAGGAGAGGAGAATAGAACATAGAATAGAACAGAACAGAATAGAATGAGAATAGAATAGAATGTAGAACAGAGAATACAATGGAATGGAGAACGTAGAATATAGAACAGAACAGAATGTAGAACATAGAATAGAATGGAATAGAATGTAGAATATAGAATAGAATAGAATAGAATAGAAAGAAAATAGAATAGAACAGAATGTAGAACAGAGAATAGAATGAAATGGAATGGAGAATGTTGAACATAGAACAGAATAGAATATAGAATATATATATTTATTTATTACATTTGTATGCCGCCCCTATCCGAAGACTCGGAGCGAATATAGACTATAGAATGGAATGAAATGGAGTGGGCTGGGGTGGAGTGGAGTGGAGTAGAGTAGAATGTAGAACAGAAAATAGAACAGGACAGGACAGAATATAATAGTAGGCTCCCTATACTCATTGGCTATTCTTTAAAGGGGGTTGTCTTCCTCAAGAAAACACAGTTAAGACGGAGGTGATGAAAGGGTAGCAGCATCTACAAACAGGCCCCCATAAAGCCACCAGAGTACAAGAGGCGGTTTCAATACAGCTCACAGAAGTTTCCATCTCCTCCAAAAGGTACCTGCTTTTTTTACCCAAGTGATTTCATCCAGAAACAGTTCACTGCCCTCCGTCTATCCTTGTTTCTCTAGCACCATCCCGAAGGAGGCCTATGAGACATATAATTCAAGCCTCTATCCTCTCACAGGACGTAAAGAATGGGAACAAAAGGTAGTTTACCTCACAATAGGAAGCTTGGTGAATGGCACAGGAGGGAGCTTTAAGCCATCTGGAAGGGTAATGAAGTCCATTGTTCCTGGGCATTTTGATGTATAGTTTTCTAGGCTTTGTGTTACATCTTTTTTTTCTAAAAAAGGAACAGAATTCTCATTACTTATTGTATGAAATTATAAGAGGCTGTTCCCACCTTACAAATCATTTTTTATTTATTTTTTATTTTATTCATTTGTCCAATACACAAATACATAGGAAGAAAAATAGACATGTGGTAATATATATAAGGGTAAAAGTGAACTTAGAGGAGAGGATATATGAAAGGAAGAGAATATATAAGATAGGTGAAAGAAAGGAGAGACAATTGGACAGGGGACGAAAGGCACACCAGTGCACTTATGTACGCCCCTTACTGGCCTCTTAGGAACCTGGAGAGGTCAATCGTGGAGAGTCTAAGGGAGAAATGTTGGGGGTTAGGGGTTGACACAATTGAGTCCGGTAATGAGTTCCACGCTTCGATAACTCGATTGTTGAAATCATATTTTTTACAGTCCAGTTTGGAGCGGTTCGTACTAAGTTTGAATCTGTTGCGTGCTCTTGTGCTGTTGCGGTTGAAGCTGAAGTAGTCATTGACCGGTAGGACGTTGCGGCATATGATCTTGTGGGCAATACTCAAATCGTGTTTTAGGCGCCGTAGTTCTAAGCTTTCTAGGCCCAGGATTGTTAGTCTATTTTCGTAGGATGTTCTGTTTCGAGTGGAGGAGTGAAGAAATATTTCCCTTGATTTGTCCTCACTTTCTTACCTATGAGCTTTAGGGAGTGCCCCCTTGTCCAAGTATTTTTCTCTACCCACCTTTTCTATCCCGTGCATGATTTTATACACTTCGATCAAGTCCCCCCCTTAAACGCTGTCTTTCAAGGCTGAAGAGACCAAGGTGTTGCAATCTGGTTTCGAAAGGGAGGGGCTCCATTTCTTATCATTCTCGTTGCCCTTTTATGCACCTTTTCTAGTTCCATTATATCCTTCTTGAGGCGAGGTGACCAGAACTGTACACAGCACTCCAAGTGTGGTCTCACCATCAGTTTGTACAGAGTGGCCCACCTTTTTGCACGATATCCTAACTTTTCAAGTTTCAATTGTATATCACAGCCTAGGAACAAACTCACAGCTCTACCACTAGGCCAATGCACCATTCCATTATCGTATATAATGTATGTGAAAAATTGTAATGTTTTTTTTTTAAATAAAATGAATACCTTGGTCGGAAAGAAAATCAAGCATTGTTTGTAAAAGAAAAGATAAGTGCCGGACGGAAAGTGCTGGGTTCCCCATTCTCCTGGAGGCATACACCAACTCGTGAAGTAAACGCATCTGCACGGCAGCCCAACCACGGTGAGTCCCTTTAAAAAGAGCAAAATCACATGTTAATACACTTTTAATATGGCACAGTCACTCAAACTTCATTCAGCTATGGCCTCTATATACAGGTTTAACATGAACGAGGTTACCAAATCCTAGACTGAGGGCTATCTAAGGCAGTGTTTCCCAACCTTGGCAACTTGAAGATATCTGGACTTCAATTCCTAGAATTCCCCAGCCAGCATTCGCTGACTGGGGAATTCTGGGTGTTGAAGTCCAAATGTCTTCAAGTTGCCAAGGTTGGGAAACACTGATCTAAGGAAATAAAATGGAAGGGTCACATTTGTTTGTTTGTTTGTTTGTTTGTTTGTTTGTTTGTTTGTTTTATATTTTATATTTATTTATTTATTATTATTTTTTATTTATTTATTTATTTTATTTTTATTTATTTATTATTTAGAAACATAGAAACATAGAAGTCTGATGGCAGAAAAAGACCTCCTGGTCCATCTAGTCTGCCCTTATACTATTTCCTGTATTTTATCTTACAATGGATATATGTTTATCCCAGGCATGTTTAAATTCAGTTACTGTGGATTTACCAACCACGTCTGCTGGAAGTTTGTTCCAAGCATCTACTACTCTTTCAGTCAAATAATATTTTCTCATGTTGCCTTTGATCTTTCCCCCAACTAACTTCAGATTGTGTCCCCTTGTTCTTGTGTTCACTTTCCTCTTAAAAACACTTCCCTCCTGAACCTTATTTAACCCTTTAACATATTTAAATGTTTCAATCATGTCCCCCCTTTTCCTTCTGTCCTCCAGACTATACAGATTGAGTTCATGAAGTCTTTCCTGATACGTTTTATGCTTAAGACCTTCCACCATTCTTGTAGCCCGTCTTTGGACCCGTTCAATTTTGTCAATATCTTTTTGTAGGTGAGGTCTCCAGAACTGAACACAGTATTCCAAATGGGGTCTCACCAGCGCTCTATATAAGGGGATCACAATCTCCCTCTTCCTGCTTGTTATACCTCTAGCTATGCAGCCAAGCATCCTACTTGCTTTTCCTACCGCCCGACCACACTGCTCACCCATTTTGAGACTGTCAGATTTTGTTTTATTTTGTTTGCTTGTTTGTTAATTAATTAATAAATTAATTAATTAGATTTGTATGCCGCCCCTCTCCGCAGACTCAGGGCAGTTAACAACAATAGTAAAACAGCATATAACAAATCTAATATTTAATAACTAAAAAAAACCTTATTAAAACCAAACATACACATTTAGCCATTCATCTGTTAGTACAGGTGCAAATATGATTATCTTGTGATAAAATGTTTCTTTGCATTCCTAGCAGCAAGTCAACAATGATCAGAAGGGGTTCCAAAGATGACCAATGCCATAATCCCATGCTCTTCTACATAAGGAATTTGAATTTATCTATGTGTAAGGCCCACAAAAAGCGATGAACAATATTTATGTATCTTTTATGATGCAGAATAGAATAGAATAGAATAGAATAGAATAGAATAGAATAAATGGCTCCTGCCCCAGGACTGTGGATGTGGGGGAGACATCCACATGCTGCAGGCCTGTTTTGCCCCCGGTGGAATCTGCTGATGAAGGCTCCTCTGACCAAGAAGACAGGAGTGACAGGGAGGAGGAGAGTGTGGCAGACAGCTCAGAAGGAGATCAATTATCTAGCTCCTCCTTGGATTCAGAACAAGAGTTAATGATACAGCCACGCATGCGGAGAGCGATGCATAGGCAACAACAACTGAGAGATTATTATCAAAGAAAATGAGGCCACCTGTGGTTGGGTGGGGCTGTGGTCATTAGTGAGGCTGCTATAAATAGCAGCCTGTGGGTTTGGCCATTGTGGAGGATTATCTGATCGTTGTGTTTCATGACTGCTTTGCTGACTTTGATCTTTGTGTGCTGATTTTTCCCCGCTTTGAAACTAAACCAGAGCAAAGTGTGTTTCACTTTGTGAAAGAAGAAGGACTGTGAATTGCCTCACAGCTGCAAGATAAGTATCACAGAACTGATAAGGGACTTGTACAAATTACCAGTTTGTTTGGAGACAAGTGCTCTTTGCTATACAAAAAGAGTGCTCTGTTTATTTGCATTTTCGGTATAAAGAACATTGTTTTGAATTTTCAAACGTGTGTGTGTCTGAAATTGTATCTGTGCATTTTTTGGGAGGATTCTACCAGAGAGCCCGACAGAACATAGTCCAACCCCCTGCTTAGGCAGGAATCCCTACACCTTATCCAAATGGTTATGCAATAAATGGAAGGATTTATACTCCTTGCAGGCAGTTGGGTCACTTGCAAGCAAGGAATATAAATCCTTCCATTCCCCTCCATCCAGTCAGAGCTGAAGAAACTTCTTGGAGAAGCAAAACGTCTTCAAAGAAGGGCAGAACATCCAATTGCCTCTTGAAAAAGCATTTTATGGGTAACTTAATGTACTGATTATTTTATTCTCACTCATTTTAGCTTTATTACACAAAAGCAAAAAACAAGAAATGTTGGGTTTAATGGCTTGCTTCCCTCTAAGCCAAACTTGGTACCTTTGCTGAAATCTTTAGGATCCAAAGACAGGCTATAACCAGGAAGTGTTTCCAGAAGAAGCTTGTAGCAGGCTCTCCAACCAGGCTCTACGATGCTCGGGGCTACACACTGCATGGCGGCCACTCGTTTGAAAAAAGCGGATTTGCGATGAAATCCAATTCTCTCGTAGAGCTCAGAAAGAATGCTGTAGCGCTGGATTTTTTCTTCTTCAGAAAGCTGTAGTTTTTATATAAAAAAGGAGGGGGGGGACAATTAATTTAAAAATAATTTTAATAAGCAACATTGCCATAAGCAAAAAAGGCAAAAAAATAAGCTCTGAAAGTATATATGTGTGTGTAGATAGGTAGGTAGGTAGGTAGGTAGGTAGGTAGGTAGGTAGATAGATAGATAGATAGATAGATAGATAGATAGATAGATAGATAGATAGATAGACAGACAGACAGACAGATAGATAGATAGATAGAGATTAGAGAGAGAGAGAGAGAGAGATATTACATAGATAGCTAGATAGATAGATAGATAGCTAGATAGAGATAGAGAGATTAGATAGATAGATAGATAGATAGATAGATAGATAGATAGATAGATAGATATTAGATAGAGAGAGAGAGATTACATAGATAGATAGATAGATAGATAGATAGATAGATAGATAGATAGATAGATAGATAGATAGATAGAGAGGGAGATTAGATAGAGACAGAGAGAGAGATTACATAGATAGAGAGAGAGAGAGAGATAGAGAGAGATAGATAGAGAGAGAGAGAGAGAGATGAGAGAGGGGAGAGAGAGAAAGAGAGAGAGAAAGGCAGGCAGATAGACAGACATAGACGGACAGACAGATGAGATAGAAAGAGATTAGACAGACAGACAGACAGACAGCAAAAGGAAATAAACTTTCATTCAACAAACATAAACAAGTGATGTATGAATGCTGGACAGAAATACTTCAGGTATTTTCTCACTGTACCCTCCAAAACCCCACAGTTTGCCTCTTCTAAAGTAATAAGCAACTGCAATAATACAGTGATCCCTCGATTTTCGCGATCTCGATTATCGTGAAACGCTATACCACGGTTTTTCAAAAAATATTAATTAAAAAATACTCCACGGTTTTTTTGCTATACCGCGGTTTTTCCCACCCGATGACATCACTCTCTTCCTTCCTTTCTCATCTTTCTTTCTCTCTCTCTTTCTCTATCTTGCTTCTTCCTCTCTCACACTCTCTTCCTCCCTCTCTCATCTCTTTCTTTCCTTCTCTCTCTTTCTCTATCTCTCCCCCTCTTGCTCTCGAGCGGCGGGCGGGCGAGCGGGCGGGCGAACGGCGGGCGGGCAGCAGCGAGGAGCCGAAGATCGGGGTTTCCCCTTTGCGTGGGCGGCGGGGAAGACGCGGGGAAGGTTTCTTCGGCCGCCCAGCAGCTGATCTGCTCGGCAGCGCTGCTGCAGGAGGACCCGTGTCCGAAAGCCGGTGAGAGGGGTGGATCAGCCGGTCGGGCGAGCGGGCGGTAGTGGCGAGAGCACCGGACGCCGGACGCGCTGAGGGGGGCAATCTTTGTCGGCTTCCGCACTTTCATCGCTCCCCGGCTCCACCATCTGCGCATGCGCGGCCATGAAAAAAGGGCGCGCATGCGCAGATGGTGTTTTTACTTCCGCACCACTATACTGCGGAAAATCGATTATCGCGAGAGGTCTTGGAACGTAACCCTCGCGATAATCGAGGGATCACTGTAAATCATTTTAAATCTCTATTATCAACCAAACAGTTGTGGTTTAAGACAAGCCACATTTCTGCATTGCTGACGACTCTCTAACACATGCCCCCCTGCTGAAAATTGGACTAACCCTACTACGATTACTTTTTAGAAAGCATTTCAAACGAAACTTTTCACATAGGTTCTTGAAGACTTAAGATCTGAATTTCACTTCACATCTAATCCTTAGGGGGCTATTTTAACATTTTACTAATTGTGGGGAAATTTTACGATGTTTATAGTTTGATCCTCTGACTTCTAAACTACCTAGGGATGCGTGATTGTAGTGGAAGGAAATAATAGTGGGGGGAAATTATCTGAGGTCCATGCAATGGTTAACATAACTTGGTTACATCGCTAAAAGAAAAGAAAAGAAAAACAGAACAAGGCAGAACGCTGCTGGATTTTGAACTTCTGTTATATAAGCTGCTGAGAAACAATTGTATAAAAATAACTGTAATTAGCATAGGAAAGTTACCTGTATATTGTAATACCAGATGAATACACTTTAATAGTCGGCTAGCGTTTTATGGAATATTCCAGGGAAACAGACTGAATTCCATCTCTTATCAGTTCAGCACATGGTTTTTCAGGAGTGGGGTTTAAGATCTGTGCCACTGCCTGTTGTACATACTCCTGATCAGTGGGAGGATGATGAAGATATTGAGGACTTGGATTCAGTTAGTGTTTATGAATTAGTGGGGGGGGGGGGGGTTAAGGGTAGTAGAACAGGTGGGAGGCCAGCCACAGGAAGGGGCTATGAGTTCAGGATCTAGCGAGGGAGAATCAGACGCTCTGGGTTAACCCTAAATTCAGAAGGGTCCAAAAACGTAGAGAACAGAGGTCTGGAAGAAGATATTAAGGAGAGGAATGGGTTAAATACTGTAGTGATGTATTTGGCACGTCAGGGGGTCAGTGGAGAAGAAGGATGGAGTTTCAACGTTGCGGAAGGGAAAATGGATGTGTTTTTCGCCACGTTAAAGTAAGCAAAAGGATTCAGTGTTGTTAACCATCAGTTCTGTTGTTTTTTAAAGTCATGCTGTTAGGAAAATAAATCTTGTTAAGTGGAGCAGGAGAAGGAATGTGAGGAATGCAGCTAAGAGAGATAACGACCGAGTGCTTGTATGGAATGTGTTGAATTACAGGAGAGCAGAGAAATAAATGGAGTTTCTTTATTCATGAAATGATGCATTTTTAATAAGAGTTATTTGTAATTGCTAAACTTCCTCCAGAAACCAGAACACTGCCTAGCCCATCCATAAAACTGTAAGGATATTAACTATTTCTCAATACAAAAAGTGGTGTAAAGGCTGAAGCGTATCCTACTTTTCAAAACTCAGCCAGCTTTTTGAAAATAAAGTAGCTTGTTCTGTCTTTTGTGCACTGAAATGCTCATGTACCCTGTACTAAGTGACAAACAAACCCATTTTGAGAGGGAAGCTATATATGCCTTAGTTAAATGGAAGAGTGAAAGCTATCTCATGACTAAGGTAAGATGGAAACCTCAATCAGAAATTCCCAGAAAATAGAGGAGGGGGGGAGGAGGAGGAGGTTATTTTGTTTTCCTACAGATTTAAATTTTTATGCATAATCAGCTATTCAGCAGATAGCTGTTCTTGCTTACAGCAGTTGTTCAGGGAGTACAAAAAAATCTTGCTGGGTATCAAAATATTACAAATTCCCAAAAGACAAGATTTAATTTCAACTGCTACCAACTCAGCAGTACAGTGGTACCTCTACTTATTAACTTAATTCGTTCCGTGACCAGGTCCTTAAGTAGAAAAGTTTGTAAGAAGAAGTTATTTTTTCCCATAGAAATCCATGTAAAAGCAAATAATGTGTGCGATTGGGGACACCACAGGGAGGGGGGAGGCCCTGTTTCCTCCCAGGAGATTCTTAGAGAGGCCCCATGGAGGCTTCTCCCCACCTTCTCCAGCCATGTTTCCTCCCAGGAGATTCCTAGAGAGGCCCCATGGAGGCTTCTCCTCAACTTTTCCGGCCCTGTTTCCTCCCAGGAGATTCCTAGAGAGGCCCCACAGAGGCTTCCCCCACCTTTTCCGGCCCTGTTTCCTGCCAGGAGATTCCTAGACAGGCTCCAGGGAGGCTTCTCCCCATCTTTTCCAGTTACAGTTTCAGAGGGTCGGGTTTGTAAGTGGAAAATGGTTCTTGAGAAGAGGCAAAAAAAATCTTGAACACCCGGTTCTTATCTAGAAAAGTTCGTAAGTAAAGATGTTCGTAGGTAGAGGTACCACTGTATTCTTATTGTATGAAAACCCACACTAGGTTGTTTAACCAGAGGTTGGGTGCCTCTAAACCCAACAGGCTTCCCGTCACTCAGTCCATTAAAGCAGAGACTGGACTGCCATCTGCTTTCATTTGCACTTCTGCACTGAGTAGAGTTGGCTTCTACGATTCCGTTATGTCTATTTTTGTCACGCAATTATTCCAGTTAAAGACAGAAATAACTCTGCAAGAGAGAGTAAGCCCCCCCTCAAAAGCAAAGCACTGTATTTAGATAATTTAATTCTATTAAATAATATTTTATATTGCTACTAATCCAATCATAGCATTCATCATTTTTATGATGCAACACTACTGACCCCTAGTGTAATGTTAAGATACGAATGTAAAGTCTGCTCCAAGTTTTGTTCACGTATTGTATAACAAAAGAATCTAATTAATTTTTTTCATAAAACAAAAAAAGTGCTGTGTTGTTAACAAAGTTGAATGTACACAAAGAGAGAATAATTGGAGACGTTTGCAGTGGCTAACTTCCTTCTAATTAAAAATAAAATAAAAAAAGAGTTTTGTGGACAGGAAAGTTGGTGAACACCAAGCTATGTGACAATAGGAAAACAACTTGTTGGCTATCTGTATTTTATGAAATTTAAAATTTAAAAAGGCAATTTCTCTGTTATATATACAAGGAAATCTGAAAGCTTTGTAAGAAATAATATACAGTGGTACCTCGTGATACGAACCCCCCGTGATACGAACATTTCGAGATACGAATCCGGGGTTCGGAAATTTTTTGCCTCTTCTTACGAACTTTTTTCGACTTACGATCCCACCGCAGATCACAAAATGTCGCTCCGCTGGGCGCCGCCACCCTGCTGTCACCTTTTGAAACAGCCGGGGGGCTTCTTGGCGTTCTCCCAAACCCGAACGTGAACTTTTGCCGAACTTTTCGGGTTCGGGTGGCCGCCGAGAAGTGCCGCCACCCGGCTGTCACCTTCTGAAACAGCCGTGGGGCTTCTCGGCGTTCTCCCGAACGCCGAACCCGGAAGTTCAGCAAAAGTTCTGGTTCAGGTTCTGGAGGCCGCCGAGAAGCGCCCGGCTGTTTCAGAAGGTTACAGCCTGGTGGCGGCGCCCAGCAGAGCACCGTTTTTGCGATCGGCGGCAGCGTTTTCGGCCGATCTAGAGGCTGAAACGGAGGTGGGGAATCCCAATAGGGAATTCCATGGGCGGAGCTTTGACGTCACGAAGACGTCCTTCCTGGAGGCCACATTTCGGCCAAAATTAATTAATTGGAGAAATTAATTCCCGGTTAAAAGGAAACTGTGTTCTCACCTGACGAAGGTTAATATAAACAGCATTTTGGAGGAATTCAGAAGCTTCCATGCTCCTTTTCTGCATTGCAAGCACTCTCACCGCCTTTACGCAAGCTTCCAGCTCAATAACACCAGCATTCTTATACTATAAGACATACATAATGGATTAAAATATTGATCTATTGTATACTCCCTTGTCACATTATACAATTGTGAGAAAAATATTTCCAACAAAAAGAGGAACCCAGACAAACCACAAACAATAAATCTTACTTTTGAGACTCAAAGGTTTATTTTCATGAGCAACCGAGAACATGAGGAAAGGCCATCATTAAAAATACAACTTACATCAACAGCTCATTGTAATGAGGTCCAGAGATGATAGTTACATCCACCAGGGAGCAGCTATAATTGGTGGCTATGATTTGGGACCCGTCCTCATCTTTCATATTCTTTTTTTCTTACGGTCCTCAGCATACATATTTTTATTTTTCAATTACTTCATTTCCTTGTTCTTTCATTCAGACCATAAACTCATATACTTGCGTGTTTATGTGAAAACCTTCTATTCTCCATTACTTTAATATGTCATGGTACCTTAATTAAAAATAACTGCTAAAAGTACAGTATCTACTTGGCAATACATATTATACATTTGCAGATGCATAAGATATTACAAATGAAGCTTCACTCCCTATCTCTCTCTCTCTCCTTCCTTCCTTCCTTCCTTCTCCTTCCCTCCTCCCTCCCATCCTCCTTATCTCTCTCTCCTTCCTTCCTTCCTTCCTTCCTTCTCCTTCCCTCCTCCCTCCCATCCTCCCTATCTTTCTCCTTCCTTCCTTCTCCTTCCCTCCTCCCTCCCATCCTCCTTATCTCTCTCTCCTTCCTTCTTTCCTTCCTTCTCCTTCCCTCCTCCCTCCCATCCTCCTTATCTCTCTCTCTCCTTCCTTCCTTCCTTCCTTCCTTCCTTCCCCTTTCCTCCTCCCTCCCATCCTCCCTATCTTTCTCTCTCCTCCCTTCCTTCCTTCCTTCCTTCCTTCCTTCTCCTTCCCTCCTCCCTCCCATCCTCCCTATCTTTCTCCTTCCTTCCTTCTCCTTTCCTCCTCCCTTCCCATCCTCCCTATCTTTCTCTCTCCTTCCTTCCTTCCTTGCTTCCCTTTTTCCCCCTCAAAACACTTATTGCTAATCAAAGTCTGGCCACATTGAGGCAGAGATAATGATTCATTTCTATTTTTAAATGAAGACTCCAAATTTCCTCTGGTAACTGAGCCAAAATGAGAAACACAAAAGGACAAGCCCAAGATTTGATAACTGCAGGATCTGTGGACTTCAACTCCCTGAATACCTGAGCCAGCCACAGTCTATTATTATTATTATTATTATTGTTGTTGTTGTTGTTGTTGTTATTGTTGTTGTTGTTGTTGTTGTTGTTATTATTATTATTATTATTATTATTATTATTATTATTATTATTAATTAGATTTGTGTGCCGCCCCTCTCCGTAGACTCGGGGCGGCTCACAGCAGTGATAAAAACAATATATAATGACAAATCTAATAGTTAGAATCTAAAATAACAATAATACATTTAAAAAGTCTAAAAAACAAGAAACCCCAATATATAAAAACATACATACAGTCATATCATATGGGAGACATTCAATTTTTTCCCCTATCGGTTCTGTGGGCATGACTTGGTGGGCATGGCAGGGGAAGTATACTGCAAAAAACCCATTCCCTCCCCACTTCTTGGGGGGAAGAATATTGCAAAATCCCCATTCCCTCCCCACTCCTGGGGGAAAGAATATTACAAAATCTCCATCCCCTCCCCACTTCTTGGGGGGAAGAATATTACAAAATCCGTATTCCCTCCCCACTGTAGGATCAGCCAGAGGTGATATCTACTGGTTCTCCAAACTACTCAAAATTTCTTTTAGCGGTTTTCCAGAACCTGCTGGAGTTTCACCCCTGCATTGATACATATTTAAGATTCAGGTATAAGCTCGCTTGTGATAGCAATGTTACCTTGCTGTAATAGGAAATAGCTTCTTTGTACTTTTCAATGATGTCTTCAGGGCTCAGGCAATTCTTAGCTCGTCCTATTTCAGAACTTGTATCTGCGCTGATGCCATTTGATGTGAGGGCCCCTGCATAAAATTAAAAAGCAGGAAATTTCAAGCTCAAGCACCACTGTCAGATCAGACTTACAACAAACCTGTGTTTGGAAATCCTTGCCAAAAAAAAAAGCTTGAGTAAGGAGAAAACTAAATTTATTTAGAATAGAATAGAATAGAATAGAATAGAATTCTTTATTGGCCAAGTGTGATTGGACACACAAGGAATTTGTCTTTGGTGCCTATGCTCTCAGTGTGCATAAAAGAAAATATAGATTTCTCAAGAATCATGTGGTATAACACTCAATGATTGTCATAGGGGTCAAATAAGCAATGAAGAAACAATCAATATTAATAAAAATCTTAGGATACAAGCAACAAGAGCCATCGTGGGGCTTCCTAGATTCGCCCACGTTTCTGCAACACTCCGCGGCCTGCACTGGCTGCCGATCAGTTTCCAGTCACAATTCAAAGTGTTGGTAATGACCTTTAAAGCCCTACATGGCATTGGGCCAGAATACATCCGGAACCGCCTTCTACTGCACGAATCCCAGCGGCCGTTTGGCGAGCCCCAGGGGAAGAGCCTTCTCTGTGGCGGCCCCGGCCCTCTGGAACCAACTTCCCCCCAGAGATTAGAACGGCCCCCACCCTCCTTGTCTTTCGCAAATTACTTAAGACCCACCTTTGTCGCCAGGCATGGGGGAGTTAAGTTATCCTTTCCCCCTAGGCTATTACAAGTTATGCATGGTATGTTTGTGTGTATGTTTGGTTTTTTATAATAAGGGTTTTTTAGTTGTTTTTATTAATTGGATTGTTCATGTTGTTTTACCACTGTTGTTAGCCGCCCCGAGTCTGCGGAGAGGGGTGGCGTACAAATCCAATAAATAATAATAATAATAATAATAATAATAATAATAATAATAATAATAACAACAACAACAACAACAACAACAACAACAACAACAACAAGTACAGTCCTAAGTGGGAGGAAAAGGTCGGGATTAAAGGGGGAATGGCAGGAAACTGGCCGGGCCTTCATGCCACTCTCAAATTTTGTGAGAAATTTTTCCAGACTCGGGTTCTTAAGGAGAAAATGGTTCTTGAGAAGAGGCAAAAAAAATCTTGAACACCCGGTTCTTATCTAGAACATTTCTTAAATAGTGGTGGTCTTAAGTAGAGGTACGACTGTATTCTCATTACAAAGTATGGAGAAAAGGTTCTGGCAAAATTATTAAGCTGATACTTCACTATTATATTCTACAAACTTAATTTAATTATACTATCACTTAACTGATGATTCTCTTAGCCACAGCAATTTACTGAAGGAAATGACTCACAGCATTTTGGATGAATTTGCTATCATAAAAATGACAATTAAAAAAGTTGGATTCCAAACTTGGGGGAAATGTGCTGGTCCCATCTATCTGAGCAAGTGAACAGGAAGAACCAACAGCAGCTTGCCAACAAAATTTGGCAGGGACATTTAGAGAAGCTCCCTAAAAAAATTTTTCCATCAAAATCCACAGCCAGTCTGAGCCTGAAAAAAGAACAAAAACTTTAAAAAATAAAAGTGGGTAAGATTCCTAGTTTGTATTCCTAAAATATTTCTGGAATGTTAGTCCTGCAGCCTAAAATAGTGGATTTTATTAAACTGAAAGCAATAGTAAGTAGGATTCTACAGCCAAGAAAGCGAATGAGAAAAGAAAGTCAATTTGAGGAGTTCTTAAAAAAACATCTGAGCAAAAATTACAACTTATTCCAAAGAGTGAAAAATAGAGGAGACGCAAAACAGGACACCTATAGGTAGTAGAAAGACGTACAGTTCAGCCAGAAAAAAACTGACATCTATAGAGAGATTATTGAGAAAGCTAAAACTGAGAATGAGTTCCTCAAAGCAACAAAAATAGTCTTGTAAAATACAATCAAAACCAAATACAGTGGTATCTCTACTTACGAACTTAATTCGTTCCGTGACCAGGTTCTTAAGTAGAAAAGTTTGCAAGAAGAAGCAATTTTTCCCATAGGAATCAATGTTAAAGCAAATAATGTGTGCAACTGGGGAAACCACAGGGAGGGTGGAGGCCCTGTTTCCTCCCAGGAGATTCCTAGAGAGGCCCCACGGAGGATTCTTCCCGCCCTTTCCAGCACTGTTTCCTCCCAGGAGATTCCTAGAGAGGCCCCACAGAGGCTTCTCCCTGCATTTTCTGGCCCTGTTTCCTCCCAGGAGATTCCTAGAGAGGCCCCACGGAGGATTCTTCCCACCCTTTCTGGTTCTGTTTCCTCACAGGAGATTCCTAGAGAGGCCCCACAGAGGCTTCTCCCTGCATTTTCCGACCCTGTGTTTCCTCCCAGGAGATTCCTGGAGAGGCCCCACGGAGGCTTCTCCCTGCCTTTTCTGGTTACAGTTTCAGAGGCTTCGGTTTGTAAGTGGAAAATGGTTCTTGAGAAGAGGCAAAAAAATCTTGAACACATGGTTCTTATCTAGAAAAGTTCATAAGTAGAGCCGTTCTTAGGTAGAGGTACCCCTGTAGTCAAAATCCCAACTTCTTAATGTTGATGAGAACATTCTAGTAGGCAGCTTTTGGGTGATGTACAGGAATCTGCTGTAGGTTTTTTCCCCTGATAGAATCTTTATGTATGATTTATGAGAAATTTATGAGAAATGCTATGGAACTGGTGAAGTTCCAGATTTTTAAAAATTTTTTATTTTGTCCAATACCCTGTTTCCCCAAAAATAAGACGTACCCCGAAAGTAAGGCATGTCAGAGGTTTTGCAGAATTTGCTAATATAAGGCACCCCCCGAAAATAAGGCGTAGTCAAGTTTACATACAGTACAATGGAAAAACATATGGCACCATTCAAAGCTGTTCGTAGCGGTACCGTAATAATGTGGCGTCCCCTGCTGGCCCCTTCCATCGCTTTGTACCATCCAGTATAGCAGACACAGTCTGCTGCTGTCTCACCGCCATTACAGTTTCCACTACAGTGCGTAGACTGTAGTTCCTCTGGTGGCCGGAAGCTGCAATAGCGGGAGTATACTGTTGTACCATATAAGTGCCGTCGTTTGTATGTGGGGGTGCCATACTGACAGGTACCGTACCGTAATCAGTGTACCGTACGGTACACTTTCTTTGGGGGTGTCAGCTTTTCTGCCTGTGAATTTGTCTTATTTGAGAAATATAAGGCACCCCCCGAAAATAAGACGTAGCAGAACTTTTAGAGCATAAATTAATATAAGACAGTGTCTTATTTTCGGGGAAACACGGTACACAATGATGGTTATAGAGGATATACTCGTAGTACAATATATCAAAAAAAGAATAGAAGAGAAGATACAGGAATAAAATATATCAGTGAAAGAATAGAAGAAAAGATATAGGAATAGAAGAAAAGATATATGAGATATAGAGGAAACAATAGGACAGGGGCTGGAAAGCACGCTAGCGTGCATAAGTGCAGTAGCACTTATGGAGGAAAACAATCATCTGTGTAAAAATCAGGGAACAAAAAGAATTGAAGGGGGGACATCATAAATTAATGAGATAGCAATAGATGAGGCAGTTCTAGAGCAGATAATAAAATGATTAAAATGTAACTGGATGGGAATTGCCAGAAATCAACATAGGTCAGTGGCGGCAAACCTTTTGTGGTCCGCGTGCCAAAAGGGTGTGTGCGCATGCTAGCATGTGCTCACGCCCATTCCTTCCCCTCCATGCATGCACAACCCTCTCACTGCCCTTCCACATGCACACAAAAAAACCCCCGCATACCTGCGCATAGGCCTAGGATGGTGAAAAAACAACGAAACGGGCAAACTGAAAGTTTGGAAAAACGGACTTCCTGTTTGCCCATTGTGCTGTTTTTCGCACTCCAGAGCTTTCAAGGAAGCTTCCTGAAGCCCCGGAGGGTGAAAAACAGCCCAATGGGCAAACCGGAAGTCTGTTTTTCCAAACTTCCGGTTTGCCCGTTGGACAGTTTTTTGCATTCCAGGGCTTCAGGGAAGCTTCCTTGAAGCCTCTGTAGGGCGAAATGCTCTTCCCCAAGGCCCAAAATCAGTTGGCTAGCGTGTGCATGCCCTTCAATATGGCTCCATGCGCCACCAGTGGCACGCGTGCCATAGATTTGTCATCACGGACATAGGTAATAACAATATTCGGAGAGGGGCGGCATACAAATCTAATAAATAATAATAATAATAATAATAATAATAATAATAATAATAATAATAATAATAATGAGATGAAAGGAACAGTTGGAGAAATTTTAAATCTGCAGATTCTAGTCATCAGTGTGATGTATTTATTTATTTTTTAAAACACAGAGGTCAAATTTCTAAAGCAATGGAAAACTATTAATAAAACATCTGACTGACAAAACACAATTATAAAGTCAATATACCTGGATCAATAAGAACTTCTTGTGCACCTGGGGGGAATAAAAATCGAAACAACAGCATTAACCTTCTGCACTGCCAAAACAAAACGTTGCCAAATATTTTTATGTTATTTTATTATTTTATTTTAATTACATTTTTGAAGTTGAAGTCGGTATACAGTAAGACTCTCTCTTTCGGTTTTTCCCCACAACGGCCCTTTGAATTTGATCGGGTTGAGAGAGTCCGTTTCCAAAATTCAGGGTAATGTTGAATTTCCTCAATGCGAGTCCAGCATCTTAATCGCTATAGTATTATTCATAACATAGTAATACCTCGTCTTACGAACTTAATTGGTTCTGGAAGGAGGTTCGTAAGGCAAAAAGTTCGTAAGACGAAACAATGTTTCCCATAGGAAACAATGTAAAAATGATTAATGAGTGCAAGGGGGGGAATCATAAAATGGCGCTTCGCTGGGCGCCGCCGCCCGGCTGTCACCTTTTAAAACAGCCGGGGGGCTTCTCGGCATTCTCCCAAACCCGAACTTTTGCCAAACGTTTCAGGTTCGGGTTCGGGAGGCCACCGAGAAGTGCTGCCGCCCAGCTGTCACCTTCTGAAACAGCCGGGGGGGGCTTCTCAGCGTTCTCCCAAATGCCGAACCCGGAAGTTCAGCAAAAGTTCAGGTTCGGTTTTGGGTTCCGGAGGCTGCCGAGAAGTGCCCGGCTGTTTCAGAAGGTTACAGCCAGGCGCTGCCACCCGGCAGAGCGCCGTTTTTGCAATCGGCGGCGGCATTTTCGGCCGATCTGGAGGCTGAAACGGAGGTGGGGAGTCTCAATAGGGAATTCCATGGGCGGAGTTTTGACTTCACAAAGACGTCCTTCCTGGAGGCCACGTTTCGGCCGACCAGGAAGGATGTCTTCGTGACGTCAAAGCTCTGCCCATGGAATTCCCTATTGGGATTTCCCACCTCTGTTTTAGCCTCCAGATCGGCCGAAAACGCCGCCGCGATCACAAAAACGGCGCTCCGCTGGGTGGTGCCATCCGGCTGTAACCTTCTGAAACAGCCAGGCGCTTCTTGGCAGCCTCCCGAACCCAAATCTGAAAAGTTCAGCAAAAGTTCGGGTTCGGGAGAACGCCGAGAAGCCCCCTGGCTGTTTCAAAACGTAGCACCATTTTGTGATCTGCGATGGGTTTGTAAGGCAAAAAAAGTTCGTAAGAAGAGGCAAAAAATTTCCGAACCCCGGGTTCGTATCTTGAGATGTTTGTATCACAAGGGGTTCGTATCACGAGGTACCACTGTATAGGTAATCTTTGACTTAAAACCAGTCATTTGATGACCATTGGGAGTTACCACAGCTTCGAAAAGGGGGTGTTACGATCCATAAAACTTCGCCATCATAAAAGGTCACCCTGGCCCCTTACATTCACACGACCACATTTTGGACTGGTTGCAAAGTCTTGGAGTGACGTGGCAGTGATTAGCAATTTTTTTCCCCACCCCTTCAGGAGAATAGATTTGGACTTACATCCATGTGATTCAGTTAACAGCTTCCCCCAAAATTATCGTCAAAGCAGGTCCAGTTACACGGATTTCTCAATTTATGACTTGAATCCTAGTCCAAATTGCAGTCTCAAGTCAAGAACCAATTGTGCATTTTTACTAAAACACTTTTTTAAAAAATTAGAAGTTTCTCAGAAGTGTTACCGTAAAAGAGCCACGGGTGCAGTATTCCTGACACCACTACTAATATCAACACGTCAGGCTCAGCAAAACCTCTTTCGTCTCAAGTCTAAAATCCAGCTCCTTTTCTCCTCCAGCATCACACCTGTCTTCACCTTCTAATTTTTACTTCAATTCTGCCCCCAAATAAAACTAGCTAATTGTACGCTTCGCAGTCAGTTCGTGACGTTTGCAGCAAAGCTATTTTTCTGCAAGGTCGGTGCTATTTTTCTCCTGTGGGTGGTATATTTTTCAACATTTAAAAAAAAACCACACACTAAACTCTTAACTTTTATACGTGGACAAAACTTTGTGCTGCTAAGAATTGAGAAGCTGTAGGATTAAAATAAATCTTAAAGGCAGAATAGTCACACTTTGAACACAGATGAAAAGCAAAAAAAACCTCGCAAATTTGTGCAAAATACAAGTAGTACCTCTAGATACGAGCTGCTCCACATGCGAGTATTCCAAGTTACGAGCCACGACACGAGCGAAATTTCTGTTCGACACCCGAGCTCAAATTCAGGATACGAGCCGAGCTTCCACTAGGTGGCGCAAGAATCTCCTTGCTTCCAGTTATCTCGGCGCAAAAAACAAAGTCTAAAGGCATTCGTTCGAGATGCAAGTTGATCGACTTATGAGCTCGGGTCTGGAATGAATTAAACTCGTATGTCGAGGTACCACTGTATTTAACCAGCTAGATACTAGACCCCCGAAAATGTAATCACAATTTAGAAACAACTACACAAACTTTTGCTTACCAGGTCTGTGCCTGTTACCTGCCTCTGCAGAAAGTGAACCTCCTTGTGCCCTGCGAGATCCAATTTTGCCTCCAGTGCCTCCAGGATAGTGATAGATGACGGAGGCTGAACACAATCCTTCAAGAGCAGCTATAGAGGAAAACAGATCTTTTAATGGCGGTTTTATCACAGCCTGTACATGCAATAAATACATTTCCTTTAATACAATAATACATCTACGAGGGTCGCCCAGAAAGTAATGCACCACATTTTTTTCCTTCAACAATTATTTATTGAACACAATAAAACGTACACACAAGAAAGAACAATGTTTCTTCTACACTCCCTATTTTTCCACGTAATCTCCGTCCCGTTCTATGGCCTTCCTCCAGCGAGACACAAGGTCGTGTATGCCCTTTTGGTATCATTTCTTATTTTGGTCACAAAACCATTTCTGCACTGTTAGTTAGTTAGTTAGTTAGTTAGTTAGTTAGTTAGTTAGTTAGTTAGTTAGTTAGTTAGTTAGTTAGTTAGTTAGTTAGTTAGTTAGTTTGTTAGTTAGTTAGTTAGTTAGTTTGTTAGTTAGTTAGTTAGTTAGTTAGTTAGTTAGTTAGTTAGTTAGTTAGTTAGTTAGTTCAATTTTTATGCCGCCCTTCTCTTTAGACTCAGGGTGACTTGCAACATGTTAGCAATAGTACTTTTTAACAGAGCTAGGCTATTGCCCCCACAATCCGGGTCCTCATTTTACCCACCTCGGAAGGATGGAAGGCTGAGTCAACCTTGAGCCGGTGATGAGATTTGAACTGCTGACTTTCAGATCTACAGTCAGCTTCAGTGGCCTGCAGTACAGCACTCTACCTGCTGCGCCACCCCGGCTCTAATGGCCTCCCCCTCTGTGCCCAGCGACTAACTGTACTTCTGTCGACTGCAGATTCTCCATAAACTGTACACAAATGTTTGTGAATGTTCCCAAACATTCTGGAGAAAGAGCGGCTCCCAGCATGTCCTCCCCACTTTTCCCAGAAAGTAATTGGGGAGGCTTGTTTTCGGGGCATAGCTTATTTCAACGCATGTCCTAAAAAGGACATTATTATCAAGACACGTCTTGAATGAATGAATTCCAGCGACCGGTTAGGTCCCACAGAGTTGGCCTTCTCCAGGTCCCGTCAACTAGACCAGTGTTTTTCAACCAGTGTGCCGTGGCACACTAGTGTGCCGCGAGACATGGTAAGGTGTGCCGCGAAGAAGGAAGCTCAGGTTTCGATCTCGCAACTTTTTGCTGAGAGAGAGAGAGAGAAAGTAAGCAAGAGAGAGAGAAAGAGAGAGAGTGAGAGAGAGAGAGAGAGAGAGACAAAGCAAGAGAGAGAGAGAAAAGAGAGAAAGAGAGAGAAAGCAAAAAAAAGAGAAAGAGAGAGAAAGAAAGAAAGAAAGAGAGAGAGAGAGAAATGAGCAAAAAGGGGAGGAAAAAAAGAGAAATGAGAAAATGATTGAGACAGAGAATGAGAGGAAAGCGAGAGAAACAAAAGAGAGAGAAGTGACTCTTGATTTAAAGCATATGATAAAAAGCACCCAAAGAATAAGAGAGAGAAAAAACCCAGCCCTCACCTGTTTTTGGAAAGGGTTCCAGAATATGTACACACACACAAGGGGGGGAAGAGACAGGGATGGAAAAAGAGAGGAGAGTGTCTTAGGGTGTCATTTTGTGTCATTTTGGTTGGTGGTGTGCCCCAGGATTTTGTAAATGTAAAAAATGTGCCGTGGCTCAAAAAAGGTTGAAAATCACTGAACTAGACAATGTCACTTGGCGGGACCCAGGGAAGAGCCTTCTCTGTGGGAGCCCCGGCCCTCTGGAATCAATTCCCCCCTGAGATTCGTGTTGCCCCCACCCTCCCCGCCTTCTGTAAGAGTCTAAATATTAATTTATGCCGCCGAGTTTGGGGTCATTAGATTCTACCCCCTGGCTAATGAATGTATAGTGGGCTTGTTTGAATGGACATGTGTGTATGCTAATAGGCTTTTTAAGTTTTTTAAATGTAATTCTTAATTTCCCCCAATATCACTAATGCAGCAACTTTGGGTGGCTAAAAATATACTCATTTAATCACAAACCATCCTCCAATAAAGTATAGGAATCAAATGACGTGATTATATCTCGGAGGTATAATCCCAAATACGTTTTCAATACGTTGCTCAAAAAAAATAAAGGGAACACTTCAACACAATATAACTCCAAGTAAATCAAACTTTTGTGAAATCAAACTGTCCGCTTAGAAAGCAACAGTGATTGACAATCAATTTCACATGCTGTTGTGCACATTCAACTTTGTACAGAACAAAGCATTCAATGAAAATATTCCACTCATGCAGATCTAGGATGTGTTATTTGAGTGTTCCCTTTCTTTCTTTTCTTTTTGAGCAGTATACAATTCTGCTTCGTTCCCAACACTACCATCCTTACCTCCCAGCCACAAAAAATCATTTACAGAACGGAGAAGTTCCACAGCCATATGGTAGTGAACCAGGGAATCTTGCAACATCCCGGCTTGTAGGCAAAGGTCCCCAACGTGTTTCCGCATACGACCCTGACATCGCTTTTTATAATGTCTGGGATACAAAAACAAAAAGTGCAGAATTAGTTCAATTGAGTTGTTCGAAAAGACAGTGTGTTGTTGTTGTTGTTGTTGTTGTTGTTATTATTATTATTATTATTATTATTATTATTATTAGATTAGATTTATTGGATTTATATGCCGCCCCTCTCCGCAGACTCGGGGCGGTTCACAACAATGGCAAAAAAGTACAGTGACAAATCTGATATTTACCAATCTAATTACAGTTTTAGATTAAAAAATTCATACAAGCAACCCCAATATATATAAACAAGCACACAATCAATCGTACACCAAAACAACATGGGCAAGGGGGAGATGTTTCAGTTCCCCCATGCCTGACGGCAGAGGTGGGTTTTAAGGAGTTTACGAAAGGCAAGAAGGGTGGGGACAATCCTAATCTCAGGGGGGAGCTGGTTCCAGAGGGTCAGAGCCACCACAGAGAAGGCTCTTCCCCTGGGTCCCGCCAGACGACATTGTTTGGTTGACGGGACCCGGAGAAGACCCACTCTGTGGGACCTAACTGGTCGCTGGGATTCGTGCGGCAGAAGGCGGTCCCTGAGATATTCTGGTCCGGTGCCATGAAGGGCTTTATAGGTCATAACTAACACTTTGAATTGTGACCGGAAACTGATCGGCAACCAATGCAGACTGCGGAGTGTTCGAGTAATATGGGCATACTTATTATTATTATTATTATTATTATTATTATTATTATTATTGCTCTAGTCTTCTTCTTAAGTTTGCATCTTATTGACTCACTATAGGGCAGCAATCCCAACCTTTTTGGCACTAGGGACCAATTTCGTGGAAGAATACATATTTCCATGGACCAGGAAGGGAGAAGCATATAACATAGATCCCACAGTTTCACTCACCTGCTGCTCACCTCCAACTGTGTACTATGGTTAAGAACCTAAGAAGAGCCATGCTGAATCGGGCCAAAGCCCATCGAGTCCAGCATTCTGTGTCACACAGTGGTCTACCAATTGTCCATGGGGATCTTGAGCAGAAAGAGAAGGCAAGACCCTCTCTTTCCCTTGACCCCCAACAAACGGTACCCAAGGGAATCCTGCCTGCCTCAACCAACATAGAGGCGGCACTTGGACATCTGTTTCAATAACCACCAATACAATTGGCATCCATGAATCTGTCTAATCCTGCCTTGGAGCTCTCCAGGCTGACAGCTGTCACAACCTCTTCTGGAAGTGGATTCCATAAACCAATGACCCCCTGGATGAAGAAATATTTCCCTTGATTTGTCCTCACTTTCTTATCTGTGAGCTTTAGGGAGTGCCCCCTCGTCCTAGTATTAGTATATAGAATGCTGGTGAGACCACATTTGGAATACTGTGTTCAGTTCTGGAGACCTCACCTACAAAAATATATTGACAAAATTGAACGGGTCCAAAGACGGGCTACAAGAATGGTGGAAGGTCTTAAGCATAAAACGTATCAGGAAAGACTTAATGAACTCAATCTGTATAGTCTGGAGGACAGAAGGAAAAGGGGGGACATGATCGAAACATTTAAATATATTAAAGGGTTAAATAAGGTCCAGGAGGGAAGTGTTTTTAATAGGAAAGTGAACACAAGAACAAGGGGTCACAATCTGAAGTTAGTTGGGGGAAAGATCAAAAGCAACATGAGAAAATATTATTTTATTGAAAGAGTAGTAGATCCTTGGAACAAACTTACAGCAGACGTGATAGATAAATCCACAGTAACTGAATTCAAACATGCCTGGGATAAACATATATCCATCCTAAGATAAAATACAGAAAATAGTATAAGGGCAGACTAGATGGACCATGAGGTCTTTTTCTGCTGTCAGATTTCTATGTTTCTATGTTTCTATGTATTGTGTGATGGAGAAAAGAATTCTATTGGTTTCCATTTTTATAAGTAACCAGTAGCCACTGCATTTTCCACCCTAAAGAATGGATAAAGAATTTTCCTCTATCCACCTTTTCTATCCCGTGCAAGATTTTATACACTTCGATCAAGGTTCCAACAGGTCACAGACTGGTACTGGTACAGGGCTCGGAAATTGAGGACCCCTGTTATAGGGGATGCAATATAAACAAAGATACTCAACATCAGAAAATAAGACTGCTGTGGCCTCTCGGCCACCAGCCCCTCCAGTAGCTGAATCAGATGAGGAAGAAGCGTGGAAGTCAGTGTCACCATCAAAGCAATCTGAGACCTCCAAGGGGGAAGAGGGAATGGAGCTGTTAAGAGATAGAGGCGGAGCTTGGGCCATCCATCAGCGCACAGATAGTAGTCACAGTAGCGACTGCGAAAGAGATCTTGGAGTCTTGGTGGATAATCAACTAAACATGAGCCAGCAATGTGCACCAGCGGCCAAAAAAGCCAACGCCATCCTAAGCTGCATCAACAGGGGGATACACTCCAGGACCAGGGAAGTATTAATACCACTCTACTACGCCCTGGTCAGACTACATCTGGAGTACTGCATCCAGTTCTGGTCACCACACTTCAAAAGAGACCTTGAAACTCTGGAGAAGGTGCAGAAAAGAGCAACCAAAATGATTAGGGGACTTGAAACCAAGACTTAAGAAAAGAGAGATTGCATGGATAGCCTAGAGAAAAGGAGGGCCAGAGGGGACATGATAGCTGTATACAGGTATATGAGGGGTTGCCACAGAGAGGAGGGGGCCACTCTATTCTCCAGAGCACCAGAGGGCCGGATGAGGAACAATGGCTGGAAGCTGACCAAGGAGAGATTCAACCTAGAAGTAAGGAAGAACTTCCTGATGGTCAGAGCAATCAACCAGTGGAACAACCTGCCTGCAGAGGTTGTGAACTCCCCAACTCTGGACACTTTCAAGAGGAGATTGGACTGCCATTTGGCTGGGGTGCTTTAGGATTCCTGCTCAGGCAGGGGGTTGGACTTGATGACCTGCATGGTCCCTTTCAACTCTAACAATAAATAAGTAAAATAAATAAATAAATAAATAGATGGAGAGTCAACAGCCCCCAGGTCTGGGGATGGCTGATGACGAAGAGGAGGAACAGCTGGGTCCAGTGCCTGACGCATGGATGCACAGAAAGTAGAGGAGAGGAGAGCAGTGGAAATCTATGGGCCGGTCCTTGGGACGGAACAGCCACCACTGCTAGCAATAGCTCTGGGGATAAAAGGCAGGAGGCGGAGATGAATACATGTGGCAGACAAATATTTATCTTCAATCCAGATGTTTCTAATAAAGGAATCATTGATTTAACTTCAGAGGGTTTGTTGTGCTTGGGAGCCAGGTCAGAACAAAGACATAGAAACAAACCTACTGCATGTACGTGGAATATTATCAATTATTTTTCTCAGCATATTCGCGTCTAAAAGTTCAACTTTTTTAGCCCTGGAATTGGTTGAACCTCTTATTTTATTAGCCCATCAAGCAACACAGTAAGTTTGGAAAACAGAACTTTGTGTGAAGACTAAGAAGATCAATGCTTAAAATGATTTAGGATGGACTCAGCTTAGGAGAAGGTAGATGTTCCACATTTATCTTATTTATTGCATTATTATTATTATTATTATTATTATTATTATTATTATTATTATTTATTAGATTTGTATGCCGCCCCTTTCCGAAGACTCGGGGCGGCTCACAACAGTAATAAAAAAAAAACCAATATAATAATGAACAAATCTAATAATAAAATTACATTAAAAAACCCCAACAATTAAAAACCATACAGCATCTTCTAAGGGCAAAATAGTTTAATGTTTGCAATCTTTTGAGAGTGGCCAATGACACGTCATACTTAAGGCAGCATCTTCCATGCACTGACAGAATTTAAATGATTTATATGATGTAGCATCATTCAATTATGAACTAAACGTTAATTCCACATCTTCAGATTATGTGAGGGAAAATGGCGTTTTAAAATGGCAAGAGAATTTCTACAAACATGACGGTGTTATTTGCCTATAAATGAGAAAAATTATTTTCTAAACAACTAATTATCTTTATGAATAGATTCATTGCACATTTTATGGCACAGTTGATTTCCTCTCATCACGATGATTGTCCTGTTTGAAATTTCACTTTTATTACCAACCTTTATTGACAATTCATATCGCGTGTGCTTATGGGTTGGAGGGTAGTAAAATCACTAAGATTGAAATATTGCAAAAATATGAGAAAAAAGTAACTATAAATATACCCAAAATCATACAATAGCATTGTGATTTTATTGCATTTATCTAGCATGTGAACAGAGTAGAATAAAATATTGTACCCCAAACGGATCAATTATATTTATGATAGGCAGCTTTGAGACCGATGTGAGCCCCTGGGTTTTCCTTTCAGAAATATTTCCTTATCAGATTTCTCAAAGTGTTCAAGAATGAGAGAGCTTCTAATATATTATGTTCCCTGGAAAAGTTGGGATACATGCAGAGATGTATCTGCCTTGAACATAGCCCATATCAAACTAGCACAATGAAATATCGGCTTGGGAAATATTTATGACATGTTGTATTATATCATAAAGCGTTTAGCGCATGTTACAAACATCAGCACAGGAAACGTTTGTGACATTCTGTATTACGTCATAAACTGTTTAGCTCACCGTTGAGACATCAGCACAGGAAATATTTATGACACTTTTCATGTCATAAACAGCTTTATGATAAGGCTTATGTCATACATGTATAGAATTTGCCAAATTTCAATTCCACAGAATCATGGGTCCCGAATTTTAGATGCATTCTGCAAATTTTGTCCTATGATATCCCATTTTGCTCGGTTAAAGTATATAAGAACAAGAGTTTTAATAGTCTATAGATGTAACTATTTATTTATATAGATAAATATATAGATAGTTATGAAATAAAGAAACAATAACATAATGTGTTGTGGTTAGCTCCTGCCCCAAGGAATGTGCAGGTGGATGTGGGGGAAACACCCACATGCTGCAGGCCTGTTTTGCTCCCGATGGAATCTGCCGACGAAGCCTCCTCTGACCAAGGAAGTGTGAGTGACAGGGAAGAGGGGAGTTTGGCAGACAGCCCAGGAGGAGATCAGTCATCTGTATCATCCCTGGATTCTGAACAAGAATTAATAACACATCCACGCATGCGTAGAGTGATGCATAAGAGACAACAACTGAAGGATTATTACAAGAGAAAATGAGGCCGCCTGTGGTTGGGTGGGGCTGCTGTAATTAGTGCTACAGATAAAAGTGCAGCTTGGTGTTTTAGGCTCATGGCAGTTTATCTCATTCATTGTTTCGTCAAGATCGTGGTTTTTGTGCTGTTCAAGATTGTGTGTGGACTCTCTGGACTTTAGAATTGGACTCAATTTCCCAGTTATTGGGTGAGCAATTGGATTGCATTTAACCTATGCCTTGTGTGTACCAGAAAATCCCTTTGACATTTAAAAAGGGAGCTGTTTCTGTTTTTCTGTTTATAAAAACTTTTGGGTTTTCCTTTTATTGTGTTGTGTGTGTCTTCCTGGACTAACTACCATGTAATTACGGGCGATTGAAACACGGCGGCAGAACATAATGTAACACAACATAATGTAACATAATTTTACATAATTTTTATCTTACATATTCAAAATAAATATAAAGCAAATATTTCTCTCTCCTTTTAATTTACAAAGGCATCATGGTGGACACACTTGCATTTTAGAAAAGCCAATACTGTATATAGTAGTACAAGATACAACCCAGATTTTTATTTTTTAATTAGCATATACTCATATTTCATCAGCTTGCCTACTGTGTTCATCAGTAAGAAATGCTGTATGTTTTAAAATGCTGAATATGTTTTGGGTAGATTATTTTTTACTAGCAAAGGAAAGTTGCTTCTTTATAGGCATGTATTTTCATTTATAAAGCCCTTCATGGCATCGGACCAGAATACCTGCGGGACCGCCCTCTGCCGCACAAATCCCAGCGACCGGTTAGGTCCCACAGAGTTGGCCTTCTCCGGGTCCCGTCGACTAAACAATGTCGTTTGGCGGGACCCAGGAGAGGAGCCTTCTCTGTGGCGGCCCCGACCCTCTGGAACCAGCTCCCCCCCGGAGATTAGAACTGCCCCCACCCTCCTTGCCTTTCGTAAAGTTCTTAACACCCATCTCTGCCGTCAGGCATGGGGGAATTGAGACATCTCCCCCGGGGCCTATACAGTTTATACATGGTATGTTTGTGTGTATGTTTGCTTTTAATAATGGGGTTTTTAGCGTTTTTTAAATTATTAGATTTGTTCTTACATTGTTCTTGTTATTGTTGTGAGCCGCCCCGAGTCTACGCAGAGGGGCGGCATACAAATCTAATAAATAATAATAATAATAATAATAATAATAATAATAATTTAGTCTTAAGACACATTTTCATCTTATTATCTTAAGTTCAAATTCCCAATGTCTGCAGGTGAAAGCAGGTGAAGAGATCTGGGAAAGAACTCTTGAAACCTTGCAGATCTGTCACTAGTCAAAACAGACAAACTCTTATTAAACGGTTGAACGACTGGATTAAATATATATTGCTTCCTTTCATTTCTTGTCTTAATAGCTCTGTTCTTACTGTCATTCTTAGTCCTCTCTTAATGGAATTTTGAACTGAAAGAAATAAATGAATGAATGTGCATGCATTATAACCTGTTAAGAAGATAACTAAAGTAAAGAATACTTTCACTAAAAACTTTTGTGAATTAAGTTGGGTCGGCAAATTCTTTCTGTCGGTGGTCCATTATTATTAGTTTTTGCTGCTCAAAGAAAGAAAACGATATAGCCCCGTAGTCATAAAGCTCCATTAATAGTGTCCTTGGCAAATGTGATTATTTTACAACTCCAAGCCATTCAGACAGAAATTAAGCACAGATATCTGATTACCACCAGATAATACATAAAGTAAATTTTAATTTAAAAAGCAGAGGTATGCCTGAATGAATCAAATTACATTAGAGACTTCCTTAAAACTCTTTATTTATAGCTGAATGAAAATGCCGAGCTTTCCCAGTAATGTTTCTTTTCAACTTTGTTGTTGCTGTTCTCTAATTTTTTATCATGCCTTTCCACCAAGAGGATATTCAACTAGAATAAGAAATTTAATATTCTATTTTTCCTCTTTCCTCATCAACCTGATGGTTTTGTTATTCTGACCAGCCGTAAGGGAGGGGGACTGAGTTACAGTCCCGAAGAGTGTACCGCGATGAGAGACTAGAAAAGTTTGGGATATATCTATCCGCATGGTCTATAGGAATCGAAAATGACATGACGGCCCATTAATTAAGCCATTCCCCTTAAATTTAAAATGCAAGGTGAACAAATAAATGCACATACAAACACACATACATTTTTAAATGGACAACTCCAGCTGAAGGGTAGTTTAAAATATTATATATTATATAATTAGAATAATATAATAAAAACCAATACCAAAACAGTGTGGATTGCAAAAAAAAAAGGGATTTTATCTGAATAGTTACGTAAGCATGGCAAAGAGCAATTGATAAACAGTAGGAGAGAATCGAGGGTACATAAAAAGCACATAGGGCGAATGAATTCTTGTTCAAGACAGAATAAACACAGAATTAGAAAAACTTGTAATCAGAAGAAATCAGCTGGGTCCATTTCTATGCCGCCCTGAGTCTTAGGAGAACTAATAAATAAATAATAATAAAATAAATAAAGCAGTAGTTGATAATTAAACAAGTGAGTCTCAACCTTACACTTGTTTATTCTTTGATTTATTTATTAGATTTTTTTTCTCCTGCATTTATTATTTTATAAGTAATTCTACCCAGATGTGAAAGAGAAGTCAAAATCCCAACAAATTCTAAGAAATGCAGGTCAAAAGACAATATCCAATCAGTAACAGGGATTTACTCGGAAGTTATTTACTATTCATGAAGGTATACATCCTAAATACATGCAAAGCCAATCCTGATTTGTGGAAGCAGTGTCTGAACGTCTAGACCAGTGTTTCCCAACCTTGGCAACTTGAAGATATCTGGACTTTGCTGGCTGGGGAATTCTGGAAGTTGAAGTCCAAATATCTTCAAGTTCCCAAGGTTGGGAACAAACCAATGACCCAATATTCAGGGCCATGATTTTATCTGACGCTTCATCTTCTATGTATGAAAAGCCAAGTTTCTGAATGGGCTGAGAGTTATTGATTTTCTGCATTAGTGACACAGTTAGTAGCTTGCTATACACAAGCTTACCATGAAAAAAAAATCACTACAATTGAAAAAGATGAAGGCAAATGTGAGCCTGAGATTAACTCCCATAGTTTGGCATTACATCTCAAGCAGCTAAATATGATGGTGCATTTGGTACCCTGCAAGGGATATGAAATTGTTCTCCATACATAGAAGTATAAACGCAAAGTCAAATGCAGCAATGAACTGAAGTTTTCTTTTATAAGAAAAAATTTAATATGTATCAATCATTCCTCAACTGGAATGAGCGATAAGTATTAAACTGAACAATCAGGAAGTCATTAAATGGCATCACATCTTCAAAGATTCGCCAAGAAAAAAATGCATGCAAAAATGAATTAGTAAAGGTTTGTATGTCAAAAATTACAAAACAAAATGCCCACTAAATTCAAGGTAAGATGACATGCTTAGCTAAATGACTTCTGAAAGCCAGCAACATTTACTCTAAGCTGAAGTAATCTTTGCAGTCTGAAAGTGATCAAACGCAAACTTAAATGTGCTGTAAAATTTGAAAACGGGGAAACAAAATAAATGCAAAACCAGCAAGTATCAAGAGATACATTACTACATTTTAATCTCCAACTCAATAAGGCAAATAAGTGAATAATAATACTGTCAAAAAACAGTTGCCAAATGCCAAAAGAATAAAAACCACAATGGAAATTCAAGCATCAGCAATCAATTATCATGTGAATAAAATTGCCATACTATAGAAAGACACACAAATGCAACATTACATTACTCAGTGATGGCAAAATAAGGAGGCAGCATACAAGAACTAGCTAGTTTTGAACAATACAATGTGATCAAAGGCCTACCTTTTGAGCCCCAAAAACACACTCACAGGGCAGTATGAGAGGAAAAAAACAACAAGAAACAAGGAAGGAAGGAACAAAACAAAATTAGAGACATACAGGAATAGAAAAAAATTGAATAGCCACATACAGACAGATCTAACAAAGTTTTATTAACATACTGTAATAAATAATGTCCTGGAAATGTTGTTCAATTAGTTTGGATCGGGATGTGAAGAGTTGAAAGAAAGGATGGGTACTGTATCACATTGTGCTTCCAACAATATAAGTGATTAGTATGTAATGTTATAAGTGATAGATAAAAAATAATTCCCTTCTCACCCTCATGAGGGTATGTGTCTTCTTCAATCTCAAATCCTCCAACCGGACCTCGGGCCTTGGAGTTTGAGGGTTCTATGCATTATGGATGGATGGATGGATGGATGGATGGAAGGAAGGAAGGAAGGAAGGAAGGAAGGAAGGAAGGAAGGAAGGAAGGAAGGAAGGAAGGATTCCCTTCTATTGGACCTTCCAAACTTGGTTAACTGATTAGTTGAAGCGTCACTGCACTGTCTGAATTCTTTTGCAGAGCTCTTAAAAAGACGTCCAGACAGGTAAAGTTGCTAAAATGCCAGATCTTTGCTGGGCAGGTGATTCAAAGTCTAATTGAAGGCCATTTTTCGTCCCTTTCCTCCCAAGTGTAACCTTTCCCGAGTCATCCAAGGATTCTAAATAGGCTTTTCAGGATGGGGTGGGGGGCAATTTGGCAACCTCTTTTATGCCTCTGCCCGTTCACTGGAGTTATATTAATTGTCCTCTAAAAAATTCTTACTTCCGAGTAAACCAACTGTTCCATTTGATATATTGGGCCAGTGATGGCGAACCATTTTTCCCTCGGGTGCTAAAAGCGCATGCGCGCACACTATAACGCCTTCGCAAGTGCCCACATCCATAATTCAAGGCCTGGGGAGGGTGAAAATTGCCTCCCCTGCTCTTCCCCCTGGAGGCCAGAAACTGTAGTATTCCTTGCGCGGATCAAAGGTCACATGGATGGGCATGCCCAGATACGATGGAAAACTGCACGTGGAATATTTATTAATTAAGTTCACATTACACTGTTAGCATAAGTTAGCATGAGTTTTGCTTAGGCTTTGCAATTACAGATTTCTGAGTAGGTCTGGAAGGTTCAGGGAAAGTTCATGTTTTCAGAAACGGACAGTGTTGAATGAGAGATCATGAGAAAAGATAGGAATTCTGGCTGGCACCATTAAGCACATTCTTTTCCCTAGCGTCTCACAAGCTTTCTGTAAGCATCTATCGCTACACCTGCAGCCTTATCTATGAGGTTGGCAGGCTCATGAATTACAGCATCATTTAGAACGGTGCATGTTGCGGTGCACCAGTTGCGGCCCTATCTGGACCGGGACTCACTGCTCAGTCACTCATGCCCTCATCACCTCGAGGTTCGACTACTGTAATGCTTTCTACATGGGGCTGCCTTTGAAAAGTGTTCAGAAACTTCAGATCGTGCATAATGCAGCTGCGAGAGCAATCATGGGCTTTCCTAAGTATGCCCATGCTACACCAACACTCCGCAGTCTGCACTGGTTGCCGATCAATTTCCGGTCACAATTCAAAGTGTTGGTTATGACCTATAAAGCCCTTCATGGCATCAGACCAGGATATCTCCGGGACCGCCTCCTGCCGCACGAATCCCAGCGACCGGGAGGTGGCCCCGACCCTCTGAAATCAACTCCCCTGGGAGATTAGGATTGCCCCCACCCTCCTTGCCTTTCGCAAACTCCTCAAAACCCACCTCTGCTGTCAGGCATGGGGAAATTGATCCCCCTGGGCCGTTTCCACTTTATGTGTCGTCTGCATGAGATGTATGATTGTTTTTATGTTAAGGGTTTTAGACTGTTTTTTAAATATTGGATTTGTACTGCTTTTTCTTGTAGTGAGCCGCTCCGAGTCCTTGGAGAGGGGCGGCATACAAATCTAAATAATAATAATAATAATAATAATAATAATAATAATAATAATAATAAAGAAAGGAAGAGCCAGAGTAAAGATTCCTAACCAAAACTATCAGTATTGACAATGAAATGTTGCTAACCATTCCGTTCTCACACTGTTGCTGAGCATAAACTGAATTGCATCTTTTTGGTGTTTGTGTTTTCTAGAAATGAACTTTTGCTTTTCTTTGGAAACACTATTAAAACTATGGCTAGATCATTTAATCTATTCTGGAAGCAACCTTGTAGGATTGTCTAGGATGATTTATTTATGAATGAAAATAGAGTACATTCTCCCCAAAAATGTCCAATGTGTTCTAAGCCATCTCCATAGAAATGAAGAAGTGCCATGTTGAAGAATTTTTCTACTTCAGCACCATGGACAGTGAGATGCCAAGGAATGCTTTTAAAAAATGAGGCACGCACCAATATCGATCACATCATAACACTGCTCTCAAAATCCCCACTGATTTCAAAAGGTTTATTCTGAAGTATGGAATATTACTGTCGGAGAGGTGAGACCTATGTGAAATCCTCACAGAACTAATTTTATTGTTGTTTGTGTTCAGGGCAGTATCATCAATAGGAACGTACCTTTGAAGTGAGAAAGAAAAGAGTATTGATCAGAAAGCATGCATTTCAGACTCAGCTTCCAATTCTGAGTTTCTGGGCAGGAACTGTAAACATAAACACTAGGGTGCTGGATTCAAAGGGATTAAAAATACATAGAAACATACACGGAGCACATACTTAGCAGCAAAATTTTAAGCCAAACAGAGAGAGAAACTGCACGGTCCTAAAAGAAGACAAAGCTGCTTTACTATTGCTTTACTACCATGTGTATACTGTGCTGTTCTCAAATTTTAAAGTACAGACCTAATAATAAACAGACGGGCACATGCACATGTTCACACTTACTGAAAAGAGAACTGTTAGAATTGTAAATATTTTAAAAGGAAATTCTGCATAGAAATACGATGTTTTAAAGTCTATTAAGTTCTTGGATCAAAAGAGGCAACCAATCCAGTGTTTAAAAACAATGCATAGTTGCGCATAGCTATAGTTACCATAGTTATGCGCATAAATATTATTTATTTCTATTTCAATCACAAGAGTCTCAGCTCCAATTTTTCTTAGTGGTTAGATCCACTCTACAGAAATTAAGCAAGCATTCGGTCTTTAGAATAAGCTCTCAAAAGCTGCTTGCTCTTTGTTGTATAGCAGTGTAGTAAATAAAAACAAACCTATAAAGCCCTTCATGGCACCAGACCAGATTATCTCTGGGACCGCCTTCTGCCGCACGAATCCCAGCGACCAGTTAGGTCCCAGAGAGTGGGTCTTCTCCGGTTCCCATCAACTAAACAATGCCGCTTGGCGGGACCCAGGGGAAGAGCCTTCTCTGTGGCGGCCCCGGCCCTCTGGAACCAACTCCCCCCAGAGATTAGAATTGCCCCTACCCTCCTTGCCTTTCGTAAGCTACTTAAAACCCACCTCTGCTGCCAGGCATGGGGGAATTGAGATACCCTTTCCCCCTAGGCCTTTACAATTTTATGCATGGTATGTCTGTATGTCTGTTTGGTTTTTATTATAATGGGTTTTTAATTGTTTTTAGTATTGGATTATTATTATATGCTGTCTTATTATTGCTGTTAGCCGCCCCGAGTCTCCGGAGAGGGGCGGCATACAAATCCAATAAACAAACAAACAAACAAACAAATAAATAAATGAATCTATGTAAGGCTACTAATTTTGGGCAAACACAGAATACTTCCATAATATCCTTTTGTGCAGGGAAGAATACATTCATGATATGAATGATATTTAATGCTCAGAATAATGTAATTTATTTTTGCCTTAGTGTAATGGGCAACCAATCAAAGAAGAAAGAAACCAATCAAGGTTATCAAAATAGAGAGGATGGGAAAAGCACATTAGAACATGCCAATTATATTATGGTTTAACATTGCTACTGACCTATGTCATTGCAAACTGTGTAGATTTAATACTCATTTGAATGCATAGCATTTTGATCACATTTAATGATATAAATTTACCAAAGGATGCTTCTCATCCTACTTATATAAAGCATTCAATTATACAGACTGGAAATCCCTGATAATATGAGAATAATTTTCACATATTCCAATTAAAAAAAATCATTATGTCTGGAGCTGAAGAGCTTTTATTTTCTGCATATTTACCATAATATGCATTATTCAGTATCAATATTCTGATATAAAATAAGTATAGTCACTTTCTCCTACCATCATCGAAATGTATTTCCACAATATATTAATCAGCCACTGCACATAAAAGGATATTGAACTAGCTCTGAATTGCTGAGTAAAAGCATTAAATAATCTGGTTTTTAAGCATGTTAATTTTACGTGATTCTCCAACTATAAATTTATATCCTCATTCAAAAGCTATAAATTACTTAAATTGCTTAAATAATCATCTTCTTTTGCTCACTGAAATAACAATTTAAATTGCTTTACTTAAAATCATTCCACGTTGATGATAATAAGAATCACTTCTAGGCAAACAAGCATGAATTGAAATGTACTGTAAATGAAAAGAGATGAGATTCTGAAATGTTAATCTAGCCACAAATGAAAGTACTTATTGAGGGAACAGGTTGACTAGCAAAAGGATTGTGCTTATACTGCTGCTGTATTCAAGCAAATCCCTTTTCTCTCATAATTTTTGGACTTACTTTAAAATAAATCATAAAACAGGTGCATTGGTATGATCTAGTAAGACATCGTATAAACAACACTTTAACGAAATCCCTTATCAAAGCAAAATTGAAAATCATGACCCAGAAGCAGTGTTCCCTCTAATTTTTTTTGGTGTGGGTGGGAAAGTATAGTGTCTGAGCGGCGCAGCATAGAAGTCCTAAATAAATAAATAAATAAATAATATATATATATATATCAGACCTCCGCGCTGGAATTGGAAACTCGTGGGCAGACATCTCAAATCTCCTGCGCTATAGCGCACAACTCATGTTAGAGGGAACACTGCCCAGAGGTCTGTGTTCAAATTGAGTATATCTCTTGTCCTTCGATTCTTGTATCCCACAAGGAATTTGGTTGGGTCTCTCAATTTTCCATAAGAAATAATTTCTATTTCTATGGCCAACTGTCTCACCTAAGCAACTCTGGGCAGCTCACAACAGGTTAAAAAAAAATCAAACAATTAAAAAACCCATAAAAACAAACGATGCAAAGAAGGCATCCACCAAGTTCAAATGTGCTTCCTACACAATAGGTTTCACCAAAAAAAAAGTTGATAAACTGAGAGTTAGTAGAATCATTATCAAAGCAGCCAAATTGTCTGAAAAGCTCTATAATCCATTTATATTTATTTGGGAATCCCTCCGGATTTGTGGCTCCTACTCCAACAGTGGGGGGATGGTCTGGCTAGAAAGCCCCCTGACCAGCTTTGGCTAGTACACCAAAAACAGACCAGTAAAGGTGACCCATATGTATATTACCACCTGATTACAATACAGTAGTACCTCGTGATACGAACCCCTCGTCTTATGAACTTTTTGAGATACGAACACGGGGTTCGGGATTTTTGTGCCTCTTCTTATGAACTTTTTTCGCTTTACGAACCTGCAGCTGCGAACGCCGAACCTGGAAGTTCGGCAACAGTTCGGGTTCGGCATTCGGGTTCAGGAGGCCACCGAGAAGCGCAGCCGCCCGGCTGTCACCTTTGCAGAAGAGCCGCGGAGCTGTCGGCTGGTCGGGAGGCTCAAACGGGGGTGGGGAATCCCAACAGGGAATTCCAGGGGCGGAGTTTTGACATCACGGAGACGTTCTTCCTGGCCGGCCGAAACGTGGACTCCAGGAAGGACGTATTCGTGACGTCAAAGCTCCACCCATGGAATTCCCTATTGGGATTCCCCACCTCCGTTTGAGCCTCACGACCGGCCGACAACTCCGCGGCTCTTCTGCAAAGGTGACAGCCAGGCGGCGGCACTTCTCAGCGGCCTCCTGAACACAAACTTTTGCTGAACTTTTTGGGTTTGGCGTTCGGAAGAATGCTGAGAAGCGCCCGGCTGTTTCAAAAGGTGACAGCCGAGTGGCGGCACCCAGCGGAGTGCTGTTTTTGCTATTTTTTTTCCCTTGCACGCATTAATCCGTTTTACATTGTTTCCTATGGGAAACATAGTTTCATCTTACGAACTTTTCGCCTTACGAACCTCCTCCCGGAACCAATTAAGTTCATAAGACGAGGTACTACAATTATTCTGCACCAGATCGCTTCACAAACTATAACTGGGGTCTATTGGCCTGCATGCTTACTAGCATTTTATGCTGGGATCATCTATTCTCAGCCCCCCTGCATTGGTTCTCAACTTTTCTAATGCTGCGACTCTTAATACAGTTCCTCATGTTGTGGTGATCCCACTACCATAACTCTAGCACCAATTCTCCCAACAGAACTGTAATCTGATTGGCAGGAAGGTCAGAGGGACGCCCCCGCTGTAAACACCTGATTGGTCAGATTGCAAAAATATGTTCCAGGGCGCCAGAATAGAGGATTTAGTTCCTAACACCATGGGAAATTTGTCTTTTCCCATGGTCTTAGGCGACCTCTGTGAAATGGTTGCTTGACACCCCCCCTAAGGGGTCCCAACCCCCAGGTTGAGAACCACTGGTATGGGAACAATCTTAAAATGAAGGTTTTGACCCGGAAAGTAATTTGGGGTGTGGGGGTGTTGTTGGCACCTGGGTTCCTGCAAGACTTCCTATTTCAATTAGACTTGAACATTATTTGCATTTTCTCACATTTCCCAAAAAAATTAACGGAGCTGAAGTCGGAGAGTGCGGTTCCAGAGAGCACAGCAACAGTTTCCCACAACAGCTGCCTCCTTTTGCGTTCAGAAGGATGTTAAAAATAGTAGTATTTGAACTTCGTGGTTTGCTTACCGACATTCCTTGCTGCCCTTTCATTACCTGACATGATAACATCATCAGTGCCCGCGGGATGATGAAACTAGCAAGCAAACAAGAGCGTGCTGAATGTCCCAAGATAGTAGGACATAAATTTAATAAATAAATAAAACAATAAATCACCAAGATCAGAGAGCATCAAGGACTCCACAATTCAACATTAACTACATACATTCTTTCCATTAGCAACCAGAAGCCCTTGTGCTTTCGCTCTGCTTCCCCGAAAATAAAGCCCTGTCTTATATTTTTTTTGAACCCAGAAATAAGTGCTTGGCCTTATTGCCATGCACTCAAAACCCTGATTGGGCTTATTATCAGGGAATGTCTTGTTTTGGAAACAGGGTTGAGTAATGAACTTTTGCAAGAAAAAAAAAGCTCAAAGAGCACTGAGGACCCCACAGTTTGATCCTAAACTACAAATGTTCCATCAGTACATCATTTATCTATTTTTTTTTTGTCTTGTTTATTATTAGGTATTTTATTTTGACTACAATGTACTTTCAGTTTGGGATTTTATGATTCATCTTTTCACTTTAACCCAGAGGACTACAAACTTGGCAACTTTAAGACTTGTGGACTTCAACTCCCAGAATTCTCCAGCTGGCTGGGGAATTCTGGGAGTTGAAGTCCACAACTTTTAAAGTTGTCAAGTTTGAAAACCCAAGGTTAAAGCTATGGCATGTAGATTGCCAAGCATGGATGATTGCAGCGGGATATAAATGTAAATAAATATAATCAGATAATGAACACAACCAAAATGTTGGAAAACTTTAATTAATTACTGGTAGCATATGAATGTTACAAATTCTGTTTTTAAAGTACAGTGGTACCTCTACTTAAGAACTTAATTCGTTTCGTGATCAGGTTCTTAAGTAGAAAAGTTTGTAAGTAGAAGCAATTTTTCCCATAGCAATCAATGTAAAAGCAAATAATGTGTGCAAACCCATTAGGAAAGAAATAAAAGCTCGGAATTTGGGAGGGAGGAGGAGGAGGAAGAAGAAGAAGAAGAGGAGGAGGAGGACAGTCACTGCCGAAGGAAGAAGGTGAGGTGAGGAGAATCAAAAAAATCCAAAACTTTAAGGCTTAAACAAAAAGAGGCGGCGGGGAAAAGCACGCGCCTCCCATATACCCAGTGCGAGGCTGCCTCCCATACACTGCGTCAGAGAGAGAAACCCAGGGGGAATGGCAGGAAACTGGCTGGGCCTTCATGCCGCTCTCAAATTTCCTGGGAATTTTTTCCGGGCTCAGGTTCTTAAGTAGAAAATGGTTCTTAAAAAGAGGCAAAAAAATCTCGAACACCCTGTTCTTATCTAGAAAAGTTGTTAAGTAGAGGCGTTCTTAGGTAGAGGTACCCCTGTATATCATCTCTTTCAATCCTCATCTCCATACCTGGGATCAAATATATTTAGAAGATCTGTATATATAGAGAGAATCTACTTACCTACTGTCTGTATCCAGGCCAACAAAATCTTTCTTTTCAAACGGAACACACAGTAGTGGGATCTTATCTCCAGATTTATCGATAGCTCTGTCAAGACGTTTGGACTCCAACACTATGAAAAGAGACTCAATGAAGTCTTCTATTCTCTTTTCCACATTTTCACATTCATCATAACTGGGATAAAACGCCACGTCCGTACGAGCCTGCTCTGCAATTTCTCCCTGAAGTCCAAAGACAAGCAGCCGGGAATCATAAAGGGTCGAGCCATAAATCTCTTTTTGAAGGTGGAATTTTTCAAAAGTTTGAGGCCAGTCTTTTCCAGACGAACAATCCGTGATGGTTATTAATCCCACAACTTTGCGGTGCGTCTGAAAATCTCCCCATTCGTTGTTTTCTGGTGGGTAATGATGTCTGTAGCGGATATAAAGAACCCGCTGGGAGTCACGGACATTGATCTGGCTCACCGTTGAAATACGTTTGTAGATCTTAAAAAAGCTCTCTTCGGGGACAATCCCCTCTGGCTGGACCACAACTAGTAAAGTTTGATGGTCCTCCGCGCACTGCATGTAATCCGGGATGCTCATTTTGCAACTTGCGTACGCTAATGCAAACATAATAAAACACAGAAGGAATAAAACTTAAAACATAGAAGGGAAAAGGTGCAGCATTTAGAACACATAGAAACATAGAAGACTGACGGCAGAAAAAGACCTCATGGTCCATCTAGTCTGCCCTTATACTATTTCCTGTATTTTATCTTACAATGGATATATGTTTATCACAGGCATGTTTAAATTCAGTTGCTGTGGATTTACCAACCACGTCTGCTGGAAGTTTGTTCCAAGGATCTACTACTCTTTCAGTGAAATAATATTTTCTCACGTTGCTTTTGATCTTTCCCCCAACTAACTTCAGATTGTGTCCCCTTGTTCTTGTGTTCACTTTCCTATTAAAAACACTTCCCTCCTGGACCTTATTTAACCCTTTAATATATTTAAATGTTTCGATCATGTCCCCCCTTTTCCTTCTGTCCTCCAGACTATACAGATTGAGTTCATGAAGTCTTTCCTGATACGTTTTATGCTTAAGACCTTCCACCATTCTTGTAGCCCGTCTTTGGACCTGTTCAATTTTGTCAATATCTTTTTGTAGGTAAGAACTGAACATTCATTCATTCATTCATTCATTCATTCATTCATTCATTCATTCATTCATTTGATTTGTATGCCGCCCCTCTCCGTAGACTCGGGGCGACTCACAGCATACAATGAAACAATTCATAACAAAGGCAACATGAGAAAATATTATTTTACTGAAAGAGTAGTAGATCCTTGGAACAAACTTCCAGCAGACGTGGTTGGTAAATCCACAGCAACCGAATTTAAACATGCCTGGGATAAACATAGATCCATTGCAAGATAAAATACAGGAAATAGTGTAAGGGCAGACTAGATGGACCATGAGGTCTTTTTCTGCCGTCAGTCTTCTATGCTTCTATCTAATAAATTTTAAAAACTTTTTAAAAACCCCATTATTAAAACAGACATACACACAAACATACCATACATAAATTGTATAGGCCCGGGGGTGTGGGTGTGCCTCAATTCCCCCATGCCTGACAGCAGAGGTGGGTTTTAAGGAGTTTACAAAAGGCAAGGAGGGTGGGGGCAGTTCTAATCTCCGGAGGGAGCTGGTTCCAGAGAGTCGGGGCCACCACAGAGAAGGCTCTTCCCCTGGGACCCGCCAGACGACATTGTTTAGTCGACGGGACCCAGAGAAGGCCAACTCTGTGGGACCTAATCGGTCTTATCTACTTAAGAAGTTTTCATTTTAAGAGTGAAGCCTTTCTGAAATATTAAACTCGTTATATAAAATCATAAAAAACTCAAATTTTCTTAAACAGTAGGCAGCATTTGAGTCTTAGTCCCATTGGAACAGAGAATAATAGGATGCATCATGGTTTACCAAGTTCTTACTTAATTGTGCTACATTGCCATTATTTACTGAAATTCTTTTGCTCTTCAACAGAAAGACTGAAAACTTGGGAAAAGATTCCTTGAAGTTTAGCGTAAGGTTTAGTTACTTTAAAAAAAAAAAATAAAGATCCAGGTTTTTCTAAAATTTGAAAGGCCAACCTGAAAGACACAATAAAAGAATGGTGGATGGGAAAGAAAAACACAACAAAGTATCTTATAAGGGTGAACCGAACTCAGTATCCTAAATCCCAAAATGGCTAATCTCATAACTGCCCTAATGGCGTAGTGGTTAGAATGCAGTGTTGCAGGCTATTTCTGCCCACAGTCTGGAGTTCGATCTCTGACAGGGCTCAAGGTTGACTCATCCTTCCAAGATTGGTAAAATGAGGATCCAGATTGTTGGGGGCAAGGTGCTGACTCTGTAAATTGCTCAGAGAGGGCCATAAAGCACTTTCCAGCAAGATAATAAAGCAATTTGCAGACTAATACTCCTTATTAAATACAATGAGTATACATGGACTAAATTTGTGTATATACCGACTGCCACAAATTTTACTTCCCAACTATAAAGTCACCTGTAATCGCAATTTCATTTGTGATCACATTCTTTTAAATTCAGTTAAAAAATTAAAAATATCCTTGAGTTCAGCTTAACTCTTGACGGATTCATGGACATAACTATGTAATTTTCTTGACAATAGCGGCGATGCGTCACCGCCTTGTTCCAGACCCACAAGAGTGGGCTATATTAAATTTTACCTTATTGGTCATTAATAACAAGAGAAAATTAGAAATTAGTACCTTATAGAAACAGGTACAGGAGGAAAAGTAGTTTTAAAAAAGCATTTTATTTTATTTTACTCAGGAATCCAAGTTTATGGTTTTACTCTGATGAAGAATGGAATGGAAGTGGGAATGGGAATAGGAATTCTTTATTGGCCAATTATTAGAAACACAAGGAATTTGTCACTGGTGCATAAGCTCTCAGTGTAATACAACAACAGTGATAGATCATTATCATAGTTATCAGATAGGAGTCTGATTTGATTTGGTTTTTCATTGGGACTCGCAATATAAAAGGCACAAAGACAAAAATAATCCACCGATTGTTTTCCAAGAAAGAGGAAACTTCCAAATTGTCCTTGTTTTCAAACAAGTCATGATATAGAAACATAGAAACATAGAAGACTGACGGCAGAAAAAGACCTCATGGTCCATCTAGTCTGCCCTTATACTATTTCCTGTATTTTATCTTAGAATGGATATATGTTTATCCCAGGCATGTTTAAATTCAGTTAATGTGGATTTACCAACCACATCTGCTGGAAGTTTGTTCCAAGGATCTACTACTCTTTCAGTAAAATAATATTTTCTCACATTGCTTTTGATCTTTCCCCCAACTAACTTCAGATTGTGTCCCCTTGTTCTTGTGTTCACTTTCCTACTAAAAATACTTCCCTCCTTTGGACAATCTCAATGATAATTTGAAAAAAGTTATTGGTCATTAATGACAACACAAAATTTGAAATTGGTCCCTTCCTGAAGGTTTAGGAGGAAAAGGGGGTTAGGAAAGAGCCAGAATGCTAAGCATGAGGTTGTTTCTTGGTTAGGTGTACCATGAACTTCATGAAAAAGTAGGTGGACAGTTTTTCATTCCATTCAAACCCAGAACCACTGCCCTGCTTCAAATCCTACTTTTAAGTCCCTAAAAATGAAGGTCTCTGTTCACACACGGGATCTATATATAGGTAGTTCACGACTTATGATCACAACTGAACCCGAACTTTTATGCTGCTAAGTGAAATACTTGTTAAGCAAGTTTGCCCCGTTTTACGACTTGGCTTGCCACCGTTACTAAGTGAATCCGCAGTCTGCATTGGTTGCCGATCAGTTTCCGGTCACAATTCAAAGTGTTGGTTATGACCTATAAAGCCCTTCATGGCACCGGACCAGATTATCTCAGGGACCGCCTTCTGCCGCACGAATCCCAGCGACCGGTTAGGTCCCACAGAGTTGGCCTACTCCGGGTCCCGTCGACTAAACAATGTCGTTTGGCAGGACCCAGGGGAAGAGCCTTCTCTGTGGTGGCTCCGACCCTCTGGAACCAGCTCCCCCCAGAGATTAGGATTGCCCCCACCCTCCTTGCCTTTCGCAAACTCCTTAAAACCCACCTCTGCTGTCAGGCATGGGGGAATTGAAACATCTCCCCCTTGCCCATCTTGTTTTGGTGTATGATTGATTGCGTGCTTGTTTTTTATATATATTGGGGTTGCTTTTATGAATTTTTTAACCTAAAACTGTAATTAGATTGGTAAATATTAGATTTGTCACTATGTACTGTTTCTGCCCTTGTTGTGAGCCGCCCCGAGTCTGCGGAGAGGGGCGGCATATAAATCCAATAAATCTAATCTGATCTAATCTAATTTGTTCAGTTAGTAATGTAATTGTTGAGTGAATCCGGTTTCTGCCTTGATTTTGTTGGTCAGAAGCCGATCCATGATTCCCCAGGTCACTGCAACCCTCATAAACATGAACCAGTTGCCAAGCATCTGATTTTTGATCATGTGGCCCTTGGGATACCGCAACGGCCACCATAACTATGGAAGAAAGGTCACCTTTTTGCAAGAGCCTTGGTGACTTTGCAAGGTCACTAAACGACTGTTGCAAAGTTGAGGACTACCTGTATTTAAAAAGAGATTATCAGCTGTAAGCCCCCTCCCCCAAAAAAGCAGAGTTGGCCTTCTCCAGGTCCCGTCAGCTATAGCATTGTTTGGCGGGGCCACAGGAGAGGGCCTTCTCTGCGGCGGCACCGGCTCTCCGGAACCAGCTACCCCCTGAGAAACATAGAAACATAGAAGTCTGACGGCAGAAAAAGACCTCCCGGTCTATCTAGTCTGCCCTTATACTATTTTCTGTATTTTATCTTAGGATGGATATATGTTTATCCCAGGCATGTTTAAATTCAGTTACTGTGGATTTATCTACCACGTCTGCTGGAAGTTTGTTCCAAGGATCTACTACTCTTTCAGTAAAATAATATTTTCTCATGTTGCTTTTGATCTTTCCCCCAACTAAGGTCCATACAGTGAAGGGCTACCAAAATAGTTACTACCACACTGTGGGCTTGGCTTATGCAGGATGCCCTGCATTTTCTTTCAACATCTTTCAGTGCAAATTGAGTGCTCTGGGGTGGAGCTCCATTTTCGCTACCCCACTGCATTACCCCCCGGTCCAGACAGTAGCCCATATCGGGGTCCATATTGCCCCCACCCTAGTGGCTTCTGGAAAGCCTTGAAGACTGGGCTCTGCCAACAGGCCTGGGGGCATTGATCATTACGATACCATCTAGATCCGGCCACAAAAAGATATGAATGGCTATTTTACGAGTTTTAAATTGTTCTTTTATATTGTTTTTAGATGTGCGCGCCTCCCAGAGTCCAGCAGGTGTTGGGTGGCCTATAAATTAGATTAATAATAAATAATAATAAAGTCAGCTGTTGAGACACACTAAGGCACAGCAATAATAAGGAAGGAGTCAGCTCCAAATCATCAAAGAGAAAAGGTTAAATTTGCAAAACCCATCAGTAAATGTATGTTTTGGTCTGGGATTTCCAACTGTGGCACCTTCAAGATTTAGATTTGTGGACTTCAACTCCCAGAGTTCCTCAAAGCTGGCTGAGGAATTCTGGGAGTTGAAGTCCACAAGTCTTGAAGTGGCTAAGGTTGGAAACCCCTCTTTTTGGACTACAATACCCATCATTTCTCTCAGTTGGCCTGGTCCAACAGCTGGAAGACGCCACCCACCCAGGCTGCCTCAGGCCAGACTGGGCAATCCCGTACATAGGCCAGGCTCCCCCCCACCTTGGACTACCACAACTCCCATCATCCCCAGAAGAACTTTGGCACTGGAATCCAAATATGCCTGGAAGGTACCGGAAGGGGGAGGAATTTCGGATCTTCCCCGCCTCTCCCCTCCCACCAGCCAAGGCACCCTGGCACCGGCTCCCTCTCTGCAGTTTCCCCGGTCTTCGCCCGCCCGCCCGGCCCGCTCAAGGGGCGCCAGCCGCTCACCCACCACGGCCGGGGCGACGTAATAGCTCCGCCTCTGCCGATGGCTTCAAACGGAGGGCGGGGCGGGAGGCCGGCGGCTCATTGCGCAGGCGCCGACTTCCGAGTCTTTCGGGGTGGGACGCGCAGGCGCGTCCAGCACCTACGCCAGGCTTTCGAATGGTCGCCATGGCGACGGCCTGCGGTCAGGGGTGACTGAGTCTCTTTTTCCCCTCAGTTGTTTATTTTTTAATGTTATTTATTTTATTTATATGCCGCTCAACTCCCGAAGGACTCTGGGCGGCTTATAACAAGAAATTAACAAAATTTAACTCAATTTTGCAAGAAGAGAAGAGAAGGAATGCCTTTCCCGAAGAAGGCAAGAGACATAAAAGAATAAACTTTATACACTTTACACACTTTATAGAGCAAAAAAATAGAATAGGGAAGAACCCATGGTGCAATTTCGGGTTGTATGCTTTCGTTCGAGTACAAATTTCGGAGACGGAACAGTCTTTGCATGACTTTTTTGGCCCCACTTTCTCTTTCGAAATGCGGGTTTCCAAACCCCTCGGCCACAGCTAGCTGCCCTTTGACAATTGCATTTGTTTTAAGCCAAAGCTGCTATTTTTAAAAAGAAGGAACTGGGCTTTCTGGGTTTTTTTCTTTGAAGACGCTTCGTTTCCTATCCAAGAAGCATCTTCAGATCTTAAGCGGAACGTCTCCAAAAAAACAAAAACCAGAAAGTCCAGTTGACTCTTGGGAATAAAAAGCACCTTTGGGACAACCAGTACCTGGATGACGGAATCTTCACATACATTCATTTTAATCTTAGTTAGGTCTTTATTTAACTTGTCGGGTATTGACTGGAGGCCAATGGCCTGGATCTTGACAAATCTATATTTTATGTACACTGAGAGCATATGTATCAAGACAAATTCCTTATGTGTCAGAATTCTATTGTATTCAAGCGACGAAAATAGGTTCGTGAGGCAAATCTGCCACTCCCCCTCCGGCGCTCGAGCGAACTGCCTTCTGGGACGCGTAGTCTTCCCTCTCAGAGCGCTCTCATTGGTTCCCGTGAAACCCAACCAACGTTCTGGTCCCTCTATACGCTCGCAATGCGCCTCTGGGACTCGTAGTTCTTCCTATCCCTGCGACAGTGGTTCAAGCGATTGGTGGGAACTACATATCCCGAAAGGCATGGCGGGCGCTTCCGGCCGATACGAACCCAAAGGCGGAAGTAGTTCCCCGATCTGAGGTAACCGAAAATGGCGTCGCGGTGGAGCGGAGCTTCTGGCGGGCCCGAGAATCGGTTGGTGTCGCTGCCTTTGTCGCGGATCCGGGTGATAATGAAGAGTTCGCCCGAGGTCACCAGCATCAACCCGGAGGCGATTTTCCTTACTGCCAAGGCCACGGTAGGGACGCAGTTTTAGGGCAAGAAGCAATGGATGGAAACTAATTGAAGGAGAAATTTCCTGACCGCGAGAAGAATTAAATCAGTGGAACGCCTTGCCACTGGGCCCTCCATTACTGGAGGTTTTTTAAGAAGAGACTAGAGAGTTGCTTGTCTGAAATGCAAAAAACATCGTTTTTAATGTATGCTGATTAGTGTACATTCAAAGGGATAATAAAGTTATTCTAAATTCTTAATGGTAGTGCTCTAAGATAGTGACTCTCTAGTCTTTTACAAATCTCCAGTAATGGAGGGCCCGGAACTTCTAGTGGCAAGGTGTTCCACTTATTTAATTCTTATCACAGTCAGGGAATTTCACCTTAAATTAGTTTCTATCTACTGCTTTTTGCCCTAAGGTAGTAGTTCTCAATCTTTCTAATGCCATGACCCCTTAATAGTGTTCCTCATGTTGTGGTGATCCCCAACCATAAGTCTGGCACCAATTATTTTAATTTTTGCTCATATTTCATTCTGTCCTTTTCGTTAATAGTCATAGCACTTAGACATATATGCTTTGCAGTGCTTTTACAGCCCTCTCCTTTTTAAACCAGTGGTTCTCAACCTTTCTAATGCCGTGACCCCTTACTTCAGTTCCTCATGTGTGAAGACCCCCAACGATAAGTCTAGCACCAATTCTCCCAACAGAGCTTTAAGCTGATTGGCAGGAAGGTCAGAGGGACACCCCCACTGTAAACGCCTGATTGGTCGCATTGTAAAAATATGTTTCACTGTGCCAGAATAGAAGCTTTCGTTCCTTACACCATGGGAAATTTGTCTTTTCCCATGATCTTAGACAACTCCTGTGAAACAGTTGTTTGACCCCCAAAGGGGTCCCGACCCACAGATTGAGAACCTCTAAGCAGTTTACAGAATCAGCATCTTGCCTCCAACAATCAAAATGATTTTATTCCACCATTTCCTCAATATTAGTGTAACACTTGTTTCAAGAGTTGTGGAGAGTTGTTGTATACCTAACTGCAACTCCCATAATTCCCCAGTTAGTTAACAGTAATTAACCAACAATAGTGTTGATCTCTGATATGTTTGAGCTGTAAGCATGATCTTTTCCTTTTAGGAGCTGTTCGTTCAGTATTTAGCTACTTACACTTACAAGCATGGCCAAGGCAAGGAGAACAAAAGCCTGACCTATACTCACCTATCACAAGCAGTACAGAACTCTGACACTTTCCAGTTCCTTGCAGGTCAGTCTTTACTTTGCTAATATAAATGATGTGAAATAATCCCTAAGATAGGGAAAGGGGAGTGTGGAATTTTTCCATGTTAGTCTTTGAAAATTGTTAAGACTTTTTGAGTTGTATTTTTATTTATTAATGGGACTTGAGCAGGAAGAATCCCAATCCTTCCTCATTTAAAAAAAATAACAACCTATTTTAGGGGATAAAATGTTTTATTTCCCTACTGTTAAAACTATTGAGAATTGTAAATAGTTCAAAATGTCTGGTAGATCCTGAAAATAAATCAGTTGGACCCATTGGCAGTTTCATCTCTCTTATGTCATAATCGTATACAATTATTTTTTAATCTATCTATAATAAAATAATAAAAATATATCTTACAAACCTACAGTCTATGCTAGATGGATATATGCTAAAAATTGAAATGCCCAAATTCAAATTCTCAAAAAATCATTTTGTAATATGTTTTTATTTACCAAATGTATATGCCACCCATCTCACTCTGCAAACTCTAGAATTATTTCCACAGTTCAGTGGAAACCTTTGCAGTAGGTGGGACAGAGTGCAAATTACTTTTGTAGTGATTAGAAATATTTAGCAATTTAATGAAGAGTATTTTCTTTTCCAGATATTGTGCCGAAGAAAATCCTGGCAAGCAAATACCTAAAAATGCTTGAAAAGGAAAAAGAAGGAAAAGAGATAAAGGAGGAGGAGACGGAGGAGGAGGAGGAAGAAGAGGAGGAGGAGGAGGAGGAAACAGAGGAAAGTGAGGCTGAAGAAGCATCTTGATAAGACAGTTTGTTGATTTATGGCCTTGTATGTGAACACTCTTGATAGTCTTACAATCAACTGGATTTTTACATCCTTGGACCAATGTCAGTTTTCAGAATTAGACTTGACAACTTGTGTACAATTACCCTGCAAATACAAAGACTTCCAAGTGGAACTGAACATATTTGCAGGTTCTTGTTTTTTCATCTTCATCTTATAAACAGGGATGAGTCCATGTTAACCAAATACTGTATTTTCAATACAGAATCGTCTTCATTGCTCACATTGGGCAAATCTAAAAGCGAGTAAATTCCTTTTACATGCCAATATTAAAGTTTTCTTTCCTTTCAATGTAAATTGGTAAAAAGGGTTCAGATTTCTTAAAAGTGAACCAGATTATATGAATAATTGTATATAAGCTACATTGTTGGCGTTCAAATTATCCATATTGAAAACAAAAATATTTTCAATGTCCTCAATCCCTATGTACACCAATGTCAATAAAGAAAAAAAACTGCCATTTTGTAGGGATACATATATTGTGAAATGGGGGGGGGGGGGGAATAGTGTGGATCCTTGTATGGTTTGAGATGATATTCATATAGCACAACACTGAGTAAAAGAACAATTTTTTCCCCCTATCAAGCAAGGCCTTGGTCAACTTGTGTATGTATGTGAATAGAGAAAAGACTCAGCGCTCCAACCACATTACAAACCCGAGCCTCCAAAACTGTAACTGAAAAAGGCAGGGAGAAGCCTCTGTGGGGCCTCTATAGAAATCTCCTGGGAAGAAACAGGACTGGAAAAGACGGGGAGAAGCCTCCGTGGGGCCTCTCGAGGAATCTCCTGGGAGGAAACAGGACTGGAAAAGACGGGGAGAAGCCTCCGTGGGGCCTCTCGATGAATCTCCTGGGAGGAAACAGGACTGGAAAAGACAGGGAGAAGCCTCCGTGGGGCCTCTAGAAATCTCCTGGGAGGAAACAGGACTGGAAAAGACGGGGAGAAGCCTCCGTGGGGCCTCTCGAGGAATCTCCTGGGAGGAAACAGGCCCTCCACCCTCTAGAAATCTCCTGGGAGGAAACAGGACTGGAAAAGACAGGGAGAAGCCTCTCTGGGGCCTCTCTAGAAATCTGGGAGGAAACAGGATTGGAAAAGATGGGGAGAAGCCTCCGTGGGGCCTCTCTAGGAATCTCCTGGGAGGAAACAGGCCCTCCACCCTTCCTGTGGTTTCCCCAATCGCACACATTATTTGCTATGGGGAAAATTGCTTTTCCTTACAAACTTTTCTACTTAAGAACCTGGTCACGGAACGAATTAAGTTCATAATAGAGGTACCACTGTACTGCAATTGTTAAATTCATGCTGGTATATTGATGCTGCAGTGGTTGTAAATTATTTTTTTTCAGTATTTTTACAAATTTGCATTGTAAGCTTTAAGTCGAGGATTACCTGTAAGATAAAATTATTGAATACCATTTTGAGATAGGCAAACAATTGGTTTTCCAACAACAGGGAAACTGAACTCGAACCATATTACCATGTCTTTCATCAGATTGTTGATCATAAGTGGGGGAAGACTACAAACCCTGAGCTCTTTGAATTATTAGCGTTGGAGGCACAGAAAATAATACTTTTGAATGTGTAAGTATGAGTAATTTATTGACATACTATGAGGCAGAAACAAAATTGACACCATACAAAATAACTTTATAAAATATCATTCACATGTTTCATCAAGATTTACAGCATTTTGAGTTTGTTACATGATTTATGTTATGGAGGTAAAAAAAAAAGAACACTATGCTAAATCATTAGTAGCACTTTATAGTATATATACACACATACAGAAGGGGAAAGAAACCAAAAGTATAAGGTTAGTTTGTTGACTTATTGCAGAAGTAGTGCAAAGTATTTTTACTAGCAAGCTGTAAAACAAACATGGAGAAAGGAATCGCCCAAGCTTAAAAGCAGGACAATAGATGTGGCATTTCACAGTCTTTTAATTTTTTTAAGCTTCCTTTTGAATTTTCCCCACTCGCTTTCCCGAAATTCTTTCCTCTACGTGACCACCCATTTGGGGAATGCAAAAGTCCAGATTAAGACAACTGGATCCACAGTATATCTTCAGCAACGAAACAAGGATTGCTGAAACTGGTTTGCATACAAATTCCAAATATAACGCAGTTTTTGGTTTTGTGTGGGGCTCAGCTTCCCAGCTAGGCTGATCCCCCAGCTGGCTTGTTAGATCAATTCTTGGTCAACAAAATGGTTCTTTGAAACCAAACTTTGCTTTTTGCCCGATTTCAATCACGGCATATATTATTGCCTGTTTTACCGTCTTGGGATCCTTTTTCTCCAATTTTATTGTGTGTTTTTTTTTAAAAAAAAGAACAGTTACTACAACAGTCTAGAATGCAAGGCAGACTTGATATCAACGTTGGACTAACACCAAGAAAGGATCAGAGTATCTAGCGAAGAGAGACCAATTCTAAAGTCTTCAGCCGAGCCAACAATAAAAATAAATTGATAAGCTAGGTAGCCAATAACAAGAACAACTAACAAAAGGACGCCCCACTCCATCCCGCCCAAAAGCTCTATGAATTTTTTTAAAAAGGAACAAAATGCAGCATTTTCAGGCTCGTGTTTCAATCTTGAGGTACCTGTAAGTCTTCTTACCTTCTGCCCAAAGGGCTGTGGTATATTAAAAAACATTTTTAAAATTCTTTACCGTAAGCCAATTTACAGGACTTTGCTGAAAAAGTGCAATGAAACTGATCGTGTATCTGCAGCATATGAAATAGGATGGTTAAGTCTTTTATAAAATATAGCTTTTCTAATAGACCCGTTGGGGCAGTTCTATAGCACATTATTATTATTTTTCTCTCGTTGTTTTGAGTCTTTCTGCAGCAAACCAAATAATACTCCTTAGGACGTCGCAGTTTGTTTTCACCACTATGAAAATTAACCCTCTTTTAAAAGGAGAAGATTTTGGTGCCGTATTGGTTTCTGTTTATAAAGTCAAATTTCTATTTCAAAAAAAGAAAATAAAAAATAGCCTATAACAACTCAATCTCCCACCAAAGTAACTATAAAGAGAACTTTTATTATATAAAAGGGCATTCAATCATTCAATCATTGGATGTTTTATTCCCTTTCCTCTACTTATTATATACAGGCCTGTGTAGAGTTTATATATGAGTAGTCACATATATAACAAACACACACACTCTCACATGTTTTCACACACATAGCTTACCAAAATTAGCCAGTCTCAATCGGCTAAAGTGGTTCAGCCATTCCTTCGGGTCAGGGAACGAAGCAAGAAAATACATTTTTTTTAAAAAGCTTTCTACAGCATCCAAGCCAGGGCTGGGGTCAAAGGGACCCTAAATAAGCAAACACACAGAAGGGACTTTTAACCATAGTTTACCAGGTTGGATGAAAACAGGCAACCTCGCTTGACCAACCTGTGAATTTAACCCCGCACGAAAAGGGGGAAAGAACACAGGAGTCTCAAAAAAGGATAACCGTATATCAGGGGTCTCCAACCTTGACAACGTTAAACCTGGAGGACTTCAACTCACAGAAGTCCCCGGCTGGCAAAGCTTGGAATACCTTTGCGTTGTTGGCGGGGGGAATTCTGGGAGTTGAAGTCCTCCAGGCCTTAAAGTTGCCGAGTTTGGAGACCCCCGACCTACAGTTATTCTGGTCATCCAAACGCAGCAATAGGAAAAAGCCAGGTCCCTTATTCCTGAGCAAACTAGGTCGAAAACAAGAATATCTGGGCCAAGAATATCTGGGAACCCAAGTGTCAAAATCTGTTTTGTTTTTAAATTTCCAGAAACACATTACGGGCATTCTGCAACGTTTACACATTTTTATAGCTCTAATATGCAAAAAAAAAAAGAGTTTTCTTTGTTCCGAAATTTGACAGTTTGCGGCTTTACTCTGACGAAGGGTTTCCTTCTCAGATAGGAGTCTTGGCTTGGTTTTGCTTTGCATTGGGACTCACAACGTAAAAAGGCACAAAAGACAAAAACTTAATAATCTGTAAGTTGTTTTCTAAGAAAAGGTCCAAATTGTCCTTTTGTCTTCCAACGACAACTCATCACCTATTGTTTGGTCGCTTCAGACAATCGGCATAATAATTTTGAAATAAATTAGCACCCAACTGCTTAATCTGAGGTAGATTCAAACCGGAAATAGAGCTGGGTCCTCTCACCACCTGATTTGCCGAAATTTAATCATGAAAAAAGTCAGCCGTGAGATAGGGGGGGGGGGGGGGAGCGCTATTACACAGGTTTCAACAAATTTGTGTGTGTTCGAACGTTAAGCTGACATCTCTTTCACATCGTCTTGCAGTCGGGGAAATTGAATCACTGTGTGTGAAACCCTAAGCTAGCCCTTTAAACAACAATTTGATCGAATTACTTCTTATCCCCCCCCCCCCTCCCCATCACAACTTTGCATTTGGAACAACTGTGCAGCCATACCCTGGAGTCAAACCCAAGATAAAAATCGTAAAAATTTAGGAACGAGGACCTGACACCGCATCCTCGGAAAACAGATTGGTTTTAAGCATAGAAATGTTTAATTAATAAAGAAAAAAGAAAAAAAATATTGTGCCTTTGCAGGAAAATAGTATTTCTTTTTTTTTTAAATACAGGTTTTTGCATATTCTGATTCTGGACTAATTTAATATATTTGTTAAGGCATAAGATAAAAGACACGTTACCCCCACATAGCATCTAGCAAGCACATAATTAACATTGCTTAACATATATACATCCTTAATACAAATTCTCCCACACGGAGCTTTTTTTTAAAAAAAAAAAAAAACAATGTACAGAATGAAAGGTATAATCTACAACATTGATCAAGGAAGGGAGAAGGAGGGAGGGGAAAGCAGTTTCTCAAGTGCTAATTTCACAGAGTCTGCGAACTCTGAAAAGGTATAAACTTGTTAAGGCTGCAATCCAATGTCTCTATTCCTGGGGGATTATTGAGACTTAACTATTGAGGAGACAGTATAGGATTGTGCTCTAAATATGCTTAAGTACCATTTGAAATAAGGCCAACCACCGCCTTTCTCTCTTTTGGGGCATAGGAGGGTGGAGGTGGTGTGATTCAATTCCTGTGAATGGGTGCATTTAAGTTCTCGGAGATATTCTCCTCTCAACAAACTATGATTCAAATAAAGTAAAACCTGGATCCCAAAGAAATCAAGAAGGTCAAGCGGTCAACAACACGTCCCATGGTTTCGGTGGGGGCTAAGTCTGGATCCCGCTCAATTTAAAACAAAAACAAAAAGCCCTGAAACACTTATTACGATCAGCTTAAAATATTCTCAGGAGATATCCGCAAAATGTTATACATATCAAAAGCTTTTTTTTTTAAAAAAAAATCAAATTTCATCACAGATTCTCTCCTTCCTTGGTTGTTCTACTGAATCTCTCTTTTATGTTTTACTATTACGGATTAGTAGGTATTACAGGAAATCATCATTTGTATTCTACAAGGTTTAGGAAGTCACAAGCAATAAAATCCATGTCTATCCACCTAGAAGACACATTCAGCAAAAGAAAAGGTGCATCGCATTTTAGCTCCTGTCTAGTTGTTCTGATACACACCTAACATTTACACCTTGAATACACAATTATCTATCTACAATTCCCTAATGGGTGAATTCGCCCTGGGGATAGAAAACACAGAGGCTTTTTTACAAGACACAAGATGAAGGATAGTGAATACATCTGGAAACATAAACAGAATTTCTCATCAGACACTTCTACAAAAAAGGAAATGACCGCTAAGGAATTTGTGGTCCATTTTCTTTCATCCTTTCAGTTTCAAAGGTGTGCACATCACTGCCAGCTTATTATGATCAGAGGTAGGTCTTGTTTCATTACAAAGGGAAAGCCAACAACGAGAGCAACATCTTTCTCTTCAGGGGGCTATTAAGTTCTGGATGTAGTCCTTGGAGCACTGACTTATTATTCTGCTCAGAACATCTGCATATCTCCCATCTAGCTCGGTCTCACTCAGTTTTTATTCTGCGCAAAGGTTTTTATACTCTCAGGAGATTGAAGAGATGTCACCTCTTCTCTCCACCACCCAAATCCCTGGCTCCTATGTAGACTTCACTAGGACTTTAAAATAAAAATAAAAATGCTATTGGAGGGTGGGTGGGTTCAGAACTTGGGAGGTCTATTCAGAAGAAACCATAAAGACAAGTCAAAGAGCATCTTAGGAGACAGAAGGGAATTGTAATACAGTGGTACCTCTACCTAAGAACGCCTCTACTTACAAACTTTTCTAGATAAGAACCGGGTGTTCAAGATTTTTTTGCCTCTTCTCAAGAACCATATTCTACTTACAAATCCGAGCCTCCAAAACTGTAACCGGAAAAGGCAGGGAGAAACCTCCGTGAGGCCTCTCTAGGAATCTCCTGGGAGGAAACAGGGCCGGAAAAGGTGGGTAGAAGCCTCCGTTGGGCCTCTCTAGGAATCTCCTGGGAGGAAACAGGTCCTCCACCCTCCCTGTGGTTTTCCAAATCGAACGCATTATTTGTTTTAACATTGATTTAACATTTCTACTTAAGAACCTGGTCGCAGAAAGAATTAAGTTCATAAGTAGAGGTACCACTGTAGTCCCTGTTCTCCTTCTTGTAAATGGGTGGCAAACTCAGTAAAGGATAATATTTTGTAGCTCGGAGTTGAACTGTGAAGTCCTTGGTACTCTCTGAGCTTGGTTGTTTTTCTTGCAAAGACCTTCCATGACCCAAATTATAGCGATATGAATACCATTTAGACTTATATACCGCTTCACGGTGCTTTACAATCCTCTCTAAGCGGTTTACAGAGAGTCAGCCTATTGCCCCCAACAACCTGGGTCCTCATTTTAACCGACCTTGGGGGGATGGAAGGCAGAGTCAACCTTGATTCTGGTGAGATTCTATCTGCCAAACTGCTGGCAGACGGTGATCAGCAGAAGTAGCTTGCAGTGCTGCACTCTAACCACTGCACCACCAAGGCACAGGTAACTAGGTAACATCATCAGTGCAAGTAAGGAGTGAGATTCCTAGATCAAGCCAAGTCCTTCCCCCCTAAAAAAAAACTGCTAGGAAATTTCTAAAAAACTGACACCCTGACAAATTAGCCATCAATTAGACACAGGGGTGTGTGTGTGTGTGTGTGTGTGTGTGGCATAAACAAAATCTACATATGCAAAAAAGACACCTGCCCACCAATAATCAGAACCCAGAACATTGATTAATTCCAAGACTAACACTAGATCATCAGTCAAGAAGTAAAAATATTCCAAACAAGGAACTATCAAAGAAGCCCCTAGTAAACAGCCTAACCAAAGAAACTCCATGACCCTTCTCACTAATACTGAGAGGGCAAGCCACTAGGATATAAACTGAGAGCAAACCCCACTCCTTACTAGCACGGATGATGTTTGAGTAGTGAAAGTTCTGCAAGAAAACAGCTCCCTTAGTTTGCCATGGTTTGGTAACATCAGAAGCTAACCTGGGGAGGAGATTGTAAAAAGCACCCTCTTGAGTTACATTCTGTGGAACGGAAAGAGATCAATGGAACGGGGACATTCCACCTTTCAAAGGTACAAGATGTTGGGAATATTAAGATAACAACAAGTTGCTTGGTCGGCTATTTACAGCACACAGCCGGCAGGAATCATTATGCCAGTTTCAGTATGTGGATAAAACCCATGGTTTGTGAAGGAGGGGAGGGAAGATATGAGAGAATGAAGGAGAGGAGAGAAGAGAAGAGAGAATGAAGGAGGGGAGAGGAGAAGAGAAAAGAGAATGGAGGGGAGAAGAGAAGAGAGAATGAAGGAGGGGAGAAGAGAGGAGAAGAGAAGAGAAGAGAGAATGAAGGAGGGGAGGGGAGAAGAGAAGAGAAAAGAGAATGGAGGGGAGAAGAGAGGAGAAGAGAAGAGAAGAGAGAATGAAGGAGGGGAGGGGAGAAGAGGAGAGGAGAGGAGAATGAAGGAGGGGAGAGGAGAAGAGAAGAGAGAATGCAGGAAGGGAGAGGAGAAGAGAGAATGAAGGAGGGGAGAGGAGAAGAGAAGAGAGAATGAAGGAGGGGAGAGGAGAAGAGAAGAGAGAATGAAGGAGGGAAGAGGAGAAGAGAAGAGAAGAGAGAATGAAGGAGGGGAGAGGAGAAGAGAAGAGAGAATGAAGGAGGGGAGAGGAGAAGAGGAGAGAGAATGAAGGAGGGGAGAGGAGAAGAGAAGAGAAGAGAGAATGAAGGAGGGGAGAGGAGAAGAGAAGAGAAGAGAGAATGAAGGAGGGGAGAAGAGAAGAGAAGAGAGAATGAAGGAGGGGAGAGGAGAAGAGAAGAGAAGAGAGAATGAAGGAGGGGAGAGGAGAAGAGAAGAGAGAATGAAGGAGGGAAGAGGAGAAGAGAAGAGAAGAGAGAATGAAGGAGGGGAGAGGAGAAGAGAAGAGAGAATGAAGGAGGGGAGAGGAGAAGAGGAGAGAGAATGAAGGAGGGGAGAGGAGAAGAGAAGAGAAGAGAGAATGAAGGAGGGGAGAGGAGAAGAGAAGAGAAGAGAGAATGAAGGAGGGGAGAAGAGAAGAGAAGAGAGAATGAAGGAGGGGAGAGGAGAAGAGAAGAGAAGAGAGAATGAAGGAGGGGAGAGGAGAAGAGAAGAGAGAATGAAGGAGGGAAGAGGAGAAGAGAAGAGAAGAGAGAATGAAGGAGGGGAGAGGAGAAGAGAAGAGAGAATGAAGGAGGGGAGAGGAGAAGAGGAGAGAGAATGAAGGAGGGGAGAGGAGAAGAGAAGAGAGAATGAAGGAGGGGAGAGGAGAAGAGAAGAGAAAAGAGAATGGAGGAGAGAAGAGAAGAGAAGAGAAGAGAGAATGAAGGAGGGGAGAGGAGAAGAGGAGAGAGAATGAAGGAGGGGAGGGGAGAAGAGGAGAGAGAATGAAGGAGGGGAGGGGAGAAGAGGAGAGAGAATGCAGGAGGGGAGGGGAGAGGAGAAGAGAGGAGAAGAGAAGAGAAAGAACCTGAGGGACAGAACACATGTCCAAACCTCTAAAACTATCTAGCTCAGGGTCTCCAACCTTCGCAACTTTAAGACTTGTGGAGTTCAACTCACAGAGTTGAAAAAAGCTTTGCTGGCTGAGAAATTCTGGCATTCCGAACACCACAAGTCGTAAAGTTGCCAAGGTTGAAGACCCTTGATCTAGCTCGTTCTGTGGCACCCCCCAGACCTCTGGAAATTCGCTGCCAGACCCTAAAAAGATATAGCATGAGCAAAGGCGGACCAACTATTGACTTCACAGAAGAGAACACCTTACATTACAAAATGAAAATTTGCACGGCAGATCTTGATGCCTTTGAAATTCAATGGCCTATGTGCGTCACGACAAGAGAATATCAGATTGAGCTATGGCATCGCAGAAGCTACAGTTGAAAGAGCAAAAAAAATTAATCCAAGGATCGAAGACGACCTCGGGTGGCTTTCTAGAGAACAACCACAGTTCGTTCTCCTCTATGTGCTTGGCAAAAGGTGGTGGCCATGAGGAATAACTGATTTGTAAACCATGAAAAGACAGGACTACAGTAATCCCTCGCTACTTCATGGTTCATCTTTTGCAGATTCGCTACTTCACGGGTTTTCAAAGGGGGCTTAAATCCATTAAATCCATTGAAAATTTTAAATCCATTAAAAACTCATAAAATTCTTCTACAGTCCTACTGTACTCTATTAAACAAACTGGTAGGATATGACATGTAGTTCTAGTTGGGAAACAATATAGAATGACTGTTTAATGCAAAGGGTGGGTTTTAAAAGTCCAAATACTCGTTAAATACATTAAAAAAAATATCTTTCTTCTACTTCACGGAAATTCGTTTTTCACGGGTGGTGTTAGAACGCATCCCCTGTGAAAAATGAGGGATCACTGTACTTCAGTATAAAAAAATGCACCAATGTTTTAGACTACTCTGTTAATAACATTCTAATTCCAGAACTCGAGTTCATTTGTATTAACAATCAGTCATTTATGGATAACGCTTCCAACAGAGGCCATTGTTCCTATCCCATGCTTCCTATCCCATTTTCAAACATCAGTTTTCTACAGTTTGAGGTTAAAAAAAAGCACCTTTCATTTTAAAATCTGAGCTGTAACAAAACAGAACATGATGGCTAATATGATAGACATTCAAGAAACATTTTCTGCACCTGTGAAGGTTTATAGAATTACTTGAGTAAGTAAAAAAGAGCACTGTCAAAGATAACATTTTCAGAAAAAAATAATATTTAAATAATATCTTTAGACATCGAACACATAATTTAGTCTTGGAATAAAATCAAAACGTCTGAAGCACCTTCTTTATTCAGTCACTGATTCTGCGTGCCTGAGGGATCCATTTGGTGATCCCGTAGGGAAAAATAAGAAAATAAAATAAGCCAAGCTGCACTGAACATTACAAAGGATTTCCTTAGAAGGAAAACACAGTAATGCCAACATTTTTTTCATATATTCTAACATAACTTCCTATATCTTGGGGCATGGCACCAAGGGACAAAAACTTTACTTTTCTCTGCAAGTGATACCAGTTGCCAATATTGTCCAGTAAGGAAAAGAAAAAATGGGCTCAAACTCACTTTTTAAAAACATTGGCCCACATTTTGCAAAGAATATGGCACCTCAGAAGTAAACCAGTTCAGGACCTTTGGTGAAATTTGGCTATTTTCAAGTAACGTGATGTTTGCATTTTAGAAAGAAAGATCTCTTTGAGAGAAAGGAGGAGGTAGTGTTGAATCTGCTTGCTACATGAGGAATGGTCTACAACCTTGGCGACTTTAAGACTGGTGGACTTCAACTCCCAGAGTTGAAAAGAGCTTTGCTGGCTGAGGAATTCTGGGAGTTGAAGTCCACAAGTCTTAAAAGGTGCCAAGGTTGGAGACCCCTGGTCTACAGTACTGCAACCTAATCTCATTATCTATCCTACGGTGAACTTTCAGGGAAGAAAAAAGCAATAGAAACAATGCAGATGTGTCAGTAGGATGCAAAGACATCTCACAGTTCTCCAAAGAAACAGATCAGAAATCTCTCGAGTAGGACAGCACAACTGGCAGCTCAAGAAACAGCTGGGGGATTTCACCAATGAGCACCTAAAAAAACAAGATGGGACGACCTCACCCTGATGCCAGGACAAAACAGATTCAGATACAGTGGTACCTCTACCTATAAATGCCTCTACTTATGAACTTTTCTAGATAAGAACCAGGTGTTCAAGATTTTTTTTTTGCCTCTTCTCAAGAACCATTTTCCAGTTACAAACCCGAGCCTCCGGGTGGCCTCTCTAGGAATTTCCTGGGAGGAAAGAGGGCCGGAAAAAAGAGGGGAGAAGCCTCAGTGGGGCCTCTTTAGGAATCTGCTGGGAGGAAACAGAGCTGGAAAAGGAGGGGAGAAGCCTCCATGGGGGCCTCTCAAGGAATCTCCTGGGAGGAAACAGGGCCTCCACCCTTCCTGTGGTTTCCCCAATTGCACACGTTATTTGCTTTTACATTGATTCCTATGTGGGAAATTGCTTCTTCTTACAAACTTTTCTACTTAAGAACTTGGTCACGGAACAAATTAAATTCGTAAGTAGAGGTACCTCTGTAGTCTTATTTGGGAGGAATTATTGTTAAGATGGGGTTTATTCCTTGAAAGTCACTGGATGAAGGAGCACCTAAGTCACTTCCAAGTGACAGCTATCCATAGGGCTGCCCGCTTGATCAGAATCACGGTGTCAAAGGGGCAGATAAGCAAACAATAAAGGCAAAAAAACCCCAAGGCTTCTATTTTACTCCCTACCTACTGGTGGCAATGGACACACACACACATCTGGGATTGTTTGGTTTTGAACCTGCGGTTCTTGTGAAATCATCTGAGATGGATCACGGTTCCCTGGCAGCTGCACTGCGTGTAACTTGTGAGAAACCTGGACGACAATCAAGAAGGCAGTTTAACTTTGCACCATGGGTCAAATTCTGTTCAGGGAGCCAAGATGGGGCAGACATGTGTTTGACAACCAAAGTGCATTTCGGAGGACCGATACAGGCGGACAAAAGTAATTCAGCAAGCATATAAAACGAAATAAAGCCCAAAGCGACACTCAAATGGGGAAACTCCAAAGGCTGTTACGTACATTCGGACCTTCTCTTAACACTGTAAAACGTGGCATTTGATACGCAAACATAACAATGAAGATGGATATTTATCTCCTGGGGAACTCGAACACTGTACAGTATACGCCAACAGCTACAGCAGGTGCAACCAGAAAGTTGTTTACAGTAAAAAAACAAACAGTGCAAAAAACCAGTCCAACTCGAATCTTTCTTCTTTTCCCTTAAGCAATGATGGCTACGATGCTTTTTAAACAGAGTTTTCAATGAACACCAAGGCAAAGGAAGAGATACAGAAAATGACATTGTATGGGTATACTGCGTATATACATACAATGACAATAATAAAGTACATCAGTCTTGGCCGCAAAGCTGTCATTTAAACAAGAGGAGGGATGGCATTCGGAAAATACACTCAATTTTTTTTATAAAAAGTCACCCAACCTAAAACTTATCTTGGCTACTGACAATCTATTTACATTTGTTTCTTAAGCTAGGAAGAGTTTTATGGCTTGTTAACGCCGCTGGATTTACTGTCTAAATAGGAAGGCTGGAGGCAGTTATTTCTAAAAAGAAAGAGAGAAAATCCAATCTCGCTTCTTCCAGGGTGAAAAAACCCCTTCCCCCCCCCCCCCATGAAATTAAAAAAAAAAGTGTGAAACCTTTGCAGGCGGAATTTTCAGATTCCACCTCAAGTCTCTTAGTTTAAAACACAAAACCTACTGCATAAAAATCCGAATGAAGGCAACTCCCCCCCCCTTCCTTCTATTTTTTTCAAAGTCCTAATGTTTACATCATTGCAAGGTTGGAATTTTCTTTCCCTCTTGAGAGACGAAGCTTAATCGTACTGTCTTACTACTCTTGTTTACTTCCAATTACCATTTGCCTCCCTTGTTCCAGGTCCTGGAGAAACACTATCGAGGTGGCTTGTTCTGTGCTTCCAAAGTCTCTCTAGCTTTCTAGAGCTTGTGTTTCTAGAGCTTGTGTTTCTAGAGCTTGTGTTTCTAGAGCTTGTGCTCTAGGGACAGCAAACAGGGTCCTATTTCCAATCACGCACCAATCCTAAACCTAGAAAGATGAATTACAATAGAGGTAGCTTATCCTCCACGTTTTGACCACCCACCATCTAACCCCTACCTGCATGTCCCCCTCGTGGTACCTCTACCTAAGAACACCTCTACTTACGAACCTTTCTAGATAAGAACTGGGTGTTCGAGATTTTTTTTGCCTCTTCTCAAGAACCAATTTCCACTTACAAACCCGAGCCTCTGAAACTGTAACTGGAAAAGGCAGGGAGAAGCCTCCATGGGGTCTCTCTAGGAATCTCCTGGGAGAAAACAGGGCCGGAAAAGGTGGGGAGAAGCCTGTGGGGCCTCTCTATTAATCTCCTGGGAGGAAACAGGGCCGGAAAAGGTGGGGAGAAGCCTGTGGGGCCTCTCTATTAATCTCCTGGGAGGAAACAGGACCGGAAAAGGCGGGGAGAAGCCTCTGTGGGGTTTCTCTAGGAATCTCCTGGGAGGAAACAGGACCGGAAAAGGTGGGGAGAAGCCTCTGTGGGGTCTTTCTAGGAATCTCCTGGGAGGAAACAGGGCCAGAAAAGGTGGGGAGAAGCAAGTGGGGCCTCTCTAGGAATCTCTTGGGAGGAAACAGGGCTGGAAAAGGCATGGAGAAGCCTCCGTGGGGCCTCTCTAGGAATCTCCTGGGAGGAAACAGGGCCTCCACCCTCCCTGTGGTTTCCCCAATCGCACACATTATTTGCTTTTACATTGATTCCTATGGGAAAAATTGCTGCTTCTTACAAACTTTTCTACTTAAGAACCTGGTCACGGAACGAATTAAGTTCGTAAGTAGAGGTACCACTGTATCTGTTCACCAGATTTTAGGCACGAGGGCAGGTTCAACCCATTACAGAAAAAGGCTCCAATTGAAGCGTTTGCAAACGCAACGGCAGGGTAGGGAGGGCGTGGCACGCCTCCTTCAAATTCCATCCGCGCCCTCAAGCCAGCTCCTTGACATGTGTGAAGCACCACAAATGAGGGGTGGCAAACGTTTTGCATCCGCCACGTTTAAGCTACAAAACTTTGGAAGGGAAGGTATGGCGTGTACCCTAACCAAGTCAGCACCAAAACAGAACGAAGAAGCCGGCGGGTAAGATTTATACCTGCGCTGACCCTTTAAAGAACCTGACCAGCAAGTCCACTGCAAAACTATCACGTCAACCCAGCTCTGAGCAAAAGACGACGGCCTCCCGCTAACCCCCCACCCCAATGCTGGAACAGTTCAATGCTTTCTGCCTCACCCGTGGGTAATTTAAAAAAAGGCACAAGAGATCAAGAAGGGTACGATTTGCTTTTAAAAATAAAATGGCTCCACTTTGCGCCTCGTTTTTAATTCCAGCAGGACAGGGTCCCCTGCTGATCCTCTTTTTTGTTTTTTTTGCATCTCAATTCTACGAAAGCATTTAATAGGAGCGCAAGTGATAGCAGGAGGGCTTGAAGCCCCAGGCTTCCCCGCATGCAAAAGTCAATAGTTCCTGGATTATGCGTAGGTGGCTTTCTAAGGGGCACAGTGGCGCAAAAAGTCTCACAGCCAGGAACATATCCTTAAAACAGACTGTCACAAGCTATCAGACCCCTCTCCTTCAGTCTGAGCTGCTTGGCTACAAATAAACACGGCCATAATTGGGTTTGGGTTTTTTTAATTGCATCAAAGTTTTCCAAACATTCTTTTCTCTACAAGACAGGTTTGTAAAAGAAAGCCCGAATCGGTATTAGAACTGGTTTTCTTATAAAACGGTTCCTGTGATAAGACTTGAAAGCACTTCCGTTCCTTATATTTCCCCTCCCACCCATCCACCGACCCACCCACCCGTTTTCAAAAGCTATTGGCCTCGATTCCAACGGAAAGCAACTGGGATCTCTGCAAAATAAATGGAAATCGTTCACCTGAGATAGCAGTGTGTGTGGTTCCGAGGGTCACTGCAAGAAAGAGCTACTGAGAAAGTCGAATCCTTTTTTTTTGTTTTGTTTCCATTTGGAGTTTTGGTTTCTGCATATATTGTTATCATTATTATTATTATTTTAAACCCCAGTTCCTGTGCATATTCAGAGCGCCTTATGTTTTCAAAGTGCATTGTCAGTTTTTCAACAAAAAATAATAATAATAGTAACACCCCTCCGTTCCCCGCTTGCTATATGGAGCAATTAAAAGCCTTTTTTTTTTTAGGATTACAGTTATGGAAAGTTTAAAAAGAAAGAGAGAGAGATTTGCCTTCTACTGGAGCAAAAACTAATCTGACACTTTCAAAAACTCACCCTATTCCTTCTGGCCCTGAATGATGCATATATAAACAATAACTGTGGATATAACTATCTGCATATCGAGGGATTTGTTTCAGAACTTGGTGGTAAAGCAGCCAAGACAAAAGCACTGCCCAGAAGCACCTAAATCCAGTGGATTGTTATTTTCGCCCGTTGCTAGCTGACAGGCACGACAAGATGGCTGTCAGATTAAGTGGCTGTAGTTAGGAAGACAACAAAAAGAAAGAAAAATATTCCATTTTAGCCCAGCTCTCACTAGCTGATGCATTTTGAAGATTATGGGGAAACAAAGAAATAGTAAAAAAAATATAAACACAACTATTCATTTAAGTGCTGCCTGGAAAAGAAAGCTGTTTAAAATAGAACTTTAATAGCAGGAATGAAATCCTAGTTTATAGGTACTGCCTTCTTCCTATGTAGGAGGGATTCTCTGCAGCTCATAACCCAATAATCTGCTATAGCTGTTTAAATTAAAAAGGGAGATAAATTTTACAATAAAATTTAAAATACAAGAAAAGTGTTTGGTTCAAACACTCCTAATTCGTAGTCCCCGTAATTACCCGTGAACTACATTTGTAATTATCCTTTAACAGATGCATTTTCCTAGTTTTAAAGGCAGTTTTCCAAATAGAAAAGAAAAAGGCATTAGAAATAAGTGAGATAACATCAAATATATCTGATAGTAGGGAAACATTGTTGGAAGTGTGCACATAACGAAAAATGTACAACAAAAAGGAGAAACGTGTATGAAAACGTTTATAAGTTTGAGTGGTGTTTTGTTTTAATTTGAAAACGGGGTACGATGTACTAGAAAATGATTTATCTCCCTTTCTGATCTCCCTATCTCACAATTGTTTTTCACTTTGATCCTGAATTCCATGGAGCAGATTTTATGGTATCTAAAAAGCTGCAGAGAAAAATGCCCCTCCTAGAAGGAAGAGGAGGAGGAAGAGGAGGAAGAAGAAAAGTAAAACAGATTTCTGCTTTGTTTGCTGTTTCTTTTTTTTTCTTGAAAAGCTTTGAAAATAAATTTTTTTTAAAAAATTATCAAAAAAAGGAGATGCTACAATTTTGCTAAGCAAAACAGAGTGACAAAAAAAAATAGCGCCTTAAATCTCTTTTTCTTCTGTTAAACCTATTAAGTAGCTGGAAAATTACATCTTACAAACTTTTAAAGACATTCTGCATTGATCACCTGAAAACCTCTGCCTGAAAACTTGTTTTTCGGGTGCATCTGTCTATTGGCAACAAGAGGCAGAGTTTTCCAGAGCTGCAGATGTCAACTGGCATAAAATGCCCACTAGGGCGAGGATCTCCAACCTTGGCCACTTTTAAGACTTTAGGACAAAGCTGGCTGAGGAATTCTGGGAGTTGAAGTCCACAAGTCTTAAAAATGGCCAAGGTTGGCTCGCCCCTGCTCTAGGGCCTTAAAAATGTTTCCATTGCCTTTATCTCGCTCAGCCCACACGCCCACCGGTTCGGAGCAAAGCCTAAGATTCCAAGCACAGCTTAATCATATTTTCAATATTTCACTCAATGGAGTAGGGAACTCTTTTTATCTTCCAGTGACGGCTGTGCTGCTATTCAGAAGGAAATGAAAACTGAATCTTAGAAAGGTTTTAAGAAAAAAAATTCTTTTTAAAATCATGCCTGGGAAAATTAGAATACAGTGATACCTTGTCTTACAAACTTGGTTCCGGGATGAGGTTCTTAAGGTGAAAGGTTTGTAAGACAAAACAATGTTTCCTATAGGAATCAATGGAAAAGCAATTAATGCGTGCAAGCCCAAAATTCACCCCTTTTGCCAGCCGAAGCGCCCGTTTTTGCACTGCTGGGAATTCCCCTAAGGCTCTCCTCCATGGGAAACCCCACCTCTGGACTTCTGTGTTTTTGAGATGCTGCAGGGGAATCCCAGCAGGGGAATCCCAGCATCGCAAAACGAGTGCTTCTCTGGCAACGGAAGTCCGAAGGTGGGGTTTCCCAGCGAAGGGAGCATCAGCGAAATCACAGCATCACAAAAACGAGGCTTCCCTGGCAACAGAAGTCCGGAGGCGGGGCATCCCAGCGGCGGCGGTGGGTTTGTAAGGTGAAAATAGTTTGTAAGAAGAGGCAAAAAAATCTTAAACCCTGAGTTTGTATCTCGAAAAGTTTGTATGACGAGGCGTTTGTAAGACGAGGTATCACTGTATATATATATATTTTAAAAAACGTTCCATCAGATTGGAAGAGGAAAAAAGTTTCCTAACCCACAGTATTTTAGTAGTGTTCCTATTGTCGTAGTCATCAGTGCAACGGTAGCTTTGAATATTTAGTCTGATAATTATTGTGCACAGTTAAGAGAAACTTGTAATTTCTAGCAGGTCTCTGGAGGGATTGTCTTCTTCAGAGCGAACGGCCAAGCACAGATCTCCTCTCTTCCATTTCTGGGACTTAGATGATCCAACAGAAAACAGCAACAACAATAATTTATGTGCTTGAAAGTTCCACAAAACTTCCTTTTGATGTCTAAACTACAGCCTGTGAATTCTCCTAAATCCTTCCAAGATACAGGGGGGGTGGGAGGGGGTGATATAAACATCTCTCCTGTGCCACACAAGGTAGTTGCATAATCCTGTTGGGTTTGTGTTTTGTTTTTTTTAAAGGGACAATACATCAGGTCCGGTTCACCTTTGTACACTTCAAGGAGATATAATAAATAAACCTCATTAAAATGAACAAAGGGACCTGCTAAAAGCTACAGTTGGTGAATTTGACCCAAATCCCCCCTCGTCCACGCAAAAGCTCTCCACTTTAAAACTCCAAAGCATTCTTCAGTTTGCGATATGTTAAACAGAACTAGGTTGAGCATTCTTTAGTAAATAAATATAAATAGCATCTATACTATCATGTTAATACTGTGAAACACATATAAATTTTACATTAATTCAAACATAACAGTGAAAGAGATTGTACTGTATCACCACAGACCCGTATTCTTTAGAAAAGCTTTGGAAAATTAAGTGTCACAGTCCTAGAGGACAAACTCCATGATTAGTAATCAAAATGGATTATTATTATTTTTTAAGAAAAAATAAACTTTTTTTAAAAAAGTGGCACACTTCATTAATCTTTCAGTGGACCTAATAAAAAGTATAGATAAAACTTTTTTTTTTTTGTAACTGAAATAATTCCATAACTCATCCTACAAAAAACTTTAAACAGCACAATGAAAGACATTCAAGAATTAACGTCAAAAATACATATTTTTTTGCCCATAGACCTTCACAGACTTGTCGATAAGACAGCAAAGGATTCGCTCACTCTTTTTGCATCTCGGTACAAAATCGCTTTACAAATGCATCCAGAATGATCAAAGACTTCACTGGCATCCAAACTAGTGCTTTTTGTTTCGTTTTGTTTTTTTAAGGAATAAAAGCAAATTCGTTTCTTTTTTTTCCTCCCAGGCCCATTCAATCGGCTCTTAATTGGATATTTCTTCAGATTATTACAAATAAGAGCACCTGAAAAAAGTCGTAACTAAAATGAGAAGTGTTGTTTTTAGCCCTGAGATCACAGCTCTAGTTAGATGAGAAAACGTGGGTTTTCAATTTATTTATTTTTTTGTCTCGTTTCTTTTCATTTTTCCCAACAAGCAGCTTTTTTTTTTCATTTTGGCATATCCACACGTCTTAAAAGCTGTGCAATATTTTTTGTACGCTCAAGTCTGAAATTCTGGATGAAAAGCTTTCTCGCAAATAGAATCACAATCATCATCATCATCATCATCATCCTCATCATCAGCCCCCTCCTCCCCACAACCCCCCCCCAACCCCAATATTTAAAAATAAAGATGCATCACTCCTTTGCTGGCTGTCGCGGTAGCTCGGGCAACTGTTGGTCTAAGTGCAGCTGGTCTCTTGTGAATCCAACTCAGAACTGAGTTCCTCAACACGGCCAGATGTCAAGCAAAATACATGGTGCGCAAAGTATCTTGGTGGACCTGGACAGCTTTCGCGAGAGCTTGGTGATCGCGGCCGTTGCTCTGACCGGAAGTGTGGCTCCCTTCGGCGCTAATGGGAGGGGAGAAAGAAGAAGAACAGAGGTTGAAACCTGGGGCTTAAAAGTCTGTAGAGATTCTCAGCCGTCCAGTTCAGGGTTGTCCCAAAGGTGATTTTTCTTTTTTTCTTTAAAGTTTTATTTATTGTTTTTAATACATTAAAAAGAGAGAAATGTCTCAAACAATCTCTTCCAGATCATTTCCTGTTTTATATACATTTGTAATTTGTCTTTACTTCTTTGAAAAGGAAAAAAAGAAAGAAAACTTACTTCAATCTTAAAGAGATATAAGAAAAGATAAAATTATAAATATATACATATATTCATGATAAACCAATTAGGAAAAGATTTTGCATAAATACAAGAATCAATATTTTTAACATTTTCTAACTGCATTCTTTTTGTCATATATTTCAGTACACCTGTAATCTGGTATTAGGTATAATTCTGTTTTATTTCTTTTTTAATAGAATAGAATAGAATAGAATAGAATAGAATAGATCAGTCAGATATTGAATAACAACAAATTATTCCTCTGAAACCACTAAGTTTCCCTAGGGGTTGTTTACCCCAAATGTACAACTTCACCAAAGTTAAAAAGTAATTCAGAAATGAAAGAGAATCTGTGTATCCGGTAGCGTGTTCTAAAATCCATTGCTACCAATTTGCACTCATACACAAAAGTATCCCGGGCCGGAGGGCTGAGTCTCCCTCCATCGGCTTTACCAGTTCTAAGAATCAGGCCCAACTGGGAGTAACCGACTGCTCTACGTGTCCCAGGGTGATATTGCAGGATCCAATCTGGGTCAATCACTGAGAACCAGATATTTTGTCCTCTGAGTTTTCAGAGCCCCTCCTCAGGGAATTTTTCTCTAACAGAGTATGTTCTTAGTAGTAAGTATTGTATAGTTACAATGGGTCAATCTTGGTTGCTCACTCCTGTTCTTTTTCCTTTTAATTATTATTAATGTTATATTGATGGTCTTTGACCGTAAATAAAATTTTATTATTAGTAGTAGTAGTCAGAATAGTAGTAAGTACGCAGGAATAGAATAGGATAGGATAGGATAGAATTTTTTTTATTGGCCAAGTGTGATTGGACACATAAGGAATTTGTCTTTTGGATCCATCTGTGCCATTTTTCCCATAGTTTATTAGTTTCGTTGTCTTTTGTTGCCCTAATATCCCTTGTCATCTCATTCACTTCTGCATATCTGCATACTTTTTTGATAATCTGACCTTCTGAAGGGATATTTTGATTTTTACTCTGGTTTCTATTCAGATCATATAAATCTTTCACCTTTTTACCAAAGGTGCTTTTTCAAGAAGCAACAGGACTTTCTGGTTTTTCTTTGACGATGCGTCACTTATCATCCAATAAGCTTCTTCAGTTCTCATTGGATGATGGAGAATGGAAGAATTGACACTCCTTTCAGACAGCTGGTCATTTGCATCCTTTCAGAGGGTCATTGAGGCCACTTGGACGTTTGTTTGTGTCCTCAGGGTCACCTGAATAGTGCAAATGGGAGCGGAACAGTTCCAAGAAGGCTCCACGCTATTTCGCACAACCCAGGTGAATGTTGACAACACAGATAAACCTCCAAGTGGCCTGAACAACGGTTGCAGGAACTGGGCATGGCTAGTTTAATGAAAAGAAGGACTGGGGGAGATATGATAGCAGTGTTCCAGTATCGCAGGGGTTGCCACAAAGAAGAGGGAGTCAAGCTATTCTCCAAAGCAACTGAGGGTAGGACACGAAGCAATGGATGGAAACTAAACAAGGAGAGAAGCAACTTAGAACTAAGGAGAAATTTCCTGACAGTTAGAACGGTTGATCGGTGGAGCATTTGGAAACATTAAACTGCAGTTTACATTGCTTTGACCATTTATCTAGTAAAGCTAGATAAATGCGCCAGTTGCGGCCCTATTTGGACCTGGAGTCATTGCTCACAGTCACTCATGCCCTCATCACCTCGAGGCTCGACTGCTGTAACGCTCTCTAGATGGGGCTACCTTTGAAAAATGTTCGGAAACTTCAGATCGTGCAGAATGCAGCTGCGAGAGCTATTATGGGCTTCTCTAAGTATGCCCATATTACTCCAACACTCCGCAGTCTGCATTGGTTGCAGATCAGTTTCCGGTCACAATTCAAAGTGTTGGTTATGACCTATAAAGCCCTTCATGGCACCGGACCAGAATATCTTCAGGACCGCCTCCTGCCGCACGAATCCCAGCAACCGGTTAAGTCCCACAGAGTCGGCCTTCTTCGGGTCCCGTCGACTAAACAATGCCGTCTGGCGGGACCCAGGGGAAGAGCCTTCTCTGTGGGGGCCCCGACCCTCTGGAACCAGCTCCCCCCTGAGATTAGGATTGCCCCCACCCTCCTTGCCTTTCGTAAACTCCTTAAGACCCACCTCTGCCGTCAGGCATGGGGGAACTAAAAAACATCTCCCCCTTGCCCATGTTGTTTTTGCCATTTGACTGATTGACTGTGTGCCTGTTTTTTATATTTATTGGGACTGTTTTTATGAATTTATTAATTTTAAATTGTAATTAGATTGGTGGGCATTGGATTTGTTATTATGTACTGTTTTTTATTATTGTTGTGAGCCGCCCCGAGTTTGTGGAGAGGGGCGGCATATAAATCCAATAAATCTAATCTAATCTAATCTAAAGCTAAATCATTTGCCATATTACAGACGCCTCCAGGAATATCAACCCTATTGCACACTTTAGAGTCATCGGCAAATAGGCAAACCTTCCCTACCAAACCTTCCCCTATGTCACTCACAAACATATTAAAAAGAATAGGACCCAGAACAGACCCTTGTGGCACACCGCTTAGAAACATAGAAACATAGAAGACTGACAGCAGAAAAAGACCTCATGGTCCATCTAGTCTGCCCTTATACTATTTCCTGTATTTTATCTTACAATGGATATATGTTTATCCCAGGCATGTTTAAATTCAGTTACTGTGGATTTACCAACCACGTCTGCTGGAAGTTTGTTCCAAGGATCTACTACTCTTTCAGTGAAATAATATTTTCTCACGTTGCTTTTGATCTTTCCCCCAACTAACTTCAGTTTTTGTCCCCTTGTTCTTGTGTTCACTTTCCTATTAAAAAACACTTCCCTCCTGAACCTTATTTAACCCTTTAACATATTTAAATGTTTCGATCATGTCCCCCCTTTTCCTTCTGTCCTCCAGATTATACAGATTGAGTTCATGAAGTCTTTCCTGATACGTTTTATGCTTAAGACCTTCCACCATTCTTCTAGCCCGTCTTTGGACCCGTTCAATTTTGTCAATATCTTTTTGTAGGTGAGGTCTCCAGAACTGAACACAGTATTCCAAATGTGGTCTCACCAGCGCTCTATATAAGGGGATCACAATCTCCCTCTTCCTGCTAGTTATACCTCTAGCTATGCAGCCAAGCATCCTACTTGCTTTTCCTTGTAACCTGTCCCTGCTCAGAATACTCGCCATTAACAATAACTCTCTGATGTCTACGCTTCAGCCAACTGCAAATCCCCTGAACTATCCATGTCCCCAATGCGCCCACATCTGCACATTTAGCTTCTGCGCATGCGCAGGAATCTGAATCTTACGCGAGGATGCTCGTGCACGAGAGATTTCACCAATTTTTGGAGGTTTTTTGCTTCCCAAATTGAAAATCAGTGAAATCTTGCATGCGCGAGCATCCTTGCATGAAATGTGGCTTCCTGTGCATGCGCAGAAGTCAAATCTCACAGGGGCGCGAGCGCGTCAAGGACGCAGAGCTGTGCGCGCAGCTCCATTTTCCCTACCAGAATGCCCCGCGTCCCTGCGTCCTCCCAGAAACCCAATACTGAATATGAGCCGGTTGCCAAGCATCTGAGTCTTCGGAGAGGGGCGTCATACAAATCTAATAAGCTAAATTATAACTATAACTGAATTTTGGTGACGTTGACCACAAGGATGCCGCAATGCTCGTAAGGATGAAAAACTAATTATAAGTCACTTTTTCCCATGCGGCTGAAACTTCAAACGTTCCTTAAAAGAATGACTGCCAGCATTCGTTTTGAGCAAATTACGCCCGTATTCCGCTCTGTTATTCACCTGTCATGCTCTTTATCCACCAAATGATACCTGGCTCTGAAGGCCACCAGGTGTGCATAGTAGGCTGGCGCAGGGATGGAAACGGATCGTGTACACCGGACGTAGGTATGACACAGTTGGTAGGTGAGGATCTGGAGTTCGTCTGAAGAGAAGCGATTGTCATCCCAGAGGACGTGGTAATGAGACGGTCTGCTTGTGCCCTGGAAATGGAGCATAGACAAGGTTAAGGAAAGGTCTCCATCAATCACATAAGATTCATGGATGCCAAGTGTATCAATGGTGGTTATTGAAACGGATGTCCAAGTGCCGCCTCTATGTTGGTTGAGGCAGGCAGGATTTCCTTGGGGACCATTTGTTGGGGGTCAAGGGGAAAGGAGGGTTTTGCCTTCTCTTTCTGCTCAAGATCCCCATGTACAATTGGGGGGCCACTGTGCGACACAGAATGTTGGAAACAGACAGAGACAGACAGACAGACATGCAAATAGATTTTCAGAACAAATGGCATGTGCTCTTTCAGAATTATATGTAGTGTGATCAATGCAAAAATTTCTACTTCTCTGTCTTTTAATTTATCCTTTTTATCTGGAATTCCTGGAAATTTATTGAGTGGGGAGGAAATTATTTCTTGCTCCCTGCTCCAAGGGAACCTTTCCTCTCCTTTCGTGCTGCGCAGAAGGGAACTGAAAATAAGTATCATCTACACCAGGGTTTCCCAACCTTGGCAACTTGAACATATTTGGACTTCAACTCCCAGAATTCCCCAGCCAGCGAATGCTAGCTGGGGAATTCTGGGAGTTGAAGTCCAGATATATTCAAGTTGCCAAGGTTAGGAAACACTGATCTACACTAAAATAATTAATAATAATAATAATAATTTATTGGATTTGTGTGCCGCCCCTCTCCGTAGACTTGGGGCGGCTAACATCAATGATAAAAACAGCATGTAACAATCCAATAATAAAACACTAAAAAAAAACCTTATTATAAAACCAAACATACACTCAAACATACCACGCATAACTTGTAATGGCCTAGGGGGGAGGAATATCTCAACTCCCCCATGCCTGGCGGTATAAATGAGTCTTGAGTAGTTTGCGAAAGAGAGGGAGGGTGGGGGCAATTCTAATCTCCGGGGGGAGTTGGTCCAGAGGGCCGGGGCCGCCACAGAGAAGGCTCTTCCCCTGGGGCCCGCCAAACAACATTGTTTAGTCGACGGGTCCCGGAGAAGGCCAACTCTGCGGGACCTTATCGGTCGCTGGGATTCGTGCAGTAGCAGGCGGTTCCGGAGGTAATCTGGTCCACTGCCACGTAGGGCTAAAACCTAGAAAAGTGGAGGACGTTCAACCCCATGCACACGTAGCTGAGAAGGATCTGACCCAGATGACCCCTGGGGGTGGGGGCTGAGGGGGTTTGCATCCAGAAGATACCTGAATACCAGCATGACTGCACAGGTAGAAGTCAAACTCCGAAGGGTGGGTGATTTTTGTGTCCACAGTGGTACCTGCCGGAATGTTTCCACTTTTCCCAACCTGTGGAAATATAACCAAAAAATGCAAGAATTGACATTCTGATGCTAAAAAGAAAAAGAATTAGATCAAAAAGTGGTTTCATTTGCCAATTTTGAGCTTGCGGTAGTATAGGGCAGGATTCTCCAACCGTGGCAACTTTAAGACATGTGGACTTCAACTCTGGGAGTTGAAGCCCACACGTCTTAAAAGTTGCCACGGTTGGAGGCCCCTGCTAGGGCATGTTGGCAACTAGAGATTTCTTATTTCTTTTTCATAATTATGTTTTCCTCGTTTCTAATATTGTGCCAGTGTAATTCTTAGTGCAGTGAAAATATGTAATATTATACAGTGATAATTTGTCTTACGGACTTAATTGGTTCCAGGACGAGGTTTGTAAGGTGAAAAATTCATAAGATGAAACAATGTTTCCCCGTAGGAATCAATGGAAGAGTGATTAATGCATGCAAACCCAAAACTCACCCCTTTTGCCAGCTGAAGCGCCCGTTTTTGCGCTGCTGGGATTTCCCTGAGGCTCCCCTCCATGGGAAACCCCACCTCCAGACTTCCGTGTTTTTGCGATGCTGTGATTTCGCTGAGGCTCCCCTTGCTGGGAAACTCCACCTCCGGACTTCTGTTGCAAGCAAAGTGCCCGTTTTTGCACTGCTGGGATTCCCCCGCAGCATCACAAAAACACAGAAGTCCGGAGGTGGGGTTTCCCAGCAAGGGGAGCCTCAGGGGAATCCCAGCAGCGCAAAAACGGGCATTTTTTTAATGTTTCCATCTAGTATCCTAAAGAGGAATGTTTCTGGGTTTTTTCCTGTTTTTTTGCTTGGTTATTTCTTCTAACCACATTTTAATTATACACCATAGTTTTTGTATCAAAGGACAGGTCTATCACATGTGATAGTAAGTCATGCTTTTATAGCCACATTTCCAACATTTTGGGGCCAAATGATGGTACATTTTGACCAATCTCACTGGCGGCAAATGCCATCTAAAATACATTTTATATACAGTGGTCCCCCGATTATTGCAAGGGTTCCGTTCCAGGACCCCTCGCAATGATCGGTTTTTCGAGAAGTAGCGCTGCAGAAGTAAAAACACCATCTGCGCATGCGCAGATGGTGTTTTTACTTCCGCCGCAGCAGCGAGGAGCCGAAGATTGGGGTTTCCCCGCCGCCCATGCAAACTCCTCACTGCTGCCGCGCCCGCCGCTGGTCTTGTCCGCCCGCCGCTTGTCCGCCACCTGCCTGCCCGCGCGCCCGCCGCTCGCCCGCCCTTCGCCCGCCCACGCCGTTCGCTCGCGCCGCTTCCCAGCTGAGTCCTGAAGCCAGAAGGCAAAGGCGAACTTCCGCGTTTGGCTTCGGTACTCAGCTGGGAAGCGGCGCTGGGGTTTCCCCACCGCCCACGCAAACTCCTCGCTGCCGCTCGCCCGCCCTTCGCCCGCCCACGCCGTTCGCTCGCGCCGCTTCCCAGCTGAGTCCTGAAGCGAACTTCCGCGTTTGGCTTCAGGACTCAGCTGGGAAGCGGCGCTGGGGTTTCCCTGCCGCCCACGCAAACTCCTTGCTGATGCCCGCCGCTCGCCCTCCCGCCAGCAAGAGGGGGAAGACCCAGGGAAGCCGCCCAGCAGCTGATCTGCCCGGCGCCATCTACGCATGCGTGGCCATAGAAAAAAGGGCGCGCATGCGCAGATGGTGTTTTTACTTCCGGGTTGAAAAATCGCCATATAGCCGTTTCGCAATGATCGGGATCGCAATACCCGGGGGATCACTGTATATATTCCTTATAAGCCGTAGATTTTGTTAATTTGTAATTCTTATCCCCTATTCTACCCCATTGTTCTAATCCCAAACTATATCCAAAGTCACTTGTCAATTTCTCTCTCCACCCCGACCCCACCACCCCAAAATATGAAATACCTACTCTTTCATTTTTGTCGGTGCAAAACAGCCTGGTGTGATGCCTCTTCTGCACCACAATGAAGGTAATCCCTGGCTGATAATCTTTTTCTAACTTAATGCAGGCTTCTCGGATAGCCAGCAATTCATGATGAAGAACCTGCAGCAGGAAAAAAAACAAGCGGGAGGGAGAGGGGAAGAGATAGTTTGAAACCTTACCAATAAAAGAAAACTTCTTCCTCCCACCCTGTTTATTTATGTGGCTCATCCTTCGTCTATTCTTCATCACCTGCAGCAAAACAGGTGAACTGAAGCAACGCAAAAACACCAGGACCAGCCCCACATTCTTGACTTAATGAGGTTAAACTGCCAAGATCTGGGATACACACACACACACACACTGCAATGATAAAAATGTATATGAGTCCAGGCATGCTTCTCTGTTGGGCAAAACCATGGGGCTACCTTTGAAGAGTGTTCGGAAACTATAAATTGTGCAGAACTCAGCCACGCGAGCGATCGTGGGTCTGCCCAGGCATGCCCATGTCTCTCCAACACACCACGGTCTGCACTCTGTGCCAATTGGTTTCCAGACTCAATTCAAAGTGTTTTTGATGGCCTACAAAGCCCTACATGGCATTGGACCAGAATACTTGCGGGACCGCCTACTGCCCCATGAATCCCAGCGACCGATTAGGTCCCACAGAGTCGGCCTTCTCCATGTCCCATCAACTAGACAATGTTGTTTGGCGGGACCTAGGGGAACAGACTTCGGGGGGGGGGCGGCCCTATGGAATCAGCTCCCCCTGGAGATTCATACTGCCCCCACCCTCCTTGCCTTCCATAAGAGTCTTAAGACTCATATATCTTGCCAGGCTTGGGCTGATTAGACCTTAGTCCCTGGCCAACGAATGATTGCATGGTTATCATTATCATTATCATTATTATTATTTATTGGATTTGTATGCCGCCCCTCTCCATAGACTCGGGGCGGCTAACAACAGTAATAAAATCAGCATGTGACAATCCAATATTAAAACAGTTAAAACCCTTATTATAAAACCAAACATACATACAGACATACCATGCATAAAATTGTAAAGGCCTAGGGGGAAAGAATATCTCAGTTCCTCCATGCCGGGCGGCAGAGGTGGGTTTTAAGAAGCTTACGAAAGGCAAGGAGGGTGGGGGCAATTCTAATCTCCGGGGGGAGTTGGTTCCAGAGAGCCGGGGCCGCCACAGAGAAGGCTCTTCCCCTGGGTCCCACCAAGCGACATTGTTTAGTTGACGGGACCCGGAAAAGACCCACTCTGTGGGACCTAACTGGTCGCTGGGATTCGTGCAGCAGAAGGCGGTCCCTGAGATAATCTGGTCCGGTGCCATGAAGGTTGCTGTATGAATGGGGGTAATTGATTATAATATAATTAGGGATTTTAGATAATTATGTAATTTTAATTCAATTGGATTTAATTTTATTGTAACCTACTGTGTTTTATATGCCTGAGTCCTCAGAGTGGGGCAGCATAGAAATCAATCAAACAAACAAACATACAAATCACAATATTATTATGCCAACCCTGCAGTCATTCATTAAAAAGATCTTGTTTAGACGGCACTGAATTCAGGCTCTGGGTCAGAATCGAACCACAAACGCTCCTACATTTAAAAGAAGTCAAACTTTTTCTTTTTTTTTAAGTATCACAGGTAGTCCCCAAAATTTCTGTGCCTAAGTAAAACATTGCTCTTCCATACTTGCAGGCTTGTTTTCATTGCTACTCCCTCCGAAGATTTTTTTCCCAGCCCTAACAAGGTGCTAACGATTTTTCAGGATGACGCTAGACAGATGAATACCTGGTAGGTAGATTTTATTTTCTCTATTCCCACCACCCTCAACTAAGGTGCATCTTATACTCTGAAAAACAGGGTACATACTTTTGTTTCTACTTATTTAAAGTATTTTGTCATGTTTATGTATTGTATATTGGAACTTCAGATCGTGCAGAATGCAGCTGCGAGAGCAATTACGGGCTTCTCCAAGTATGCCCATGTTACTCCAACACTCCGCAGTCTGCATTGGTTGCCGATCAGTTTCCGGTCACAATTCAAAGTGTTGGTTATGACCTATAAAGCCCTTCATGGCACCGGACCAGAATATCTTCGGGACCGCCTTCTGCCGCACGAATCCCAGCGACCGGTTAGGTCCCACAGAGTCGTCCTTCTTCGGGTCCCGTCGACTAAACAATGTCATCTGGCGGGACCCAGGGGAAGAGCCTTCTCTGTGGTGGCTCCGACCCTCTGGAACCAGCTCCCCCCTGAGATTAGGATTGCCCACACCCTCCTTGCCTTTCGTAAACTCGTTAAAACCCACCTCTGCCGTCAGGCATGGGGAACTAAAACACCTCCCCCTTGCCCATGTTGTTTTGCTGTTTGATTGATTGTGTGCTTGTTTTTTATATATATTGGGGTTGTTTTATGAATTTCTTAACTTAAAATTGTAATTGGATTGGTGCGCATTGTATCTGTCACTATGTATGTTTTTTGCTATTGTTGTGAGCCCCCTGAGTCTGCGGAGAGGGGCGGCATATAAATCCAATAAATCTAATCTAATCTAATCTAACTGGTGCTGCATGCAACAAAAAATTCATTTTAATGTATGCTGGGTAGTATATACATGTGACAATAAAGTTATTCTAAGTCCAAGAAAAAGAAACCAAGACCAGAACCTGTTGAAACTGCCCCTCGGAAACACCGTCTCTATAGAAAATGATCCGTGTTGGCTTGAATCGAGTTGATTTGTAAAACTGGATCAGCAGCTCCCTAACCATGGCAGCCAAGTCTTGAATTATTTCTTGGCGGTGCTGCTGGACCCTCACAGTGGCACAGTAGCGGTTCGGATGGGCATCCATGCTGCCTACAACCTGGGGGGGAGAAAACGAGCGAGTTTTTTGTTTTAGCATAAAGGCAACTTTAAGAAAGTTCCCCATTTTGCGTTCCTGCAGTCTCCAAGCATCTGAAACTGAAATAAAGAATGTAGCCATTCAACAGGTGAAGTGGCTTATAAGTACAGAATTCCCCACCAGCCTGTTATTTGGGAGTTTGGGAAGTGGCAATTCCATCACACCTGGAATCCATCACATTGGGACAGGATGACACAAGTGTCGACTCCGAAGCAAACCTGACTGGGGCCATTTTGGAGGCTTCAGGGTTGCCCCAGTGCAAAGAAGGGATAAGGAGGGGGGACATACACATGCCACATTTAAATGCTTTAGAATGTTTCTTGCTGTGGGAAGGGGAGGGAGGGGGCTGCATGCCACGACCCATTCCTTTTAGGCTCTCAAGGTCAGCCTTTATTCAGAGCTGTAGTCCCTCCCCTCCCCTCTCCTCTCCTCCCTTCCCCCCTTTCCTCCTTTCCTTTCTTCTTCTTTCTTTCCTTTTCCCATCTTCCTTTCCTTTCCTTCTTTTTCTGTGCGTCTTTGTTTTATTATATTACTATTATAGAAACATAGAAGACTGACGGCAGAGAAAGACCTCATGGTCCATCTAGTCTGCCCTTATACTATTTCCTGTATTTTATCTTAGGATGGATATATGTTTATCCCAGGCTTGTTTAAATTCAGTTACTGTGGATTTACCAACCACGTCTGCTGGAAGTTTGTTCCAAGGATCTACTACTCTTTCAGTAAAATAATATTTTCTCACGTTGCTTTTGATCTTTCCCCCAACTAACTTCAGATTGTGTCCCCTTGTTCGTGTCTTCACTTTCCTATTAAAAACACTTCCCTCCTGAACCTTATTCAAACTTTTAACATATTTAAATGTTTCCATCATGTCCCCCCTTTTCCTTCTGTCCTCCAGACTATACAGATTGAGTTCATGAAGTCTTTCCTGATACGTTTTATGCATAAGACCTTCCACCATTCTTGTAGCCCGTCTTTGGACCCGTTCAATTTTGTCAATATCTTTTTGTAGGTGAGGTCTCCAGAACTGAACACAGTATTCCAAATGTGGTCTCACCAGCGCTCTATATTAGGGGATCACAATCTCCCTCTTCCTGCTTGTTATACCTCTAGCTATGCAGCCAAGCATCCTACTTGCTTTTCCTACTGCCCGACCACACTGGTCACCCATTTTGAGACTGTCAGAAATCACTACCCCTTATTATTTTGTTTTGTTTTGTTTTATTATTTTATGTATAATGTTCACTGAAGATGGCATTTCATTTTGTTGTACACGTTGCCATGACAATAAATAAACTTTTTTTTTTTACTCACAGCAGCAATAGATGGCTTCTTCCCATCCCCAGCTGGTGGGTGAGTGACGTCTGCACCAAGGAAAATGACAGGCTGCTGAAATACCGGAGGCCTAATTAGGAGAGAGCAGAGCAAAATATTTACACAACATGATCAAAGAGGCAAGCTTACCTTGGTGCGTTCTCCAGGAAGCTACAGAGCACTCATAATATAACTGTGTTCTGCCAGCACATGTTTCTATCTGATGACAGTCAAAGCGCCTTGGGCACATCTTTCTACCTTGGGCCTGAGTTTCAAAGGCTTAGAAGCAGCTGTGGCATTTCTTGCTCAGCCGTTTTGTGCAAGGGGATCAGATAAGAGCGCCAGAAGTGCCCAGCAGGATCAAGCTGGGCTCAAAAATTCCAGAATTCAAATGGTCAACTGAGTGGACCGAGAGATCTTATAAATAGCAGCAAAAATAGGTAGCCATCCAGCGGTTCTCAACAACTGGCATTTAAATAGAGTAGAATAGAGTAGGTTAGGGTAGATTAGGGTAGGGTAGGGTAAGGTAGGGTAGGGTAGAGTAGAGTAGAGTAGAATAGAATAGAATAGAATAGAATAGAATAGAATAGAATAGAATAGAATAGGAGAGGTTCCAGTCCCAACTGCTGTTGTAAATCGAGAACAACCCGTAATCTGAGTTGATGTCCTGTAATGCCTCTAATTTCTGCATCATTACGGGGAGTCCTCGACTTATGATCACAATTCAGCCCAAAACTGCTGTCACTAAGTGAGACATTTGTTAGGTGAGTTTTGCCCCATTTTACGACCTTTCTTGCTACAGTTGTTCAGTGAATCACTACAGTTGTTAAGTTAGTTACAACTTGTTTTATAAGGCATTAATTAAGTTCTAACCACAAAAAGCAGTGGTTTGTTTTTTTTAAATGCTGCAAGATAAAATTACTCTATGTTGAACGGAACTGTTTCCTTGGAATTGGTTTTTTTTATTGCACATTAACTGCAAATCCACAGAGAGGGGGTGGCATACAAATCCAATAAAATAAATAAAATAAATAAAATAAATAAAATAAATAAAATAAATAAAATAAATAAAATAAATAAAATAAATAAAATAAATAAAATAAATAAAATAAATAAAATAAATAAAATAAATAAAATAAATAAAATAAATAAAATAAATAAAATAAATAAAATAAATAAAATAAATAAAATAAATAAAATAAATAAAATAAATAAAATAAATAAAATAAATAAAATAAATAAAATAAATAAAATAAATAAAATAAAATAAATAAATAAATAAAATAAATAAAATAAATAAAATAATAAAATAAATAAAATAAATAAAATAAATAAAATAAAATAAAATAAAATAATAAAATAAATAAAATAACTAAATAAAATAAAATAAAATAAAATAAATAAATAAATAAGGTAACTAGACAAATTGTTGGGCCAACTGAAGTGAATGAAAGAGCCAGTGGAGTACTTTACTCGTACCCTGAAAAGCCTTACCTTCCTTGTGGCAATAAAATGTTATTAACTCCTCCTAGCTTGACATTGATCTTTAAGCACAAGTTGGAAAGCGTCTGGGGGGTGGTCCTTTGCACGTTCTTCATCTGCACACACTGCGTGGCCATTCCCAACACGGTGTCACCGACACGCTTCACTTCGGCTGCCGAGTCAGAGAAATGAAGAGATGCTGTTAGACATATCAAGCCAATGTCCAACAGCTACTTAAGATTGCTTAACCCCAACTATTGATATTAATATTAATATTGCTTCTTCATTGCTTATTTGACCCCTATGACAATCATTAAGTGTTGTACCACATGATTCTTGACAAATGTATATTTTATTTTATGTACGCTGAGAGCATCTGCACCAAGACAAATTCCTTGTGTGTCCAATCACACTTGGCCAATAAAAATTCTATTCTATTCTATTCTATAATCACTTTGTTACAGCATCTTCTCGTAATGCCCCTCTGAGATAAAACAGGAGACTATCAAGAAGAAGGCCAGATAACTGTTGTGGTTGGCTTCAGGCCACCTCCTGTGGCTGTTGATTTTGACAAAGAGCAGTGGGAGCCGTCTCTTTACAGAAGACAAATCTAGCTACAGTACGAGTCAGACAGTGAACCCGAAGCAGAGACAGGGAGCAGGAAGGGACAACAGCGAAAGAGAGGGGAAAGGATTCAGCCAGCTCTCCAGCCAGAGGTTCCTCGGAATCAGAAGGGGAAGAATTAATGAGTAACCCTATTCTGAATGCTCGGGTACGGAGAATGTTGGGAAGGCAAGAGCAGCTGCGCAAGCGTAGAAACAAATTATAGGACACAGCTGACAAGACTTAATGACGCTGCTGCAACCTTGAAAAAAAGGGAGGGATGGAGTGATCTGTGTGGGAGTTTATTGTTTGAGTTTTGGAGAGAGAGGCATTGATGCATCGTGGTTTCGTTTTGGTTTTTAGATTCCTGTCAACTTTCTGACACTCAAGCCTGAAAGTACTGTGTGGACTTGAGTGAGTAACTCTGACCTTCTAGACTAACAACTCAGCATTGCTTTTGCATTCACGGAGGCGTACAGCCCTCTGTATATAAAGGAAACCTTTTTGTTTTATTGTTACAAGTTTGTGTGTTTCATTTATTACTTTGCTCTTGGGTGGCTAGAGGCCAGGCAGAATAATAACTATCTTTTTATAGAAGATAATATTTGTTGCTTGGGGCTAAAATGAGGGGTTGTTGGTGACATCTGACGTGGTTGCTTTCTTGCAGATGTTTCATTACCAAACTAGGTTACATCATCAGTGCTACTAAGAGAATAGGGCAGTGATGGCTAATCTTTTTGGCGCCAAGTGCTGAAAGTGCGGACATGTGCACATGAAAGCAAGCACATGCATCCGCACAACCATAATGCAATGTGCATGCAACACCCCGCGTGACACCCCTGCACATGCCTCACATCCCCACGCTTGCACATGTGACCTGTGGGTACACCCTGCCCCCACCTGCATGCGCTGCATAACAGCTGCCGATCAAGATCTAGATCATAATGCCACCCCTCAATCATTCATTTACACTGCAATTATCTTCCAAAATAGATTTTAGCGCTTTCACATGCAGCCTTCTGTTTTTGAGGAAAAGGCTGTTCAGGAAGGTATATTTCAATACTACAAGTCTACATTTTTCTTCTTTTAATAGAAAATATCACACTAAGATGCAATATAGTTGATTAGAGTTTTAGACCAGACATTATGAAGTAATTCCTAACTGAAATAGAGAGGCAAAAGATAAAAAGAAGCATCTTAAGAAAGTGTCTTGAGCATCACAGTGAAAAATTATTGTATTTTTTTTTGGAGTATGACGCACTTTTTTCCCCCTAAAAGAGGCTGAAAATTTGGGTGTGTCTTATACTCTGAACGTAGCACTGCCCACCCACCGTCCCCTACCCTTTGGCCTCCACACGTCCTCTTCCTGGCTGCAGAAATTGCCACCCACAATAGCTTGTTTTTTGGGGCTCCAAGCATCGCGTTTTCAGTCTCCAAACGCTTGATGCGCGGTGCCCAAAATAGCTACCGGGAACAGCTGCTGCCTTCTCTTACCCCTTCCGCGCTTTGCCTGCTTTAGTCACTGGACAATCAGCTGTTCTTTTGAAGCTCATTTTCAGTCCCAACACCAGTTAAGCGATCTTTCCATGTGTTGTTTGCTTTTCTAACTGCTGCTGCCTCCGACAATCAGCTGTGCTCTAGAAGCAGAGCCCCAACCAGCCCCAATCTCAAAACCAGCAAGTGAACGAGTGTGCTGGTAGGCAGAGTTCCCCCCTCCCTATTTTCCTCCCCCAAAACAGTGCGTCTTATACTCTGAAAAATACGGTACATGTTCACAGCAGTGTTGGGGAATTCTGGGAGTTGAAGTTCACACATCTCCCAGCGGTCAAAGTTCAGAAACATTGATTCTACAGTAATGCAAAAGGTGAGGGAGGCATGCAGGTGTCTTAGACTGACCATAAACAGGAGTTTTCCCAGGTAGAATGACAACCACAAGCTGCAGACCAGAATAGGTGTTCTTTAGGTGACGGAACATGGGTTCCACGCTGTCTGCCCCCTGGGCATATTTACAGAAGCAAGGTTGACCTTGGATGGGCATTCCAGCATCTCTGGATATTTTCCTCAGTTGTTCCGTGAAGGTTCTGGTACATTAAAAAGAAGTGACACCACATTTTAAGGGCAGGAAATAAAGTTTTACATAGCCATATAACAATTTTGTGTATGATGACTGTATGTATGTTTTTATATATTGGGGTTTCTTGTTTTTTAGACTTTTTAAATGTATTATTGTTATTTTAGATACCAACTATTAGATTTGTTATTATATATTGTTTTTATCATTGCTGTAAGTCTACGGAGAGGGGCGGCATACAAATCTAATTAATTAATTAATTAATTAATTAATTAATTAATTAATTAATTAATAATAATAATAATAATAAAATAAAAAAGCATAAATCTGATCAGGAAAGACTTCATAGTTATAGTTTATAGTTTATTAGATTTGTATGCCGGCCCTTTCCGAAGACTCGGGGCGGCTCACAACATAACAGTGATACAATACATTACAAATCCAATAGTAGAAAAGTTAAATCAATTTAAAAACATTAATAACATAGTAAAATCCCTAACTATGAACTCAATCTGTATAGTCTGGAGCAGTGTTTCCCAACCTTTTTTGAGCCGCGGCACATTATTAATATTTTCAAAATTCTGGGGAAGACTGAAGGGGGGGCGGGGGGCGGGGCTAAAGAAAAGTTTGGACAAAAAAAATCTCTTCCTCCATTTCACTCTATTTCTCCCTCCCTCTTTCTCTCTCTTCCTTCCCTTCTTTCTCTCTCTCCATCCCTCTTTCTTTCTTCCTCTTTTTTGCTCTTTCTCTCTCCCTCCTTCCCTCCCTCCATGTCTTTCCCTCTCCCTCCTTCCCCCCTCTCTTTCTCTCTCTTGCTTTCTTTCCCTCTCTTTCTCTTGCTTTCTTTCTCTCTCATTCTCTCTCCCCTCCTTTTTCTCTCTCTCTCTTTCTCTCTCGTTCACCATGCCGGCAACAGAGAGAAAAAGAAAGAGAGAGAGAGAGCTGGAGAGAGAATGGAGGGCGCCGTTGTCTTCGCCTCCGCCCGCCGGCTCTGCAGCTAAGAGGCAACAGCAGCCATCAGCCTCCTCGCCCTCCCAGATGTTCCCAGCGCCCGGCCACGCGCCGCCTCCCATTAGCCCGGCTGACCTTTCCCTGCTGCCGTTTTCTCTTCATGGCGCAAAGCCACACAGTCCCGGACTCCCGGATCGCTCGCTTTTCCGGCCAGCAAGCGCGGCACAGCGCTTTCCTGGGCAGATGGCTTTGCTGACCGGAGAAGCGAGCGATCCGGGAGTCCGGGACTGTGTGGCTTTGCGCCATGAAGAGAAAACGGCAGCAGGGAAAGGTCGGCTGGGCTAACGGGAGGCGGCGCGTGGCCGGGCGCTGGGGACGTCTGGGAGGGCGAGGGGAGCCAGCGGGCGGAGGCGAAGACAACGGCGCCTTCCATTCTCTCTCCGGCAGCGAAGGAGAGGGGGCGGATCACGCCCCAATACAGGAGGTGGCGGCGGAGGAGGAGGAGAGTGGGCGGATCGGGCGGGCAATGGGGCAGGGCAGAGAAGCCAGGGGCGCGTTTGGCCAGAGGCACCGTGGGGAGGCAGGGGCGGCCGCGGCTCCCTTTACTCCTACTGCCGGACCTCCCCGCCCCTGCCTCCTTTTTCCCGCCTTCCTTCTTTGGGGCCCAGCCGGAAACAGCTGCATCGGGGGACAGCTGCGAGTGGGAGCTCCAGGTCGGAGGCACTGGCGGTCCGGCACTGGCAGTGCCCCGCCCACCTGGAGCTTCCTGCGGCACACCTGACCGTGTCTCGCGGCACACTACTGTGCCGCGGCACACCGGTTGGGAAACGCTGGTCTGGAGGACAGAATGGAAAGGGGGGACATGACCGAAACGTTGAAATATGTTAAAGGGTTAAACAAGGTTCAGGAGAGAAGTGTTTTTAATAGGAAAGGGAACCCAAGAACAAGGGGACACAATCTGAGGTTAGTTGGGGGAAAGATCAGAAGCAACGTGAGAAAATATTATTTCGCTGAAAGAGTAGTAGATGCTTGGAATAAACTTCCAGCAGACATGGTTGGTAAATCCACAGGGACTGAATTTAAACATGCCTGGGATAAACATATATCCATCCTAAAATAAAATACAGGAAATGGTATAAGGGCAGACTAGATGGACCAAGAGGTCTTTTTCTGCGGTCAATCTACTAGGTTTCTAGGTTTCCAAGACATCACGTTCTACTAGAAGACCCCCAAGGTCCCTTCCAACTCTGTTATTCTAATCTAAATACTGTAGTTATTGCAAAGGAAACACCGGGTGAGCACAGCAAAACAAGGGCTTAGCCTGGGAAAAGTGGAAGAAGACATGAGCAAGACACCGCTCAACTACACACTCACTTAAGATGGACTTCGGTGCACTGGCGTTGTGGAGCGAAACACGCAATGGCCCAGACCTTGATTTCAATTCCAGTATGAAACTGTTTGTTCCTCATGTCCCAGACTCCTTGCACTGGGGTCGCAATTGCTTTGTTCTAGAGAGAGAAAGGGGGGAAATAAAGTTGAATGATTTTCCCAGAGCCAAAAAAAATCAAACAAAGCCCAAAATAAAGCTCTACGGTGCAGGCATGCCCATATTTCTCCAGCACTCCACAGACTGCATTGGCTGCTGATTGGTTTCCAGATGCAATTCAAAATGTTGGTTATGACCTATAAAGCCCTACATGGTATCGGGCCAGATTACTTCCCAGACTGCCTTCTGCCACATTAATCCCAGCGACCGGGTTAGGTCCCACAGTGTCGGCCTTTTCCAGGTCCCGTCAACTAGACAATGTCATTTGGCGGGGCCTAGGGGAAGAGCCTTCTTTGTGGGGGGCCCAGCCCTCTGGAATCAGCCCCCCCAGGAGATTCGTACCGCCCCCACCCTCCTTGCCTTTCACAAGAGTCTTAAGACTCATTTATGTCACCAGGCTTGGGGCATTTAGATCCTTGCTGCCTGGCTGATGAATGTGTGAATGAAAGTTCATTGAATGGGAATGACTGTTTTTTATGGTATGGGGTTTCTTTTAGATTTTTTAGATTTTATATTTAATTAATTGGATTTAGGATGTTATGCATTGTTGTGAGCCATCCTGAGTCCCCAATTAATACTAATAATAATAATAATAATACACATCTGTCTTTTGATGTCAAACCTCTGGAGGCTAAGGGTAAAAACAAAAGGCACCCACACCAGAGTGTTCATAGATCAGCCCCCGTCCACGGCTCGTGGTATCAAAGCTCTCCTTTGGTCAGATATACAGGTAGTCTTCGACTTACAACCGTTCATTTAGTGACCGTCTAAATTTACAACAGCACTTAGGATTGTTTTTTTACATTTACAACCGTCACAACATCCATATGTTCACATGATCAAAATTTGGATGCTGGGCAACCCGTTCATATTTATGATGGTTTTACGAGGGTCGCCCAGAAAGCAATGCACCACATTTTTTTCCCCTCAGCCTACAGTAATGATACAAATGCAAAACTTTAGATATACATTATTTGAGTTGTCAGGAGTGCATGTGTAAATTTTGCGTTTCTTCAGACAGATAGCGTAGCTGCAGCAGTGTTTCAAAAGGACGTCTGTAAGTGATGTACGTTACAAGCAGCGTGTCATCATTGAATTTCTCACTGCGGAGAAAGAAACTGTTGGGAACATTCACAAAAGTTTGTGTACAGTTTATGGAGAATCTGCAGTCGACAGAAGTACGGTTAGTCGCTGAGACCATTAGAAGACGGTTCAGCAGAGCATCAAAATTTGCAGTGCAGCCAGCCATGGCTGTCACATCTGACAAGACACAGTTTGCCGATGGGCTCATTCGTGAGGACCGACACTGGCAGAAGCTGTCAATCAGCAAAGGAAGTGTGGAAGAGGTGATTTGCACAGTGCAGAAATGGCTTCGTGACCAGAACAAGGAGAGACACACGCCCTTGTGTCTCTCTGGAGGAAGGCCAAAAAAATTGGGAGTATGGAAGAAACATCACTCTTTCTTGTGTGTAAGTTTCATTGTGTTCAATAAATAATTGTTGAAGGAAAAAAATGTGGTGCATTACTTTCTGGGCGACCCTCGTTGCACAGGGGAAAGTTAAAACTGGGGTCTCACATGCACAACTGCGTGTCTTGATGGCTTCTTCCAACACCCAACCTCCTGCATGTTCATTCCAAATGTTCTGGTGCCCTCAGGACATTCCCAGTGGACAGAGCAGTTCCCCTTACTAAGGGCTTCTCCACTGGGAAGTCATTCCCAAATGTGAAAACTGCACAATTTATACAGAGCATTTAACCCCAGAATATCTGCCAACCTTGACACTTCCCAGCCCATCTGAAACCATGGGAAACCATCCTCCCAATTCTGCACCACGACCAACAGGCAAAAGGAGAACTTGAAATCCTTATGACCTGACGTACCCGGCCTCCGTAGAGAATCGAAGGTGGCTGTAACACTCTCCCCGTGACGTCCGTCATTTCATCTTTGACCATGATCCCAAACTCTCGAACGAAAGGGTCGGTATTAAAGCTTGCACTTCGCATCTAGAAGGGGGGAAAATATATATATTTCATACAAAGACAACAGAAGCCTCGGTGGCACAGTGGTTAGAGTGCAGTACAGTGTTCCCTCGATTTTCGCGGGTTCGAACTTCGCGGAACGTCTATACCACGGTTTTTCAAAAATATAAATTAAAAAATAACAGCTGCCAGCAGTTTGGCAGATCGAATCTCAGTAGGCTCAAGGTTGACTCAGCCTTCCATCCTTCCAAAGTCGATAAAACGAGGACCCAGATTGTGGGGAGCATTATGCTTATTCTCTGTAAACGCTTAGAGAGAGCTGTAAAGCATTGTGAAGCGGTATATAAATCTAAGTGCTATTGCTACTGTTATCTAAAATTAAATTGATTATGGTTGTTTTAGTTGCAATGGAAAATCAATCCTAAACTCTTTCAAGTTTTTAAATCTATGCAGTCTGCATTCAGTTCTGGTCATCCTGATATAAGAATATCTGATGAAAGCAAGGGCTGGGGGGGGACATGATAGCAATCTTCCAATATTTGAGTGGGTCAGTGGTTAGAGTGCAGCGCTGCAAGCTACTTCTGCTGATCACCGGCTGCCAGCAGTTTGGCAGATCAAATCTCAGTAGGCTCAAGGTTGACTCAGCCTCCCATCCTTCCGAGGTGGATAAAATGAGGACCCAGATTGTTGGGGCCAAGAGGCTGATTCTGTAAACCACTTAGAGAGGGCTGTAAAAACACTATGAAGCGGTATATAAGCCTAAATGCTAAATAGGGAGGGTCAACCTATTTTCCAAAGCAACTGAAGGCAAGACAAGAAACAACAGATGAAATGTAATCAAGGAGAAGCCATCGAGAACTAAAAGAGAAACAATTAACCAGTGGAACAGCTTGACTTCAGAAGTTGCAGGAGGTTCAGCACTGAAATGGTATAGGACAGTGGTGGCGAACCAATGGCACGGGTTCCAGAAGTGGCATTCAGAGCCATATCTGCTGGCACACAGGCCATTGCCCTGGCTCAGCTCCAACGTGCATGTGTGTGCCGGCCAGGTGGTTTTTGGCTTGCACAGGCGCTCTGGGAGGGCGTTTTTGGCTTCCAGGCAGCCTCCGGGAGGATGGGGGAGGGCATTTTTTACCCTCCCCCAGCTCCAGTGATGCCTTTGGAGCCTGGGGAGGACAAAACACGAGCCCACCAGAAGTTGGGGAAAAGGCCGTTTCCTGCCTCCAGACGTCCTCCGGGAGGTAGGGGGAGCCATTTTTGCCCTCCCCTGGCAATGAATTATGAATGCGGGCACTCATGCATGTGCGATAGTGCACACACACGCTCTTTCGGCATCCAAGGAAAAAAAAGTAAGACATTACTGGTATAGGGTCTCCCCATCCAGCAGGGGGTTGGACTAGAACAGGTGTGAGCAACCTGCAGCTATGGAGCCACATGGGGCTCTCTGGACCCTCTGCTATGGCTTCCTGTCAGGTGATCGCCGCCTCTCACCCTCTCCTTCCAGTCACTCCTCACCTGGCCTGAGAAGGTAAGGGTGACAGCAGGGGATGGAGAATCAGGGAAGAGACAGAGAGATACAGAGAGAGGGGGGGGAGAGAAAGACAGAGAGAGGGAGAGAGAGAGAGATGTCAAAGGTATTTTGTGGTTCCCAGTGTTTTTTAACAACCAGTTCTCTGCCCCAATGACCAGCTGTGTAGGCGTGGCTAGGGGATCCTGTGACTGGTCAAAGTGAGTGACGCCAAGTTGGCCACTCCCAGCCAGGTTTTGTGGCTCCCGCTGTTTTGTTTTCTTTGAGAAACAGTTCCAAATGGCTCTCTGAGTGTTTAAGGTTGCAGACCCCTGGATTATAAAACCTCCAAAAATGCCCCTTTCAACTCTGTTATTCTGTGTTCTATGCCTGCAACAAGAGTCTTGTTTTTTTTCTCCATTCTTTCTCTCTAATCGTCTCCAAATGCCATCATTTTCTCTCTTGCTACTGCCTGAAATGTTTTAAAACCTCGCCGCTGGGAATGAGAGTGTGGGAAGACATTTTGCGATGTTCCTCCAGACATGGAACATACCCCAGTGCCCATGGGTCTCCTTCCTACTGTGCCAATAAGGGACAGGAGAGAGCCACTACAGGGAGCCCCGAGGATGGCCTTGAGGGACACAGAGAAGCTCCACTGCCAAGGCAACAAGTAGATAAACAAGATTTGAATCCAGGCCAAGAAAGTGGTTTACAAAAACATCTCAGACTGCTCCCCATCCCTTAATCCTCCTGAGAAGAAAAGAGGGAAGAAGGGAAGGACATTCACACCAGCTCTGTTCCCGTAGCTCTTCTGATAAAAGTAACTTCAGGTCTACATAGCTGATTGTAATAATCCATAAATCCAGAAGAAAAAGGGGTCATTACAAATTAACAGACTCGGAAAGGACCTTGTGGGTCATCTGGGATTGGGTGGCATAGAAGTCAAATTAATTAAATTAAATTAAATCTAGTCCAACCCTCTGCCCAAGCAGGAGACCGTATAACAGGGGTCTGCAACCTTAAACACTCAAAGAGCCATCTGGACCCATTTCTCATAGAAAAGAAAACAGCGGGAGCCACAAAACCAGGGTGGGTGTGGCCAACTTGACGTCACTCACGCCCACTCAGTCACATGACACCTCCCCAGCTACGCCTACCCAGCCGGTTGTTAGAGCAGAGAACTGGTTTTTAAAAAACACCAGGAGCCACAAAAACCTTTTTGTCATCTAAAATGATGTTGTCCCTCCATCTCTCTGTTTCTATCTTTCTCTCCTTCTCTGTATCTATCTCCCTCCCTCTTTCCCCCTTATCCTCCTCCCCCTCTCTCTTCCTCTGTCCCCTCTATGTATCTCCCCCTACCTTCCCCTCCCTCTCTCCATGTATCTCTCTTCCTCCCTCTCTGTATCTCTCTCCCCCACTCTTTTCCTCTCTCCCTCTCTATGTAACTCTCTCCCCCTCCCGTCTCCTCCTCTCTCCCCTTCCTCTATGTATCTCTCAGCCCCTCACCGTCCCTCTCATTCTCTATTTCTGTCCCTCTCTCATTTTCCCCCTCATTCTCTCACTCTTATTTTATTTATTTGTTTATTTGTTTGTTTGTTTATTTAGTCCAATACACAATACATATTGAAGAGGATAGATATGAAGTATTATATATAAAGAAAAGATATAAAAGTAGAAGAGAAGATATATGATATATAAGATAAGGAAAGACAATTGGACAGGGGATGAAATGCAGGCTTGTGCACTTATGTACGCCCCTTACTGACTTCTTAGGAACCTGGAGAGGTCAATCGTGGAGAGTCTAAGGGAGAAATGTTGGGGGTTAGGGGTTGACACCACAGAGTCGGGTAATGAGTTCCACGCTTCGACAACTCGATTGCTAAAGTCATATTTTTTAAAGTCAAGCTTGGAGCGATTAATATTAAGTTTGAATTTGTTGCGTGCTCTTGTGTTGTTGCGGTTGAAGCTGAAGTAGTCATTGACAGGCAGGACGTTGCAGCATATGATTTTGTGGGCAATACTTAGATCGTGTTTTAGGCGTCGTAGTTCTAAGCTTTCTAGACCTAGGATTGATAGTCTGCTTTCGTAGGGCATTCTGTTTCCAGTGGAGGAGTGAAGGGCTCTTCTGGTGAAGTATCTTTGGACATTTTCGAGGGTGTTGATGTCTGAGATGTGGTATGGGTTCCAGACAGATGAGCTGTATTCAAGGATGGGTCTGGCGAAAGTTTTGTAGGCTCTGGTGAGTAGCGTGAGATTGCCGTAGCAGAAACTGCGCACTCAGTCTCCCTTCCTAGATTTGCAGGTTGCCCTTCTCTCTTTTTCACTCACCAACACATGTCTCACTACCTCTCCCTTCCTACGTACTACTCGTGCTCTGGCCTCTCTGTGGGAAAACTGCTCACATTTACCCACCACAATGCCAGCAGTCAATGCCTTCGCCCACACACGTGGATAGGAAAGAGGGGAGGGCAGCAGCATTTCTGCCCTTTTTGCATTGCACATCTCCCGAAAGCACTTCCGCAAGTCCCTCTTCCGCTTCAGGACTCATTTCCTCGCAACAGCCAGAGACCTGGGGGATTCTACGCTGCAGTTTAAGCGAATCTGCCCCAGCAAGTTTGCCTTGGGGGTATTTTGGGCCCCCTTTGTCCAAATTTGGCAGGATGAGGTATAATAGAGGTATAACAAGCAGGAAGAGGGAGATTGTGATCCCCTTATATAGAGTGCTGGTGAGACCACATTTGGAGTACTGTGTTCAGTTCTGGAGACCTCACCTACAAAAAGATATTGACAAAATTGAATGGGTCCAAAGATGGGCTACAAGAATGGTGGAAGATCTGAAGCATAAAACGTATCAGGAAAGACTTCATGAACTCAATCTGTATAGTCTGGAGGACAGAAGGAAAAGGGGGGACACGATCGAAACATTTAAATATGTTAAAGGGTTAAATAAGGTCCAGGAGGGAAGTGTTTTTAATAGGAAAGTGAACACAAGAACAAGGGGACACAATCTGAAGTTAGTTGGGGGAAAGATCAAAAGCAACATGAGAAAATATTATTTTACTGAAAGAGTAGTAGATCCTTGGAACAAACTTCCAGCAGATGTGGTAGATAAATCCACAGTAACTGAATTTAAACATGCCTGGGATAAACATAGATCCATCCTAAGATAAAATACAGGAAATAGTATAAGGGCAGACTAGATGGACCATGAGGTCTTTTTCTGCCGTCAGGTTTCTATGTTTCTATGAGTGTCAGGGCAGGTTCCACTGCAGGAAAAAGTGAAGAATGCTGGGTGCACCACAGACACCAGGCAGACACGCTAAATTTCGATGTGTCGCACAAGGCGCTGCGAGAGCAGTGGGCAGGCCATGGAGGGGGTATTGGGGTCTTCCCCACACCAAAAGGAAAGCCAGCCAGGCTTCTCCTCTTACGTTCCTCACGCCGCCCCCCCTTCTTTCCCTTCGTCCAGCCGAGGGAGGAGGAAGATCACCCATAGGAAGCCTCCAACGCAACTCACGTGCATTCCTCAGCGTGTGCGCGCACACACCCGCACTGACCCCTGTGTGCAAGGTTTGGCGGGCTGCCTTCCTTTCCATCGTCCCTCTCCTCCCGGATCCCATGCCCTCTCAGCCTGCCCTTCTGTTAGCAAGGCCGGTGTCGGTCACAACCACAAGAATCCCAGCAACCGATTAGGTCCCACAGAGTTGGCCTTCCCCGGGTCCCGTCAACTAAACAATGTCGTTTGTCGGGTCCCAGGGGAAGAGCCTTCTCTGTGGCGGCCCCAACTCTCTGGAACCAGCTCCCCCCGGAGATTAGAACTGCCCCCACCCTCCTTGCCTTCCGTAAACTCCTTAAAACCCACCTTTGCAGCCAGGCATGGGGGAATTGAGATATCTCCCCCGGGCCTATACAGTTTATTTATGGTATGTTTGTATGTATGTCTGATTAATAATGGGTTTTTTAAAAAAGTTTTTTAAATTATTAGATTTGTTATGAATTGTTCTATTGCTGTTGTGAGCTGCCCCGAGTCTACGGAGAGGGACGGCATACAAATCTAATAGATAGATAGATAGATAGATAGATAGATAGATAGATAGATAGATAGATAGATAGATAGATAGATAGATAGATAGATAGATAGATAGATAGATAGATAGATAGATGAATATATAAATGAATAAATAAATAAATAGATAGATAAATAAATAGATAAATGTAGATAGATAGACAGACAGACAGACAGACAGACAGACAGACAGACAGACAGACAGACAGACAGACAAACAAACAAACAAACAAACCGAGTCAGGCCAGTGTCTCAGACCGGAGAGCAGCTTGCACATCTCCCCAAGCGACCAAGACATGCCCAGCACCAACAAGGGCCAGAAGAAGCTCCAGCAAGAGTGAGATGGTGGAGAATAGGCCCCGCCCACTTCTCCATCCACTGCTGTCACCCTTACCGTCTCAGGCTAGGTGAGGAGTGACTGGGAGGGGAGGGAGAGGGGTGGGGCCAGAGGGCCCAAAGAGCCCAGAGGTTGCCCACACTTGCCCTTTACCATGTCTGACAAATGTCAGTCCAGTCTCTTCTTGAAAGCCTCCATGACGAAGCTCCCACAGCTTCTGATGGCAACTTCTGTACTATAGGTTGATTGTTCCAATTGTCAGGAAATTTCTCACTTCCAAGATGAATCTCTCCTTGTTCAGTTGTTCAGTTCTGGCCTTCAGGTGACTTGGAAAACAGCTTATTCTCCTCCTCTCTTTAGCAGCCCCACAAATATTGGGAGATTGCTATCATGTCTCCCCTGGTCCTCCTCTTTACTGGACTAGCCATGCCCAGTTCCTGTAACTGTTCTTATCTTGTAGTCTCCATTCCCCTAATCGTCATGTTTGCTCTTCTCCGTATTTTTTCTAGTGTCTCAACGTACTTATTAATAGTGTAGTGACCAAAACCTGGATGCAGTACTCCAGATGTGGTCTAACTAAGGCTTTATATAGTAGTATTAGTACCACCCTTGATCTTGATTGTATCTCTCTGTTAATGTAGCTTAGGATTGCGCCCCCTCCTCAAGAAGCCTTCCCTGGACCCAGCCATTCTTAACAACTATCGGCCAGTCTCCAACCTTCCCTATCTGGACCGGGACTCACTGCTCACAGTCACTCATGCCTCATCACCTTGAGGTTCGACTACTGTAATGCTCTCTACATGGGGCTACCTTTGAAAAGTGTTCGGAAACTTCAGATCGTGCAGAATGCAGCTGTGAGAGCAATCATGGGCTTCCCTAGGTATGCCCATGTTACACCAACACTCCGCAGTCTGCATTGGTTGCCGATCAGTTTCCGGTCACAATTCAAAGTGTTGGTTATGACCTATAAAGCCCTTCATGGCATCAGACCAGAATATCTCCGGGACCGCCTTCTGCCGCACGAATCCCAGCGACCGATTAGGTCCCACAGAGTTGGCCTTCTCCGGGTCCCATCAACTAAACAATGTCGTTTGGCGGGACCCAGGGGAAGAGCCTTCTCTATGGCGGCCTCGACCCTCTGGAACCAACTCCCCCCGGAGATTAGAACTGCCCCCACCCTCCTTGCCTTTCGGAAACTTCTTAAAACCCACCTCTGCCGTCAGGCATGGGGAAATTGAGACATCTCCCCCAGGCCTATACAGTTTATACATGGTATGTTTGTGTGTATTTTGCTTTTAATAATGGGGTTTTTAGTGTTTTTTTAAATTATTAGATTTGTTTTACATTGTTTTATTGTTGCTGTGAGCCGCCCCGAGTCTACAGAGAGGGCCGGCATATAAATCTAATAATAAATAAAATAAAATAAAATAAAATAAAATAAAATAAAATAAAATAAAATAAAATAAAATAAAATAAAATAAAATAAAATAAAATAAAATAAAATAAAATAAAATAAAATAAAATAAAATAAAATAAAATAAAATAAAATAAAATAAAATAAAATAAAATAATAAAATAAATGAATGAATGAATGAATGAATAGGCCTTTTTGGTTGCTCCCGCAAATGGCTGGCTCATATTTAACTGGTTGTCGACTAGGACTCCAAGATCCCTCTCATAGTTACTGCTATTAAGCCTGGTATGTGCTTCCAAGTCTGGTCTACCTTATAGGGTTGATGCTCACCAATTTGCTGATCTCTTCCTGACGATCTGGGGCTGATCTCGCCGTTGCTCTAATCATAGTAGAAGTTTGATTGTCTGTCAGCTTCTTAATACATCTCTGTCCTGCAACTATATTGCATACCTAAAACAACACAGCCAAAACGTTATTGTCAAAGTATGTAGGGAAAAATTATATATAGCATGCTGCTTCTTGAGCTGCCCCTATACAGGTAGTCTTCGAATCCATTTGTCCCCAACATGTGATGTTAGCTGGGAACTGGAAATACTGCCAGATTGCAGCGCAAAAAAAATTAAAGGTACAAATTGTGGCCACATGACCACAGGATGTGGGTTGGTTGGTGAATGTCTAAAATGTGATCACATGATCACAGGAAGTACAGGAGCAATGATATCAAAACATGGACTCCTGATTATAAGAACATTTTTTGGGAAACTGTCATAACTTCGAATGGTTGCTAAGTAACCAGTCATCAGTCAAGGACTACCTGCAATCTCATTGAAAGGGTTGATCAGATATTACATAGCTTCAACAGGGCTAGCCACATGTCGACTATTTCTCTGAGAGGTCACAAAAACAGTATTTCCCATATTATCCAAACTATCGACTTTTAGCGCGCGCACGCACACACACACACACACACACAAGACCAGTGATTGATCTTCTCATTTTGCTTCATTTTTCTTAAACAACTTCACAAATGAAAGGTGACTTTAGATAGATAGATAGATAGATAGATAGATAGATAGATAGATAGATAGATAGACAGACAGACAGACAGACAGACAGACAGACAGACAGACAGACTAGACAGACTAGATAGATAGATAGATAGATAGATAGATAGACAGACAGACAGACAGACAGACAGACAGACAGACAGACAGACAGACAGACAGACTAGACAGACTAGATAGATAGATAGATAGATAGATAGATAGATAGATAGATAGATAGATAGATAGACAGACAGACAGACAGACAGACAGACAGACAGACAGACAGACAGACAGACAGACAGACTAGACGGATAGACGGATAGACGGATAGACGGATAGACGGATAGACGGATAGACGGATAGACGGATAGACGGATAGACGGATAGACGGATAGACGGATAGACGGATAGACGGATAGACGGATAGACGGATAGACGGATAGACGGATAGACGGATAGACGGATAGACGGATAGACGGATAGACGGATAGACGGATAGACAGATAGACAGATAGACAGATAGACAGATAGACAGATAGACAGATAGACAGATAGACAGATAGATAGATAGATAGATAGATAGATAGATACAGACAGACAGACAGACAGATTATCTTTATTGTCATTTTTACTATAGGCACGCTGACACACATTAAAAATGAAATTCTGTTGGCTGCTCTCATCAATGTGTGTGTATGTACTGTATGTATGTATGTGTGTGTGTGTATGGATGGATGGATGGATGGAAGGAAAGAAAGAAAGAAAGAAAGAAAGAAAGAAAGAAAGAAAGAAAGACAGACAGACAGACAGACAGACAGACAGACAGACAGACAGACAGACAGACAGACAGACAGACATATTTGGGTGTACCAGGGTGATTTGACAGACTGCCAGGTTCAAATCCCAGTAATGGTATGGCTAGCTGATGAGAGCTAAAGAGCTTGAAATACTGTAGATCTATACTAGTCTCCCTTCATTTTCATTATCAGCAAAAATATGTTACAGAGATAGATAGATAGATAGATAGATAGATAGATAGATAGATAGATAGATAGATAGATAGATACATACATACATACATACATACATACATACATACATACACACGTATATCTCTTGAAGTCCATCTTGAATACATATCGGAAAGACAGTGTCTTAGAAACATATCTATGTCTCTGTTATTTCCCTTTAAGACAGAAAAATATGGCAACCTTATAGTGAAATAACATGTCAAATCATGACAAGAGCCATGTCTTAAAATCAAAATAAGGAAAATAGACGAAGATTTGAGGTGGGGTGGGGGGAGAATGGCTCAATAGGAACAAGGTTACCTCTAAGGGAAGGTACGTATGTTTCTGCTCCTGTCCAACTTGTAAACATGGAAGGTGAGGGTAGCGTAATACCAATTTGTGCCTGTCCTTGAAATATTGAGCTACAGTGCATTCAACAGTCTGTCCACTCTCCTGCTGAAGGGGAAACCTGCAGAATAACAAGGGGAAGGGTAGAGGGTGGAGGGAAGCACAAATTAGTATTGCTACAAGTCCGCCTGATGGTATAGTTTCGAGCAGGGGTCTCCAACCTTAGCAACTTTAAGACTTGTGGACTTCAACTCCCAGAATTCCTCAGCCAGCTTCTGGGAGTTGAAGTCCTGAAAGCTGCCAAGGATGGAGACTCCATGTTTAGAGCAATGACCCCCAACCATTTTGGCACCAAGGAATGACCAGTTTCATGGAAGACAATTGTTCCATAGACTGGGGGAAAGGGATGGAGGGGGGGGGGGGGAGGAGAGGAGCATTAAATCTAAATCTCACACATGTTTCACTCATCAGCTGCTCATCTCCAGCTGTGCAGCCTAGTTCCTAACAGGCCACAGACCAGGAGTTGAGGATCCCTGGTTTACAGGTTGCCCTTCTCTGCCTTGAAAAAGCCAACGTCAATGCTAACTGACTGTTAATGATGGCACAGTAGTTCCCAGTTAGAATCCAGCAAACGTTTGAAGGCATATTGCTAAATAATTTATAACATAGAAACATAGAAGACTGACGGCAGAAAAAGACCTCATGGTCCATCTAGTCTGCCCTTATACTATTTTCTCTATTTTATCTTAGGATGGATATATGTTTATCCCAGGCATGTTTAAATTCAGTTACTGTGGATTTATCTACCACGTCTGCTGGAAGTTGGTTCCAAGGATCTACTACTCTTTCAGTAAAATAATATTTTCTCATGTTGCTTTTGATCTTTCCCCCAACTAACTTCAGATTGTGGCCCCTTGTTCTTGTGTTCAGTTTCCCAGAATAATATTCTATTCTGGATATAAAAGGGTTTCTTTTTTTCAATTCCTATTTAATGATTCAGCGACAAGATTTCTAATCTTGTAAACCACCATCAGGATTAATGTGTTCAGTCTACTTGAAATGAATCTCAGTTTCAAAATAGGGATGATATGATAAGGGTCTTCCAATATTTAAAGGGTTGTGACAAAGAAGAGGGTATCAAGCTATTCTCCAAAGAATCTGAAGGCAGGACAAAAAGCAGTAGATGAAAAATAGCCAAGGAGAGAAGTAACCTAAAACGAAGGAGAAATTTCCTGACAGTTAGAATAATGTATCTATGGAACAGCTGGCCTCTAGAAATTGTGAATGCTCCAACACTGGAAGTTTTTAAGAAGAGATGGGACAATTTTTGTCTGAAATGGTCTAGGGTTTCTTGCCTGAGCAGGGGGTTGAACTAGAAGACTTCCAACTCTGTTATTCTGTTATTCACCTTCTAAAAAAAAAAAGCATTTCAATCCAACGAACAAGTCCCAACAGGTGTTGTGGTTAGCTCTGGCCCAGCTCCTGCCCCAAGGACTGTGGATGTGGGGAAGACATCCACATGCTGCAGGCCTGTTTTGCCCCCCACCCCCACCCCATGGAATCTGCTGATGAAGGCTCCTCTGACTAAGAAGACATGAGTGACAGGGAGGAGAGTGTGGCAGACAGCTCAGAAGGAGATCAATTATCTAGCTCCTCCTTGGATTCAGAACAAGAGTTAATGATACAGCGAAGCATGCGGAGAGCGATGCATAGGCAACAACTGAGAGATTATTATCAAAGAAAATGAGGCCACCTGTGGTTGGGTGGGGCTGTGGTCTTTAGTGAGGCTGCTATAAATAGCAGCCTGTGGGTTTGGCCATTGTGGAGGATTATCTGATCCTTGTGTTTCGGGACTGCTTTACTGACTTTGACCTTTTGTGTGCTGATTTTTCCCCGCTTTGAAACCAAACCAGAGCAAAGTGTGTTTCACTTTGTGAAAGAAGAAGGACTGTGAATTGCCTCACAGCTGCAAGCTAAGTATCACAGAACTGATAAGGGACTTGTACAAATTACCAGTTTGTTTGGAGACGAGTGTTCTTTGCTATACCAAAAGAGGGCTTGGTTTAAGTGAATTTTCATTATAAAGAACATTGTTTTGAATTTTCAAACGTGTGTGTGTCTGAAATTTGTACCTGTGAATTTTCGGGAGGATTCTGCCAGAGAGCCCGACAGAACAACGGGTCAAAATAAAATCTTCAAAAAACAGGGCCCCATTTCCCTGTGAACAAAAAGAACTATTCCCTTGGATCAGAACTTCTGAAACTGGGACATGGAATAAACCCATATGATATATGTCCAATATTATTATTTTTTTGCCTGCTCATTTATCTATTGAGGAGATGTAAGATCCCAGGCAGTGAATATGAAACATAGTTTATTTTTAGATAACCGCAAAAGACAAAACAAAATGTCCATATTACGTTTGGTGACTTGCTGGTCTTCTCGTAACGTTGCATACACGGTATTTTCTTTTCATTTGTCCACAGTGAGTGATTTCCACTTTAAGACCTGGTAACACAGCAATTGAACCATTATTCTCCCTCTGATAGAGAGCCCACATTGTCTGTAGCGATTCTCAGCCGTTCAGGTTGTGGTCATCCCAAAGGTGTCTTTTTCGGGAGGCAACTGGACTTCCTTCAAGAAGGTCCAGTTTTCTCCCGAAGAAACACCTTTGGGATGACAGTACAGGTAGCCCTCAACTTACAGCCATTTGTTTAATAACTGCTCAAGGTTAAAATGGCCTTGGGGGAAAAAAGAAGACACTGTTTTGACCGAGAGCTTCACGAGATCACAAAACAGACTCCTTGTCCCAACAAAACCCCTTTTTATTTGGCTAATGTGCATTCCTAGCATACACATATAGAAAAGTCCAGGCAAAAAGTCTTTCAAGAGTGAACTGCAACCACAGACCTAGATGAGGGAATAGAGGGGGAATTAATTAAATTTGCTGATGACACCAAGCTGGCGGGAGTGGCCAAAACCCCAGAGCAGCGGTCCCCAAACTATGGCCCGCGGGCCACATGCGGCCCACTGAGGCCATTTATTCGGCCCACCGGTGAGTGACAAGAGCACAGGGAAAAGAGAGAGAGAGAGAAAGAAAGAAAAGGGAAAGAGAGGGAGGGAAGGAGAAGTGGAGAAGAATGAAGGAGGGAAGGAAGGAAGGAGAAATGGAGGGAACAAGGAAGGAAGGAAGAATGAAATGAATGGAGGGACAGAGGAAGGAAGGACTGTTTTGGGGTGGTGGTAATATTTTTAAATTTTTCTCTCAACATACATTCAAACAACACAGTGTACCATCTAATTTTCCATGAATAAAATGCAGTATTTTGCTAGTAACTAATATCAATCATCAAAAAAGTTGCAAAAGTTTTTTTTTCTAATTTTGTCATCCAGTTACATTCATTTTCTTTTAATTAAATTTCCTCCTTAATGTTCCTTCAAAAAGTGCAACACCAATTATATTTCTAACTTATTAACCATTATGCCAAAGTGCTTCCTTCTTTCTTTATACATTTTTCTATAAGCCAAGAAAACCTTGTATAGCCAATCAGATGTCAACAAAAGAAAATTAAAAACAAAACATAAACATATATGAATTTCAGATCTTCTCCCCCCTCTAAATAGTACGTTCCCACTTTGTTTTTTACATTAAAACAAGGAATGTGCAGTGTGCATAGGAATTTCTTCATAGTTTTTTTTTTATAGTCCGGCCCTCCAACAGTCCGAGGGACAGTGAACTGGCCCCCTGTGTAAAAAGTTTGGGGACCCCTGCCCCAGAGGATAGGCTCAGGATACAGAAAGATTGTGACAGACTTGTAAAGTGGGCCCAAGCAAACAAAATGAAGTTCAACATAGAGAAAAGTAAAATCCTACACCTAGGTAAGAAAAACCCAAAACCTACATACAAATTGGGTGAAACCACACTCAACACAAGTGACTGTTGGAGAGATCTAGGAGTTCTGGTGGACAACGAACTAAACACGAGCTAACAATTTGCAGCAGCAGCTAACAAAGCCAACACAATCTTGAGCTGCATCAACTAAGGAGGTACTAATTCAATTTTGGGCTCCACACTACAAAAAAGACATTGTAACTCTGTAAAAAAAAGACAGAAGAGAGCAACGAGAATGATAAAGGGACTGGGAACCAAAACATACGAGGAAAGGTTGCAGGAACTGGGCATGGATATTCTAGCGAAGAGGACATCTGGTTGTCCTCAAACACTTGAGGGGCTACCACAGTGAGGAGGGGGGTCACACTGTTTTCCAAAGCACCAGAGGGCCAGACTAGGAGCAACTGGATGGAAGCTGTCCAAGGAGAGACTCAACCTGGAAATAAGGAGGAACTTTCTGACGGTGAGAGCGATCAATCGATGGAATGGCCTGCCTGTGGCGGTTGTGAAAGCCCCAACACTGGAGACCTTCAAGAAGAGACTGGACTGCCATATGTCTGGGACAGTATAGGGTCCCCTTCACCAGCAGGAGGTTGGACTAGAAGACCCACAGGGTCCCTTCCAACACAAACTATAAATAAAAAATAAAAAATAAATAAATAAACCTCATCAGCCCTTGGAGAGTAGCCAGGCCGAGAGCTTCCAGGCACAACGGTGCACAATGAGTTACTTGGCAAGGAGTCTCTGTGAGGCACCAACTCAGATAAGCAAGTCTTCATACTAATAAAAGAACTATTTGTCTCCTGCAAACACCTCTCCCCTTTTGCTCCTATTTATTCCCTACGGGAGGGGCCATTCTGCGCCTCCTTGGGCCTTTAGTCCCGAATCGACCTCTGTTCCTTAACTGTTCCCTTCTCCTGACAGCTCTGCGTATGTGTCCATCGGGAACAGGCTCTAGCTGTTCTTCTGCCCCACTTATCTCTGACTCCGAAGCTAAATGATAACTGTCAGAGGGCCCTGGCCCTGTTTCTGCCTCGGATGCAGAGCACTTATCAAAGCCTTGCCCAGACTCCGGGACTGGCTCACGTTGCTCCCCAACCTCCTCATTGTCCAGGTCTGTCCCCAGTTCCACTGGCCACTGGTGGTGGGCCATACTTATAATCAGGCGTTCACATTTACAACTGTTGTAGCATCCACACGGTCACTTGATCAAACTTTTACAAGGTTGTAACATACGCAGGTCGTAGGCATTGCCATTTGCGACTTAGCCAGCTTCCAACAAGCAAAGTCAGTGACGGGGAGGAAGCTGGTTTCACTTAATGACAATGTGACTCACTTAACAACTCCACTGTAATTTTCTGAACAACTCTGACAAAACAGGTCGTAAAATTGGGTGCAATTCTAGCATCTCGCCGAACAACAGAAATTCCTCAATTGTGGTTGTAAGTCAAGGACTTTCTCTGGACAACCATTTTATGCAACATCCCAACTCAACTGCCCAGTCCTTTGAACAATTAACCCCTAATATAACACTGAACTTTGAAGTCAATCTGTTCTGGGAAGTTTTTAAGAAAACTTGAAAGCCCCTCACTGAAATAAAGCATATTAAAAATTTCTTTCTGCAGAATTCAGAGGTGTCATAGGTAAAATGCTTATTAGAAGATCTTTTTTTCAAAAAGGGGGGGGGCCGTGCCACATTTGACAAATTGCGCAGTAAACACCCAAGAGAAAAAAGGTTGTGTAACCTCATTTTAAACTCTTTTTTTCCTGTCTTACCTTTAATTTCTTTGGTAAACTTAACCCTTTGGGAATCTGTCAGAGGTTTCTGTTGTTCTTCAATACTTTTGAAATCAAGAACTTCACATACAAATTCAATCACCGGCTGGGCCTTATAAAACGCTGTCGCAGAGACTGAAAATAAAAGGGGAAACACACACACACACAAATCAATAATACCAAAATGGCTTTTTCTCGACTCTCGGATATCCTTCGGGTCTCATTCAGCTGGGCCCTTCCAGGCGATTAAAGCAAAGTCACCCAAATGCAGATTTTAAAAAACCTACCATCGATGTTCAGCATCATTTTCCACAGGGAAGGCCTGACTGACTGATGGAATCCAAACCAGACTTCTCTGCCACCTCCCAGAGGATTCGAACACCCTTCAGATGCAGTAAAAAAAGATCGGCCCACTGGAGTATATCTGCCATGGGAAGAAAATACATATACATATACATATACATATACATATACATATACATATACATATACATATACATATACATATACATATACATATACATATACATATACTTTATTTATTTATTTGTTTGTTTATTTATTTATTTATTTATTTATTTACTTATTATTTATTTGTTTGTTTGTTTGTTTGTTTATTTGTTTGTTTATTTGTTTATTTATTTATTTATTTATTTATTTATTTATTTATTTATTTATTTATTTATTTATTTATTTATTTATTTATTTATTTATTTATTTATTTATTATTTTGATTTGTAAGCCGCCCCTCTCCGCAGACTCGGGGCGGCTCACAGCAAGATACAGCAAATCACGACAAATCCAAATAAATTTAAAATATTTAAAACGTTAATTATAATTATACGTTAATTTATCACCAACTTCTGCCCTGACTTGACAGAGAGACCAAACCTCACATCCTTCTTGCATTGATAATGTTACCTAGTCTGGTAATGAAACAAGTCCGGTCACAATTCAAAGTGTTGGTTATGACCTTTAAAGCCCTTCATGGCACTGGACCAGAATATCTCCGAGACCGCCTACTGCCGCACGAATCCCAGCGACCAATTAGGTCCCACAGAGTGGGCCTTCTCCGGGTCCCGTCAACTAAACAATGTCGGTTGGCGGGACCCAGGGGAAGAGCCTTCTCTGTGGCGGCACCGACTCTCTGGAACCAACTCCCCCCAGAGGTTAGAACTGCCCCTACTCTCCCTGCCTTCCGTAAACTCCTTAAAACCCACCTCTGCCATCAGGCATGGGGGAACTGAAACACCTCCCCCGGGCATGTTTAATTTATGCATGGTATGTTTGTGTGTGCGTCTGTTAGTTTATGGGGTTCTTTTAAAGCTTGTATAAATTTTAAAGTTTTCTGATTATTTATGATTTGTTCTATTCTGTTGTGAGCCGCCCCGAGTCTTCGGAGAGGGGCGGCATACAAATCTAAATAATAAATAAATAAATAAATAAAGTGCAGAGAACATCAAGGAATCCTCATTCCAACCCTGAGCTACAAATACAGGTAGCAATTGAAGCCCAAATTTAGTGCGACGTTCGAAGCTTGCGCCCAGCTGCAGAGGATGCTCTGGAATCAGCTTCCTCTGGAGATTCATACTGCCCCCACCCTCCTCGCCTTTCGCAAGACACTTAAGACCCATCTATGTCACCAAGCATGGGGCAGCTAGATCATACCCCCTTCTTCTCTGACCGTTATATGTTATGTGTGGATGTGATTGAGTAGACTGACCGTTTTTTATAGAATGGGATTTTGGTTTACTGTTTTTAACTATTAGATTTGTATACAGATTGTTTGTATCGCATGTTGTGAGCCGCTCCGGAGAGGGGCGGCATACAAATCTAATTAATAAATAAATAAATTCAATAAATCTAATCTAATCTAAATAAATAATAATAAAGAGCTCCTTCTCAGTTCACAACTGCCCCTGGACGCCCGTGCGGCACCCCAACTCTCACCTCATAGAGGGCAGGTGTCTCATCACCACATCCAGAGCTTGAATGGTTTCAAAAGGAACACTTGGAAGACGACCGGAGAGAGCGTCGTGCAATGCTTGAAGACTCACGACCGACATCCACTTGATGGCTACCTTGAATATTCTGTCCTTCCCTTCCCCTGGCAACGTGACCTCCAATTCCACCTGCAACATTTGGAAAGCAGTACAAGATGATTCTTTCCGCTTAAGTATCCACGATGGAGGGAAGAGGGAAGGAGGGAGGAAGAGGAGTGGATACGCCTGCAAAGAACTGCAGGTATTAAAAAAAAAAGCTAGCTCACTAGGGCAGCACCCTTTTTAATGATAAAGAAAAAAAGGAGCAATGGAAAGTGATTTAAGGAAAGATGATTGTCCCAGAAACAAAAAAGCACCAAACAAAACTATTCAGATTGGTGAAATGCAATTAGAACTAAGAAGCCACAAGTGAAAAAAGTTGTCTCTTTCATCCACTTAATTTATGACAAGGATCACACAATGCTAGATAATGATTTTGGATCACTTACCCTGTTCTTAAATGCCTTCCTAACCTATTGATTTTTTTTTTTCTCTGAAAGGCCTTTACACCAACCTGGTGTATTCTGATATCCAACCAGACAGGAGAAAAATCCATCAAGTAAGACGGCTTTACAATTATCACTGCATCCGTTTTAGCATGTATGGTGGGACATCAAATTAATTGATTCTCCTACTTGCTTACGTTAACATGGCCTATGTTCAAATCTTCCTAGATTTGAAAAAGGGGCATTTATAGTGGTGATGAAAATATCACTATAATGATTTGACCTATTATCTATCTATCTATCTATCTATCTATCTATCTATCTATCTATCTATCTATCTATCTAGCTATCTATCTAGCTATCTAGCTATCTAATCTATATATCTAATCTAATCTATCTATCTATCTATCTATCTATCTATCTATCTATCTAATCTATCTATCTATCTATCTATCTATCTAATCTATCTATCTATCTATCTATCTATCTAATCTATCTATCTATCTATCTATCTATCTATCTAATCTATATATCTATCTATCTATCTAATCTATCTATCTAATCTATCTATCTATCTATCTAATGTATCTATCTATCCTAATCTACCTATCTATCTATCTATCTATCTATCTATCTATCTATCTATCTATCTATCTATCTAATTGGATTTGTATGCCGCCCCTCTGCGAGGACTCAGGGCGGCTCGCAACATATATAAAAACGCAGCAATAAAATCAATCCAATTAATATACATAAAAATAATCCTTAAGAATCTAACTTTTTTTTTAAAAAAACTTCCATTAACACTTATTCAACAAATCGTACTAAAAACATTCATTGGTCAGGGGGAAGATCTAGTAACCCCAGACCTGGTGACAAAGATGAGTTTTTAAGCTCTTTCGGAAGGCAAGGAGGATGGGGGCAGTGCGAATCTCCAGGGGTAGCTGATTCTAGAGGGCCGGGGCCACCACAGAGAAGGCTCTTCCCCTAGGTCTCACCAGCCAACATTGTTTGGTCGACGGGACTCTAAGGAGACCAACTCTGTGGGACCTCACCAGTCGCTGGGGTTAGTGCAGCAGAAGGCGGTCTCGAAGATAGTCTGGTCCTATGAATGAATGAATGAATGAACTAACAAATGAATGAATGCATATTGTATCATGGTCTTTAAGGAGCACACTGATCTTTAACCTGGCTTTGTTGGAAAAAGTTATATGAAACTTTAGATTTAGAAGCGTGTGGCAGCTTCTTTACCAATGGTGACTTCAGCCAAAGACTTCCTGAACCTGTTGATCAAATGATCTGGAATATGGTCCATTTCTCATTATGGAATGGCTATTGTTGGTGTGTTGGGGCTGTGCTGTCTCAACACTTCACATCAGGTCATGCCCCAATATTTCAATTGGATTATAGTGAAGGCTTTGATTCCGCCATTCCAAAATGCAGAATCCCTTCTGTTTAACCATCTGTTATAGATTTACTTGATTGTTTTAACGTTGTTGTGCTACCTAACTGCATGCATTCCTTTAAGCATCAGCTAATGGACAAATAGCCTTGATTTCTCTTATAGAATTTGCTGATATAATCCAGAGTTATTTGTTCCACCAGTGACTGAACTGATGTCAGACCCAAGCAGAGAACACTTTTGCTAGGGGCAGGATTCTTTTCCACAAACCTGTGTCCCGAACACCAAATTCCAAAAGTGGCAACTAATGTATGTGCTATTATTTTTAATAATGGAGGAGCCTCCGATTCAAACCAGGTTAGATCACTTGATTCAGCCTGCTTGAGAAGGGTGATCATAAGGCGGTTTCATGGGGGGGGGGGGTTTGACAAGTGAATTTTCGCTCAGCGCATTCAAGAAAGATACGATTCGGCATACTCTTTGGCAAGGGGGTGTATTAACCAGGCCCTCTTTATCTATTAATAGGGCTTAGATAAAGCTCTGATTACATGGTAGGTCACACGACTGTGCAAAATTACCGGTTGTTCTAAAGGACTCACCAACTTTCCCTCGCCAGAGTACACCATTTGTTTTCTCATCGTCTCTTGGTGAGTTCATTGTACAGTATTCCTTGGGCGGAATAGCAATAGCACTTATATACCTTATATATATGGGTATGGCTAGCTGATGAGGCCGGAATAAGGTCGAAATAGATCTATCCTAGTCTCTCTTAATTTTCAAATTCAGCAAAAAAACATGTGGCATATATATGTGTGTGTGTGTGTGTGTGTGTGTGTGTGTGTGTATGTGTGTGTGTAGATTGTGCAACCTTTACCTTGTAAGGCAGAGAATTAACCTCTAGGCTACAGTATCCAATCCTTTCAGCTTTGTACCAGGGAAGGGTTACATTTTGTGTCGAATCACCCTGGTATATTGAAGGAACATCACAGCTCCTTTTTTGCCTCTTGGCCCAACCCAGGGCCATTTCCAAGGCAGTTAACTTTATTGATAGCCGACAATTCTATCTGTATGTGTCACATGTTTTTGCTGAATTTGAAAATTAAGGGAGACTAGGATAGATCTATTTTGGCCTTATTTTGGCCTCATCAGCTAGCCATACCCTCACTGGGACTTGAACCTGCAACCTTTGCCTTGTAAGGCAGAGAATTAACCTCTAGGCTACAGTATCCAATCCTTTCAGCTCTGTACCAGGGAAGGGTTACATTTTGTGTCGAATCACTGTTCAAAAAAATAAAGGGAACACTTACACAAGACAATATAACTCCAAGTAAATCAAACTTATGTGAAACCAAACTGTCCACTTGGGAAGCAACACTGATTGACAATCAATTTCATTTTGTTGTCAGCACATTCAACTTTGTACAAAACAAAGTATTTAATGAGAATATTCATTCATTCAGATCTAGGATGTGCTATTTGAGTGTTCCCTTTATTTTTTTGAGCGGTGTACTTATATACCGCTTCACAGTGCTTTCCATCCCTCTCTGTTTACAGAGCCAGCCTCTTGTCCCCAATAATCCAGGTCCTCATTTTACCAACCTCAGAAGGATTGAAGGCTGAATCAACATTGAGCCTGGTGAGATTTCAACTGCCAAACTGCCGGCAGTCAGCAGAAGTAGCCTGCAGTACTGCACTCTAACCACTGGGGCACTACAGCTCATATAGGAATGGGACAAACTCGCATCTCGTCAAAGGACAAATCAGCAATTCAATTATTTAAAATAAATTTTAAAATATTTTAATTTTTGTCACTCACGTTTTGTTTTTTGCATCCTTTCTTTAATTATTCTACTCCATCATTTCTTTGATATTCAGCTTAACAAGTAAATAACACGGAAAAAATATACATTTCGCCCAACCATAAAATTATATTTGCACAAACCGAAATTAAGAGCCAGACTTAGCATTATATACTTACTTTATCTCTCCCTATTGGAAGTGGCATTGCAGTGTAGAGATTTTTTCTCCCGTCAAATACTGGCTTACGATCCCCAAAGATCTGGGCTTTAAAGTGCTGCACCATGTGCTCAACTATTTCTCTGGAAACAGAGAACGATATGAACAAGGGAACTTCTGCTATTCAGATAACGTATTGAAATATAATAACAGGTGAGCAATACTTACAAGCCAAAGCAACACTTAAAGGATCGGTAGAAATCTATTCAATTTAGAGCATTTTCCATGTATTCTCTCGGAGTTCAGTACACAAGATTTATTTATTATCTATCTCAGTGTTTCTCGACCTCAGCAACTTTAAGAAGTATGGACTACAGCTCCCAGACTTCCCCAGCCAGCATGGTGCCTTGAGAATTCTAGTTGAAGTTCATGGATCTAAAAGTTGCTGAGGTTGAGAAACATCCATGAACTCAATCTGTATAGTCTGGAGGACAGAAGGAAAAGGGGAAACACGATCGAAACATTTAAATATGTTAAAGGGTTAAATAAGGTTCAGGAGGGAAGTGTTTTTAATAGGAAAGTGAAGACAAGAACAAGGGGACACAATCTGAAGTTAGTTGGGGGAAAGATCAAAAGCAACGTGAGAAAATATTATTTTACTGAAAGAGCAGTAGATCCTTGGAACAAACTTCCAGCAGACATGGTTTGTAAATCCACAGTAACTGAATTTAAACATGCCTGGGATAGTTCATTAAGTCTTTCCTGATACGTTTTATGCTTAAGACCTTCCACCATTCTTGTAGCCCGTCTTTGGACCCGTTCAATTTTGTCAATATCTTTTTGTAGGTGAGGTCTCCAGAACTGAACACAGTACTCCAAGTGTGGTCTCACCAGCGCTCTATATAAGGGGATCCCAATCTCCCTCTTCCTGCTTGTTATACCTCTAGCTATGCAGCCAAGCATCCTACTTGCTTTTCCTACCGCCCGACCACACTGCTCACCCATTTTGAGACTGTCAGAAATCACGACCCCTAAATCCTTCTCTTCTGAGGTTTTTGCTAGTGATCCCAGGAGAAATAGCTCAGCATCAAACTACATCCTTTGAAATGCACTTATTTTAAACCAAAAAGAGAGAGAGAGAGAGATGTATGAAAATATGGGGAATGGGAGGGTGGGAAAGAAAGGACGGGACTTACCTGTTAACTCTTCGAGGACATTTCTCAGGCTTTATATCCAATTCGTAATGATAGATGTCCATTTTGGGGATGTCCATTTCGAAGAAATTGGCTTGAAGTTTGATTGTTCTTCCCGAAGTACCGAAATCAGGTCGAGGGGGAGGTTTGAATGCATAGGCCGGCATTGGAGGTGGCAGTGAGGGAGGTGTGGTAAGAACTGAAAGAAAGGAAAACCAACACAAGTGATGAAAGCCGTATCTTTCTCTCCAAATCCTCCTCCATCGTTAAAGAAAGTATCGCTGCGTCCGTAAAATTGGCACCCATCTTTTGTCACGACTAACGATCGAGCAAAACCAATGCACTAAGCTAGGGTTCAAAAGAGGTTATAGTTACAAACAGTCCTCGATTTTACAACCACAATGGAGCCCCAAAATTTCTGTTGTGAAGCAAGACAAGTTGAGTTAAGTGAGTTTGGCTCCATTTTATGACCTTCCTTGCCACAGTTCTTAAGTGAACTGCTACAGTTGATAAGTTAGGAACACAGCTGTTAAGTGAAACTTTCTTTCTTTCTTTCTTTCTTTCTTTCTCATTCATTCATTCATTCATTCATTCATTTGACTTCTATGCCACCCAATCCCAAAGGATTCAGGGCGGTTTACAATAGATTAGATTTATTGGATTTATATGCCGCCCCTCTCCCTAGACACGGTGCAGCTCACAACAATGGTAAACAATACATAGTAACAAATCTAATATTTAGCAATCTAAATTACAGTTTTAGATTAAAAAGTCCAAAAAAGAAACCCCAATATATAAAAAACAAGCACACAATCGAATCATACACAAAAACTACATGGGCAAGGGAGAGATGTTTCAATTCCCCCATGCCAGACGGCAGAGGTGGGTTTTAAGGAGTTTCCAAAAGGCAAGGCGGGTGGGGGCATTCCTAATCTCTGGGGGGAGCTGGTTCCAGAGGGTCGGAGCCACCACAGAGAAGGCTCTTCCCCTGGGTCCCGCCAGACGACATTGTTTAGTCGACGGGACCCGGAGAAGGCCAACTCTGTGGGACCTAACCGGTCGCTGGGATTCGTGCGGCAGAAGGCAAAATATAAATACAATATAAATAGATACAAAGCAATAAAAAAGAAGTCGAACATTTTCAAAGACTAAAACTCCATAATTAAAAAAACCCATTTGGTATATAAAAAAGACAGTCATATTCATATACATGCACACCATTCATACAATTGGCCATAAAAGAGGTAAATTTATGGCCCCCAGGCCTGCCAGCAAAGCCAGGTCTTCATGGCCTTATGAAAGGCCAGCAGGGTGAGAGCAGTACGGACATTGGGTGGTAGTTGGTTCCATACAGCCGGGCAACCACAGAGAAGGTCCTCCCCTACGGTCCCGCCAGCCTGCATTGCTTAGTCGACGGGACCCAGAGGAGGCCAATTCTGTGAGCTCTTATTGGTCTCTGAGAGGTAAGCAGCAGGAGACGGTCCCATAAATCTGGCTTCCCCACTGTCAGGTCATAAAAGGGGATCACATGACCTGGTCATAAACATACGCCAGTTGCCAAGGGTCATAATTTTGATCACGTGACCATTGGGATTCTGCTGTAATGTTGACTATATTAGTCTGCACTTCTATTCTACTATTCTACTATATTAGTCTGCACTTCTATTCTACTAGTTTTTCTCATCATTCCTATCACCCATTTCCTCCCATGTTGACTGTATGACTGTAACTTGTTGCTTATATCCTAAGATTTTTATTAATATTGCTTCTTCATTGCTTATTTGACCCCTATGACAATCATTAAGTGTTGTACCACGATTCTTGACAAAAGTATATTTTATTTTATGTACGCTGAGAGCATATGCACCAAGACAAATTCCTTGTGTGTCCAATCATACTTGGACAGTAAAAATTCTATTCTATACTATTCTATTTTGTTTACTAGAGCAGTGTTTCCCAACCTTGGCCACTTGAAGATATTTGGACTTCAACTCCCAGAATTCCCCAGCCAGCAAATGCTGGCTGGGGAATTCTGGGAGTTGAAGTCCAGATATCTTCAAGTGGCCAAGGTTGGGAAACACTGTACTAGAGTAATAAGTTAAGCAAGCATGTCAAATCAGACCTTGGGTTAGGCCCTGGGAAATTTTTTTTGCATTCAGAAATTCCAGAAAACACAAGTAACGCTGTTTACATGATGAGTCTTATTCCCCATCCTCAGACAGCCAAACTATGCCTTTATTAATGACTCATTCAGAGAGAATTACTAATAGTTTTATCAACAGGCTATATTTGGAACTTAGAAATAAGTATATTTTAAAAGTTCCGTCGCAGTAGAACAATCACCCCAGAAGTTCGAATGTGCTCACTTTCTATTCTGTCCTTCTCGCAATGTTTTGGTTCAGCTCAGTTAAGGGACTTGAACAGAGTCAAAGAAACTCAACGGAAAGTTTTGGATGGTTGACATATACTGCAGAATCATAATTTATTTATTATTTATTTATTGTTTGGATTTATATGCCGCCCCTCTCCAAGCACTTGGGGCGGCTTACAACATATAATCCTAGGTCTAGAAAGCTTAGAACTACGACGCCTAAAACACGATCTAAGTATTGCCCACAAGATCATATGCTGCAATGTTCTACATGTCAATGACTATTTCAGCTTCAATCGCAACAAAACAAGAGCACGCAACAGATTCAAACTTAATATTAACTGCTCCAAACTTGACTGTAAAAAAAATTGACTTCAGCAACCGAGTTGTCGAAGCGTGGAACTCGTTACCTGACTCAGTAGTGTCAACCTCTAACCCCCAACATTTCTCCCTTAGACTATCCACGATTGACCTCTCCAGGTTCCTTAGAGGTCAGTAAGGGGCGTGCATAAGTGCACCAGTGTGCCTTCCGTCCTTTGTCCAATTGTCTCTCCTTATCTCATTTATCTTTTCTTCCTTTCAAATATGTTCACCTATACTTTTATATCTTTTCTTCTATTCTTTTCTTTATTTATATTATTACATATCTTTCTCTTCAATATGTATTATGTATTGGACAAAATAAATAAATAAATAAAATAAAATAAATATAAAAAGGCAATATTCATCAAAACCCAATGAATTAAAATTAGAAGTTACATCTAAAAACTAAAGAACCAATTAAAATACACACATATCCATTCAATCAACAAACCCACTATATATTCATTGGCCAGGGGGCAGAATCTAATGACCCCAAAGCTTGGCGGCATAGGTGAGTCTTTAGGCTCTTAATATGCCATACATGAAGAGGAGGGGGTCATACAATCCTGCCTGCCCCTGAGCACGCATCCAATATCCTTAGCATTTGCATAGAAATATAGAAGATTGACGGCAGAAAAAGACCTCATGGTCCATCTTGTCTGCCCTTATACTATTTTCTGTATTTTATCTTAGGATGGATATATGTTTATCCCAGGCATGTTTAAATTCAGTTACTGTGGATTTACCAACCACGTCTGCTGGAAGTTTGTTCCAAGGATCTACTACTCTTTCAGTAAAATAATATTTTCTCATGTTGCTTTTGATCTTTCCCTCAACTAACTTCAGATTGTGTCCCCTTGTTCTTGTGTTCACTTTCCTATTAAAAACACTTCCCTCCTAGACCTTATTGAACCCTTTCACATATTTAAATGTTTTGATCATGTCCCCCCTTTCCCTTCTGTCCTCCAGACTATACAGATGGAGTTTATGAAGTCTTTCCTGGTAAGTTTTATGCTTAAGACCTTCCACCATTCTTGCAGCCCGTCTTTGGACCAGTTCAATTTTGTCAATATCTTTTTGTAGGTGAGGTGTCCAGAACCTAACACAGTATTCCAAATGTGGTCTCACCAGCGCTCTATATAGCGGGTCACAATCTCCCTCTTCCTGTTTGTTATATCTCTAGCTATGCAGCCAAGCATCCTATTTGCTTTTCCTACTGCCAGACCACACTGTTCACCCATTTTGAGACTGTCAGAAATCACTACCCCTAAATCCTTCTCTTCTGAAGTTTTTGCTAACACAGAACTGCCAATACAATACTCCAATTGAGGATTCCCTTTCCCCAAGTGCATTATTTTACATTTGGAAACATTAAACTGCAGTTTCCATTGCTTTGACCATTTATCTAGGAAAGCTAAATCATTTACCATATTACAGACGCCTCCAGGAATATCAACCCTATTTCTCACTTTAGAGTCATCGGCAAATAAGCAAAACTTCCCTACCAAACCATCCCCTATGTCACTCACAAACATATTAAAAAGAATAGGACCCAGAACAGACCCTTGTGGCACACCGCTTGTAACCTGTCTCTGCTCAGAATATTCGCCATTAACAATAACTCTCTGATGTCTACGCTTCAGCCAGCTGCAAATCCATTGAACTATCCAGGGATTAAGTCCAATCTCCACTAATTTATCTATCAGCTCTTTATGTGGAACCGTATCAAAGGCTTTGCTGAAGTCGAGATAGGCAATACCCACCGCACCACCTTCATCCAACACCTTTGTGACATAGTCAAAGAAATCAATGAGATTAGTCTGACATGATTTGCCTTCAGTAAAGCCATGCTGATTTGGGTCCAATAAGTTGTTGTTTTTTAGGTGCTGATTTATCCTCTTTTTGATTAGAGTCTCCATCATTTTAACTATAACTGATGTCAAGCTAACTGGCCTGTAGTTACCAGCTTCTTCTCTTCTGCCCTTCTTGTGAATAGGCACAACACTGGCCATTCTCCAATCCTCAGGAACTTCTCCTGTTAACAAGGATTGGTTAAACAAATCAGTCAGGGGGGTAGCAATGACAAATCTGAGTTCCTTAAGAACTCTGGGGTGGATGCCATCTGGACCCATTGCCATGACCTTTGCCTGGCTGCAAAGTTTAGCAGTCAAGTCAGAATTGTGAAAACAACTGGGAAGGAGGGCCTCAGACTTCATGCAAATGCATTTCCTTCCTGCTACAACCCTTCTTTTTCAAGCTTTAGAGCAAGCACTAAAAGACAAAAAAAAAAGATATTACTTTAAAAGATAGATGACAGATAGTTCTCGACTTCTAATCATTTGGTTAACAACAGTTCAGACTTACAATTGGAAAAAGCGACTTGTGACCAGTCCTCGTACGTACGGTTGTAACAGCATCCCTCAAATTATGGGATCAAAATTTGGGCACTTAGCAACCAGCATATATTTATGATGGTTGCTGCATTCATTCCACTCGCAAAATGTGATTGCCATTTGCCAGTTTCCCACCTGGCTGGCAATAAGAGCAGCAAATTCAGCAGCAGAATAACTTCGTGATTTACTTAAGGACTGCAGCAATTCACTTAACAGTGTCAAAAAAAAGTGCCATAAAACTGGGGAGTGACACTTGTAATAACACCCTTGGCTTAGCAATGGAAATTCTGGCCCAAATTGTGGCTACAAGTCAAGGATTACCTGTGGATTTAATGCCAGTTAGGACGTGAACTAGCAATCTCCAGGACCGCCTTCTGCCACACGAATCCCAGCGACCGATTAGGTCCCACAGAGTTGGCCTTCTCTGGGTCCCGTCGACTAAACAATGTCGTCTGGCGGGTCCCAGGGGAAGAGCCTTCTCTGTGGCGGCCCCAACTCTCTGGAACCAGCTCTTTCCGGAGATTAGAACTGCCCCCACCCCGCTTGCCTTTCGTAAACTCCTTAAAACCCACCTCTGCCATCAGGCATGGGGGAATTGAGGCACACACACACACACACGGGCCTATACAATTTATGTATGATATGTTTGTGTGTATGTCTGTTTGAATAATGGGGTTTTTTAAAATTTTTAAAATTTATTAGATTTGTTATGAATTGTTTCATTGTATGCTGCAAGCTGCCCCGAGTCTACGGAGAGGGGCGGCATACAAATCTAATAAATAAATAAATAAATAAATAAATCTTTAAGAGGCACTGCCCTATGTCAGTTACAGCACACATGTGTGCGCTGGCCAGCTGATTTTCGGCCTTCAGGAGGGCCAAAGGGAGGCTGTTTTCGCCCTCCCCAGGCTTCAGGAAAGCCTCCAAAGCTTGAGAATGGCAAAAAAACACAGCCAATAGGTCTACTGGAAATCTGGAGGTTTCACTGTGCAAATGTGTGGGAGGGCAGTGGGCGGGATTGTGCACACATGCACAGGGGAGAGCATTGCATTATGGGTGTGGGCACGCAAACGCATGCTATCACACTCCCTTCTGGCACCCTATGCCATCACTGGTGTAGGGGTTTTATGGGGAAATCAATGGTGAACTACCTCCGAATACATGCCAAGAGAACTAAATGAATATATATGTCCGTGTAGACCAGAATCCCCCAACCGTGGCAACTTTAAAGCCTGGGGGCCTCGACTCCCAGAATTCCCCAGGCAGCATACCACTCCACCCCCACCTTAAAGTTGCCAAGGTTGGAAGATCCAGATGTAGACCCCCAAGACTCAAGCCTGAGTAAGATACTACCCAGGTGGAAACTAGGGAATAGCCGCCCAGAGTCTACGGAGAGGGGTGGCATACAAATCTAATTAATAATAATAATAATAATAATAATAATAATAATAATAATAATAATAATAAATAAATAAAAATAAAAATAAAAATAAAAATAAAAAATATAATAAATATAATAATAATAATAATACGAAGAAGAAGAAGAAGAAGAAGAAGAAGAAGAAGAAGAAGAAGAAGAAGAAGAAGAAGAAGAAGAAGAAGAAGAGGTCAAAAATGAGCAAGCAAAACTACTGTGGGACGTCCGACTTCAGACTGACCGAATTCTGAAGCATAACACACCAGACATTGTGATCGTGGAGAAAAAGAAAGTATGGATCATCGCAATCCCAGGAGACAGCAGAATTGAGGAGAAGCAGCTAGAGAAATTAGTGAAATACGAAGATCTAAAAATTGAACTGCAACGACTCTGGCATAAGCCCGTGAAAGTGGTCCCAGTGGTACTTGGCACGCTGGGCGCAGGGCCAAAGGATCAAAGCGGACATTTGAAAACCATCGGAATTGACAAAATCTCCATCTGTCAATTGCAAAAGGCCGCTTTACTGGGATCGGCAAACATAATTCGCCACTACATCACGCAGTCCTAGGTGCTTGGGAAGCGCCTGACTGATGATGAAATACGAAATCCAGTATAGTGATCTCGTTTCCTGTGTTGTACTGACATAATAATAATAATAATAATAATAATAATAATAATAATAATAATAATAATAATAATAATAATATTTCAGATCTCCTGTGGGACCTAGTTTTTGCTTTTTGTGTGTGCTGAAAGGGAGGAAGGGCAACTGCTATCTTCTGCAGATGCAACCCAAATACGTTTTTTCCACCTTGCCGTCTCTTCTGAAGCATATTTTCTCAAGAAATAAGAAAGGGGTAGCTAGAATTATGAGGGTCGCCCAGAAAGCAATGCACCATTTTTTTTTCATCAACCTACAGTAATGGTATGAATGTGAAACTTAGTAGATATACATTATTTGAATTGTCAGGAGTGCGGGTGTAAATTTTGCGTTTCTTCAGACAGACAGCGTCGCTGCAGCAGTGTTTCGAAATGATGTCTGTAAGTGATGTGTTATAAGCAGTGTGTAGTCATTGAATTTCTCACTGGGGAGAAAGAAACTGTTGGGAACATTCACAAACGTTTGTGTAGAGTTTATGGAGAATCTGCGGTCGACAGAAGTACGGTTAGTCACTGGGCACAGAGGGGGAGGCTATTAGAAGACAGTTCGGCAGAGAAATGGCTTGATGACCAGAACAAGGAGTGGTACCAACAGGGCATACACGCCCTTGTGTCTCGCTGGAGGAAGGCCATAGAACAGGATGGAGATTACGTGGAAAAATAGGGCGTGTAGAAGAAATATCATTTTTTTCTTCTGTGTAAACTTCATTACATTCAATAAATAATTGTTGAAGAAAAAAAATGTAGTGCATTACTTTCTGGGCGACCCTTGTACAATTTCTTCAATTTTCTGCACAACATTTTTTTGAACAACTAGGTCCAACAGGATATCTGAAATATTCCCTAGTTCCCACCTGGGCAGTATCTTAAGAATATATTATTTTCCTCTTTAAATATCTTTCTTTCTTTCTTTCTTTCTTTCTTTCTTTCTTTCTTTCTTTCTTTCTTTCTGTATGTATGTATGTATGTAATTAATTAATTAATTAATTAATTAATTTGTATGCCACCCCTCTCCGCAGACTCGGGGCGGCTCACAGCAATAGTAGAAAACAATGTGAAATACAAATCTAATATTTAAAAAACTAAAAACCCATAATTTAAAAAACACACACACAACATACCATACATAAACTATATAGGCCTGGGGAAGATGTCTCAGTTCCCCCATGCCTGACGCCAGAGGTGGGACTTAAGGAGTTTACGAAAGGCAAGGAAGGTGGGAGCAATCCTAATCTCCGGGGGGAGCTGGTTCCAGAGGGTCGGGCCTACCACAGAGAAGGCTCTTCTCCTGGGTCCCGTCAGACGACATTGTTTAGTCGACGGGACCCGGAGAAGGCCAACTCTGTGGGACCTAACTGGTCACTGGGATTCGTGCGGCAGAAGGCGGTCCCAGAGATATTCTGGTCCGATGCCATGAAGGGCTTCATCCTAGCCATATCCCGCTCTCAAACAACTTCCCAATTGTCCGTATTTTGCTAGACTACACAGAGGATCTAATTTTAATGCACATTCTGTATCTTTAGGCGGAGTCTGTCATTCCCCATGCACCAGGAACATTCCTTATCTCAAAGGAAACATTGGATGGTCTTTCTCCATATTTGCCTATCAGCTGCCAGCAGAACGGGTTTAAAACAAGACCTAGACTATTCTGCAGCATTTTCAGACTGGTGAAATTTTAGAAAAAGCTACCTGCTATTTCCATTAATATTTATACTCTCTAAGAAATCTGATGAATTTCAAACTCAAACTCAACCCAGACAAGACGGAGTGGCTGTGGGTTTTGCCTCCCAAGGACAATTCCATCTGTCCGTCCATTACCCTGGGGGGGGGGGGGGGAATTATTGACCCCCTCAGAGAGGATACGCAACTTGGGCGTCCTCCTCGATCCACAGCTCACATTAGAGAAACATCTTTCAGCTGTGGCGAGGGGGACGTTTGCCCAGGTTCGCCTGGTGCACCAGTTGCGGCCCTATTTGGACCGGGAGTCATTGCTCACAGTCACTCATGCCCTCATCAACTCGAGGCTCAACTACTGTAACGCTCCCTACATGGGGCTACCTTTGAAAAGTGTTCGGAAACTTCAGATCGTGCAGAATGCAGCTGCGAGAGCAATCATGGGCTTCTCTAAGTATGCCCATATTACTCCAACACTCCGCAGTCTGCATTGGTTGCCAATCAGTTTCTGGTCACAATTCAAAGTGTTGGTTATGACCTATAAAGCCCTTCATGGCACCGGACCAGAATATCTTCGGGACCGCCTTCTGCCGCACGAATCCCAGCGACCGGTTAGGTCCCACAGAGTCGGCCTTCTTCGGGTCCCGTCAACTAAACAATGTCGTCTGGCGGGACCCAGGGGAAGAGTCTTCTCTGTGGTGGCTCCGACCCTCTGGAACCAGCTCCCCCCTGAGATTAGGATTGCCCCCACCCTCCTTGCCTTTCGCAAACTCCTTAAAACCCACCTCTGCCGTCAGGCATGAGGGAACTGAAACATCTCCCCCTTGCCCATGTTGTTTTGGTGTTTGATTGATTGTGTGCTTGTTTTTTATATATATTGGGGTTGTTTTATGAATTTCTTAACTTAAAATTGTAATTGGATTGGTGGGTATTGGATTTGTCACTATGTACTGTTTTTGCCATTGTTGTGAGCCGCCCTGAGTCTGCGGAGAGGGGCAGCATATAAATCCAATAAATCTAATCTAAAGTTGACAGTATTTAAGAGAACGCATGTATCAGAAGCTGTCCTTCAACTAATCTCTTTTTTTATAAGGTCTTCCTTTAATGCCCCATAACAAACCAGTAGAAGCCACACACGCGGAGCAGAGCAACTTAGAAAATTTAAGACTTACATTTGCAAAAAATATATAATTTGTTACAGAAATTATAGTTATAATTTCTGTTATAAAGCTACCTCCCCAGTTTTCTATGCATCTAAACATTATAATTAGTCTACTGGTAAGATTTGAAGGGAGCTCTTCAGCCAAAGATAATTAACTTGAGTGGAAAGTACAAATTACTTCCAGCTTATTCTTAAAAACATTGGGTTTTAGTTTCCCATAAATGAAGGCTAGTTGCTAGCCAATGGACAGCAAACATTCACCAGTGGTCTCCCCCACTCCAAAAAAAACCCCAAAAACAAACCACTTAAGAGTGCCGGTGAGGTTGGCTGGTATTGATCAGACAAAACCCAAATCCATGGCCAGTCTCTCCACTTCAGAGAAATCCAGACCACCTTTGGAAACAAAGCAATTCAGAGCTCAACTGGTCAGAGATGAAACAGGCTGGCCCCAAGGCCTTGAAGCCTCCCCAAAATGTCCTCTTTTTTTTTTCTTTCTTTCTTTCTTTCTTTCTTTATTTATTTATTTATTTATTTATTTATTCTTTGTCCAATATACAATACATATGGAAGAGAATAGACATAAGTAATATATATAAAGATAGAAAGTAAAAAAGAAGAGAAGTAGATGGGAGGGAGAGAATATATATGATATAAGAGATAAGGAGAGGATATATATGATATATATATACAGTATAATATATACATATATATTTGTTTTCGTAGATTTTCACGGGTACAGGTATGACGGTCTTGGTATATTCGGGTTTCTTCCTACACGGGAAGAAACCCGACGATATCAAGACCGTCATATATATATATATATGACGGTCTTGGTATCGTCGGGTTGTCAATCCTTCTAATAATTATGATTACACCAACCAATCAGATCACTGAAACATAATCACCCAATCTATTTGCTACATTCAAACCAAATCTCCACCCCCACACTATATACTAGGAAGAAATGACAGTTGCAAACATTCCATTTTACAACAGCACGAAGCTTGGAAACTTCAGCCTGATGATGGTGAATGTGATTTCACCGAAACGTCGCATAAACATACAAAATATTACACAGGGCAAAACCCGAACTCAGAACAATCTACATACATATACCCGTGAAAATTTACGAAAACAAATATATATATATATATATATATATATATATATATATATATATATAGAGAGAGAGAGAGAGAGAGAGAGAGAGGGAGGGAGGGAGGGAGGGAGGGAGGGAGGGAGGGAGGGAGGGAGGGAGGGAGAGGGAGAGGGAGAGGGAGAGGGAGAGGGAGAGGGAGAGGGAGAGGGAGAGGGAGAGGGAGAGGGAGAGGGAGAGGGAGAGGGAGAGGGAGAGGGAGAGGGAGAGGGAGAGAATATATATGATATATGAGATAAGGAAAGACAATTGGACAGGGGACGATAGGCACATCAGTGCACTTATACACGCCCCTTACTGGCCTCTTAGGAACCTGGAGAGGTCAATCGTGGAGAGTCTAAGGGAGAAGTGTTGGGGGTTGGGAGTTGACACTATTGAGTCCGGTAATGAGTTCCACGCTTCGACAACTCGATTGTTAAAGTCATATTTTTTACAGTCAAGTTTAGAGCGGTTAATATTAAGTTTGAATCTGCTGTGTGCTCTTGTGTTGTTGCGGTTGAAGCTGAAGTAGTCGTTGACCGGAAGGACGTTGCAGCATACTTTTTTCAGTTCCCGAGAGGAGGTAGCCATTTTCGGACTGACAAAGGCAGCATCGAATGACACAAGGCCTTTTACCTATCATCTCTGAGTTAATTGTTATTGTTAATTAACACTGGTTAATTGTCCTCTTAGAAACTTCTTAATAGTGAGGACACTTAACCAGTGGAATAGCTTGCCTTTCGAAGTTGTGGGTGCTTCATCACTAGACGTTTTAAAAATAAACTGGACAGCCAATGGTCTGAAATGGTATAGGAAGTGATGGGCTACTGCCCCCACGGAGGGGGGGTGGACACGCAGTGGGGGTACTAAGTTTATGCACTATTTATTGAATACTTAATAGAGTTTTTATTGTCCTTCCTTCTCTAGTTCCTTAGTATGATCCTTAATTACTTTTAAAATAGGAAATAATTAAATACAGTGGTACCTCGTGATACGAACCCCTCGTGATACGAACCCCTCGTGATACGAACCCAGGGTTCGGAAATTTTTTGCCTCTTCTTACGAACTTTTTTCAGCTTACGAACCCACCGCAGATCGCAAAATGGCGCTCTGCTGGGCGCCGCCGCCCGGCTGTCACCTTTTAAAACAGCCGGGGGGCTTCTTGGCGTTCTCCCAAACCCGAACACGTTTCGGCCTCCAGGAAGGACGTCTTTGTGACGTCAAAGCTCCGCCCATGGAATTCCCTATTGGGATTCCCCACCTCCTTTCCAGCCTCCAGACCGGCCGAAAACGCCGCCATTGATTGCAAAAACGGCGCTCCGCCGGGTGGCGCCGCCCGGCTGTAACCTTCTGAAACAGCCGGGCGCTTCTCGGCAGATTCCGGAACCCGAACCCGAACTTCCGGGTTCGGCGTTCAGGAGAATGTCGAGAAGCCCCCCCGGCTGTTTCAGAAGGTGACAGCCGGGCAGCGAAGAGGAGAGAAACAACCTAGAAATAAGAAGAAATTTCCTGAGTTAGAACTATTGGAAGTTTTTAAGAAGAGATTGGATAACTATTTGTCTGAAGTGGTGTAGTATTTCCTGCCTAAGAAGTACTGGACTAGAAGACCCCCAAGGTCCTTTCCAACTCTATTCCATTCCATTTAAAAGAAATAATACCTCCAGAGTAATTATCTTCATGAAACAACTTGCCTTTTGGCAAATTGCTTCAAAGTGGGTGAATAAAGTAGACTTTTTTCTTCCTAACTTTTCCAAATACTTTTTTTTAAAGTACAACATAAAAGCAAGGGTGGAAAAAGATTGGTTCACATTTGGTGGGGGATGTGGTGGTACAGAGGCTTAATGACACTGGAAGTGCCAGCCAGAAATGGTCTGCACTCTGGCGGTTCGAGCCCAGCTCTTGAGACGGAGTGAGCTCCCATCGCTCGATCGCTAGCCCACCCAGCAATTTGAAAGCATGCAATATTTTGAGTTAGATCATGGCATTAACATAGCCCTTCATGGCACCGGACCGCCTTCTGCCGCACGAATCCCAGCGACCGGTTAGGTCCCACAGAGTTGGTCTCCTCCGGGTCCCATCAACTAAACAATGTCACTTGGCGGGACCCAAGGGAAGAGCCTTCTCTGTGGCGGCTCTGACCCTCTGGAATCAGCTCCCTCCAGAGATTAGAACTGCCCCCACCCTCCTTGCCTTTCGTAAACTCCTTAAAACCCACCTCTGCCGTCAAGCGTGGGGGAACTGAAACATCTCCCCCTGCCTATATAGATTTTTGTGTATGATGACTGTATGTATGTTTTTTATATATTGGGGTTTCTTGTTTTTTAGACTTTTTAAAATGTATTATTGTTATTTTAGATTCCAAATATTAGATTTGTTATTATATATTGTTTTTATCATTGCTGTAAGCCTCCCCGAGTCTACGGAGAGGGGCGGCATACAAATCTAATAAATAATAATAATAATAATAATAATAATAATAATAATAATAATAATAATAATAATAATAAAAATCAATGGGTACCACACTGCACTCGTGTGTGTGGAGAGCAGACGGCACCATTGGACCTAGCTGGACACAAAGCATTGAGACATGAAGAAAGGAAAGGAACGATTAGTGGAGGAACCCAAAAGAGCCAGCAATCCAAACACTGCTAGTTAGCTGGTGTAAAGTTACTTCTCCCCCTACAGTGCACCAAGGATAGGTGTGTAAGGGCTGAGCAGAATGAACTAGCATTCTAGGCTATCAGTACAGTACTACATTGTGTGTATAGCATGTGTAGATTTCCCTGTCACTTTACGTCATATGCTACCAAACTACCTACCTTTCTACCTACCTACCTACCTACCTACCTATCATATCTATCTATCTATCTATCTATCTATCTAATTCATCTATCTATCTATCTATCTATCTATCTACCTATCTATCTATCTTATCCATCTATCCATCTATCTATCTACCTACCTACCTACCTACCTATCTATCTAGCCAGCCATCCATCTAGCCAGCCAGCCATCTATCCATCTATCTGTCTATCCATTTAGTTTCTATAGCTACTTCTCTCAGCAAGTGTCACTAGGCAGCTCACAATTACGAAACATATTTGACTTCCTGCTGCCAAGCAGATGTCAATGACAAGCTTACAAGCTGTCATAGTTGCAGTTCTCAGGTAAGTCAAAGGCTTTATGTAAACATGGAAGAGATATCACTGACAGCCAAGGCCAGGTAAAGAACACCCAAATAACTGTTGACAAAAAATGGCCTAAGACTGAAACCCTGGGGATGGCCTGCCGGTATGGGGTTTATCTCCTGTTTTGCACTAGCTTGTATATACAGTGTTCCCTCGATTTTCGCGGGGGATGCGTTCCGAGACCGCCCGCGAAAGTTGAATTTCCGCGAAGTAGAGATGCGGAAGTAAATACACTATTTTTGGCTATGAACAGTATCACAAGCCATCCCTTAACACTTTAAACCCCTAAATTGCAATTTCCCATTCCCTTAGCAACCATTTAGATTATTACTCACCATATTTCTTTATTAAAGTTTATTAAAAAAAATATTTATTAAAGGTGGACAAAAGTTTGGTGATGACATATGATGTCATCGGGCGGGAAAAGCCGTGGTATAGGGGAAAAACCCGCAAAGTATTTTTTAATTAATATTTTTGAAAAAACGTGGTATAGACTTTTCGCGAAGTTTGAACCCGCGAAAATTGAGGGAACACTGTATACATATAAATATACATGTACACATAGAGAAATTAAATGTAATGAATGCATTCAGAATATTTATTAAACTGCTGGCAATTATAATTTAACTCAAATTCTCTCCCGATAATAAAATGTTGCTGTTGCTTCTACCGTTATTGATGTGGGGTTGAATTTTGATACCAATTGTGCTGTATTCACAGAAAGAAATTGTGACTTCAATGAGTTCTCATACATGCTTATTATATAATATGTATTAATATGAACCATAATAACTACCCCCCATTTTTATCTTCCATTTAATACTTTTCCAAAACTATCCAAGTTAGTACTTTATATCATTTCCTCTTTTCTTTAAACCACTTTTCACAAACTGACCTACTAGTATTTTCATTCATTGTGGAAAAGACAGTTTTCCATATTCACTTTTTTAAGCCCATGCTCACCTGTAGACAATTAAATCATGTTCCTAGATTTACTTTAATTCTCAGCCCTTAACATCTAAAATATTCTGAGCTGCAGTGAACAAAACCACAAGTGTTACTTCTAATGTGTGCGTCAATAGAGAGCAGGAATTTCTTCAGAGGCTGCATACTAAGTCAACATTTTCATTAATCCACCAACAACATCAGTTTCAGCAACTCAAATGCCCTCATTCTTTAAAAAGTCATCTTTCAAAGGTAAAAGCTGAATCCATCAGTTTTTATTTGATCTCATTTGTCATTTAATTGTGTATGTCCCATTCCAATTTGGAAGATTTTTTTAAGGTGTTTTGTTGCCCAATTTTGGGGCACAAAATTAGCCCACTAGAATTAAGATCACGTGACCTGTTAATGCCACTTTATAACGGCAATGGCAATCACTAAATGGGATCTTAGATATTGATTTTTATTGCAAATCATGCCTTTGGCTTTAACTTCACATTTTAGTAAGATAGAAGTGTTCTCTATCACAATAAATTTGATTGTTCCCTGGCACACAAAAAATATTTCCTGCTAAAAGGAAGGACAGTATGGTCAGTTCAGGAATAGTATGACACACAGATAACAAGATTGATTTTACCTAAGATACACACAATACCTATTCTATTCTATAACTATCTTGAAGGCCGATATACTATTGTTCACAACCTATTAACTAGAAGTTGAGTGTACAATCAGAATACAAATTTTCTGTCTTTTTTGGGCAGAGGTGTAACGGCTTGCCTTCAGAAGTTGTGGGTGCTCCATCACTTGAGGCTTTTAAGAAAAGACTGGACAACCACTCATCTCAAATTGTATAGGGTTTCCTGCTTGAGAAGGGGATCAGACTAGGAGACCTCCAAAGTCCCTTCCAACTCTATTATTCTGTTACATATAAGCTTCTTCAGTTTTGATGAACAGTGGGGAAATTTTTTGAACTGAAGAAGTTTCCTGGGTGAGAAGTGAAATATTTTCAAGGGGAAAAAAAGTCCAGTTTTTGGAAAGCACCTATGGGATTTTGCCTTGCCCTGGATGAATGATGGCATAAGGTCTTCTGCCTTGGGCAGGGGGTTGGACTAGATGACTTCCAATGCCCCGTCCAGCCCTATGATTCTATGTTTCCCCAGAGCAAACTACCCATTACTATAAATCAGAGGTCCTCAAACTTGGCACCTTTAAGACTTGTGGACTTCAACTCCCAGAATGTTGGCTGGAGAATTATGGGAGTTGAAGTCCACAACTCTTAAAGTTGCCAAGTTTGAAGACCTCTATTATAAATGGTTCTGTGACTTCAGTTTCCATACATGGAATATTTTGTTCAGATGAACAAAGCAAGTAATCGATTGTAAATTATTTTTGAGGGTCTGTATTATTACCCACAACTCACCTCCCATGCTGGAGGTTTGAGGTTTCTGGATTGACATAAATGGCAGAGAGGTATCTAGTTAAAGGCTTCAATCTCTTTGCCGCCAGATCAGTAGCTACCTTGGCCTCAAGGGAGAAAAATGATGAAGCAGCATTTTAATGATAATGGCAAACTTCTTGATCCCTTCAATAGTTTACAATTCTATTTTATATAGACACACACACACACACACACACACACACTTGAAAGAGAATTCTATCAATGTATAACGAGTACACCTTTCACCCACGCAAAAGACACATTATGAAAAATGAACCTATGTTTTACAATGTATATTTTATATGCAACTGTATATAATACTTATAAATGGTACAAGGCATAAATGTCGCATATACTCCAATTTCTTCCCTCAGATTCTTTTAATTTTTTTTCCAAAAAAAAAAAGCAGGAAAATGCGGGAATTTTTTCCATTTTCAATATTTCTAGAGATTTTGCCTCTCTAACTTGGGAAAGGATAGACAGTTCCTCCCAATGAATCAAGTCCTCTAGTACAGTGTTTCCCAACCTTGGCAACTTGAAGAGATCTGGACTTCAACTCCCAGAATTCCCCAGCCAGCATTTGCTGGCTGGGGAATTCTGGGAGTTGAAGTCCGGATCTCTTCAAGATATCAAGGTTGGGAAACACTGCTCTAGTACATGGGTCACTAACCTTTCAGATCTGGGGGACCACACTAAATTCATAATTTTAAATCCCATGGACCACTAATTCAATTCAATTCAATTTATTAGATTTGTATGCCGCCCCTCTCCGAAGGCTCTACCTGATGACAGGCTGGGTGACTGTGGCTATATTTATTTATTTATTATTTTATTTTATTTATTGGATTTGTATGCCGCCCCTCTCCGGAGACTCGGGGCGGCTAACAGCAATAATAAGACAGCGTATAACAATAATCCAATACTAAAAACAATTAAAACCCATTATAATAAAAAAGCAAACATACATATAGACATACCATGCATAAAATTGTAAAGGCCTAGGGGGAAAGTGTATCTCAATTCCCCCATGCCTCGCTGCAGAGGTGGGTTTTAAGTAGCTTACGGAAGGCAAGGAGGGTGGGGGCAATTCTAATCTCTGGGGGGAGTTGGTTCCAGAGGGCCGGGGCCGCCACAGAGAAGGCTCTTCCCCTGGGTCCCTGTGTGGGACCTAACTGGTCGCTGGGATTCTTGCAGCAGAAAGCGGTCCCTGAGATAATCTGGTTCATGTACTGACTGGGAATGGCCAATCTGAGGTCACTTACGTCGAGGGGTACCTCACCGGCCTCTACTCACCCCTCTCTTCCCAGCCACTCCTCACCTGCCCATCCAGGCTTTTTAGGGCCTCAACAGGAAGCAGTTATCGGAGCTAAGAGCCTCAGTTGTGCAGTGGTTAGAGTGCAGTACATAGAAACATAGAAACATAGAAGTCTGACGGCAGAAAAAGACCTCATGGTCCATCTAGTCTGCCCTTATACTATTTTCTGTATTTTATCTTAGGATGGATATATGTTTATCCCAGGCATGTTTAAATTCAGTTACTGTGGATTTATCTACCACATCTGCTGGAAGTTTGTTCCAAGGATCTACTACTCTTTCAGTGAAATAATATTTTCTCATGTTGCTTTTGATCTTTCCCCCAACTAACTTCAGATTGTGTCCCCTTGTTCTTGTGTTCACTTTCCTATTAAAAACACTTCCCTCCTGGACCTTATTTAACCCTTTAATATATTTAAATGTTTCGATCATGTCCCCCCTTTTCCTTCTGTCCTCCAGTACTACGATCTCTGCTGATCACCAGCTGCCAGCATTTTGGCAGATCGAATCTCAGCAGGCTCGAGGTTGCTTCAGCCTTCCAGCTTTCCAAGGTCAGTAAAATGAGGACCCAGATTGTTTGGGGCAATATGCTTACTCCCTATAAACCGCTTAGAGAGGGCTGTAAAGCAATGTGAAGCGGTATGTAGGTCTAAGTGCTATTGCTATCGCTAAGCAGCCACCATGAGAAAGAATTGGCAAAACAGCTCAATTCAAATTGGATCTGACCCAGGAGGAGGCTCAGCAGAAGCACCTCACTGAGGACTACAAGCATAGGCTTTCCAAGCACAGGGAAGACCTGCGGGAATGCAAGGCCAGGTACTGGTGCCTGGAGGTGCAGCGGGCTGAGATGGTCAGCCAGTTCCAGGCCTACTGGAAAGAGGCCCTCTGGTTCTTTGCCACTAGTGGTGCTTCCCTCCAGCCTTCACCCAAATCCCTGTACCAGGAGGCTGAAGTAGACCCCAAATCGGAAGTTCTGCCCCCCTCTGATTCACGCAAGAGAGGAGGGGATCACTTTAATCTCCAGGGCACCGGAGGGCCGGACGAGGAACAACGGCTGGAAGCTGACCAAGGAGAGATTCAACCTGGAAATAAGGAAGAACTTCCTGATGGTCAGAACGATCAACCAGTGGAACAACCTACCAGCGGATGTTGTGAACTCCAATACTCTGGACATTTTAAAGAGGAAATTGGACTGCCATTTGGCTGGGATGCTATAGGGTTCCTGCTTAGGCAGGGGGTTGGACTTGATGACCCACATGGTCCCTTCCAACTCTAACAATAAATGAATAAAAATAAATAAATAAATAACACAAAAAGACCCTGAAGGGGGATTCTCTCTGCAGCAACATTGCATGTATCCGGCCCAGGGGCCGTAGTTTGAAGACTCCTGATTTAATGCAATATTTAAAAATGCAAATAATTTTTCTGCGGACCAGCAAAATTTTCTCATGGACGCCAGTGGTCCACAGATCAGCAGTTGGTGACCATTCCTCTGGAAAGGTTATCTTTCACCGCCAACCCTGAGACCACTAAGCACTTCAGGTCACAATGGTGTGCAACTTCAAATCTTATGCTCCAAGCCAATGCATTCAAAAACATTCACCACTTATGTTTTGGGAAAACCGGATGGCTCCAATTTTTGAGACGTCCAGTTGCAGACTCAAAGTGCTGACTTCTGCAAATCTTCAACTACAAATCCTATTTGAGGGGTTTTTTTTGTTAAGCTTTGCTGGAGCGGTTCCTCACACAAAAATGCCCCAGTAGAGAATCAAACAAGCCACAACCACGCTGCGACTCTGAAAAGCAGCTGCTAAGGAAGCAAACCCTGTGTCAAATTTATGGTTGGCCTGAAAGCTTTTTTAACTCATGGCAAAAGTCCACAAAAAGAAAAATGCAGCCGAGATGATCACCCGGGGCCAGCTCAGAATAAGGCGAGATTTTTTTTTAGCAGTGTTGTTTTGTTATGTCCTACAACGTCACATGCATTGGCACAACCATCTTTCTGGATGTGCAGATGAATGTGGGAACGCTGCAACAGCCATAAGTTTAAAGTTCAGTCGCAAGTGGTCATTAAACAAGGACTAACTTTGGTTGTGAAGGTGCTGGACTAAGAGAAGGGAGATTCCTCAGAAGCTGTTTGCCATGACTTTGGTCTAGTTGATCTCTCACACCCCAAGAACCAGCAACTCTGCCAGATGGACAGGTCAGCTGTGAAAAACTCTTGATGTCTCCTTATACTTGAGTTGAGCAGTCAGGAATCGGAGAATGGCTTGACACGTTTATCCATTCCAGACTGAGTCAAAGCTGGGAAGCCCTAGCAACAGAGGTGTGGCATTTCAGTTCTGACTGACTCAGTCCAATCAACTGAACAGACAAGGTCAACCCATTCCTGGATGCTATCTCAACTCACTATGGGGAATGCAGGTTTCCCACAGAAGCTGATGGGCATAACTTTGGGACAGTCACTCTCTCACACCCCAAGAACCAGGCAGTCCAGTGGTAAAGGCTGGCGTCTTGATCCAGAGTGACTTAGTGGTCTCCCATCTTCTAGTACCTTCTCAGCCATGGACATATATCCTAGGACAGTGATGGTGAACCTAAGGCACGGGTGCCACAGGTGGCACACTGAGCCATATCTGCTGACATGTGAGCTGTTGCCCTACCTCAACTCCAGCATGCATATGCACACCGGCCAGCCTCGCATGGAGGCTCTGGGATGGCATTTTTGGCTTCTGGGGGGCTTCCGGGGGGATGGGGGTGGACGTTTTCACCCTCTCCAGGCTCCAGGCAAGTCTCTGGAATCTTGGGAGGGTGGAAAACGGGCCTAACGGGCCCACCAGAAGTTGGGAAACAGGCTGTTTCTGGCCTCCAGAGGGCCTCCGGGAGGGCAGGGGAGGCAATTTTCACCCTCCCCAGGCATTGAATTATGGGTGTGGGTACTCATGAAGGCGCGATAGTTTTTGTGCACACGCTTTCGGCACCCGAGGAAAAAAGGTTCGCCATCACTATCCTAAGAGAACTAAGTCTCTCCCTGTCAACCTTATGCTGGAAAGTCAAAAAACACTGACCTACCAAAACCTATTGGGGCAGCATGGCAGATTATGTCCATAGCTCTTCAGGAAGAGGTCATTATCCTCTGAGAGATTAATCCAGGCTTATAATACATATGAAATCTAAAGTATAAAATATGACTGTACAGGAGTATCAGTAATCAATAGTTTTAAATTCCAAAACTGTGACAATTAAGTGCAGCTTACAACCTATATTTTTACAGCATGGAAAATTTAAAAAAAAAACCTATGGTTGGGAGGCCATACTAAAGGGAGAATTTCAGACACAATGTAAAACAGAAGATACCATATATAGCAGTCAAATCTTGTTTTTGTAATCCAGAAGCAGTCCTGTTCTAACTTAGGCAGTGATGTTCATTAAAACCACCAACAGAACAGGATTTACGGCTCCTGATCAGTGTGAGTGAAAAGTTATTCTAATAGGAGAAGGTTGAAACAACAAAAGGTAAGTTTAACAACTTGCTTAATTTAGAATTCCCTGCGTGTACGATTCTCTGGTCTAGCCACCTCTTTTGGACAACCTAATTTAGATAATACTTATGGTGTTCGAGCAAACAGAATTCATACGGCCATCATGCAACTAACTGATGGTTGGGCATCTATCCAGTAGTGTCACTACATTTTAGGACAATCAATTTCATGGATCATGTTGCGAGAAATACTTTCTTCCAAGTCTTATGCCAATCAATTTCACCAGACAGTCTCTGGTCCAAAGAAGCACCAATCTCATGATCGGTGAAATTCTATCTTAAAAACCACTTTGTCAACTTCAAATGTAAGCCCATTAACCACATGGCAACCCTCAAGATACTGCTCAACCATGGTTCCCAGTTGTCCCAGCTAGCATGGGCAATGGTGAGGGAAGATGGAAGTTGGAGTGTGACACATCTGGGAAGTCGTGGCTCCTCATACTATTAGGAAAGAACTTTCCCACCATGCAGCCTTAACTTGGAAACCAGCTATCTATCCTTCAAAGTAGAGCAGGTTAGCAGACAGATTCTGGAGGACTGGAAATATCCTTTATTACAACCCAATCTTGCAAGTTTGCCCATGTCTTCCCTTCACTCCCTCTTATACCCAAGGAGTCAGGAAAGTAGGAGGGAGCCGCACAGAATTCCTTCGTAATACTCTCCCACTTTTCTGGATCTAACACAAGTTTATTCTGATTTCCTAAAAACATTCCTTCTCCAAGGGCATCTCCCTCACTTCTTGTATCAGCTAGCAATTAAGTCACCATTCTGGATTTCAACCCTGTCTTTGTCTTTCACCACAAGGAAAATCGTATTCTACCCAGGTAGGCTCCTTAATCTTCCCACCCATGGTCTTAAAGCAGTGTTTCCCAACTTTGGCAATTTGAAGATATCTGGACTTCAACTCCCAGAATTCCCCAGCCAGCAAATGCTGGCTGGGGAATTCTGGGAGTTGAAGTCCAGATACCTTAAAGTTGCTAAGGTTGGGAAACACTGTCTTAAAGGACCTGCGATTTCCATTGGCAAACTTTCTTCATATACCCTTCCTCCATTGACTGACTTAGCCTTGTACTTGACCCTTTTGGAACCGTTTCACTTCTCTAGCATGTTTATCTAGTTAACGTCCAAAGTTATGAAGCATACTGTTTTGGGGACAACCCAGCCCTAGGAAATCAGAAAGTATCCCTTGATCTTCTTCAAATGGTTCTTCCCTGTTCCCATCTCAGCTTTAATTTCAGAATGCTTGATCTGGGCAACATCAACTGGCTGTTGAATAAAACACCAATTGGGCATTTAAAGTTGGACCAATCACCTTCTCTTAGAGGTGGCCACAAGATTGCCATAAGCAACCTCTACAGGAAATAATATCCCTCTTTAAGATAGCTACAGCAATCCCAATATAATTCCTAAAAGAATATTTGTTATCACACAATCATTATGCAGAGGTAATTGAAAGAGTCTTCGGATTGGGGCGGCATACAAACCTAATACGTAAACTGTAACTATAAACTATAACTATTTATTATGAATTATACTTAAAGGACACCCAACTCTAAGTATAGACCTACTTTTTAAAAGCAGTAGGTATATTGGAGGGGGGGGTAGGAGAAAGAAAAATAACCGAAACTAACAGAAGAGAATAAACTGAAAGCATAATTTAGCCGAAATAAAATACCTAAAAAAGTAAACAAGACCAAAGAAAAAGGGGATCAACTATGTATCGATAGAATATTTGCAGCTCAAGGCTGTACCCTAGAGTCCTTGTTTATCTTTTAAACTTGATGGTTTTCTTGCACATGTTTTATTACTCAATTAAGTCCCCACCACGACCACCACAACAAACCCTAATGTTTATTAAACTTACATCCTGCCCATCTCACTGTTTAAGCAACTCTGCTAATCATCCCTTCCCAACCCCACTTTTCCCAAAATAGTTTTTGAAGGAGGAGGAGGAAGAGGAAGAAGGAGGAAGAGAAGGAAGGAGGAGGAGGAGGGGAGGAGGAGGAGGAGGAGAAAAAGAAGAAGGAAGAAGGAAGAAGGAAGAAGGAGAAGGAGAAGGAGGAGAAGGAGAAGGAGAAGGAGAAGGAGAAGGAGAAGGAGAAGGAGAAGGAGAAGGAGAAGGAGAAGGAGAAGAAGAAGAAGAAGAAGAAGAAGAAGAAGAAGAAGAAGAAGAAGAAGAAGAAGAAGAAGACGACTTTTCATCCCTGAATGAGGAAGGATTGAGTCTCAAGTCTTGTAAGGACTGAAACTCTATCCTTTACAAGGCGAGGGAGAAAACAAGGGGCAGGCTCTCAAAAGAGACCAGGGAGAACTACATTTCCCAGCTCCCATCTTTCCAATAAGCCACCTCCCCTCCGCTCCCTTGGAAACCCATAAGCCACCCCATAGCTTCCTAACCAAGCCTGGGTTGTGTTCTTTTGCAAGTTTGGGGGGGGGGGGGAAGCAAAAACCACCCAGGCTGTCTTAAGCAACAAGCCAACTTTTCAAAAAGAGGGTGAAATCTTGGGGCTTTTTCTTCTTGGAGGACAAGGCTTTTTTTGCAAAAAAAGGGGAGAGAACCAGGAGGGGCTGGGAACACGCATGTTTAAGGGGGGGGGACTCCCAAAGAGAATGAGAGACACGCCTGAAGTTCTGAAGGGGGCTTACTTAGATTAATATCAAGTTGTTATTGTTATTATTATTATCATTATCATTATTATTATTATTATTTTATTCGCAAAAACCAGCAATACACAGCTAACGAGCTGGATCTCGTATCACAATATCACAAGCTGAACACTTCCCAAGAGTCTAGGACTGTGTGATGTATTTTCTGCAGGCAGATCCATGTATTATTAGCAGTATTAGTATTATTATATTCACAAAACACAGTAACACACAGCAAAAGAGATTGATATTCTGGATTTTGTACCACAATATCACAAGTCGAACACTTCCCAAGCGTCTAGGTCTGGGTGATATATTTTCGTATGATGTGTGCAGATATTATTGTTGTTGTTGTTGTTATTGTTTTGTTGTTGTTGCTGTTGTTATTATTATTATTAATTTCTCAAGTGCCCTGAGACACGATTGCAACCAGATATCAAATTGTGTGTGCCTGTGTGTTTGTTTGGAGGAGAGATTTTATACATTAAGCACCCTGGTTTTTAGCCAAGATGTTTGGGGGGGTGGAGAGAATGCGAAGATCACCCCAATAAATGTCCACCCGGTTTGACCTGAGGTATTCCTCCCCCCCCCCCCGCGCGCCTCACAAAGGAGGGACCAAGAGCAGCCCCCACTTTTTTGCTTCTTGGCGGGTTCCTCACAGAAGAGACAAACGCTCCCCTCAACGGTCGCCTCAGGCTCGTCGTGAGGGAAGGGGGGGGGGGGGACTCATGGGGCCGGCTCCCCTCAGGGAAAGACGCCTTTCCTCACGGCCACCTCTTCACCCCCAACACCCCGAGTCGACTCCTCGCGTTCAGCGCTTGACACGCGGGTTTCTTTCCCCCCACACAAACACACACCCCGTGAGGCACCTTTTCCCCCTGCCCGGCCGCAAAAGTCTCCTCAGAGCTGGGCCCGCCGCGCTCCCTCAGACTCAGCATCTGAGGGGGGAACTCGGGGCCTCCTTCCCGCGTGCCACCCGCGCCGGAGCCCCCTCAGACTCCCGGAGGAGCCCCTCAGAGCGGCGTCCGAGGCCCAGCCCGGCGCCGGCTCCCCTCAGGCCCGGCGCCGGCACTTTTGGCCCTAGACACGCCGCCCCATCTTTTCGCCCTCCTCCCTCCTTTCCTTCTCTCCTCACCCCCCACCCCTACACGGGACTCACCGGGCCCCGCGGCGGCCCCGGGGGCGGCTCCCCCGGCCGGGTACATGGCGGCCGAGCGCCGGGCTGCGTGGGAGGCGAGCGGCGCGGGAGTCCAGGCGGCGGCGGCGAGGGCAGGAGCAACGGCGGCGGCAGGGGCGGCCGAAAGAAAGGAAACCCGCCTCCGCCCGCGCCTCCGCCCCGAGAGGCTGGCAATGGGGCCGCCCTCCCTGCGGCCGCCCTGCGAGTCTCGCCGCCGCCGTAGTCGTCGTCGCCGCTAGCCGACCGACCCCTTTCAACTGCCCCGGCCCGGCCAGGAGAAGAGCCCCGACCGGGCATCTCAGCCGGCCTTCAAGGGGGAACGAGGCGGCCGCCGGTTCCCACGTGCCGGGCCGCGTCGACGGCGGCGGTTCTGTCCCGGTGGGTTCCGGGAACGAGCCGGGAAGATGCCGAGTTTTCTGAGTTCGGCTGTTTTTTACAAGGATTGGGCCAACACGGTGCTTTGGCTGACCCGAGATTAGCATCTCGTGTGAACGCGGCGTTCGCGGGTCGCCCGTCCCGGGTCTTTCCGAGGCTTTTCTCGCGGGGGACCCTTTTCTCCGAGTTAATGGCTTGGGTGGAGTGGGGGATGCCGGATAGAATAGAATAGAATTTTTTATTGGCCAAATGTAATTGGACACACAAGGAATTTGTCTTGGTGCATATGCTCTCAGTGTACATAAAAGAAAATATATATTTGTCAAGAATCATGCGGTACAAAAGTGAATGGTGGTCATAGGGGTCAAATAAGCAATGAGGAAACGGTCAATATTAATAAAAATCTTAAGGATACAAGCAACAAGTTATAGTCATACAGTCCTAAGTGGGAGAAAATGGGTGATAGGAATGATGGAGAAAAACTAGTAATAATAGTAGTGCAGACTTAGTAAATAGTTTGACAGTGTTGAGATAATTATTTGTTTAGCAGAGTGATGGTTTTCGGGGGGGGGGGGGACTGTTGTTTCTAGTTGTCTTGGTGTGCAGTGTTCTGTAGCGACGTTTGGTGGGTAGGAGTTGAAAGTTTATGTCCAGGACGTGTGGGGTCAGTAAATATTTTCACAGCCCTCTTTTTGATTCTTGAAAAGCCAATGTTTTTTCTGCAGTTCTGATTATCCTCTGAAGTCTGTGTCCGTCTTGTTCGGTTGCAGAACCAAGAGGGACAGTTATAGGTGCAGATGACAGGCGGCTTGCCATGCATACGTGTTAAGTGGGTTGTGAGAACCGTGGTAAAACAAAAGGAAAGGATGTCCATGAGAGAGATGTGGAAGGGTCACTTGCAAAGCAGAAGGGTTTTTTTTTAACCTACTTCATTTATTTAAACCCGGTACATTGTTCAACAATTGAAATAATGTAATATATGTCTTTTTATAAATAGCAATCCATCCATTGGTTTGAAACGGTATAGTTTTCTGCCTGATCAGGGGGTTGGACTAGAAGACCTCTAAGGTCCCTTCCAACTTATTCACAGCATATTATTTTTGTTTTTATTTTTATCTTATTATTAGAGTTGAAGGGGACCTTGCAGGTCATCTAGCCCAACCTCCTGCTCAAGCAGGAGATCCTACATCACCCTAGTCAGATGGCAGTCCAGTCTCTTTTTGAATGTGTTGAGGCGTTCACAACCTCCGCTGGCAGGCCGTTCCACCAGTTGATCGCTCTCACCATCAGGAAGTTCTTCCTTATTTCCAGGTTGAACCTCTCCTTGGTCAGCTTCCATGTGTTGCTCCTGATACGGCCCTCTGGTGCCCTGGAAAATAGTGTGACCCCCTCTTCTTTGTATTTGGCATGTTAATTTTTAAATCCATCCTGGATATCTCTTCATGCAACCAGTTAATTTTTAAGGGACCTTTTAGGTCAACTAGTCTAACCCCCTGCTCAAGCAGGAAACCCTACACCACCCCAGACAGATGGCAATCCAATCTCCTCTTGAAAGTTCATTCCATATCTTAAATGTAATGTAAATTCATTACTCCTCTTGAATGTTCATTACATGTCATAGCTTAACATATTATACATAACAGTGGCTTCCTGGGCTGCTCTACCTAATGCTCAAATAGCCATTAACACAAACGCACACCAAATGCTTCTGCTGGTTGAACCCTGAGCTTCATGCTGAAGCAGGTGAAGAAGGCAGCCTCTTAAGTCCTCAGATCTTCGGGTTGCCAAGGTTGAGAAACACTGCTTTTAAAAGTGGTTGGTGGTTTCCTGCTGGCTGTTGATGGCTGGTGAGAGAGGAGGAAAATGAATCATAAGTTGTCCCATCAATCCATGTCCTAATTTGCCCTTCTGGCTTTGGTCCTTCAATATTTTCATCTATTTTGATGTTCCTTTTTTTAAAAAAAAATGTAGAAAATGTATATAGCCCAGAAACTCACATAGACAAAAATTCAGACAATGGATTGTTATCTCAGACTATTTTAATTAACAGCAATACAACCTAGCAATAGCATTTTGATTTATATACCGCTTCACAGTGCTTCACAGCCCTCTCTGAATGATTTAAAGAGAGTAAGCCTATTGCCCCCCAACAATCTGGGTCCTCATTTTACCGACCTTGGAAGGATGGAAGGCTGAGTCAACTTTGAGTCTGCTGAGATTCGATCTGCCAAACTGCTGGCAGCCAGTGATCAGCAGAAGTAGCTTGCAGTACTGCACTTAGACTTACATACAGCTTCAAAGTGGTTTATAGCCCTCTCCAGTTTAGAGTCAGACTCTTGCGCCCAATAATCTGGGTCCTCATTTTAGAAGGATGGAGGACTGAATCAATCTTGAGCCAGTTAGGATCGAACTGCCAGACTGCTGCCAGACTGCAGTCAGCAAAAGTAGCCTGGTACCTCTTCCGAACACAGCCCCTCTGAGCCCCTCCATCCCTTTCCACCCTAAAGGAAATCAACCCAGACTGAAGGCTTTTCAAGAAGAGACTAGACAGCCACTTGTCTGAAATGGTATAGGGTTGGACTAGAGGACCTTCAAGGTCTCTTCAAAAGCTGTTATCTGGAAGCTGAAGCTCAAACACTTTGGCCACCAAATGAGAAGAGAGGATTCCTCAGGAAAGACCCTGATGTTGGGTAAGATGGAAGGCCAAAGGAGAAGGGAACCGCAGATGGTTAGAGGGCATCATTGACACAATGAACATGACTTTGGGCAAACGGGGTGACATTGGAGGATAGGGGACACTGGCATGTGATGATCTGTAGGGTCATGAAGAGTTGGACATAGGGACTGAAGAGCAAAATTCCCTTCTACTTTAACCATGCAAAGCAGCCTCTCTTTTCCTACTCCAGTTGCATATATCAGTGTTTCCCAACTGGCTGGGGAATTCTGGGAGTTGAAGTCCAGATCTCTTCAAGTTGCCAAGGTTGGGAAACACTGGCGTATTTGCTCAAAGAATGAGTCTAATTCTGTTTGATGATTAGAGCCACAATTGAGCAGTTAAGCTTTTAAGTCCAGGGATGATTGACCAACCAATTCTTGCAATCCAAGGGTTATCTCCAAATCCATAATCTGAAAGGGTCTGGGTTTTTTTTCTCAATGTTCATCTTTCAGAGTATGTTATGACTGGGGAAAGGGAGGTTTTTACTACTCTGATCTTAATAAATATTGAAATACCCTTAAGAGGAATGATCTTGCTGCAGTTTGTCATTTGCTTCCTAGAAATTAATCTTCACTTCACAACTTGCAACGTAATGCTCACTTTCAGTCCAGAAAACAAAACTACTACCTATCTTCACTTGTCTGTGGAGATTCTCAGTCATCCAGGTCACCCCCAAGACGCAAGTGGACTTTCTGGTTTGTCTGAAGATGTTTTGCTTCTCATCCAAGAAGCTTCTTCAGAGCGGAAGAAGCTTCTTGGGTGAGAAGCAAAACGGATGAGAAGCAAACCTCTGACACTTATACCATCTTATACCATCAACTGGGAATTCTCCAAATATAAAGGCTGCCTTTTTAATAGCTAACATAAAACCACATTTTTCACTTCTCATTTTCACTTTCCTAATGACTTTCACCATTATTTTTAGCTAATGAAATCATGTCATCGAGACAGTTTCAGCATCTGAGTGCCATTTGTTACAATACGGTGTTTTTTACAATATATGCAGCATGCCGTAGAAGTTAAATATGGTGATCGTATGCCCCCTCGTCTTCCTTAGTTCCCTATTCTGAACCGCTCAGTTCAGAACAGAATAACAGGTAGAAATCTTCTAGTCCACCCTCTGCTTCAGCAGGAGATCTTATACCAGGATGTCTAACTTTAGTTTAAGTTTAGCAAGGGGGGGGGAGTCAAAATACGTCATGTGATGACTCAAGTTTGACACCCCTGCCTTATTCCATTTCAGACAATTGGTTGTTGAATCATTTTAAAAACATCCAATGATGGAGCACCCACAACTTCTGGAAGCAAACTCTCACTGATTAATGGTTCTAACAGGAAATTTCTCCTTAGATCTAAGTTGGATCCCCTTGATAAGCTTCATTCCGTTGCTTCTTCACTTGCCTTCAGCTATTTTGGAGAATCGGTCGATTTCCTCTTCTTTGTGGCAGTGACTTAATTACTTACTTACTTATTTATTTATTTATTCGATTTTTATGCCGCCCTTCTCCTTAGACTCAGGGTGGCTTACAACATGTTAGCAATAGCACTTTTTAACAGAGCTAGGCTATTGTCCCCACAATCCGGGTCCTCATTTGACCCACCTCGGAAGGATGGAAGGCTGAGTCAACCTTGAGCCGGTGATGAGATTTGAACCGCTGACCTTCAGATCTACAAGTCAGCTTCAGTGGCCTGCAGTACAGCACTCTACCTGCTGCGCCACCCCGGCTCATACTTTTGGAAGACTATCACGTCACCCCTAGACCTGATTTTTATTAGACTAGACATAGCCAATTCCTGCAACTGTTCTTCATGTTTTGGCTTCCAGTCAACCTAATTCTCTTTGCTGCTCTTCTCTGCGTCCTTTCTAGACTCTAGAGCAGCAGTTCTCAACCTATGGGTCACAACCCCTTTGGGGGTCGAACAACCCTTTCACAGGGGTCACTTAAGACCATAGGAAAAAACATATTTCCAATGATCTTAGGAACCGATACTCCCCTCCTCTATCTGTCTGCAGGTAGTTCCATTCACATGCAAATAGACTACTATAAAAATAAATAAATCTACACCATGGGAACCTCTGAGCATGCACAGAAGCTGAATTTCCAGCACTGCACATCCAGAGCCATCTTGTTTTTGGCTTTTTAATTTTTTTAAAAAAAATCAGTACTGTATGCGCACAAAGTGCATGTGTGCTCATGAGATGCAGCCACGCAGTGTAGGAGGAAGCAAGGTAAGTTAGAACCCACCCCTAAATATCCTAATAATTTTATTATTTTATCATTGGGAGTCACCACAACATGAACTGCATTAAAGGGTCGCGGCATTAGGAAGGTTGAGAATCACTGAATCTCAACATATTTTTGATATTGTGGATGGACTATTCCAAGTACAGTCTTAAATTAAAACTTAAAGTTGTACAACACTTCACATGATCTTGATTCTATCCCTCTGATAATACAGCGTAGAACTGTGTGGGCTTTTCTGGCAGCTGCAGCACACGACTGGTTCAGATGTAAGTGGCTAGGCTAGGCTATCGAGTGCCACATATTTCCTCTTCAGGCATAGCTCCATTCAGACAGTCCATCCCAGACACCATATAGATCCATCTGGTGGTTCCTTGAATATCTAGCAGGCGCGCTAGCAGCTGGGTGTTCCTCATTTTTGAGAGGGCAGGGTTGCGCAGTGATTAGAGTGCAGCACTGCAGGCTATTTCAGCTGACTGCTAACTGGTTCAGCAGTTCAAATCTCGCCACCAGCTCAAGGTTGACTCAGCCTTCCATCCATCCTAGGTGGGTAAAATGAGGAGCCAGATACAGTTCAACGCCCAATACGGTTCCCTTTTTTCGACTTAATGTCTACAACTGCTGAAAAAGCAACTTCACATAAATATGAAGTTGGAAAAGGCAAGATGTATTTCAGAACTTTTTCTAAATGTGTACCCCCACCAAACTCTACCACACTGTGGCCGTGGCTTATGGAGGACACATTGCATTTCCTTTCAACATCTTTCAGTGCAATTGGGTGCTCTGGGGTGGAGCTCCATTTTCCCAACCCCACTGCGCCCCCCCCCCCCCCTTCGCGTACCACACTTTGGGAATCACTAAGGCTTAGACTAATCTTCACGTGCTGCCCTCTAGCGGCTATTCCGATTTTTCTAGCCCAGATCCACTTCAGTTTAGTCCGGATATTCGCAGCTCGGATCCACTGGCTTCATCTAGCCTATGGGCGACTCTAGAGCAGGGATCTTCAACCTTGGCAACTTTACAACCTGCGGACTTCAACTCCCAGAGTTCCTCAGCCAACTTTTTTTTTTGTGGGCTTTGAAATCCACAAGTCTTAAAGTTCCCAAGGTTAGAGACCCCTGCCCTAGAGCAGCATTTCCCAACCGGTGTGCCGCGGCACACTGGTGTGCCGCGAGACACCGTCAGGTGTGCCGCGGCGAGAGGCGGCGGAGGAGAGTGGGCGGATCGGGCGGGCAATGGGGCAGGGCGGAGAAGCCAGGGGCGCGTTTGGCCGGAGGCACCGTGGGGAGGCAGGGGCAGCCGCGGCTCCCTTTACTCCTACTGCCGCACCACCCTGCCCCTGCTCCCCACGGTGCCTCCGGCCAAACGCGCCCCTGGCTTCTCCGTCCTGCCCCATTGCCCGCCCAATCCGCCCACTCTTCTCCGCCACCGCCTCCTGCCTTGGGGCGAGGAATCCGGGAGTCCGGGACTGTGTGGCTTTGCGCCATGAAGAGAAAACGGCCAACTTTTCCCTGCTGCCGTTTTCTCTTCATGGCGCAAAGCCACACAGTCCCGGACTCCTGGATCGCTCGTTTCTCCGGTCAGCAAAGCCATCTGCCCAGGAAAGCGCCGCGCTGGCCGGAGAAGCGAGCAATCCGGGAGTCCGGGACTGTGTGGCTTTCGGCCGGGCTAACGGGAGGCGGCGCGAGGCCGGGCGCTGGGGACGTCTGGGAGGGCGAGGAGGCTGATGGCTGCTGCGCACTCCACTCTCTTTCGCTCTTTCTTTTTCTCTCTGTTGCTGGCGTGGTGAACGAGAGAGAAAGAGAGAGAGAGAAAAAGGAGGGGAGAGAGAATGAGAGAAAGAAAGCAAGAGAAAGAGAGGGAAAGAAAGCAAGAGAGAGAGAAAGGGGGGAAGGAGGGAGAGGGAAAGACATAGAGGGAGGGAAGGAGGGAGAGAGAAAGAGCAAAAAAGAGAGGAAGAAAGAAAGAAAGAGGGATGGAGAGAAAGAAGGGAAGGAAGGAAGAGAGAGAAAGAGGGAGGGAGAAATAGAGTGAAATGGAGGAAGAGATTTTTTTTTTGTCCAAACTTTTCTTTAGCCCCCCGCCCCCCCCCTTCAGTGTTCCCCAGAATTTTGAAAACATGAATAATGTGCCGCGGCTCAAAAAAGGTTGGGAAACACTGCCCTAGAGTACCCATCCTGAACAGCGGGAACGTTTCAGACTGCAACTCCCGTCGTCCTTAGCCGTGACGCAGAGGGATGACCGTAGCGCCTCTTTCCCGCCTAGCAGCTTATTTCCGGCGCCTCAATAGCGTTGCCGGAAAGAGGAAGCGGGAGTGGCGGAAGTTTTCACCATGAGGCATCTTCACGCGTTCTCGCTGATTTCTGGCCAAGAAGCCGTTTCCGCCGGAAGAGATGAGCTACCGAGTTGAAGTGCAGCCCTTCCTTTTGGAGGACTCCAGTTGAGAAATACGGTTCTATCGGCTTCTTCGTTTTCTTATAATGCCTGTCAATTTGATTTGGGATATGGGCGGCTGGCGGGTCCATTTATTTTGGGGTATTTTTAAAATATATATATAAATACCACAAAGCACAATGGGGGAGACTTGAGAAGGCCTCAGCCTATATTCAGTGATCAATATCACTGTCGTCGATTGGTCCGAATTCCTCTTTCCCGAGGAAGCACTGGTCACTGTGATTGGCCTTCCAAGTTCTCGCGAGGGGCTGGCTCAAAACGGAGTCCCGCCCCGCGGCCGAGCCGGATTGGCCAGTGTTTTCCGCCTGCTCTGCAATTAGCTGCGTTCAGGCCAAACCGGCTCGCGATTGGCTGCGTGTTTCCTTATAAGCCGTGGGCCAGGCCGGCGCGCTTTCTCAGTCCTGCTCTCGTGGCGTTGAAGGTGCTGTGTTCTTCAGCCGAAGCTAAGGCCGCGTTTCCCCGGCGACTGGCACCGCACGCCCCCGACTCCCAGCCATGGCCTCCGTCTCCGAGCTCGCCTGCATTTACTCCGCCCTCATCCTGCACGACGACGAAGTCACCGTCACGGTGAGAGCGGCGGGGCGGCAAGAAGGCCTCGTGGGCCCGGCGTGGTGGTGGTGATGGTAGAGGAGGCCCGCCTGGCTTGTCACTTCTCGCGAGGCCAGCTCAGATCTCGCCTACGCCCCCCCCCCCAGCGGCCCTCGTGGCGGGCAGCGAAGCGCGAAGTTCTGTGTATCGTCATGTATGTATTTTAAGCGGTGTCTGTCTTTGCTTTCTAGGAGGATAAAATCAACGCCCTCATCAAAGCGGCGGGAGTGAACGTGGAGCCCTTCTGGCCGGGGCTCTTCGCAAAGGTAAAAGAAAAAAGGCAGCAGAAGATCCGGTTGGCCACTTAGGGCCGGAAGATGCCGGTAGTCCTCGACTTGCGACCATAGCGGTCCTCGACTTGCGACCATAGCGGTCCTCGACTTACGACCATGGTTGAGCCTTAAAATTCCCCTAGCGAAGTTAAGACAGCTGCCAAGCGAAGTTTTGGCCACTTTTTACCACCTTCCTTACCACGGTTAAATGAGCTTTGTTATGATTGTTAGTAAGGTGCTTAAGTGAATTCGGCTTGATTTTGCTTCTCAGTAAGATCCTGGGACACTGAAATTAGTATATGCATCTGAATTTTAATGGGGAGGAATGCAAGGTTCTCAACCTTTCTAATTCTGCGATCCCTTAATATGGCTCCTCATGTGATGACTCCCAACCATAAGTCTAGTAGAGCTTTAAGATGATTGGCAGGAAGGTCGGGGACAACCCCACTGTAAACATCTGATTGGTCAGATTGTAAAAAAATATGCTCCAAAGCACCAGAATAGAAGCTTTAGTTCCTAACACCCTGGGAAATTTGTCTTTTCCCATGGTCTTAGGCGACCCCGTGAAACGATTATGACCCCCAAAGGGGCCCCAACCCCCAGGTTGAGAACCACTGGGTTACAGTGTGGAAACTTTATCATGTGTGGCTTCTTTCAGGACAGTTGCAATTTTAAATAGTCACTAAAGCAAAATGGTTGTAAGTTGAGCACTAGCTGCACTTTCTGAGCTGCTTCTTCGTCAGAGCAAATCCTGGGAATTGACAGCATTCGTGGGGTGAGATATACAATGCTCAAAAAAAAATAAAGGGAACACTCAAATATCACACCTAGATCTGAATGAAATATCCTCATTGAATTCTTTGTTCTGTTGAATGTGCAGAACAGCATGTGAAATTGATTGTCAATCAGTGTAGCTTTCCTATGTGGACAGTTTGATTTCACAGACATTTTATTTACTTGGATATTGTGTTGTCTTTATTTTTTTCAGCAGTGTAGTTTAGCATCATCTTTGCTTCAGGCTAAAATCGTAGGAAAAGGGAGGCAACTATACACACTGGGACTTTCCTGGTGTAAAGCTGCTGCTCAGTGGTGAAGACACACCCGGTTGGGAGCTATCATTCACTACCCTGTTTTTCCCAAATTAAGACACGCACACGTGGCAATAAGGCCAAGCGCTTATTTCAGAGTTTAAAAAAAATATAAGACAAGGTCTTATTTTCGCAGAAAGATGGTAGTGGTCAGCAAAGCAGCTAGAGAACTCTCTGTCCAAAACCACTTCTACAGACTTTGACAAGACAACTTTTTTATTTTCAATAAAAAAATAAAGGGAACACTTTAAACAACACAATAGAACTCCAAGTAAATCAAAGAAGCAACACTGATTGACAATCAATTTCACAGGTTGTTGTGCGCATCCAACTTTGTACAGAACAAAGTAGTGAATGAGAATATTTCATTCATTCAGATCTAGGATGTGTTCTTTTGAGTGTTCCCTTTATTTTTTTGAACAGTATACACTAACAGTGATACAGGACCTTTTCCTTGTGTGCTAAAAACACATCTGCACATACCATAATTCAGAGCTTGGGGAGGGCGAAAATGGCCGTCTGGAGGCCATAAGTGGACTATTTCCCAAGGGTAAAAACTCCCCCATCCCCTCAGGCCCTCTGGAAGCCAAAAATACCCAGAGCCTCTGAGCTAAAAATCAGCTGGCCAGCCTGCACATACACACTGGAGCTAAGGCAACAGCTCATGTGCTGGCCGATACGGCTCCGTGTGCCAGAGGTTCACCATCACTGCTCTATAATACATAGTTTTGGTTTTTCATTTTAGAACTTGTAAAGCCACCTAGGCATAAAAAAATTCAACAAGATAGTTTTGTGATACAAGTAGCTTCATACGTGCTTCTGGAACGGGTATCAAATTGGTGGCCTGCGGGCCAGATGTGCCACATGACTGCCTATCCCAGCTGTGTAGGAGGAAAATGTCATGAAACATGACGTGATGACAACATGATGATGCCTTGAGTTTGACACCTGTGTTCTGGAGTACGTTACAATTTCTGTAGTGCTTGTCAACCATGGCAACTTTTAAGACACGTGGGCTTCAAGTCCCAGAATTTCCCAGCCTGCCCTTCTGTGGTTGAGGGGATTCTGGGACTTGAAGTCCACAAGTCTTTCTAAAAAAAAGTAGCCAGGGCTGAAAATTATGTTCCATAAAGGTTTTACAATGGAAGCTTGGCCCATACAATGGAAGTTTAGCAGGGTGCTAAAGCTTTGCCGTTTTCTGACTTGTGACCACAGGCTCTGACCAACATTGACATCGGAAGCCTCATCTGCAACGTTGGAGCCGGTGGTGGTGCTCCAGCGGCCTCGGCCCCTGCTGGAGGGGGGGCCTCTGCCGGAGGTGCTGCTCCTGGTGAGTGGAACCGCTCCTTCCAAATGCTTTTTTTTTTTTTGAGTCCCTTTCTGATTGTGTGGGGTGGGGTAAAATTGGACTTGGCTTAATCTCCCCTGTTGTTTTGTAGCTGAAGAGAAGAAAGAGGAAGAAAAGAAAGAAGAATCCGAAGAATCCGACGACGACATGGGCTTCGGCCTTTTTGACTGATCCGGGTTTTTTTCTACTCTTTATAATAAAGAGAAAAAGAATTTGAATTAAATTTGGTCTTTGTTGACGAATGCTGCAGGTGCGTGTAATGTTTGTGGTTCTCCACTTGCTACAGATAAGTGTATAAGGTGGCTGACCAAATTCTGCTTGCCATTTGCAAGCTGCCATTTTTAAAGCTACTACAGGTAGTCCTTGGCTCATAACCATTTAGTGACCATGCGAAGCTACAATGGGCACTACAAAAAAGCAATTTTGTAATCTTGTAACAGTAATCTCTGTTCTTTCACATCTGTGGAAAATCCTCAGGATCACGTGGTCAATATTTGGATGCTTGGCAACACTCTTAATAGAGAGCCAGGGTGGCACAGTGGTTAGAGTGCAACACTGCAGGCTACTTCAGCTAACTGCTAGTTCAGCAGTTCAAATCTCACCACCGACTCGGCCTTCTATCCTCCCGGGATGGGTAAAATGAGGGCCCAGATTATTGTGGGCAAGAGGCTGATTCTGTACACTGCATAGAGAGGGCTGTAAAAGCACTATGAAGTGATATACAAGTACAGTGTTCCCTCGATTTGTGCGGGTTCAAACTTCGCAAAAAGTCTATACCACGGTTTTTCAAAAATATTAATTAAAAAATACTTTGTGGGTTCCCCCCCATACCACAGTTTTTCCTGCCCAATGACGTCATATACCATCACCAAACTTTCGTCCACCTTTAATAAATATTTTTTTAAAATAAACTTTAATAAAGAAACATGGCGAGTAATAATCTAAATGGTTGCTAAGGGAATGGGAAATTGCAATTTAGGGGTTTAAAGTGTTAAGGGAAGGCTTGTGATACTGTTCATAGCCAAAAATAGTGCATTTACTTCCGCATCTCTACTTCGTGGAAATTCAACTTTCGCGGGCGGTCTCGGAACGCGTCCCCCGCGAAAATCGAGGGAACACTGTAAATGCTATTGCTATATTTATGAACGTTGCTGTGTCCCGAGGTCACATGATCATCTTTTGCAACCACCTGACAAAGTCAATAGAGAAGGGATATTAACAGTCATGTTGCTAACTCAACAATGGCAAGAAAGGTCGTAAAATGGGGCAGAACCTCACCTGCCTCACTAGGCAATAAAAACTTTGGCCTCTAATGCTAAATCGGGGATTATTTATAGGTCTTAGAGAGGTTTGTCAAACATGGCAACTGGCTGGCTGGAGAATTCTGGGAGTTGAAGTCCACAAGTCTTAAAAGTTGCCAAGTTTGGAGACACCTGGCTAGGATCTGCTTTAGAATAATTTCTAGCCATTTATAGCTAGGAGACATTCATTCATTAGGACCACTTAAAATTCCAGGACCCCTGATGTATCCTCCAAGGGACTCATGTTTCTGTTTTTCATTACACAATATTTACATAAAGACATTTTTACTCTCTAGAGAAGCCGGGCTGTTTGGCACCTCCTTTCTTCCTTTTATTGAAGGACTTGCAATTCTGCATACTTCAAAAAATGCCTCATTCTCTCCCGCAAAGGGTTACATGCATTCTTAACAGTTCCACAGTCAGGCACTTGATGAGTTTGAATTCAAGCAGTTTTAAAATATTTATCATGGCTTTAATCTTTCTTTATAAATTATATAAAAATGGGGGAGGGGGGGGAGAGACATGTAAGGTTACAGAACTTCTAAATGTAGCTCCCATTTCTTACTTGGAAGGAAAACACCTACAGAAAAACCAGGCGTGTTGTTCTGTGGGACAAAGACGGAGAGTTCGTGGTTGTGTCCTACAGCTACGTTCTGTCCCAATGGTTCGCATACATCCACATGGAAGTAGGAAATACAGCCGAGGGTTGTTGGGGTTTTTTTTTAAATTTGCTTTGAAATGAGATACTTTGAAAATATAGCTTTTTTTAATCTCTGTAAATTGTGATTAGCATTTTTTTTTTGTGGCATTATTAAGTGTCCCAATAAAAAAAGGGTTCCAGTCAACAGCAGTTCAATATAACATTGTGGGAAAGAATTCTCAGCCCTCGGGTGTCCCAGAATTCTTCACACAAAGTTCGGATTTGCAGCTCAAAAAAGAATTCCTTTTGTCAGTTTTGTTGGGAAGAAAGAAAAAGCAGTTCGCCTCTTTTAAAACGTTTCACATTCTGAATGACGCAGGGGGGGAAGGAAAAATCTTGGAAAAGGATTTCTTAAGGTTTTCTTGCCTTGTTTTGGGATTTTTCTTGGCATTGATTAAAAAATAAAATACTTGGGAGAACCAAGGAGTTGTCCCTCCCGGATTGAGCCGTCCATTCCCGTTCCTGCTGAAAGAGCTGCTGCCTTTTGCGTCTGCAATGAGGATCCGCCCTCAAACTCCGCAATGCAAAATCCGCTGCTCTCCACTTCTAGTGGGGCCTGGACTGGCCCAGAGATTTTAGCCTGGCTTGGTCGATAACATCCAATAAGTTTTTGGCATCTACAGCCAGAGCGTGAGCGGCGGTCAGCATCTGCTTCTTGTACTCCTGCTGCAAACTAGTCATGACGTACTGCTGAGCCAGCTTCATCTTGTTAATCAATTCCGCCAGGTCAGAATTCAAGAGTTTCTGAGCCATCTCGATCTGAGGAGGAGGAGAGCGCAGAGTAAGAGGCTTATGTCAACTATGGGGAAAAATTATTATTAGAATAGAATTTTTTATTGGCCAAGTGTGATTGGACACACAAGGAATTTGTCTTGGTTCATATGCTCTCAGCGTACATAAAATAAAATATACATTTCTCAAGAATCATATGGTACAACACATTATTATTATTATTATTATTTATTGGATTTGTATGCCGCCCCTCTCCGCAGACTCGGGGCGGCTAACAACAGTAATAAAACAGCATATAACAATAATCCAATATTAAAAACAGTTAAAAACCCATTACTGTATTATAAAAACCAATCATACATACATACCATGCATAAAATTGTAAAGGCCTAGGGGGAAAGAGTATCTCAGTTCCCCCATGCCTGGCAGCAGAGATGGGTTTTAAGTAGCTTACGAAAGGCAAGGAGGGTGGGGGCAATTCTAATCTGGGGGGAGTTGGTTCCAGAGGGCCGGGGCCGCCACAGAGAAGACTCTTCCCCTGGGTCCCGCCAATCAACATTGTTTAGTTAATGGGACCCGGAGAAGACCCACTCTGTGGGACCTAACTGGTCGCTGGGATTCGTGCAGCAGAAGGCGATCTCTGAGATAATCTGGTCCGGTGCCATGAAGGGCTTTAATCACACTTGGCTAATAAAATCCAATCACACTTGGCCAATAAAAAATGGAACAGCTGGACTCAAAACAGACTAATCCAGAGCAATACAAAGTGAAATACCCAAAAATAGCAATTATATGTAAGACTCTCTTTATGAAAAACAGTTTAAATAAGAATATATGAGTTATATATTTTTACCACGAACTTTGCTTATTTTCTCTTTCATTGCTTTTCTATTTTCTTTATTACTTATAGGGTAACTTGAATGATATCAATTGGAATGTAAGTTATATAAATTACAAAGTTGAACTGGGTAACGATCTGTATACCATTATCGAAAAGTTTTTCTTTTTTATTGCTATTTAAAAATTGAAAATAAAACTTTTTTTTTTAAAAAGCAGCTTATGTCAAAATGCATCTAAAGCCGTGATGGCAAACCTATGGCACGCGTGCTCAAACCGGAACATGCGCCAGGGCACCAGAAACCCAAAGACCAGCTGGCTGGTGCGTATGCGTGTGTCGGAAACCCAAAGAATAGCTGGCCAGTGCGTGCATTTACACCACCCAGTTGGTCTTTTTCTGGTGCTTTGGCACATGTATGCGTGGACTCTGTTTTGGGCACTCGGTGCTGAAAAGGTTCACCAAATCTAAAGCAACATGAACAGAGGAAAAAAGGTCCCTAAATTGATCCCAAATGAAGAGAGACCAGGGTACAATGAGCCCTTCATGGCACCAGACCAGACTATCTCAGGGACCGCCATCTGCTGCACGAATCCCAGCGACCGGTTAGGTCCCACAGAGTGGGCCTTCTCTGGGTCCTGTCGCCTAAATGCCGCTAGGCGGGACCCAGGGGAAGAGCCTTCTCTGTGGCGGCCCCGGCCCTCTGGAACCAACTCCCCCCAGAGATTAAAATTGCTCCCACCCTCCTCCCTTTCGTAAGCTTCTTAAAACCCATCTCTGCCGCCAGGCATGGGGGAACTGAGATACTCTTTCCCCCTAGGCCTCTACAACTTTATGCATGGTATGTCTGTATGTATGTTTGGTTTTACAATAGGGGTTTTTAACTGTTTATATTGGATTGTCATAAGCTGTTTACTACTGTTGTTAGCCGCCCGGAGTCTATGGAGAGGGGCGCCATACAAATCCAATAAAATCAAATCAAATCTGAACTTGGTAGTTTTCTTGCAGGCCTGTTGTGAGCGCTCCTTGTCCATCTCTGATCATGTCAGATTCTGAGGAGGATGTGCCAGGCCCCGCTGGACACCCTGGGCCAGGGGAGTTGCCTGCTGAGAGTGAGGGTGGGACTGTAGCTTCTCGCCTGTATCCTTAAAACTTTTTATTAATATTGTTTCCTGATTGCTTATTTGTCCCCTATGACAATCATTGAGTGTTGTACTTCATGATTCTTGACAAATGTCTCTCTTTTTTTATGTACATTGAGAGCACATATATGCTCCAAAGACATAAAGTGTCCAATCACACTTGGCCAATAAAGAATTCTATTCTATTCTACCTTGGGTGGAAGGAGCAAAATGGGAGTTTGTGTACCTCATCACTTGGCCTGCCACCAAGCAACATCATGAACATAGTCAGCCTTGTATGGAGGGCCCTTGTGGTGATTGTCAACCTCAGCAACTTTAGGATGCCTGGATTTTGTGTTTCTTCAAACAGATTGCATAGCTGCAGCAGTGTTTCGAAATAGCGTCTGTAAGTGATGTACGTTACAAGCAGCGTGTTCTCAATGAATTTCTCACTGCAGAATATCCAGGCAGTACATGCATCTTAAAATTGCTGAAGTTGAGAGAAGCACTGTGGTAGCTCTTGAAAGTACAGTGGTACCTCGGTTTTCGAACGCCTTTGTTTTCGTACGTTTTGGAAACCGAACAAAATTTTCTGCAAAAATTTGCTTCAGTATCCGAACAAAAATTCGGATACTGAACAGAAAATTTTGTTTACTACCCGAAATGTAAGATCTGAGGGGACGAGGTGAGAGGGAATGGGAGTTGGAATCCCGACACGCCCCTCCTGGCCGCTCTCTTAACAGCTGCCCAGTCTCTACCTTGTAAGTGCTCCAAGCTGCAGGAAGGGTAGGGCTGGCTGCAATTCCCAGCAGCTTCGGGGGGCTCCTTTCCTCAGCGGTTCAGTTGGTTACATGCAGGCAGCTGCACCAACTTTTTCTTTCCCGCTGCCGGCCGCTCCGGCAGCTTCCCTTCGAGGAGCAGCACCAGCGTCAGGAACGTCACGTGATGAAGGGAAGCCGCCGGAGCCGCCGCTGGGAAAGAAAAGGTTGAGGCAGCTGCCTGGAGGTAATGAACTGCTGAGGAAAGGAGCCCCCCGAAGCTTCCGGTATTGCAGCCAGCCCTACCCTTCCTGCAGCTTGCAGCAGTTACAAGGTAGAGACTGGGCGGCTCGAGGAGCAGCAGCAGCGCCGGGAACATCGTGCGGTTCAGTTGGTTGCCTCCAAGCAGCTGCACGAACTTTTTCTTTCCTGGCGGCGGCGGCTTCCCTTCATCACGTGACGTTCCCGGCTGCCAGGAAAGAAAAAATTCGTGCAGCTGCTTGGAGGCAACCAACTGAACCGCTGAGGAAAGGAGCCCCCCGAAGCTGCCGGTATTGCAACCAGCCCTACCCTTCCTGCAGCTTGGAGCAGTTACAAGGTAGAGACTGGGAGGATTCCGACTCCCCTTCCCTCTCACCCCGTCCCCTCAGATCTTTATCCCATAGGAAATAGAGGAAATACAGTAGATTTAATTGGTTCCCAGCAAGTCAATGGGCTGGGAACCAATTAAATCCATTTCCATTATTTCCTATGGGATGAATTAATTCGGTTCTCGACCAAATCGGTTCTCAACCACACTTCTGGAACGGATTGTGGTCGAGAACCGAGGTACCACTGTATTAATAAACTGCATGTACTAAATTTTTCTTCTTCCTGTGAATCTAATTTTCTTAAATAATAATAAATAATCATCATGATGATCATCCTTTGGATTTTGATAAGAATTCAAGTGACAGATTCAACTTGGTTGATATGATGGTTTCATTTACTGCTTGTCTTCGAAGTGAGCAGAGTTGAGGTGTTGTGTTGTGAGTGTATGTATATTTGTTTGCACACATAAGGTAAATAAATTGGGCATCAGTCTCCCTGTCTCCTTCAGGGTCCACTTCCAAATCCTCTTTCTCTTCTTTGCTGCAGAGTATTTGAACAGTCCTCAAAGGAAGGCACTCATTTTTACCAATTAACACAACCAGAAACTTGGCACCTTCCCCCCCTCAGTTCTTTACCTTTATTCCAACCTAAAATCTAATGAACTATCTGACTTGTTGTAGAAAATAAAGCAAAGTCTAAACACAGGCATTGTCATTTAGATAAAAACGTAATGGGCCACAATCCAGTGAGAAAGATTTTAAAGCGTTGATACCTCTCTGTGAGTGCTGGCTGGAAGAACCAGGATGGTTTCGTCGACCGTTGCCAATAAAGTTCGTAAGGCCAAACCCACCTCCTGCCGCAAAACAATGAAACATAATTAAATTCAACTGAGCAACGTCATTCTGACAAAAAAAACAAGACACAAAGTGCATAAACAAATACAAATCTATACGAGGGTCGCCCAGAAAGTAATGCACCATATTTTTTTTCTCAGCCTACAGAAATGGTACGAATGTGAAACTTTAGATATACATTATTTGAATTGTCAGAAGTGCGTGTATAAATTTTGTGTTTCTTCAGACAGATCACGTAGCTGCAGCAGTGTTTCAAAATAGCGTCTGTAAGTGATGTACGTTACAAGCAGCATGTTCTCAATGAATTTCTCACTGCACAGAAAGAAACTGTTGGGAACATTCACAAAGGTTTGTGTACAGTTTATGGAGAATCTGCAGCCGACAGAAGTACGGTTAGTCATGGAAGAGATTTTAAGGATGACGAAGAGGTGATTCGCCCTGTGCAGAAATGGATTTGTGACCAGAACAAGGACTGGTACCGACAGGGCACACACACCCTTGTGTCTCACTGGAGGAAGGCCATAGAACGGGAAGGAGATTACATGGAAAAGTAGGGAGTGTAGAAGAAACATCATACTTTCTTGTGTGTAAGTTTCATTGTGTTCAATAAATAATTATTTATTGCTGGAACCTTCGGAGAAGAGTGACATACAAGTAATAATAATAATAATAATAATAATAATAATAATAATAATAATAATAATAATAATAATAATAATAGAAGAAACATAGAAGTCTGACGGCAGAAAAAGACCATGGTACATCTAGTCTGCCCTTATATTATTTTCTGTATTTTATCTTAGGATGGATATATGTTTATCCCAGGCATATTTAAATTCAGTTATTGTGGATTTATCTACCATATCTGCTGGAAGTTTGTTCCAATGATCTACTACTCTTTCAGTAAAATAATATTTTCTCACGTTGCTTTTGATCTTTCCCCCAAGTAACTTCAGATTGTGTCCCCTTGTTCTTGTGTTCATTTTCCTATTAAAAACACTTCCCTCCTGGACCTTATTTAACCCTTTGACATATTTAAATGTTTCGATCATGTCCCCCCTTTTCCTTCTGTCCTCCAGACTATACAGATTGAGTTCGTGAAGTCTTTCCTGATACGTTTTATGCTTAAGACCTTCTACCATTCTTGTAGCCCGTCTTTCGACCCGTTTAATAATAATAATAATAATAATAATAATAATAATAATAATAATAATTAGTAATAATAGTAATAATAATTTGTTGAAGAAAAAATGTGGTGCATTACTTTCTGGGCGACCCTCGTATATTTCTGAAGACATTGAAACCACCAGGAGGAAATGGCTGAATTGTCCAAATTCTGGAGGGAGAAACTACGTCCCCCTGCATGTTGGGGAACAAGCCTCAGCCAGAATGGCCCATAATAAGGGGTGCTGACTGTTCCATTCTGCATCCTAGCCAATCTGAATATGCCATGGCTATGAGTAGCAGCCAACCTTGAATCGAGGGTTGTTGACAGGGCTGCAGCAGGATGCATTATCTGAAACGATTCTTCAAATCCACTGGCGTTATCTTCGGCGGTGGGTATCTTACCTTCACCATGGGCACATACTCCTCGGGTGGTGCCGGCTGGATTTTGCTAGACATTTCTATAACCGCCTTTACCAGGCCGGTGACGTTCTCGTACACTTTATCATTGGAGCGGTCCAGGTTGGCCGTTGGAGGGGGGCTGATCTCCTGGGGCTGAATCTGGAAGGAAAGAAGAGCGTGGATTCGCCACCAGATGGCGCTAGACGGCTTCAGAAGAGCTTTTTTCCTTCTAGAGTTCACCCCCCAGGATCTCCACAAAGGCTCAAGAGAGCAGAAGACATTCCGTATTTTTATCACACGCTGGGACCTCAACATGGGCAGGGTGTTGGTTTAGCCTGGGTTAGGGATGGTTTCCAAACCACTGAAAATAAGATTTGATTTGACTTTCAAATTTTTTGGGATCCGTCGTTGCGATGTGCATCAAAGGGGGGGATGGAGTTAGAATTGGTCCAACTTTGCCTGTTTTGGAATTACCTTTGAAAAGTGTTCGGAAACTTCAGATCATGCAGAATGCAGCTGCGAGAGCAATCATGGGCTTTCCCAAATATGCCCATGTCACACCAACACTCCGCAGTCTGCATTGGCTGCCGATCAGTTTCCGGTCACAATTCAAAGTGTTGGTTATGACCTATAAAGCCCTTCATGGCACCGGGCCAGGTTATCTCGGGGACCGCCTTCTGCCGCACGAATCCCAGCGATCAATTAAGTTCCACAGAGTTGGCCTTCTCTGGGTCCCGTCAACTAAACAATGCCGTTTGGCGGGACCCAGGGGAAGAGCCTTTTCTGTGGCGGCCCCGGCCCTCTGGAACCAGCTCCCCCCAGAGATTAGAATAACCCCCACCCTTCTTGCCTTTCGCAAGCTTCTTAAAACCCACCTCTGTCGTCAGGCATGGGGGAATTAAGATATTCTTTCCCCCTAGGCTTCCACAATTTATGTATGGTACGTTTGTATGTATGATTGGTTTTAAAATAAGGGTTTTTAGCTTCTTTAGTATTGGATTGTCGCATGTTGTTTTTACCACTGTTGTTAGCCGCCCCGAGTCTACGGAGAGGGGCGACATACAAATCCAATAAAATGAAATGAAATAGGTGAACGTTCTCCGGTAAGCACAATGAATCCACTCCTAACTATTTCTTCTAAGTTAAATTTTGTTCCACTAAGATTCCCACAGGCACGTTTAGGTGTCAAATTTGGAATCCACATAAAACATGATAATGAAGGGTAGAGGTTTGTTCTCAAGTTTGTGAGTTGGTTTCTGAACGTTTCATTACCAGCCCAGATAACATCTTCAGTGGATCTTAAGGGATAGCATTAGCATTTAGACTTATACAGCTTTTCCAGCCCTCTCTATAAGCGAGTTTACACAATCGGCATCTCGTCCCCACCAATCTGGGTCCTCGTTTCACCCACCTTGGAAGGATGGAAGGCTGAGTCAACCTTGAGCCCGGTGGTGAGATTTGAACTGCTGAACTACAGCTAGCAGTTGTCTGAAGTAGACTGCAGTGCTGCACTCTAACCACTGTGCCACCGCAACTGTCTATGCTTGTGTCCTTCTCTTTAAAAGGGCTTCTTTGTGTGATCGACAGGTCTTGGCATGGGGGAAGTCATCTCCTTATAAACCCACAGCCCTTATAAACAGAACAACACTGACATTCCCTAAACTCCACTGAAGATGTTACCTAGCTTGGTAACAAAACATCGCACAACATACCCACAAGCTCGGAGAACGAACCTCCATCCTCAAGTTAACCCCGAGCTGCAGATATTCACCACTATCACAAAACTAATACAGTGATACCTCGTCTTACAAACGCCTCGTGATACAAACTTTTCGAGATACAAACCCGGGTTTTAAGATTTTTTTGCCTCTTCTTCCAAACTATTTTCACCTTACAAACCAAGCCACCGCCACTGGGATGCCCCGCCTCCAGACTTCTGTTGCCAGCGAAGCGCCCGTTTTTGCACGACTGGGATTCCCCTGAGGCTCCCCTCCATGAGAAACACCACCTCCAGACTTCTGTGTTTTTGTGATCCTGCAGGGGAATCCCAGCAGTGCATAAACGTGTGCTTCGCTGGCAACAGAAGTCCGGAGGTGGGGTTTCCCAGACAGGGGAGCCTCAGTGATGTTGCAATTTCACTGATGCTCCCTTCGCTGGGAAACCCCTGCTGGGATTCCCCTGCAGCATCGCAAAAACACAGAAGTCTGCAGCTGGGGTTTCCCATGGAGGGGAGACTCAGGGGAATCCCAGCAGTGCAAAAACAGGCGCTTCAGCTGGCAAAAGGGGTGAATTTTGGACTTGCACACATGAATCGCTTTTCCATTGATTCCTATGGGAAACATTGTTTCGTCTTACAAACTTTTCACCTTAAGAACCTCGTCCCGGAACCAATTAAGTTTGTAAGACAAGGTATCACTGTACTACTTAAACAGGCGCTATAAAATTTGTTTTCTCCTTCATGCTAAGCCAGAACTACCCTAAAGTTGGGCAGGGTCTGGGTGGGTTTCAGCTGAAAAGAAGGACACCCGACAAAGTTTTTGTGAGACGCCAGAAAAACCCCCATCGGCATTCATGTGATGCGTCCCTAGCCCCACCGCAGAGAGGGAAGGAGAGAGAAAGAGTGCTTACCCGCCACGGCTAGCGTTGAGCAGAGATTGAGGAGGAATTAAAGACATTAACCACGGAAAAAGGGAGGAAGAGACAAAAGACAGTGTTAATATACTGCAGCAAAACGAAACAAAACTACAGCACAAAACAAAAATACGAGCGACAGAAAAAGAGGTCTGTTAAAAACCCCACCTGGCCCCACCCCAAATGCATCCAGCCGGGCCCTGGGCATTTAAGCGTCCGGACACCCCCACAGCCTTTTTTAAAAGAAGAGGTTCTGTGCCATGCAGCTACCTACCTACCCACCCCCCACCCATCCACCCCCAAGCTCAGAGACATGCAGACAGCTGCCATCCAGCAAGAAGAAGCAAAGGTACAAACAGCCCTCGGGAGCAAGGGTGAAATCTCAAATCCCTCTTCCCTCCCCACTCCTGGGGGAAGGATACTGCAAAATCCCTCTACCCTCCCCACTCCTGGGGGAAGGATACTGCAAAATCCCTCTACCCTCCCCACTCCTGGGGGAAGGATACTGCAAAATCCCTCTACCCTCCCCACTCCTGGGGAAAGGATACTGCAAAATCCCCATTCCCTCCCCACTCCTGGGGGAAGGATACTGCAAAATCCCTCTTCCCTCTCCACTCCTGGGGGAAGGATACTGCAAAATCCCTCTACCCTCCCCACTCCTGGGGGAAGGATACTGCAAAATCCCCATTCCCTCCCCACTCCTGGGGGAAGGATACTGCAAAATCCCTCTTCCCTCTCCACTCCTGGGGGAAGGATACTGCAAAATCCCTCTACCCTCCCCACTCCTGGGGGAAGGATACTGCAAAATCCCTCTACCCTCCCCACTCCTGGGGGAAGGATACTGCAAAATCCCTCTACCCTCCCCACTCCTGGGGGAAGGATACTGCAAAATCCCTCTACCCTCCCCACTCCTGGGGGAAGGATACTGCAAAATCCCTCTTCCATCTCCACACCTGGGGGAAGGATACTGCAAAATCCCTCTACCCTCCCCACTCCTGGGGGAAGGATACTGCAAAATCCCTCTACCCTCCCCACTCCTGGGGGAAGGATACTGCAAAATCCCTCTACCCTCCCCACTCCTGGGGGAAGGATACTGCAAAATCCCCATTCCCTCCCCACTCCTGGGGGAAGGATACTGCAAAATCCCTCTTCCCTCTCCACTCCTGGGGGAAGGATACTGCAAAATCCCTCTACCCTCCCCACTCCTGGGGGAAGGATACTGCAAAATCCCCATTCCCTCCCCACTCCTGGAGGAAGGATACTGCAAAATCCCTCTTCCCTCTCCACTCCTGGGGGAAGGATACTGCAAAATCCCTCTACCCTCCCCGCTCCTGGGGGAAGGATACTGCAAAATCCCTCTTCCCTCTCCACACCTGGGGGAAGGATACTGCAAAATCCCTCTACCCTCCCCACTCCTGGGGGAAGGATACTGCAAAATCCCCATTCCCTCCCCACTCCTGGGGGAAGGATACTGCAAAATCCCTCTTCCCTCTCCACTCCTGGGGGAAGGATACTGCAAAATCCCTCTTCCCTCTCCACTCCTGGGAGAAGGATACTGCAAAATCCCTCTACCCTCCCCGCTCCTGGGGGAAGGATACTGCAAAATCCCCATTCCCTCCCCACACCTGGGGGAAAGATACTGCAAAATCCCTCTTCCCTCTCCACTCCTGGGGGAAGGATACTGCAAAATCCCCATTCCCCCCCCCACTCCTGGGGGAAGGATACTGCAAAATCCCCCTTCCCTCCCCACTCCTGGGGGGAGGATACTGCAAAATCCCCCTTCCCTCCCCACTCCTGGGGGAAGGATACTGCAAAATCCCTCTTCCCTCTCCACTCCTGGGGGAAGGATACTGCAAAATCCCCATTCCCCCCCCCCACTCCTGGGGGAAGGATACTGCAAAATCCCCATTCCCTCCCCACTCCTGGGGGAAGGATACTGCAAAATCCCCATTCCCTCCCCACTCCTGGGGGAAGGATACTGCAAAATCCCTCTTCCCTCTCCACTCCTGGGGGAAGGATACTGCAAAATCCCTCTTCCCTCTCCACTCCTGGGGGAAGGATACTGCAAAATCCCCATTCCCTCCCCACTCCTGGGGGAAGGATACTGCAAAATCCCTCTTCCGTCTCCACTCCTGGGGGAAGGATACTGCAAAATCCCTCTTCCCTCCCCACTCCTGGGGAAAGGATACTGCAAAATCCCCATTCCCTCCCCACTCCTGAGGGAAGGTTACTGCAAAATCCCCCTTCCCTCCCCACTCCTGGGGGAAGGATACTGCAAAATCCCTCTTCCGTCTCCACTCCTGGGGGAAGGATACTGCAAAATCCCTCTTCCCTCCCCACTCCTGGGGGAAGGATACTGCAAAATCCCCATTCCCTCCCCACTCCTGGGGGAAGGATACTGCAAAATCCCCATTCCCTCCCCACTCCTGGGGGAAGGATACTGCAAAATCCCTCTTCCGTCTCCACTCCTGGGGGAAGGATACTGCAAAATCCCTCTTCCGTCTCCACTCCTGGGGGAAGGATACTGCAAAATCCCTCTTCCGTCTCCACTCCTGGGGGAAGGATACTGCAAAATCCCCATTCCCTCCCCACTCCTGGGGGAAGGATACTGCAAAATCCCCATTCCCTCCCCACTCCTGGGGGAAGGATACTGCAAAATCCCTCTTCCGTCTCCACTCCTGGGGGAAGGATACTGCAAAATCCCTCTTCCGTCTCCACTCCTGGGGGAAGGATACTGCAAAATCCCTCTTCCCTCCCCACTCCTGGGGAAAGGATACTGCAAAATCCCCATTCCCTCCCCACTCCTGCGGGAAGGATACTGCAAAATCCCTCTTCCGTCTCCACTCCTGGGGGAAGGATACTGCAAAATCCCTCTTCCCTCCCCACTCCTGGGGAAAGGATACTGCAAAATCCCCATTCCCTCCCCACTCCTGAGGGAAGGTTACTGCAAAATCCCTCTTCCCTCTCCACTCCTGGGGGAAGGATACTGCAAAATCCCTCTTCCCTCTCCACTCCTGGGGGAAGGATACTGCAAAATCCCCATTCCCTCCCCACTCCTGGGGGAAGGATACTGCAAAATCCCCATTCCCTCCCCACTCCTGGGGGAAGGATACTGAAAAATCCCCATTCCCTCCCCACTCCTGGGGGAAGGATACTGCAAAATCCCCCTTCCCTCCCCACTCCTGGGGGAAGGATACTGAAAAATCCCCATTCCCTCCCCACTCCTGGGGGAAGGATCCCCATTCCCTCCCCATTCTGGGACCAGGTGGTAATCTCTGAATTATTCAAAGTTTCTGCTATCATTTCTCACCCCTGATCAGGAGCCTTTTTGAAAACAGGGAAGTTTCAGGCATCTACTGGACCCCAAAAATGTCTACAGTAAAGCTCCTGCAGAGGAAATGTCCGTCTTTGTTTATAAGGGGGTACTGGAGAGAGAATTGCTCAATGGGAGGAAATATTTAGTCATCTAATTACTATGCTTCGGTTTCTTCGGATCTTTGGTCTAAATTCTAGGGTGAGGGGGTGGTTTGGAGTCCGCTGACCATCCAAATGCTCAGGTTTCCTAGTGTTGGCACCAGACTTCATCTGCTCAGCTCGATGCATTTTTTATTTTAAAACCCAGTTTCTGAAATCAACACAATTTCACCACAAACCCTCTGTTATTTGGGTAATGGTTGGACGGTTGTTCCCTTGGCAAAGGTTTGTAGGGGGAAGAGATCCTTCAACCAGGAGTTTTTATGAAAGTGACAAATGAGAGGTGATGATTTTGAATACAGGACGTCCTCGACTTACAGCAGCTCATTTAGTGACCGTTCAAAGTTACAATGGCACTGGAAAAAAGCGACCTATGACCGTTTTCCGCACTTACAACTTTTCCAGCATCTCCATGACTCGTACTTATGACCTCTGCTTTGTCCCAAAGTTCACACGATCCCCTTTTGAAATCTTTTGACAAGTGAAGTCAATGGAGATGCCTGACTCATTTAACAACCTGACTCATTTAACACCTGACTCATTTAACAACAGATCCACTGCAGTGATTCACTTAACAACTGTGGCAAGAAATGGGGGGGAAAAACTCCTTTAACAAATGTCTCACATAACCATGTGGGTTCGGTTTTGTTCGTAAGTCGAGGACCCTCTATAAAATCTGCCTGAAAAGATAGGACCAGATTCCTTCCGACTATTGGTGAACTATGGCTTTAAGATGCCCACAGCTGTTTGACTCTCCAGGGACGCCTGGGCATCCGGTTCAACTTTAAAAGCTGTATAATGTTTACAAGATTTGAACCTCTTGCTGTGGAAGAATATGGAAGAATGCAAAGCAGTTTTTGGGTTTTTGGCCTTCGGTCTACAGCAACAATTTTTGATGAATTAAACATTCCAGGGGGGGAAAGTTTCCATTGGAGCTTGGCAGATTTTGGAAAAAAAACAACAACAACAAAACGTTTTTCTGTTAAAACAGATGGTTTTAGGTTTTCCCAAGGAGGAGGATCTGGAAAATCTGGATTAAAAAAAACTAGAGGGAAAAAGCCGCAGGATTTTGTGACTTCTTCTAAAGGAGTCGTTTTTAAGCCTCGCAATTGCAAATCAGAAGAGATAGCCTCGAGTCCTAGAGACAGGGCTTGTGTTTTACAGTAGGGCCTCCTATCCTCTTTTCTCCCTTCTTTTAAAGCCACTTCTATAGGGACTTTAGATTTCAACTCAAACTTTGTAATACCGGCCTTTCTGCAGAGAAACCAGCCGGGTTCGTTTCCCGCAGCTGTTTCTGAGCACCAATAAATCCTGGCAACATTCAGAGTTCAACCTTGGCCATTTTGAAACTCGTGGACTTCAACTCCCAGAATTCCCCAGCCAGTTAAACAGTTGTCAAGGTTGAAGTGCCCTGATTCAGAGAGAGAGAGAAAAATGGCACCGCCTCATTTTCCTTGACCAATTTTCTTCTCAATCGCGCCACTGAATTCCACAGCTGGGAATCAACTGGGCCGGCCCAGAAGGCCACCCTCCTTCCCACCCGGGAAACTCTAAAATAGATTTCACTTAATGAGAATTTCTATTTTCAGACCTCAATGAGAACAGGACTCTTGGGAAAAGGCTAGGCTGCTGGAGTCCGAAGCTTATTTTCGTTGAGAAAATAAACTTTAAGAGACTTTTTTTTGTTGTTGTTCCATTTGGACCTTGAAGTCTTAGGAAGCCTCCCTGGTGTAGTGTCCCAGCCTAAATGCTGAACTCATGCTTATTTCTATAGAGAGAAGAGAACTCCCCGAAATTCATGCTCATTGTGTGGGCACACTGAAGGTTGGTAGAGTAGTGCAGGATCTCTTTGTAAGGCAGGGGTCCCCAATTCCCGGCTTTAGGATCGGTCCCGGTCCAGAATACCTCCGGAACCGCCTGCTACCGCACGAATCCCAGCGGCCGATAAGGTCCCACAGAGTTGGCCTTTTCCGGGTCCCGTCGACTAAACAATGTCGTCTGGTGGGCCCTAGGGGAAGAGCCTTCTTTGTGGCGGCCCCGGCCCTCTGGAATCAACTCCCCCCGGAGATTAGAACTGCTCCCAACCTCCTTGTCTTCCGTAAACTACTTAAGACCACCTATACCGCCAGGCATGGGGGATCTGAGACACCTTTCCCCCAGGCTTATTATAATTTATGTTTGGTATGTTTGGTATGTATGTGCTGTTTGGTTTTTAATTATGATAGGGTTTTTGGGTTTTTTTTAATATTAGATTTGCGCCTGTGTAATATTGTTTTTATCGTTGTTGTGAGCCGCCCCGAGTCTTCGGACAGGGGCGGCATACAAATCTAATAAATTATTATTATTATTATTATTATTATTATTATTATTATTATTATTATTATTGCCACTTAGGAACTATCCCTCGCAGCTGGAGGTGAGCAGGAGGCCAGCAAAATTGCGTGGGATCCAGGTTGCGCACTCTTTCTCCTCCCCTGGTTTGTGGGAAAACCGATCCCTGGTGCCAAAGAGGTTGGGGACCCCTTGCTCTGTGCTCTACTTGGGGCTACCCTTGAAGAACCTTCGGAAACTTCAACTAGCCCAGCATGCAGCTGCAAGAGCCATGTTGGGCATATCCAGGTATTCCCACATTAGTCCAGCACTCCGTGAGCTGCACTGGTCTGGGAACGCATTTCAAGGTGTTGGTTATCACCTATAAAGCCCTACATGGCATTGGACCAGATGATTTACGGCACCGTCTTCTGCTTCACATCGACCAAACAAATGCCAACTGAAGGGTCCATGGAGGAAGAGCCTTCTCTGTTGTGGCCCCGGCCCTCTGGAACCAACTCCCCCCCGGAGTTCCGCACCGTCCCCCACTCTCCTTGCCTTTCGAAAGGCATTAAAGACAGATCTGTGCCAGCAGCCCTGGGGACGGTGAGCGACAGTTTCACTCCAGCCACTAGTATGAATGAGGGATGATAGGTTGCTTTTATTGTGGGTTTTATGTATTTTCTAACTTTTTCAATTGTATTTATTGCTAACTGTGTTCATTTTTACCCTTTTAAGCTGCCCTGAGTCTGTGGGGAGAAGGGCGGCCTATAAATCTAAATCAATAAATAAGGAATCATTTCCACAACAGTTTGAAAGGATAGGCTTTTTAAAAAAAGAAATCTCATTTTTAAAAAAATTGTAGCTAAGCTGTGGCCATTTTAGTCATAATTAGGCACAAATAAGAACTGGGCTTGAGAGTATGTTTGTGGCTGGTGCCAAGAGCCAGGCAAACCTCATGGGCCAGTGGTAGTAAGTTGCTAGTTGGGGCAAGGTGAGGACGAAGATTGTGGGAGAGTTTTTAGTCCCAACCATTCCCAAGCCAGGTCTGGAAAAACGTTCCTGGCTTTCAGGCCTCTTAGCTGGGGCTGGGGCAGCCTGTACACATAGAAACATAGAAGTCTGACGGCAGAAAAAGACCTCATGGTCCATCTAGTCTGCCCTTATACTACTTCCTGTATTTTATCTTAGGATGGATATATGTTTATCCCAGGCATGTTTAAATTCAGTAAAAATGATAGGGAAAATATATAAATTTCTTATCGCTCACAAAAATATAGAGTTGACTCTAAAAGATACCATGATAAGATGGTGCAGAAATATAGGCAAGGAAATAGATATAGATACTTGGGAAAAAGTCTGGATTAATAATTGGAAAATGACCAAGTCAGTTTCATTAAAAGAAAACCAAATTAAAATGTTTTATAGATGGCACCTTCCACCTAACAGGATAGCTAAAATGTTTCCTAAAACATCCCCACTGTGTTGGAAATGCAAGAAAGATATAGGAACTTATTACCATCAATGGTGGACATGTAGCAAAGCGAAAACTTATTGGAAGATGATTGAGAAGATATTAAAAGAAATATTAAAATATGACATAGACAACACCCCAGAATTTTACTTATTAGGAATTACTAATCAGACTTATAAGAAGGAAACTCTTTACTTAATTATACACATATTAACTGCGGCTAGAATAATATACGCGCAAAACTGGAAGGGGGAGGAAATCCCCAAGAAAGAAGAAGTTATAGCTAAAATATTAGATTGCGCTGAAATGGATATGATGACAAGACGATTAAACGATCAAGAAGATACAAAATTTTATGAAACATGGAACAACATATATAAATGGTTAGATAAGAAAAAATAAGAGATAGATCTGTTTTTATTTAGGTAATAACAATATTAGATGTATTTGTTGATGATTTTGACATAGTTGTTTACTCACAAGCGATATATTAAAAATTTTGTTTTATGTATGCTTAGTAATTGAGATTAGTTTGAATGTTTGATTAGATGAATATATTACACTTAAATAACATATTAAGCATTTTTACTTATACCGTACTAATATTGCATTTAAGATTTGAAAATTTTTTACTAGACTTTTTAACATTTAACAAATGTTTGATTATGTATTCTTTTTTCTATTTGAATGTATACTTTCAAAAGAAGTGGGGAAACACATCCCCATTTTATGTTTAATGTTTGTACGTCTGTATGTCTCTTTTATGAAAAATAATAAAAAAATTGAAAAAAAAAAAAATAAATTCAGTTACTGTGGATTTATCTACCACGTCTGCTGGAAGTTTGTTCCAAGGATCTACTACTCTTTCAGTAAAATAATATTTTCTCACGTTGCTTTTGATCTTTCCCCCAACTAACTTCAGATTGTGTCCCCTTGTTCTTGTGTTCACTTTCCTATTAAAAACACTTCCCTTCTGGACCTTATTTAACCCTTTGACATATTTAAATGTTTCGATCATGTCCCCCCTTTCCCTTCTGTCCTCCAGACTAGACAGATTGAGTTCATTAAGTCTTTCCTGATACGTTTTATGCTTAAGACCTTCCACCATTCTTGTAGCCCGTCTTTGGACCCGTTCAATTTTGTCAATATCTTTTTGTAGGTGAGGTCTCCAGAACTGAGCACAGTATTCCAAATGGGGTCTCACCAGCATTCTATATAGCGGGATCATAATCTCCCTCTTCCTGCTTGTTATACCTCTAGCTATGCAGCCAAGCATCCTACTTGCTTTCCCTACCGCCTGACTGCACTGTTCACCCATTTTGAGACTGTCAGAAATCACGACCCCTAAATCCTTTTCTTCACAGTAGAAGAGGTCCCTCAGCCCTCCAAGGTGAGCTTGGGGAAGACACGACTAAACCGCTGGATGAGCAGGAAGGGTTCCTCGGGTGATGGGACGAGACAGTGCAGCCCACGCTGTCTGGGGATTTCCTAACGGTGATGCCAACGCAACCACCAATTTATGGCTGACCAGTGTTCCCTCTAATTTTTTTTTGGGGTGGGCAGAAAAGTATAGTTTTTGAGCGGCAGTCCCTTCGGGACCGGGCGGCACAGAAATAATAAATAAATAAATGAATAAATGAATAAATAAATATATAAATAAATAAACAAACAAATAAATTAAAACCCCACCCTGTTTTGCCTCAGAGAATTTCAAAATAAAATACTGTACTGTGTGTCTATAACAGTGAGCTCATAATAGGGCAACTCTATCAATATCAAAATGCCACTTAAATAGTTGAGCTAGTTTCAAACTAGATTTTGATTTTCTTTCTCTCTTCCTTACTCCCATTCTTTTTCTTTCTCTTTTCCTTCCTCTCTTTTTTCTATCTGTTTCTCTCTCTTCCTCTCTCTCTCCTTCCCTCTCACTCTTTCCCTCTCGGCTTCTGGGCAGGTTTGGAAAACACTGAGTTGATGATGACTTTTAAGTGAGCGATTGCTCACTGCTCAGCTTAGAGGGAACTATGGCTCCTAATGCTTTTAAGTATCTGATCATGCCTAAAATAACAGATTTGGGGTTTGGAGTTGGGCGGCCATGCATCTGAAAAGTTGAGGTGGAGAAACCCTCTTCGACATGAGTAACGGATCCATCCAATTTGACCAGTGTCTGGATGGCTAATGGACAAGTCTTCTAAGCGGTGTTGTACCTTAACCCCTTCGTTGTAGCTGTCCACGGGGCTGTTGAGGCTGGCAAGGCTGCCCAAGTGGCTGGGAGCTCCGGGGCGTGGTGGCTTTTTGGGTGGGGCAGCATGATCTAGGAAGAAAAGACATTGGGTCTGGTAAGGGAGGCTGCAGGAGATGACCCCGGGGGCGGGGGGGGGGGGGAACCAGAGGCAGGAGGAGTCATAGAGGTCATCAGTCTCAAATCCCTTCACACCCACAAGAGATCTAAGACTTGGGGCATTAGATTCATTGAACCCCCAAGCAAGGATTGTAGGAGAGAGTCAACCTTCATTGATGCCCGCTTCCACATGGAACCATCTGGGCCCCTGGATCTAAAGCAGGGATGTCAAATCCTGGCCCATGCGCAGGACTACATCCACATTTAACGAAGGAAGGGAAAGTCCTGATATGTCACATGATGCCACCGACACGTGACGACATGAGTTTGACACCCCTGATCTAAAGAAGAAAGGAATCTCTCATACTGCAAGCAAGCCTAAGTATCTTGTCCCTGAGCATCTCAGATTTGTAGAGTCTTAATATTTTGTTTAAATGTCCTTTGAAGAGTTGTGATTGGCAAAATGGATCGGGGGGGGGGGGAGAAGGAGAGAAAGAAAAGAAAAAAGGAGGGAGGGAGGGAGGGAAGGGAGGCAGGGAGGGAGGGAGGGAGGGAGGGAGGAAGGAAGGAAGGAAGGAAGGAAGGAAGGAAGGAAGGAAGGAAGGAAGGAAGGAAGGAAGGAAGGAAGGAAGGAAGGAAGGAAGGAAAAAGAAAAGGAAAAAGAAAGATTGATTGATTTCAAATCAGTGCTGGCTGAAGATGGAGGACTTGAAAACTCATGTGTTACTTCTGACCGTCATTAAATAAACTTGTGCCATTTAACTATTCCGCTTCTTAAAATGGTGTCTACCTCTTCAACACAACTACAAACTCATTTTCCCAAAAAGGAAAGGACTAAAAATTTGCATTGTGATTTACATACCTGGTTTACCCACAGGCTGATAAATGTGCTGGTTAGGAGCCTGAAAAAAATTAAAATGAATCTAATTAACCATGCAAAAAGTTTATGAACCACTCAAACCCCTTCCAGCTAATCACCCACAACAAATATCCAGCTTTTTCAACATATTTGCCTCCTCCCGTTGCTCTTCAGTTTCAGAGAAAAACCATCAAGTTTTTATACTTAATTTATACATTTATCTCTTTTTTTTCATAGGAGACAACCAGTTCTTTCATATCATAACCTATCTGTACTGCCCTGCCATATCCTGGCTATCATTATTCCAAAAGAAATGTCATATTTATAATAACCTCCATCCAAAAATACTGAAGACTTTTAAGATGAATCAGGTAAGAAGCCAAGTTGGAGAAGCTCTTACATCATATTATTTAACACAGTGTTTCCCAACCTTGGCAACTTGAAGACATCTGGACTTCAACTCCCAGAATTCCCCAGCCAGCTGGCTGGGGAATTCTGGGAGTTGAAGTCCAGATATCTTCAAGTTGCCAAGGTTGGGAAACACTGATTTAACAGACGCTTCATATTATTAGTCGTATAACAAAACAGAAGTAAACAAACAAGCCAGGATTATTTATTAGGAACTGAAATCACGGGTTTAAAGCAGGTCTATGGTGATTCTCAGTCGTCAGTTCTGAAGAAGCTACTTGGATGAGAAGCAAAAACATTGTCAAAGAAAAACCTAGGAAAGTCCAGGGTTTTTTCAGGGAAATAAAGCACCTTTGGGATTTTTAAAACGTTGCCAAACCAAATCAAAATTTGTTCTATCACTGATCAACCAGGAAAAATGACACTTATGAGTACTGATGATGGTTTAATTCTTGGAAAAGCATGCTTGTGTTTCTCCTTTATAAAAAGTGTATTAGAAGAATTAAATGTTTGCCTTTGCTAACTGCAGTTGGGGAAAGCAAGGCTAAAAAAACCCAGCATTAGGCATTTTTATTGCAAAGAACCCCCCACCAATCTATGATGCAGAAAACAGGCTCCTTCAATATAGAGTCTTGACCGTCAGAGCAAAATGTCGGTTGGCGGGCCCCAGGGGAAGAGCCTTCTCTGTGGCGGCCCCAACTCTCTGGAACCAGCTCCCCCCAGAGATTAGAACTGCCCCTACCCTCCTTGCCTTTCGTAAACTTCTCAAAACCCACCTTTGTCGTCAGGCGTGGGGGAACTGAGATATCTCCCCCGGGCCTATATAATTTATGTATGGTATGTTTGTATGTATGTCTTTTTAATAATGGGGTTTTTAAAATATTTTAAATTGTAAATTATTAGATTTGTCATGAACTGTTTTATTGTATTGTGAGCCGCCCCGAGTCTACAGAGAGGGGCGGCATACAAATAAATAAACAAACAAACAAATAAATAAATAAATTACTAGAGAATTGGATATTCACATTTTTAGAAACCGGGTCTTCGATGAAATATAAACAAATGAATAAATATTTCAAATACTGTAAAGGCCAAGTTATAAACTGCCGACACAAACTGCTTTCCATGGGTTAAGGAAAAAATAATTCATTGTGCTGATTTGTTCAACATGCTCCAACTAGCTGATTAGCTGATCTAATAGCACCCTTATAATTAATTCCCAAGAGTGTATGGGGGCTTTAAAAAACAATCAGTGGGACAATGGAGATATTTCATTTATTTTATTTATTAATTGGATTTATATGCCACCCCTCTCCGAGAGCTCGGGATAGCTTACAACATATAAAAGAAAACAATACAATATAGTAATCTAAATCCAATTAATTTAAAACTAAAACTAATCTAAAATCCCCAATTTTATTAAAAACCAGTCATACTCACTTAAACATTAAAGTCACTTAAGCGACCGGAAACTTCAGATCATGCAGAATGCAGCTGCGACAGCAATCATGGGCTTTTCCAAATGTGCCCATGTTACACCAACACTCCGAAGTCTGCATTGGTTGCCGATCAGTTTCCAGTCACAATTCAAAGTGTTGGTTATGACCTATAAAGCCCTTCATGGCACCGGACCAGATTATCTCCGCAACCGCCTTCTGCTGCACGAATCCCAGCAACCAGTAAGGTCCCACAGAGTGGGTCTTCTCCGGGTCCCGGCAACTAAACAATGTCGCTTGGGGGGGACCCAGGGGAAGAGCCTTCTCTGTGGCGGCCCCGGCCCTCTGGAACCAACTCCCCCCAGAGATTAGAATTGTCCCCACCCTCCTTGCCTTTCGTAAGCTGCTTAAAACCCACCTCTGCCGCCAGGCATGGGGGAACTGAGATACACTTTCCCCCTAGGCCTTTACAATTTTATGCATGGTATGTCTGTATGTATGTTTGGTTTTTATAATAAGGATTTTTAACTGTTTTAGTATTGGATTATTATTATATGCTGTTTTATTGCTGTTGTTAGCAGCCCCGATTCTGCGGAGAGGGGCCGCATACAAATCCAATAGATAAATAAACAAACAAACAAACAAACAAACAGCAACCATACATGACATTCATTGGCCCGGGGCTAAGATCTAATTGTCCCAAGCCTGGCAACATAGGTGAGTCTTAAGACTCTTGCGGAAGGCAAGGAGGGTGGGGGCAATACGAATCTCCGGGGGGGGGGCTGATTCCAGAGGGCCGGCCCCCCCACAGAGAAGCCTCTTCCCCTAGGCTCCGCCAAGCAACATTGTCGAGTCTTTGGAGAGGGGCGGCATACAAATCTAACAAATAATAATAATAATTGTCTAGTTGACAGGACCTGGAGAAGGCCGACTGTGGGACCTGACCGGGCGCTGGGATTCAGGCAGCTGAAGGGAGTCCTGCAAGTAATCTGGTCCGATGCCATGTAGGGCGTTGCCAACACTTTGCATTGTGTCCAGAAACCCATTGGCAGCCAATACAGTCTGCGGAGTGGGCCTGCTGAGGGAGGACCAGGATCGCTCGTGCAGCTGCATTTTGCACAATTTGTAGCTTCCGAACGCTCTTCAAAGGCAGCCCCATATAGAGAGCATTGCAGTAGTCAAATTTCGAAGTGATACGGGTGTCAGTGACTGTGAATAGAGACTTCCTGTCCAAATAGGGCCGCAACTGGTGCACCAGGCAAACCTGTTTTTCGTATTGGATTATTGTTATACGCTGTCTTATTATTGCTGTTAGCCGCCCCGAGTCTCCGGAGAGGGGCAGCATACAAATCAAATCAAATCAAATCAAATCAAATCAAATCAAATCAAATCAATAAATAAATAAATTGGGGCAAAATTCACTTAGCTAATATTTCACTCAGCAACAAAAAGAAATTACGCTCAACTGTGGTTGTACATCTGTATTAACAAAGTAAATGTCCATTATCATCATAAACCAGCATAATTATCTACTAACAAACCACAGCTTGTCTGCTAAAACAAGCTATCTGCATAGAGCTGAAGCTAGAAACCTTTCTTATCTTCGCTTCCAAATCCCTGAGAATTAAGCCAGCCACAAAATGTGTGGATCGGATCCCCAACATCAGAAATCAATTCTACTTTGGCTTTTTGAACAGCCCACTGGGCAGTACATGAGCAACACACAATCTTCCGAATCCATCAATGAGACCCAAAAGTACTTTTGTTTTATGAAAAATAACGAAAGCTCTGTGCGCAAGGAAAGAGCGCATCAGTTCCAGAGGCAGCATGAAAACAAATTACTCCCAGGAAGTTGTGGGGAGCAAGCCGAGCATCCTGAAACGTTTCAGGGAAATATAATCATAATCATGAAGGTCAGCGGTTCAAATCTCATCACCGGCTCAAGGTTGACGCAGCCTTCCATCCTTCCGAGGTGAGTAAAATGAGGACCCGGATTATGGGGGCAATAGCCTAGCTTTGTTAAAACGTGCTATTGCTAACATGTTGTAAGCCGCCCTGAGTCTAAGGAGAAGAGCAGCATAGAAATTGAATAAATAAATAAATTTCTGAAGGGGATCGGAATTCATCTCCTGGAAGCAAATGGGAAGAAGAGGAAGCTCGTTCCCCAACGAGAAAAATCAAAAGCAGAAAAGTCAAAAAAATCAAGGCCACTCTAGGCACAGAAATGAAAGGTCACCTCCATCCCCACTATGAACGAACGGCTGCAAAAACGGATGGAAATAGCAGAGAGGGCCAAATTGGCTGCTTTCATCAAAGGAACAGAATACAAATGCTTTCATTTCTACTTGGAAACCACTTCTGGGCTTTGTGCTTAACGCAGTGGGAAAAAATACAAGCTTGATTTTGGGTTTATCCGATTAGATAGATTTCTAGTTACGAAAATGTTTGGTTTCTACGATTATAAAAAAGTAAAAAGTTGACGGTAGATCTTAATGCCTTATTTTACTGCACCAAAAGAGCTGTAAATCAATGCCCCCCCTTTTCCCCCCCTTTCCTTTCTCCCAAAATTTGTTTCTCTTTTTCCTTTCCTAATTTCCCTAATGTATTTGCTTCGGGATTCTTTCATAGAAACATAGACATAGACGACTGACGGCAGAAAGAGACCTCATGGTCCATCTAGTCTGCCCTTATACTATTTCCTGTATTTTATCTTACAATGGATATATGTTTATCCCAGCCATGTTTAAATTCAGTTACTGTGGATTTACCAACCACGTCTGCTGGAAGTTTGTTCCAAGGATCTACTACTCTTTCAGTAAAATAATATTTTCTCATGTTGCTTTTGATCTTTCCACCAACTAACTTCAGATTGTGCCCCCTTGTTCTTGTGTTCACTTTCCTATTAAAAACACTTCCCTCCTGGACCTTATTTAACCCTTTAACATATTTAAATGTTTCAATCAAGTCCCCCCTTTTCCTTCTGTCCTCCAGACTATACAGATTGAGTTCATTAAGTCTTTCCTGATACGTTTTATGCTTAAGACCTTCCACCATTCTTGTAGCCCGTCTTTGGACCCGTTCAATTTTATCCATATCTTTTTGTAGGTGAGGTCTCCAGAACTGAACACAGTATTCCAAATGGGGTCTCACCAGCGCTCTTTACAGCGGGATCATAATCTCCCTCTTCCTGCTTGTTATACCTGTAGCTATGCACCCAAGCATCCTACTTGCTTTCCCTACCGCCTGACTGCACTGCTCACCCATTTTGAGACTGTCAGAAATCACTACCCCTAAATCCTTCTCTTCTGAAGTTTTTGCTAACGCAGAACTGCCCATGCAATACTCAGATTGAGGATTCCGTATGTCATATTCTAAGTTAATAAAACGATCGAAGCAGGGGGAGGGAGGGAATCAAAAGCAGCCTTTTGTTTCACGGGTGGGAGGGGTTGGGAGTGCTTACCGGACCCTGAAGATTTCCGTCCTCTCGATCAATGCTCCCTCTGGACAGCCTCACGTCGGGTTTCTAACGGAAGAGAAAAGAAAGGTGGTTTTGGATCAAGGGGTTTGAAGAGCACGGGCCGATCAGGGAGCTGAGGAATTAGAATCTCTAGCAGAAGCGAAGGAGACGCCGTTAAGGGGGAAGAAGGGCGGGGGAGAAGTAGGCTTTGAGTAAGAGAGATGTTATTACATTCCTCTTCTTTCCCCCTCGCCCCGACTGGCTTTTGCAAAACTCAGCCACCGAACCATCTCAAGACTTCCACCCCAGCAAAAAAAGCAAAAACAAAACCCCGCTCTCCGCTTGCACATAATAAAGGCGTTGAGATAAATATTGAGAGTACCATTTCCCCAAGACAACATTGGAAAACCTGCATTTTAATTCTCTCGGGAGGAGGAGGAAGAAGAGCAGCGGTAGCAGCAGGAGCAGCTCCGTACAGCTGCCGCTTCTTCCTCGCAGCAAAAGTTTCAACCACAGGATGAGAAAACGCTGCACATTAATTCCTGTTTCCTGCTTGAGGAAGGCTTAAATGCACTTGGCTGCCTCGCCAAGCTTCCCGAATGGGGCCAACTTGCTCAGGCTCTCTAACAGCACAGAGACCGGGAACGTTGGGAGGAAGAGCCGGCTGCACCCAACACTGCCCTGGTTTAGGAGGAGGAGGAGGAGGAGGAGGAGAGAAGAGAAGAGAAGAGAAGAGAAGAGAAGAGAATTCTTTATTGGCCAAGTGTGATTGGACACACAAGGAATTTGTCTTTGGTACATATTTAGGTTAGGTCCCACAGAGTTGGTCTCCTCCAGGTCCCGTCAACTAAACAATGTCACTTGGCGGGACCCAGGGGAAGAGCCTTCTCTGTGGCGGCTCCGACCCTCTGGAATCAGCTCCCTCCAGAGATTAGAACTGCCCCCACCCTCCTTGCCTTTCGTAAACTCCTTAAAACCCACCTCTGCCGTCAAGCGTGGGGGAACTGAAAACTCTCCCCCTGCCTATGTAGGTATTTGTTTATGATATGACTGTATGTATGTTTTTATATATTGGGGTTTCTTGTTTTTTAGACTTTTTTAATGTATTATTGTTATTTTAGATTGTAACTATTAGATTTGTTACTATATATTGTTTTTATCATTGCTGTAAGCCGCCCCGAGTCTACGGAGAGGGGCGGCATACAAATCTAATTAATAATAATAATAATAATAATAATAATAATAATAATAACAACAACAACAATAACAACAACAACAACAACATATGTTCTCAGGGTACATAAAAGAAAAAGATACATTTGCTATGAATCATCAGGTACAACACTTAACGAGTGTCATAGGCATCAATTAAGCAATGAGGAAACAATCAATATTAATAAAAATCTTAAGGATACAAGCAACAAGTTACAGTCATACAATCATAAGTGGGAGGAAATGGGTGATAGGAATGATGAGAAAAAACTAGTAAAAATAGTAGTGCACACTTATTAAATAGTTTGAGGAGGAGGAGGAAGGAAGGGAGTTAATCTCGCTGTTATTAACTCTTTGGGTAAGCCAGAAAGGGACATTCTTCTTGGGACTTCAAAATTAGAAAGAGAAGGGTTGTGAAGTCTTAGGGATCATAGTACCCTTCTTCTGATATTGAATAGAACAACATGCAAAACAAAACTTTAAAATATCTTTCCAAACCAAGAAAAATAAGAGTTGTGATAATTGAATTCATCCATCCATCCATCTAACTATCTAATCATATATCATCTCATAAATATATCCCTTCATCCCTCCATCCCTCCATCCATCCATCCATCTATCTTAGACACAAGAACAGTTTTTTCCCGAACGCCATCACTCTACTAAACAAATAATTCCCTCAAAACTGTCAGACTTTCTACTAAATCTGCACTTCTATTCTACTAGTTTTTCTCATCATTCCTATCACCCATTTCCTCCCATGTTGACTGTATGACTGTAACTTGTTGCTTATATCCTAAGATTTTTATTAATATTGCTTCTTCATTGCTTATTTGACCCCTATGACAATCATTAAGTGTTGTATCACATGATTCTTGACAAATGTATATTTTATTTTATGTACGCTGAGAGCATATGCACCAAGACAAATTCCTTGTGTGTCCAATCACACTTGGCCAATAAAAATTCTATTCTATTCTATTCTATTCTATTCTATTCTATCTATCTATCTATCTATCTATCTATCTATCTATCTATCTATCTATCTATCTATCTATTGAAACATAGAAGACTGACGGCAGAAAAAGACCTCATGGTCCATCTAGTCTGCCCTTATACTATTTTCTGTATTATATCTTAGGATGGATATACTTATCCCAGGCATGTTTAAATTCAGTTACTGTGGATTTACCAACCATGTCTGCTGGAAGTTTGTTCCAAGGATCTACTACTCTTTCAGTGAAATAATATTTTCTCATGTTGCTTTTGAACGTGAGAAAATATCTATCTATCTATCTATCTATCTATCTATCTATCTATCTATCTATCTATCTATCTATCTAATATTTTACACTGAACTATTACTCCCCTGATGGTTAACAAAATAGATTATTCATTTTTTACAAACTTTTGGAAACATAATGTAACACAACAAACTGTTTATGCCATCTAATTCTCAATGACCCAAGTAGCTCGCAAAAGTCTGGGTTTTTTTTTTAACTATCTGGGGAGAATGTTATAAAGCTCAGCCATTCTGGAGGGCAGTCTATTTTAGAATGAAATAAATTTTAAGGCTAAATATACTTTCTTAGCAGATGTCTTTCAGTTAAACGGCACCAAAACCATATATCACTGTAAAGTTTACCAAATTGGCTTTGTTTATGGTGACCGTTGCCAGGATAATTTAAGTTTTTTATTGGAAATCATACATAATTCCCTCTTTAATAGAATGCCAAAATAAATTGTAGGATTATGTGTCATTGTCAAAAATAAAATTTGAAAAAGAAAACCCCTGGAACAGAATTTAATTCAACTTGGAAGCCATCTATGGACTGTAATTCTACATATAGACTTGTAATACAGTTTAGGTTTTTCATTAACATGTTAGCTTTTTGCTTTATTCGTTAAATACAGGTGTAATTTTTAGGTGGCAGTGAAACCTTGATTAGCTCTCATTCTGATTTACAATTCATATTATACTAATTTACTCCCTGATACTAACTTGATTATTATAATGGTTCTGAAGACATAAATTATTCAAGATACTTTGCAATGCCGTTCCAATCTTAATATTACTTTGACATTTCAATTTTTTACAGGTTCCACATTTCTTTTTTTGGTTTTCTTTCTGGTTCTGCATTTAAGCATTTACTGCTATTTTTTTTAATGTTTCCATATCGCCTCGTTAACAAAGCAATCCTTCATATGTTCACGGGCTGCAAGAATGGTGGAAGGTCTTAAGCATAAAACATATCAGGAAAGACTTAATGAACTCAATCTGTATAGTCTGGAGGACAGAAGGAAAAGGGGGGACATGATCGAAACATTTAAATATGTTAAAGGGTTAAATAGGGTCCAGGAGGGAAGTGTTTTTAATAGGAAAGTGAACACAAGAACAAGGGGACACAATCTGAAGTTAGTTGGGGGAAAGATCAAAAGCAACATGAGAAAATATTATTTTACTGAAAGAGTAGTAGATCCTTGGAACAAACTTCCAGCAGACATGGTAGATAAATTTATTTATTTATTTATTTATTAATCAGATTTGTATGCCACAGTAACTGAATTTAAATATGCTTGGGATAAACATATATCCATCCTAAGATAAAATACAGGAAATAGTATAAGGGCAGACCAGATGGACCATGAGGTCTTTTTCTGCCGTCAGTCTTCTATGTTTCTATGTTTCACCGTCCCTTTTCCTTATCTTCCTACAACTACGAGATTGCACCCAGTTCATCAGATGAATGCAGACAATATTTTTTTAAAAACATTCTGGGATAATAAAATTGATTTGTTAACTTCATTCTGTTGCTGTCAAGACCAAGAAAGAGACAGCCAACAAACTTTCAAGTGGCTGAATAGAATGAGATCCAGAAACCACGATATTAAAGATCGAAAACAGCCTTTGATCTGAGAATGCCAAGGAATTACTCCACCTCTTCTTTTTCATCTTCCATATATCCAGCGTGGAAGGGATAACTCGGAACTGAGAAACATGTATTACAAATTGCAGATATTTGAAGGGCGGGATCATGAATTGATGGGGCATTTTGAGTTTGAACCAAAGTAGACAGCTTGCATCATTTAACAGAAGACAGCCTATCTGATGCGATATTCCAAATTGCCGAAAGGGAGAAGAATTGTAAAACTGCTTAATCACGGTGAATATGCAAATTGTAATCTGATTGGCTGACAAAAGTATATATACATCATGCACCTTCGCACAGGTATGGCTTGTGGCTTGGCTTGAAGGTATCGTGGCTTAGTATGGTTTAGAGTGACTTGTGAATTAGTGTGGCCTGTGGTAGCTGAAGACTTGTAGCTGAATATTGTAACTGAGAATAGTAGATAGAGAATTGTGAGTACTTTGTATAGTAACTGCTAGAGAGATAACTGCAGTGTAAATAGTGCAGATTTGCTATGAAAGAAGTAAATATTTTTCCTAAAAACTCTGCAGTATGTGTCTTCAATTATCTTCAAGATAAAAGTTCCTGATATCCTGGTCTGAGGCAGGCTGGTTAGCTGCTTTGGCTATCTGGGTGGGCTAGCTTCTGCAAAACGTTACTCCAACACAAACACGTACAAGATAGTAGGTATTGGTATACACATTGTTCTGCCGGGCTCTCTGATAGAAGCCTCCCGAAAATTCAAGGGTACAAAGCTCAGACACACACAAAAATTCAAGACAATGTTCTTTATCACAAAATTCAAAAGAAACAAAGCACCCTTTTTGTATTGCAAAGAGCACTCTTCCCCAAAACAACCTTGTATGCTGTACAAGTCCCTTAATCAGTTCTTAAGTACTTAGCTAGTAGCTGTGAAGAAACGTCACAGCCCTCCTTCTTCCAACGAAGTGAAACACACACACACTTTACTCTGCTTTGGTGTCAAAGGCGTGAAAAACCCACAAACAAAGTTCAGAAACAGCGAGGCACGATCCTGAAGAACTGCGATCAGATAATCTTCCACAATGGCCAAACTAGCACCCTGCTATTTATAGCAGCAGCTCTAATTACTGGAACCCCACCCAAACACAGGTGGCCTCTCTTATCTCCTGTAATATGTCCTCAATTGGTCTCTTCGATGCATAAGCCTGCGCCTGCGTAATATTTTCTCATGTTGCTTCTGATCTTTCCCCCAATTAACCTCAGATTGTGCCCCCTTGTTCTTGTGTTCACTTTCCTATTAAAAACACTTCCCTCCTGGACCTTATTTAACCCTTTAACATATTTAAATGTTTCGATCATGTCCCCCCTTTTCCTTCTGTCCTCCAGACTATACAGATTGAGTTCATTCAATTTTTCCTGATACGTTTTGTGCTTAAGACCTTCCACCATTCTTGTAGCCCGTCTTTGGACCCGTTCAATTTTATCCATATCTTTTTGTAGGTGAGGTCTCCAGAACTGAACACAGTATTCCAAATGGGGTCTCACTAGCGCTCTATACAGCGGGATCATAATCTCCCTCTTCCTGCTTGTTATACCTCTAGCTATGCAGCCAAGCATCCTACTTGCTTTTCCTACCGCCTGACTGCACTGCTCAACCATTTTGAGACTGTCAGAAATCACGACCCCTAAATCCTTTTCTTCTGAAGTTTTTGCTAACACAGAACTGCCAATACAATACTCACATTGAGGATTCCTTTTCCCCAAGTGCATTATTTTACATTTGGAAACATTAAACTGCAATATCAGCAAATATCACTGAAATCTCACTCTTGAGTGCGTCTTCGTGCAAGGTTGGGATTCTGGGCATGCGCAGAAGCTGAATCTTGTGCATGGGAGCGTGCCCATGCACCAGACGCCCACACCGGACACCAGGACTGTACCAGTAGCGACGGCGACAGGCAGCCCTTCAGTGGTTTGCAGGAGCTGAGGCGAGGACAGGAGCTCACCCTAACACATGGTGCCCGGGTCTCAAACATAGTCTAGGCAACAAGCTCAGTGGTCTTAACCACTGAGCCACTGAACATGCACAGAACCACTAGAAGCTACTATCCCCCATTAAACTGATCAACCACACCAATTCCTCATAAACTCTAGAGTTGTATCATCATTTTTTATTTTTTATTTTGTTTTACATGGGACTATGTAACCAGTACAAACTTGTAAAAATGATGATGATGATGATGATGATGATGATGATGATAATAATAATAATAATAATAATAATAATAATAATAATAAACATAGTTGGAAGGGACCTTGGAGGTCTTCTAGTCCAACCCCCTGCTTAGGCAGGAAACCCTACACTACATCAGACAGATGTTTATCCAACATCTGCTTAAAAACTTCCAGTGTTGGGGCATTCACAACTTCTGGAGGCAAGCTGTTCCACTGATCAGCCGTCTGACTGTCAAGAAATGTCTCCTTAGTTCTAAGTTGCTTCTCTCCTTGTTTAGTTTCCACCCATTGCTTCTTGTTCTACCCTCAGGTGCTTCTGAGAATAGCTTGACTCCCTCTTCTTGGTGGCAAACCCTGAGATATTGGAAGGCTGCTATCATGTCTCCCCAGGCCCTTCTTTTCATTAAACTAGCCATGCCCAGTTCATGCAACCATTCTTCATATATTTTAGCCTCCAATTGTAGACATAATACATCTATTGAACAGCCTCCATGTGAAACAAACCCAGATAAATCCAGCTGGGTAAAAAAAGGCTGTTACACAAAGGCAACTGCATATCACCACAACCTCCAACAGCAGCGACTTCCGTGCAAACGCCATAAAACCGAACTATTCACAAGCCTTCATTTAGCTGGATTCTCTGGGGATCTCCGAGATATAATTAGCAATAACCCGCCTCTTTCCACAAAGGAAAACTGGATAGTTCAACTGCATTCCATGTCGCTTTTCCTTCACACAGTGGGGGAAAAAATGCACAACCGAGGGAAAAACCAAGCCCCGATTCTGTTTTTTTATTCAAAAGCCAAAAAAATAATAATCATAAAACCCAACTTTAGCATTTAAAAAATTCCTCCCATGCTGTTGTTGTTGATGCTCCCTTAGTAAATCTGGGATGGGCAACTGAAGCATATGTGGGTGGGAATGTTTGGAAATAAAACTCTGCCAAGAAAATGTGAGGGCAGCAAAAGCAACACACACAAAAAAAACACCCACATGCCCAGGCCACTGATAAGGTGGCAGGCAATTCATTTATGCTATCTTTAATGCAAAGCAATGTTTCTCAAAGTACAAATTTCCTGGGAGTTGAAATCCACATACAGGTGGCACTCGATTTACAAAACTTTGTTCGTGTTGTGGTTAGCTCTGCCCCAAGGACTGTGGATGTGGAGGAGACATCCACATGCTGAAGGCCTGTTTTGCTCCCGGTGGAATCTGCTGATGAAGGCTCCTCTGACCAAGAAGACATGAGTGACAGGGAGGAGCAGAGTGTGGCAGACAGCTCAGAAGGAGATCAATTATCTAGCTCCTCCTTGGATTCAGAACAAGAGTTAATGATACAGCCACGCATGCGGAGAGCAATGCATAGGCAGCAACAACTGAGAGATTATTATCAAAGAAAATGAGGCCACCTGTGGTTGGGTGGGGCTGGGGTCATTAGTGAGGCTGCTATAAATAGCAGCCTGTGGGTTTGACCATTGTGGAGGATTATCTGATCATTGTGTTTCGTGACTGCTTTACTGACTTTGATCTTTTGTGTGCTGATTTTTCCCCGCTTTGAAACTAAACCAGAGCAAAGTGTGTTTCACTTTGTGAAAGAAGAAGGACTGTGAATTGCCTCACAGCTGCAAGCTAAGTATCACTGAACTGATAAGGGACTTGTACAAATTACCAGTTTGTTTGGAGACCAGTGCTCTTTGCTATACCAAAAGAGGGCTTAGGTTAAGTGAATTTTCATTATAAAGAACATTGTTTTGAATTTTCAAACATGTGTGTATCTGAAATTTGTACCTGTGAATTTTTGGGAGGAGTCTACCAGAGAGCCCGACAGAACCATTCAAAGTTACAACAGCACTGGAAAAACCGACTTACAGAAACATCAAAGAAACATAGAAGATTGACGGCAGAAAAAGACCTCGTGGTCCATCTAGAAGGAGCAGGGCCAGTGGTCAGTAGATCATTGACTGGCGTTGTGGCGAAGGTTAGAGATGAGCGTCCTCATTCCGTTTCCCTCCAAGTGCAAAGTGCATGTTATAATATGCTTCCTGAATGATAAGGGCATGAACGCTGCTTCAATAGATGCCCAACATGCTTACTAAAGTGCACAAAAGTCAGTGCTGCCTGAGAATTTCTTGACCGGTTCGAGATTAAAGGGAAGGCTTTTCTCAACTATAGAGTGACAGGAGATGAAACTTGGGCTTATCACCGTATTCCAGAGAGCAAACGTCAATCAACGCAATGGCACCATACCCATTCTCCTTCAGCCCAAAAATTCAAAACTCAGCAAGCGGCAAGAAAAATCTTGGGCACCCATCGTGCACAAATCTTGGGCACACACCATAGCAGCGTTCAAACCCTTACTTTCGGATAACCCTCGTATATTAATGTGTAAAAGCAAAAAGTGGAGTTTGGAGTGGGTTTATCTTGTATTGTGCTAAGAAGAGTTGGAAGTCAATGCACCCTTTTCTTTCTTTTTTTCTCTTTCCCTTGTATCTCACACCCCCTTTTGCCCCACCTCCTTCCTTTAATTTTCTATCTTTTTCTTTGCTTTCTATGTAACATAATTGTTTTTAAAAACCATTTTGGAAATGAGATGTAAATGAAATAAAATGGATTAATCTGTGCTTGGTTTAAAAAACCAGGCAACCCGTAGGAGAAAATACACCCTGACCCAAATCGTCTCTCACTTCCTTTGAGGCCTGAACCCAACTCAATATTTTTATTTATTGTGCTGACTTAAGTCAATCTCTCGCCCTCCTCTCCCTGAAGAGAGACTGGAAATTAAGGTTTAGTGAAATACACTGAGCATCTTTAGGCTTTAAAAATGTTCCTTTCTGGTTTTGGCTGCTGCTGGGAAACATTTCTTGCTTCTACAGTTTAATAGGGATGTCAACCTCAGCATTGGCAGGACACCAACCGAATGAGTAGCATGAGCAACTCCTGGAGAAAAGGCAGCACCCCAATGACTCTGCTTGAAGCACCACCGATATTGACATGTTTATTTTCCCCCTTGGAGGAAATCATTTTCCTTCCAAACAGAATAGCCCAGAGTGCTGTGCATTGACTGCACAACAGCAACAGCGCTTAATAATAATAATAATAATAATTATTATTATTATTATTATTATTATTATTATTATTATTATTTATTGGATTTGTATGCCGCCCCTCTCCTAGACTCGGGGCAGCTAACAACAATGATAAAAACAGCATGTGACAATCCAATAATAAAATAACTAAAAACCCTTATTATAAAACCAAACATACACACAAACATACCATGCATAACTTGTAATGGCCTAAGCCTAAGGGGAAGGAATATCTCAACTCCCCCATGCCTGGCGGTATAAATGAGTCTTGAGTAGTTTACGAAAGACAAGGAGGATGGGGGCAATTCTAATCTCCGGGGGGAGTTGGTTCCAGAGGGCCGGGGCCGCCACAGAGAAGGCTCTTCCCCTGGGGCCCGCCAAACGACATTGTTTAGTCGACGGGACCTGGAGAAGGGCAACTCTGTGGGACCTTATCGGTCGCTGGGATTCGTGCGGTAGCAGGCGGTTCTTCTATTCTGGTGCCTTGGAACATATTTTTACCATCCGACCCTTTACAGTAGGGGTGTCCCTCTGACCTTCCTGCCAACCAGCTTAAAGCTATGTTGGGAGAACTGGGGGTGGAGATTTAGTTTATTGTACATTATATATATATGTACATTAAGTAATGAACAAACAATTCCCTTTATTTCCCCGAACAAGATCATTCAATTAAAAAAAGAAAAGAATGAAGCAGTTATGTCAAAAGCTCACAGACCAGTTGGGAGTGGGTACCTGTTCTATTTTCATTCAAAAAGGGAAGAGACAGTTCAGAATAATTTCAATAGTTGCAGCTGCCTATTTTTTCCCCTTTGGGAACAACATTGTTTTTCCCTTATTTGGTAGCCTTCAAGGGAGTGTGCGAGCATAGACTCCATGAAAACAAAATCTGCCAGTCCAGCTGTTTCGTAGACTAGAGAGCAATGCTTACTGGGGAAAAGATTAATTATTCAGAGGCATTAGCTACAGGAAGAGATAAAGAGATCACAGCAGAAATTTTACATTATAAGTTCACAATTTAATATTTTTTTACAAAGAAAAATCATACTGTTGTAGATGTCTTATTCAATCTGTGCAGAATGTGTTGGTTTGGATAATGCTAATCCCAGCCTGAGACTCAACCCGACAAGATGTAGAGTCACCCAAGCTTTAAACTGAGCAATGTTTTGAAGAAGCCACAAAACATCAAAATAAGCCTCTTGACTTAAAGAAGGCATCTTCTTGCTCAAGTATCTACTGTAGATCTACCGTATTTTTCAGAGTATAAGATGCACCTTTTTCCTCCCTAAAAGAGGATGGAAATTCAGGTGCGTCTTGTACTCTGAATGTAGCCCCCCCCCCCCCAAGCTTTTCCCCCCAGCCCTAACTAGGTGCTAATCATCTTCCTGGCTCTTGCTTGCAAGTTCTTTCATTGTTATTCTCTGCAAAGAATGTTTTCCGAGCCCTAAGTCTTTGCAGGGTTTTTTTTCCCATTGCTCTAACTAGCTCCGAATAAGTTTCTTTCCAGCCCTAACCAGGTGCTAACAATGTTCCCAGCTCTTACCCGCTTGCAAGCTCTTTCATTGTTATTCTCTGCAAAGAATGTTTTCCGAGCCCTAAGTCTTTGCAGGGTTTTTTCATTGCTCTAACTTGCTCAGAATAAGTTTCTTTCCAGCCCTAACCAGGTGCTAATAATCTTCCCAGCTCTTATTGCCTTGCAAGTTCTTTCATTGTTACTCTGTTTTGTTCTGTTCTATTCTATTCATATCTGTGTGTGTGTGTGTGTGTGTGTGTGTGTGTATAATACACACACACACTTCCATCCTTCTAAAGTGGGTAAAATGAGGCCCCAGATTGTTGGTGGCAATATGCCAATGTTGTAACCGCTCAGTGTGCTGTAAAGCATTGAGGAGCAATATGTAAATCGGAGAGGGGCAGCATACAAATCTAATTAATAATAATAATAATAATAATAATAATAATAATAATAATAATATATAAATGCTATTGCTACTCCTCAATTTACAACCATTTTTAAAGACGGTTTGAAGTTGTGACAGCACTGACAAAAGTGCCTTAAAAGTTATTGCCGTCTCACCACCGGTCACATGATCAACGAAGATTGAGGTGGAGTTCTAATAAAAACCACCCCTCTTGGAGCGAGATGGATGGTTCAGAAATGTGAAAAATAAATAAATGGAACAAAAATAAATGTCTGAAGGCAATGCTTAAAAGGCTGTGCTGGTGGGAAAGTTAGCAAACATTTAATGGAAAAAGGAACACTGTTGTTTAATTATTATAATCAGATATAAAGAAAGAAAAACATGACCAACTTATACCTTGGCAAACAGCATTTATATGCATTGAGAGGGAAAGAGCTTGTTATAAATTGCAACAGGGAAAGAAAGAAAAATGTATTACCAGAAATCTCTCCTCCTTTTCTAACCATCTCTGGTCTTCCTCCATTTCTTGTTGCTGTCGTATCAACCTCTCTTCCATTAGATGTGCAGGTGGGACCTGTCCCATTCCACGCATATCCAAACTGCCAGAATCCTACAAAGAGGTGAAGAGAGAAGAGACAAGCTAAAATTATTTTCAATCATTTTTATTTTAATATGATTGTCATTAATACAGGCCCTTTTTATTTCTTTCTAAAGCAAGGATATACTGTATACTGGTTCTCTGGGCTAAAGGAAAAATGTCAGAAAGCAATATAGTACTAACGATCTAATAAATTTAGCTTTGGCTATACGAAAACACAGAATAAGAGTTTGATGGGACCTTGGAGGTCTTCTAGTCCAACTGATTGCTCAAGCAAGAGACTCTAAACCAGGATGCACCACATACTGGTTACCCCCACTTCTGTTTTAGCAAATGGGGAAAAAAGTTGTGATATGTCACGTGACAACAACATTTTGTCATGAGTTTGACATCCCTGCTCTATATCATTTCAGACAAGTGGCAGTCCAGTCTCTTCATAAAAACCTCCAATGATAGAGCACCCACAATTTCTGATGGCAAGTTGTTCCATTGGTTTGTTTGTTTGTTTGTTTGTTTATTAGATTTGTATGCCGCCCCTCTCCAAAGACTTGGGCGGCTCACAACAATAAAAACAATATTATAACAAAACAAATCTAATATTAAAAGAAGCATATAAAACCCTATCATATACAGCGATACCTCGTCTTACAAACTTAATTGGTTCTGGGACGAGGTTCTTAAGGTGAAAAGTTTGTAAGACGAAACAATGTTTCCCATAGGAATCAATGGAAAAGCGATTAATGCGTGCAAGCCCAAAATTCACATCTTTCACCAGCCAAAGCGCCCGTTTTTGCACTGTTGGGATTCCCCTGAGGCTCCCCTGCATGGGAAACCCCATCTCCAGGCTTCTGTGTTTTTGTGATGCTGCAAGGGAATCCCAGCAAGGGGAATCCCAGCATCGCAAAAACGAGCGCTTCGCTGGCAGCGGCAGTCCAGAGGTGGGGTTTCCCAGTGAAATCGCAGCATCGCAAAAACACTGAAGTCCTCGAAACCCAACCTCCAGACCTCTGTGTTTTTGCAATGCTGCGATTTCATTGAGGCTCCCCTCGCTGGGAAACCCCACCTCTGGACTTCCATTGCCAGCGAAGTGCCCGTTTTTGCGCTGCTGGGATTCCCCTGCAGCATCACAAAAACACGGAAGTCCGGAGGTGAGGTTTCCCATGGAGGGGAGCCTCAGGGGAATGGCAGCAGTGCAAAAACGGGTGCTTCACTGGCAACAGAAGTCTGGAGGTGAGGCATCCCAGCAGCTGCAGTGGGTTTGCAAAGTGAAAATAGTTTGTAAGAAGAAGCAAAAAAATCTTAAACCCTGGGTTTGTATCTCGAAAGGTTTGTATGACGAGGCGTTTGTAAGACGAGGTATCACTGTATTTAAAAACCAAACAGCACATTCATACCAAACATGAAACAAAATATAAAGAAACCTGGGGGGAAAGGTGTCTCAACTCCCCCATGCCTGGCGGTATAAGTGAGTCTTGAGTAGTTTACGAAAGACAAGGAGGGTGGGGGCAGTTCTAATCTCCGGGGGAAGTTGATTCCAGAGGGCCGGGGCCACCACAGAGAAGGCTCTTCCCCTGGGGCCCGCCAAACGACATTGTTTAGTCAATGGGACCCGGAGAAGGCCAACTCTGTGGGACCTTATCGGCCGCTGGGATTCGTGCGGTTTTCACCCTCCCCAGGCATTGGATTATGGGTGTGGGTACTCATGCATGCGAGATAGTGCACGCTCACGCTCTTTCGGCACCTGAAGGGAAAAAGGTTCGCCATCACTGTCCTAGGCCCGAATTATTTGGGGATAATCAGTGGATTAAAAATAATCGCATCCAGAAACCAATTGGCAGCCAGTGCAATCCCGAAGTGCTGAAGAAACATGGGCATACCTAGGTTGCTTTTCTCTTTGATTAGTTTCCATCCAATATTTCTTGTCCTACCCTCTGGTGCTTGGGAGAATAGGCTGACCTGCTCTTCTCTGTGACAGTCCTTCAAATACCTTATCACCTCGAGGTTCGACTACTGCAATGCTCTCTAAATGGGGCTACCTTTGAAGTGTGTTCGGAAACTTCCATTTATTATTATTATTATTATTATTATTATTATTATTATTATTATTATTTATTAGATTTGTATGCCGCCCCTCTCCGTAGACTCGGAACTTGTCCAAAATGCAGCAGCGCAAGCAGTCTTGAGCCTTCCAAGAAATGCCCACATCTCACCATCACTCCGCGGACTGCATTGACTACCAATCAGTTTCCGGGCACAATTCAAAGTGTTGGTTATGACCTATAAAGCCCTCCATGGCACAGGACCAGATTATCTCCGAGACCACCTTCTGCCGCATGAATCCCAGCGACCGGTGAGGTCCCACAGAGTTGGCCTCTTTAGGGTCCCGTCGACCAAACAATATCGGCTGGCGGGACCTAGGGGAAGAGCATTCTCTGTGGGAGCCCCGACCCTCTGGAATCAACTTCCCCCAGAGATTTGCGCTGTCCCCACCCTCCTTGCCTTCCGAAAGAGCTTAAAAACTCATCTTTGCTGCCAGGTTTGGGACTTTTAGATCTTCCCCCTGACCACCAAATGCTTTAAGTATGATTGCTGAATGTTTGGTCGATATGTTTTTCTTTTAATTGTTTTTAAGTTGTAGTATTAATTGGATTTACATTACTGTTCTGTTTTTATATATGTTGTGAGCGGCCTCGAGTCCTCAGAGAGGGGCGGCATACAAATCCAAATAAATAGATAGATAGATAGATAGATAGATAGATAGAGAGAGAGAGAGAGAGAGAGAGAGAGAGAGAGAGAGAAGATAGGTAGGTAGGTAGGTAGGTAGATAGATAGAGAGAAACTATTATCATGAAACCCCCTAGACCTCTTCGTCAGAATAGACATACCCAGTTCCTGCAACTGCTCTTCATATGTTCTAGCCTCCAGCACAGGGCTGGGCTGCTGCCCAAACGGGGGGGGGGGGGGGGGAAGACGGGGGGACGGGACGCAGTGGGGTAGCAAAAAAGGAGCTCCACCCCAGAGCCCCCAATTTGCACTGAAAGATGTTGAAAGAAAATGCAGGGCGTCCTGCATAAGCCACGGCCACAGTGTGATAGTAAAAAATTTGGTAGCCCTTCACTGCTCCAGCGCCCTGAGCACCTTGGTTACTCTTCTCTGCACTCCTTCCAGAATCTCAACATCTTTTTTTTTATATTGTGGTGACCAAAACTGGACAGTGTTCCAAGTGTGGCCTTAACCAGTGCAGTATAAAGCACTACTAGCTTTCAGATTAAAACCAAACAGCGTCATGCGACAGAAACTTACCTAACCTTATTCAGTATTAACTTCAGTAGTTAATGCAGCTGCAAGAGCAATCATGGGCTTTCCCAAATATGCCTGTCACACCAACACTCCGCAGTCTCCATTGGTTGCCGATCAACTTCCGGGCACAATTCAAAGGGTTGGTTATGACCTATAAAGCCCTTCATGGCATCGGACCAGAATATCTCCGAGACCACCTTCTGCTGCACGAATCCCAGCAACCGATTAGGTCCCACAGAGTGGGTCTTCTCCGGGCCCCGTCAACTAAACAATGTCGGTTGGCGGGCCCCAGGGGAAGAGCCTTCTCTGTGGCAGCCCCGACTCTCTGGAACCAGCTCCCCCCAGAGATTAGAACTGCCCCCACCCTCCTTGCCTTTCATAAACTCCTCAAAACCCACCTTTGTCGTCAGGCATGGGGGAACTGAGATATTTCCCCCGGGCCTAGATAATTTATGTATGGTATGTTTGTAGGTATGTCTGCTTAAAAATGGGGTTTTTAAACTATTTTTTAAATTTTAAATTGTATATTTATTAGATTTGTTATGAATTGTTTTATTGTGTTGTGAGCCGCCCCGAGTCCACGGAAAGGGGTGGCATACAAATCTCATAAATAAAATAAATAAAATAAAATAAATTTAAAAGCAAATTTAGGTAACAGAGAAGGTTCATCCCACAGAAAATATGCTTCACAAAGAGGTACAAGTTAAAAGCGGGGACTTTTAAGGTAAAGAATGGTTGGAGATTTCATCCAACAATGGATTTCTTTGTATTAGGGAAAACTACGGGTGACTCAAGTAGCAATTAAGTCATTGCCTGGCATTATCATTGATTTTCCCAGGGCTGGCATGCCTTGATATCTTGACAGCAATTTCCAAAATTGCCAGACAGTACGATTAACCGAGAGCTCTAGCATTGATGTATTTCAAGGTCATCAAGTTGTTTACTCCACACAATCCACACGAGCATATACTGTACAGCTACCGTATTTTTTGGAGTATAACAAGCAGGAAGAGGGAGATTGTGATCCCCTTATATAGAGCACTGGTGAGACCCCATTTGGAGTACTGTGTTCAGTTCTGGAGACCTCACCTACAAAAAGATATTGACAAAATTGAACGGGTCCAAAGACGGGCTACAAGAATGGTGGAAGGTCTTAAGCATAAAACGTATCAGGAAAGACTTAATGAACTCAGTCTGTATAGTCTGGAGGACAGAAGGAAAAGGGGGGACATGATCGAAACATTTAAATATGTTAAAGGGTTAAATAAGGTCCAGGAGGGAAGTGTTTTTAATAGGAAAGTGAACACAAGAACAAGAGGGCACAATCTGAAGTTAGTTGGGGGAAAGATCAAAAGCAACATGAGAAAATATTATTTTACTGAAAGAGTAGTAGATCCTTGGAACAAACTTCCAGCCGACGTCGTTGGTAAATCCATAGTAACTGAATTTAAACATGGCTGGGATAAACATAGATCCATTGTAAGATAAAATACAGGAAATAGTATAAGGGCAGACTAGATGGGCCATGAGATCTTTTTCTGCCGTCAGTCTTCTATGTTTCTAAGACGAATCTTTTTCCTCCCTAAAAGAGGCTGATAATTTGGGTGCGTCTTATACAGTGGAACCCCGACATAAGAGCTGCTCTACTTAAGAGCAACTCGAGATAAGAGCTGGGAGGGGAGAGATATTTTTGTTCTACTTACAAGCCCAAATTCGAGATACAAGCGCCAAGGAGCTGTCTCCTGAAGCCAAACGCTAACTTCCGCGTTCGGCTTCAGGAGACAGCTGCGAAGCGGCGCGCGTGTTTTAAAAGGTTGCAGCCGGCCTGGGGGGCTCGGGGGGGGGGGGGTGCTTGCAGCTTTCTTTCTTGCTCTTTTTCTTTCTCTCTTTTACCTTCCCTTCCTCTATTTCTTCTTTTCTTTCTCCTTCCCACCTTCTTCCCTCCCTCCCTCCCTTCACTCATTCCTCTCTTACTCTCCCCTTTCATAAGTTTCCTTGCTTCCTTCCTCTGTTCCTGTCCCTTCCCCCTTTCTTTCTTTCTTGCTTTCTTTCTTGCTCTTTTTCTTTCTCTCTTTTACCTTCCCTTCCTCTATTTCTTCTTTTCTTTCTCCTTCCCACCTTCTTCCCTCCCTCCCTCCCTCCCTCCCTTCACTCATTCCTCTCTTACTCTCCCCTTTCATAAGTTTCCTTGCTTCCTTCCTCTGTTCCTGTCCCTTCCCTCTTTCTTTCCTTCCTTCCTTCCCACCCTCCGTCCATTCATTCACCCATTCCTCTCTTGATCGCTTAAAGCCGGTCCCTGGTGCAAAAAGGGTTGGGGACCTCTGTCCTACAGGATTGGGTGGCAGAGAAGTTGAACATATGTAAATTTAAAAGTTTAAGAAAGTTTACAAGTTAAGTGAAAGAAACTTCATTATTCATTTATATGTACATGTACATTTCTTCATTAAAAACATGTCTTTCTGCATAATTTAGACTAACTTTGTGAGTTTTTTGAGGGCTGGAACCAATTAAAATTATTTACATTAATTCCTATGGGGAAAAGTCGTTCGAGATAAGAGCTGCTCGACTTAAGAGCCCAGGTCCGGAACGAATTAAACTCGTATCTCGAGGTACCACTGACTCTGAATGTAGCTTATTTTTTAGCCATAACTAGGTGCTAACAATCTTCCCAGCTCTTATTGTTTCTCTCTGCAAAGAATGTTTTTCCAAGCCCTAAATCTTTGCGGGTTTTTTTTTTTCCATTTCTCTAACTTACTCCGAGTAAGTTTATTTCCAGCCCTAACCAGGTGCTAATGATGTTTCCAGTTCTTACCAGGTTGCAAGTTTTGTTACTCTCTGTGAAGAATGTTTTCCAAGCCCCAAGTCTTTACAGGGTTTTTCCCATCGCTCTACTTGCTCCAAATGTTTCTTTTCAGGTGCTAATGATGTTCCCACCTCTTACTGGCTTGCAAGCTCTTTCATTGTTACTCTCTCCGAATAAAGTTTTTTTTAAAGCCCTAACCAGGGATAAAATAATGTGCTGGCTAAGGGACACTAGCCAGATGAATACCTGGAAGTAGATCCCCCCCCCCCTATTTTCCTCCCCAAAAACTAAAGTGCTTCTTACACTCCAGTGTGTCTTATACTTCAAAAAATACGGTATTTACTTTACTGAAGTTTTTGTGGCACCCAAAAACAGCCCTTCTCTCTCAGGCAAGGAAGAATTCCCATGGAGATCATGGATGATCAGAAAATGTTTCAAATGCTTTCTCCTGATCATCGTTTATATATGAAGCATGCATGTATCCCAGAATGCCTCTTTGTGGTGATATGTGTTTACTATGTAGTATGACTTTCCCAAATATGCTCATGTTACACCAACACTCCGCAGTCTGCATTGGTTGCCGATCAGTTTCCGGTCACAATTCAAAGTGTTGGTTATGACATATAAAGCCCTTCATGGCACCAGACCAGATTATCTCCGGGGACCGCCTTCTGCTACACGAATCCCAGCAACCGGTTAGGTCCCACAGAGTGGGTCTTCTCCGGGTCCCGTCAACTAAACAATGCCGCTTGGTGGGACCCAGGGGAAGAGTCTTCTCTGTGGCGGCCCCGGCCCTCTGGAACCAACTCCCCCCAGAGATTAGAATTGCCCCCACCCTCCTTGCCTTTCGTAAGCTACTTAAAACCCATCTCTGCCACCAGGCATGGGGGAATTGAGATGCTCTTTCCCCCTGGGCCTTTACAATTTCATGTATGGTGTGTCTGTATGTATGTTTGGTTTTTTTATATTAATGGGTTTTTAATCATTTTTAGTATTTATTGGATTATTATTGTACATTGTTTTATTATTGCTGTTAGCCGCCCCGAGTCTCCGGAGAGGGGCGGCATACAAATCCAATAAATAAATAAATAAATGACAAATTATGGAAAACAAGGTGTGATACTGAATTTACAAATTAAACAGCTGAAGCTTCTCCAAAACCTCCAGAGTACAAAAACCATCACAATGGCAAATCGGAAGTGCATTTTCCGAACTTCCAGTTTGTCCATTAGATGGGGGTTTTTTGCATTCTGGGGCTTCCCTGAAGCGACCGGAGGACAAAACAGCCTTTCCCAAAATTGAAAATCAGCTGACACAGGACAACATTTTGTGTATCCTCTGATAGGGCTCCGTATATTACCTGTGGCGCGCATGCCATAGGTCAGTGATGGCGAACCTATGGCACGGGTGCCACAAGTGGCACGCAGAGCCATATCTGCTGCACGCGAGCTGTTGCCCTAACTCAGCTCCAATATGCATGTGTGTGCTGGTCAGCTGGTTTTTGGCTTGCACAGAGGCTCTGGGAGAGTGTTTTTGTCTTCCAGAGAGCCTCCAGGGGGATGGGGGAGGGCGTTTTTACCCTCTCCTGGCTCCAGAGAAGCCTTTGGAGCCTGGGGAGGGTGAACCATAAGCCTACTGGGCCCACCAGAAGTTGGGAAACAGTCTGTTTCTGGTCTCCAGAGGGCCTCCGGGAGGCGGGGGAAGCTGTTTTCGCTTTCCCCAGGCATTGAATTATAGGTGTGGGCACTCGCGCATGCGTGATAGCACACTCTCATGCACCCAAGGAAAAAAAGGTTCTCCACCACTGCTATAGATACACCATCACCCTATTATTGTTGTTTGCTGCCCCGAGTCTACGGAGAGGAGCGGCATTCAAATCAAATCAAATCAAATCAAATCATGAATAAATAAATAAATAAATAAATCACGGCCCTATGTCATTTCAGGCAAGGGGCCATTCAATCTCTTCTCAAAAGCCACTAGTCTGAGGATGCGCTGTTCCCTTGGCTGTCAAATTATTCCTAATCAGCTCTTTAGTATAGGCTAACTGTTGGGAGAATTTTATGCATGTGGAATGTAACCCAACAACTAGCCACAGTTAACCACTATAGCTAACTGAAGTCTTCAATGAAAAACACTGCAGCAGGCTTTCTTGTAAAAATATATTTTACTTTTCTTCTTATCAAACTCCTTCTCTAAATAAACCCCTATAATACACTATCCAGAATACTAGTACAGTGTTCCTTCGATTTTCGCGGGTTCAAAGTACACGAAACGTCTATACCACGGTTTTTCAAAAATATTAATTAAAAAATACTTCGCGGTAATTTCCCCTATACCACGGTTGTTCCCGCCCGATGACGTCATATGTCATTGCCAAACTTTCGTCTGCCTTTAAAAAACATTTTTTAAAATAAACTTTAATAAATAAACATGATGAGTAATAATCTAAATTGTTGCTAAGGGAATGGGGAATTGTAATTTAGGGGTTTAAAGTGTTAAGGGAAGGCTTGGGATACTGTTCATAGCCAAAAATAGTGTATTTACTTCTGCATCTCTACTTCGCGGAAATTCGACTTTCGCGGGCGATCTCGGAACGCATCCCCCGTGAAAAGCGAGGGAACACTGTATATAACTCTTATTACATCCACCATTGCAACCATTAAGCACTAACCACTAACTATAAATCATCCAGCACAAAAACAACTCTATAACAAACCACTCTATAATAAACCACTGTAACAAACCACACTATAACAAACCACACACATGCAAGGGTGTTACTCCTATTATATAAGTTACAGCCAATCAGGTTGCAGCACAGTTAGCAAACCCATGATTACATGCTGATTATGGCTTAGGTCAGCCTCTCCTATGGTTACAAACCATTTACTTGAATTGTAATATTACCTCCAGAAATAAACTTATTTCTGACACTAACTTAACAGTCCACATGAGTTCACAGGAAATATCTATGAGCAGAACCATCCAAACTCACAAAGATTAACTGATAAATCTAGGTGGCTCTTCAATTCCCCCATAATAAGTTAAGGAGTATATAATATATGCATCATCAGAGATACACATCAAAGAAAGAGGGGAGGAGGCGAATGATCTGCGAAATAACGGTGGAAATTACCTCCATGTTGGGTTGCCACATGGATATTTCTTGAGACCGATGGTTCCAGGAATCTGTCTGATCCAAAAGAGCGGCTTGTCCTGGATAAATGCTACCTGCCAAGGTTGGAATTCCATGGGAACCGGGATAGCCCGAAACCTACCAAAAGATACAGACAAATGCTTCAGGATGCCGTGAAGTCTTACATCGAAACTTCCCATCTTTTGTATCTTTTCTTTTATGTACACTGAGAGCCCTATGCACCAATGACAAATTCCTTCTGTGTCTAATCTATCTATCTATCTATCTATCTATCTATCTATCTATCTGTCTGTCTGTCTGTCTGTCTGTCTGTCTGTCTGTCTATTGGATTTGTATGCCGCCCCTCTCCGTAGACTCGGGGTGGCTAACAACAGTGACAAAAAACAGCATGTAACAATCCAATATTAAAACAACTTTTAAAAAAAACCCCTTATTATAAAACCAAACATACAGACCAACATACCATGCATAAATTGTAAAGGCCTAGGGGGAAAGAGTATCTCAGTTCCCCCATGCCTGACGGCAGAGGTGGATTTTAAGAAACTTACGAAAGGCGAGGAGGGTGGGATCCAACAAAGTTGAATGCATCACCTTCTCATTCAAGAAAGCATTTTCCATGGAGTTGGCCGAAAAGGCAAAACTGACTACTCTGATTGAAGAAAAGAACTTGAGTACTTTAGCTTCCACCTGGAAACTGTTTCTGAACTTCTTGATGTGGAAAAAAATGAAACTTGACTTTGGGGTTTAGAGATTAGACTGACAGAGATCTTTATAGAAATGACTTGTTCATATTGTTATGAAAACGCCAAAAGTTGTGATTCGATGTTGATGCCTAGAGTTGTTAAAACCCTGCTGTTCTGTTTAAGAAAAGTAACAAATCTTCTGTTCCCGGGTCACCCTGACCCGGACCGAAAACTCTTCATTTGCAGTGCTTATGTTTGGTCAATTTGAATACTTTTTTCACTTGGAAAGTAGTCTGAACATTTCTGCACACAATGATATGAAAATTGAACTGAAGAAATTAATCCTTATTGGTTTATTTTGCACATAAATATGCCTCCCCCCCCGTTTTTGTGAATTTTCTTTAGGTTTATTGATAATTATGCCTGCAAAATACATTCTATTTTACCAAAGTTGGTATGGGATTGGTAGCTTGAACATTTCTGAACATAATGATATGAAAATTGAACTGGAAAAATTGATGCATATTGGTTTATTTTGTTGATGAAATGCACGCCCCCCCCCCCCGTTTTTTTTAAATAGTCTTCACTTTATGGATAGTTTTGCTACAAAAATACATTCTATTTTACTAAAGTTGGTGTGGGATTGGTAGCTTGAACATTTCTGAACATAATGATATGAAAATTGAACTGGAAAAATTGATGCATATTGGTTTATTTTGCACATAAAGTATGCCTCAATTATTTCAATTTATATAAAAGTTATGCTGTTAATTTCAAACTTACATACTTTTTTTTAGTAAAATGGATTTGTTTCATAAAATTAGTTCTCTGGCTACAATGTGGTTGATTTTCAAAAGGATATTCCAAATATTTCTAGACAAATATGTATAAACAGTGACAATAATGGCACACAGCAAGGCCGAGGGGGGGTGGCCCTTTTGTGGCAAAAATAAACCAATAAGAACCATTTTTTTCAGTTCATTTATATTTTTCTTATATTCAGAAATGTTCAATTTAGTATATCAAACCTTTTGGGGGAAAATTCCTTAGGGATTTGTAGCCTTAAAAAATAGAAATTGACACGAAATTAAAAAAGGATGGGGGGAGGGGCTTTTTGATCAAAATAAAAATATAAGTCTCAATTTTTCCAGTTCAATTTTCATATCATTATGTTCATAAATGTTCAAACTAGTTTTCCAGTTGAAAAAGTTTTCAAAAAGACCAAATTCAAGTACCTAAAAAAAATCATTTTGGTCCGGGTCTATATGACCCGAACAGACTAAACGTGACTTTTTTTTTGCCCAGAAAAAAAATTTTCCCCCCACCCCCACAAATATTTTTTTGATGATCAGTATTGTTAAATTGAGTAAATGAATGCCTAAGATTTTAAAGAATATTTCGGATTTGGAGCATAAAAAAATAAAAAGTGAAAATGGTTGCAAGCAGCCAAGGGGGGGGGGGGGGGAGGCCTTATTTCTGATGTTAAAAAACCAATAAGAATCATTTTTTTCAGTTCCTTTATATTTTTCTTATATTCAGAAATGTTCAAGCTACCAATCCCACACCAACTTTAGTAAAATAGAATGCATTTTGCAAGCAAAACTATCCATAAATTGAAAAAAATTTCACAAAAACGGGGGGGGCGTGCATTATATCCGCAAAATAAACCAATAAGATTTACTTTTTTCATTTCAATTTTCATATCATTGTGTGCAGAAATGTTCAGACTACTTTCCAAGTGAAAAAAGCTTTCAAAAAGACCAAACATAAGCACTGCAAATGAAGAGTTTTCGGTCCGGGTCAGGGTGACCCGGGAACAGAAGATTTGTAACTTTTTTTGCCCAGCAAAAACTAAGCCCCCCCCCCCCCCCCCCAAAAAAAATTCTCATAGATAGAACCCCTGAAATGATGAAACTACATGAAATTTCAAGTTTCAGATATGCAGGGAAAAATTTTTACAGGGACTCAAACTTGGCTTCGGGTCACATACGACCCGAACAGAACAGCAGGGTTTTAACCTGATCCTACTCAACGTTCGCTCAGGCAATCTCACTCTACTCACAAGAGCCTACAAAACTTTTGCCAGACCCATCCTAGACTATTGCTCATCTGTCTGGAACCCATACCACATCTCAGACATCAACACCCTTGAAAACGTCCAAAGATATTTCACCAGAAGAGCCCTTCACTCCTCCACTCGAAACAGAATATCCTACGAAAATAGACTAACAATCCTGGGCCTAGAAAGCCTAGAACTACGGCGCCTAAAACACGACTTGAGTATTGCCCACAAGATCATATGCAGCAACGTCCTACCGATCAATGACTACTTCAGCTTCAACCGCAATAACACAAGAGCACGCAACGGATTCAAACTTAATACGAACCGTGCCAAATTTGACTGTAAAAAATATGATTTCAACAATCGAGTTATCGAAGCGTGGAACTCATTACCGGACTCAATTGTGTCAACCCCTAACCCCCAACACTTCTCCCTTAGACTATCCACGATTGACCTCTCCAGATTCCTAAGAGGCCAGTAAGGGGCGTACATAAGTGCACTGGTGTGCCTTTCGTCCCCTGTCCAATTGTCTTTCCTTTCTTTCACTTATCTTATATATTCTCTTCCTTTCATATATCCTCTCCTCTATGTTCACTTTCACGCTCTTTTATATTAACACGTCTATTTTTCTTCCTATGTATCTGTGTATTGGACAAATGAATAAATAAATATTTTACTACAACAGTGTTGGACATCAATGCTTCTTTTACTTTTCTTTTCCCTACCTTCCCTCACTTCTCTTGCTCTCCTCCTTGTTCTTTTATTTACTTTTGTATTTATAATACTTAATAACTTAATAAAAACACAATATAAAAGAAAGCATTTTCCATTATGCGATATGTCTTCCTGTTATCTGCCTTTGAGACTTTCGTAAACCTGTCATCATCAAAAACCCAGCCTTCTTCATTTGAACAAGCTCAAACTCATCCTAAATAACCCCACATGATGTAATCTCAGTGAATTCCATAGAAACAGACCAGCTGGCATCTAACTCAGAAAAGATCCTAGATATTTTTTTCCACCGGATACTACAAATATAATTCGTAGAGCATCAACAAATGCCATTTTAGCCCATCCCTGCCTAAAAGGGTTTGAATCACTTTTTTTTTTAAAGTACAGTAGTTGCAGTAAGAGTGGTGAAATATTCATGTTGCTCCTCTTTTATAGGTAGTCTACACCAGTGTTTCCCAAACTTGGCTACTGGAAGATAGATAGATAGATAGATAGATAGATAGATAGATAGATAGATAGATAGATAGATAGATAGATAGATAGATAGATAGATAGATAGATAGATAGATAGATAGATAGATAGATAGATAGATAGATAGATAGATAGATAGATTCATTCATTCATTCATTCATTCATTCATTCATTCATTCATTCATTCATTCATTCATTCATTCATTCATTCATTCATTCATTCATTCATTGGATTTGTATGCCGCCCCTCTCCAGAGACTCGGAGCGGCTAACAGCAATAATAAAACAGTGTACAATAGTAATCTAATACTAAAACGATTAAAAACCCATTAATATAAAAACCAGACATACATACATACATACCATGCATAGAATTGTAAAGGCCTAGGGGGAAAGAGGATCTCAATTCCCCCATGCCTGATGGCAGAGATGGGTTTTAAGTAGCTTACGAAAGGCAAGGAGGGTGGGGGCAATTCTAATCTCTGGGGGGAGTTGGTTCCAGAGGGCCGGGGCTGCCACAGAGAAGGCTCTCCCCCTGGGCGTTGTTTAGTTGATGGGACCCGGAGTAGATCCACCCTGTGGGACCTAACCGGTCGCTGGGATTCGTGCAGCAGAAGGCGGTCCCTGAGATAATCTGGTCCGGTGCCATGAAGGGCTTTATAGGTCATAACCAACACTTTGAATTGTGACTGGAAACTGATCAGCAACCAATGCAGACTGCGGAGTGTTGGTGAAACATGGGCATACCTAGGAAAGCCATGATTGCTCTCGCAGCTGCATTCTGCACGATCTGAAGTTTCTGAACATTTTTCAAAGGTAGCCCCATGTAGAGAGCGTTACAGTAGTCGAGCCTCAAGGTGATGAGGGCTTTGGACTTCCCCAGCCAGCATTCTGGGAGTTGAAGTCCAAATATCTTCCAGTGGCCAAGGTTGGGAAACACTGGTCTACACCCAACAACCACAACTGAGAACAGCAACTCTCTGGCCAAGAGATGTGGTCATTAAGTGAAACATGTGATCAGACTTATGACATCGCTGAGAAATAATGGTAACTGTGCTAAATAGGAGTGAGGCAACATCTTGGAAACAATGAGATATCATATTCCTCTTCGTTGCCCTTTTACAAGGCTATACATGGTCCTTCAACATCCCTTCACAGTGCTTTATTTTTAATCCACTGATTATCCCCAAATAAATCAGGCCTAGGACAGTGATGGCGAACATTTTTCCCCTCAGGTGCCGAAAGAGCATGAGTGTGCACTATCACGCATGCGTGAGCACCCACACCCATAATCCAATGCCTGGGGAGGGTGAAAGCCGAACAAATCCCAGCGGCCGATAAGGTCCCACAGAGTTGGCCTTCTCCGGGTCCCGTCGACCAAACAATGTCGTTTGGCAGGCCCCAGGGGAAGAGCCTTCTCTGTGGAGGCCCCGGCCCTCTGGAATCAACTCCCCCCAGAGATTAGAATGGCCCCCCACCCTCCTTGTCTTTCGCAAATTACTCAAGACCCACCTTTTCTCGCCAGGCATGGGGGACTTAGGATATTCCTTCCCCTAGGCCATTACAAGTTATGTATGGTATGTTTGTGTGTATGTTTGGTTTTTATAATAAGGGTTTTTAGTTGTTTTATTAAATTGGATTGTTACATGTTGTTAGCCGCCCCGAGTCTGCGGAGAGGGGCGGCATACAAATCCAATAAATAGATAGATAGATAGATAGATAGATAGATAGATAGATAGATAGATAGATAGATAGATAGATAGATAGATAGATAGAATAGAATAGAATAGAATAGAATAGAATAGAATAGAATAGAATAAAATAAAAACAGCTTCCCCCGCCCATTGTAGGCCCTCCGGAGGCTGGAAACGGCCTGTTTCCCAACTTCTGGTGGCCCAGTAGGCTCGTGTTTTGCCCTCCCCAGGCTCCAAAAGCTTCCCTAGAGCTGGGGGAGGCTAAAAACGTCCTCCCCCATCCCTCCGGAGGCTCTCTGGAAGTCAAAAACGCCCTCCCAGAGCCTCTGTGCGAGCCAAGAATCACACACAGGCACGTTGGAGCTGAGCTAGGGCAACAGCTCGCGTGCCAACAGATATGGCTCTGTGGGCCACCTGTGGCACCCGTACCATAGGTTCACCATCACTGGCCTAGGATTACATGTTGCCCTTGGGTGAGCTCTATGACCTCTACAAGCTTTGGTCAAAATTATGACTTTCAAAGTAAAAGAATAGCAAAATTTTAAAACACGTCATTTGAGGGAGGGGGAATCCTACTAATTGAATTGAATATTAATTAAATGTGATTTTTCTTTCTACCCTCAGGCCAAAGGAAGATGTACTTTAAATTCTCTTCAAAATACTTCACGATTACTCCTAGTCCACACTTGTGTTAGCGTATCCCTTAATCATATGAATCATATATCTATAAACCAAAAATATTCCCCAACATACATAATATGATTCTTTCCTCCTACAAACACTTAGGATTGTAAAACATGAAAACCATGGAAGAGGGGATAAATTCTTTTACCTGGTAGTGATTGGGTTGTATCATGTGCTGTGGACTGGGATAAAATCCTTCACTTGATCTTGGACTAGGATAACCGGGTCTGCTGGGCTGGAAAAAGAAGGAAATTAACAAATTAGTAATATACAATATATAAGCAGGACATTTTAAAAATAAGAATGGCATTAACATACTTGGATTACCTTTCTCATCGTAATTTACAGATTAACAGAGTTGGAAGGGATCTTATAAGTCATCTAGTCCAACCCCCACCCCAGCCCAGCAGAAGACCCTACGCCATTTATGACAAATGACAGTCCAATCTCTTCTTGAAAGTCTCAAGTGATGAAGCTCCCAGTTGGCGGGCCCCAGGGGAAGAGCCTTCTTTCTGGCGACCCCGACTCTCTGGAACCAGCTCCCCCCAGAGATTAGAACTGCCCCTATCCTCCTTGCCTTTCGTAAACTCCTTAAAACCCACCGTTGTCATCAGGCATGGGGGAACTGAGATATTTCCCCCGGCCCTATATAATTTATGTATGGTATGTTTGTATGTATATCTGCTTAATAATGGGTTTTTAAAATATTTTAATTTTAAATTGTAAATTATTAGATTTGTCATGAACTGTTTTATTGTGTTGTGAGCCGCCCTGAGTCTACAGAGAGGGGCGGCATACAAATCTAATAAATAAAAATAAAATAAAAAACTTCTGAAGGCAATCTGTTTCATTGGTTGATTGTTCTCACTGTCAGTAAGTTCCTCCTTATCTCTAGGTTGAATCTCTCTTTGATCACTTTCCATCCATTATTCCTTATCTGGCCTTTGGGTGCCTTGACCCTTTCCTTTCTGTGGTAGCCCCTTAAATATTGGAATACTGCTATCATGTCTCAAATTGAAGATAAGTAGGAGAACAGCAGGTCTTCATTTATGATGAGTGAAGCTACCCAAATAGAGTCAAAACTTGGCTTTGGAGTGGCTGTCTCGTATTTTAAGCCTATTATGGATTTGTGGGCCAATTCACTCCCTATAATTTGATAGATAGAACATCTAACCAAACTGATATATACAAAGTTTTACTACACGTCGAAAGCTTAGCCATACTTTGGAAAAACCACATGCTATAAATACCAACTACCAGTCCCTGAAAATAAGCCCTCCCCATGAAAATGCCATTTCCTCTGGGTTAAAGTTAGGGAGACAGAGCTGGAAATTAGGCTAAGACACCAAGAGGAGCCCAGTCTTGCTCAACATGCCCCAAAATAATAAGACCTTCCCCAAAATAAGGCCAAGCGCTTATTTCAGGGTTCAAAAAAATATAAGACAGGGTCTTATTTTGGGGAAACATGGTAGGTTAAAAAAAAAGGGACAGTTCTACATAATGAAGAGGAGCTACATAAGAACCTGACACCATTCTATCCACTAGAATAAAATTTCGGGGTGAAAAGAATCCCCATTTTGCTATGCTACTTAAAGGTTAAGGCGGTTTGCCAAACACCCCAAATGTGATCATGTGACCACGGGGGTGAATTAGGTGGGTAGGTGTGTAGCCATCGGAACTTCATAATCTTTGGTGGGGGAGCAGTATTGGGTTGCTATCCGGTACGGGCCATGCTGCACACCGGTAGCAAAAATGGAGCTGCACATGCAGCTTCGAGTGACTGGTGGACGTGCGCATGTGTTCCAGTGAGATTTTGCTTCTGCGCATGCGCAGGAAGAAAAATCTTGCAAGGGGGCGTGCGCGTGCACAAGATTTCAGCCGTTTGTTGCTTCTGCACTTGCGCAGAAGCAAAAGAAATCACTAAAATCTCTCTCGCACTCCCCCTCAGGAGACTTTGTTTCCTGCGCATGCGCAGGAAGAAAAATCTTGCAAGCGGACACGCATGCACGGAAGCCAAAGAAATCACTAAAATCTCTCTCACATGCCCCCTCACAAGATTTTATTTCCTGCCCATGTGCAGAAGCAAAATCTCATTGGGACGCACACGTGCACCCATAGGTCATCCAGAGCTGTACGCACATCGCACCAGTAGCGGGAACAGCAACTCCCGCCTGGGGGTTGAACTTTGAACAGTCACTAAGAGAAAAGTCAACAATGAGGGCTGCCTTATTCCTGAATTTTTGGAGCATTACTACGATTGAACGATGAAGCAAGGCCGAGGAACAGGAAAAACAGTCTTTTGTTAAGATCAGGTGACTTTGGCACAGCTGGAATGTCGTCATAGATGGGGACAACTGGACAGGCTCCAGAGATTCCAGCGCAGCCCTTCTCCCTACTGGGCTTCAATCTGCAACTATTGCCCATTGCCAAATTGGCCAGGAATAATCAGGAAGCAACAGATAAGTAAGGAACTTCTTTAAATTCAGCATCTGCTTTTCCTAAACTTTACTGGGAAGTTTCAGAGCGGATGAAATTGTCATCGAAGAATCCAAAGCAGAAGGGAGAAATTATTTTTGGGATGACTTTCCTTTTCATCTTAATCTCAAGGGAAAAACAAAAACAAAATTTTAAAAAAGACCGAAAACTGCTATGGGCTAATGAGGTCTCGCTGCTCATTAATCAGAGCTTTCAAAGGATTTGGTAATGTTCTTTTTCTGAGAAGCTGTAATTATGCTAAAGAAAACTACTAAATCTGCTCTGATTATTTGTAAGAATTTAGCATATAATGCCTTTTAACAATGCGGGCTGATCGACACAGCAACCTGCTGTGATAAATTGCACCATTTATTTGCTTTTGTAAATTAAGAATGCAAGCAACTTATTTTTTTCAAAGCAACCAGAGTAAATTGATATTGGCAGCAAAGATAGCCAGGAATAAGATTTCATTATTTACGATGCATAACTAACTTTATCCTAGAACAGTGATGGCAAAGCTTTTTTTCCTTGGCTGCCGAAAGAACATGGGCATGTGCTATTGTGCATGCAGCAGGAGTGCCCAAACCCATAATTCAATACCTTGGAAGGGCGAAAACAGCTTGCCCATTCCCCAGGCCAGAAATGGCCTGTTTCCCAACTTCAGGTGGGCCCCATAGGCTCTTATTTCGCCCTCCCCAGGCTCCAAAGGCTTCCCTGGAGCCCGGAGGCTTTCTGGAAGTCAAAAACGCTCTCGCAGAGCCTCTGTGTGAGCCAAAAATCAGCTGGCCAACATGCAGAGCTGTGTTAGGGCAGCTGCTCGCATGCCAGCAGATATGGCTCCACGTGCCACCTATCGCACATGTGCCATAGGTTTGCCATCACTGTCCTGAAAGGAAGATGGCATTTTACTAAAATCAGATTAGACTTTTAAAAAAGGTTACAGAAGAACTTAGTCACAGCTTCCTCAATGTTGACCCAATTCTTTTGAAATAATTCAAAAACCCTTTGAGAAGTGGGGGTGGGGGAATGTCCCAAATCCCTGCCCTCCATGACAAAGCTCCAATTTTAATTCATTAAATTAACCTATCTCAACTGCGGTATAAATGCGTCCATTCTACAGAGGAGTTAACACAATATTTTTCTCAGCAGCTTTTAAAACCTTTTGAGTAAAGATGCCAGGGACTGAACCAAAGACCATGTAAGCATGCCGAATAAAGGTAGTCCTCGCTTAACAACTGCCTTGCTTAGCAACCATTCTGAAGTTACGACAGTGCTGCAAAACTAACTTTACAACCAGACCTCATATTTATGGCCGCAGCAATGTCCCTGTGTTCGTGTAATTGGCATTAGCTCACCTCCAAATGCACAGGTGTGGCATAGGTGGTGCCTGATTCAACAGCACTAACTGTATCTAGGAGTCCTAGTGGACAATCACATATGTACAGTGGTACCTCGTGATACAAACCCCTCGTGATACGAACCCAGGGTTCGGAAAATTTTTGCCTCTTCTTACAAACTTTTTTCGGCTTACGAACCCACCGCAGATCACAAAATGGCACTCTGCTGGGCGCTGCCGCCCGGCTGTCACCTTTTAAAACAGCCGGGGGGCTTCTCGGCGTTCTCCCGAACCCGGTCGGACGTCTTTGTGACGTCAAAGCTCCGCCCATGGAATTCCCTATTGGGATTCCCCACCTCCTTTCCAGTCTCCAGATCGGCTGAAAACGCCACTGCCGATTGAAAAAACGGCACTCCGCTGAGCGCCGCCGCCCGGCTGTAACCTTCTAGGCGGCCTCCGGAACACGAACACGAACTTCCGGGTTCGGCGTTCGGGAGAACGCTGTGAAGCCCCCTGGCTGTTTCAGAAAGTGACAGCCGGGCGGCGGCGCTTCTTGGCGGCCTCCCAAACCAAGTTCGGGTTCGGGAGAACGCCGAGAAACCCCCTGGCTGTTTTAAAAGGTGACAGCCGGGCGGTGGCGCCCAGCGGAGCGCCATTTTGCGTTTTTTTTTTCTTTTTGCACGCATTAATCACTTTTACATTGTTTCCTATGGGAAACAATGTTTCGTCTTATGAACTTTTCGCCTTACGAACCTACTTCCGGAACCAATTAAATTCATAAGACGAGGTATTACTGTATGAACCAAAATTGTGCTGAAGTTGTCAAAAAAGATTTTACGGAAAGTGGCCAGTCCAACATTCAACACATGTTTCCTGCACTTAGCAATTTTTCAATGGCTCTCAACCAAAGCTCTTCATCCATAATAAGTCTTTATTTCTCAAATCAAGGAAATCAGGGACCGAGTTAGGAATGGAATGATAGTGAAACCTAATAGCTTATCTATGGTTTTTGTGCAATTCTTTTTACTGGGCCCATGCAGACACGAGACCCTCCTTGTCATGTATCTGACAAGTTATATGATGTAAACCCATCATTGCAAATATATTGTCAAAATTGTAAAAAATATAATTAACATACAGACAATGAATGGGGATGTAAGTATTTCAAAAATTAATGTACGGAAGGGAATACAATTTTCAAGGTATTTAGAGTAGGAAAAATCTTTTCCAAGTATCAAGCAAACTCAGGAAAACCTGGCATTCCAACTGAAATTTTTTTTGTCAGAAAGCAGGCTATTTTTGACTTGCTTGTACCCCGATTCCCCTCCTATCAGTCTTCCCCTTCTAGTTCTTACCCCATCTTATCCTATCCTGTCCCACCTCTGCCCTGGATTTTATCTGGCATTCTCTATTATTTATAGAATGAGAAATTAATTCCTGCGATTCCACACGGACTCCTATTTGCCTGGCAAACTTATGACACACCGTTTCTTAAGAAATATTTCTTAAAAGTGGCTATGCAAACAACACACGGCAAGATAAGAAACGCAGCACAAATTAGCAATGAGCAACACCACCAAGGGCTTCACCTCTCAAAAGGCAAAGCTGATAAAACCAAAACAGATGTAAACAAAACTTCAGCAAACAATCTCATTCTTCACAGAATAAGGATTTCTCCCAGCATAGAGTAGACTGGAAAGAACGAATTTTGAAATGTTTCCCTGGGGTGCCATCAATATAAGTTTATGGACGTAAAGAATTCTCTCCAATCGGTCATTTGTGAGATGAAAAATAAGACCCAAAAGCAAATCAAAATAATTTAAAGACTGGATTCTCTCCAGGTAGGAAAAATTGTGACTGTAGAGAAGAACAATTAGCAACCTGGCTCAACATCACAAAAACTACACTGCTATCAGAAATAATAACTGTATTATTATTATTTTCTTTTTTTTCTTTTTCATCTTAATTTTTTTCTTAGGATAAGACAATACAAGATACAAACAAATATAGGGCATATATAGGGATTCTTTACAGCCCCTCTCTTATTAGAAGTTGTTTTCTGGAGTTGAATATACTTGCAGATGCTTAAATATTTACAATGTAATATATAACACATAACAAATATGTATTATTATTATCAAGTAGAACTATATTTCCTTGCAACAAGAAATAAAAACCATGCCAGAAAGACTTTTTTTCTCCCCAAGTTAACAAAACATTTTTTATAGTGATCATCATTTGTTATTGGTTGTCTGTTTCCAGTTTATCAAAGTTAGCTGGGCAAGTAATTATTGAGGTTGATCTTAGCCCTCTCTGAGTGGTTGTTTTCTTGCAGGCTCTATTTCATCAAAACAAACACATATTCTCTTCTATTAACAGTTACAGTAGTCCCTCGCTATATCGCGCTTCACCTACTGCGGCTTCACTTCATCGCGGGTTTTCAAGAAATATTAATGAGAAAAATCATTCGCGGATCTTCGCTGGTTCGCGGGTTTCTGAGGAAGTCGATCGGCAGATTTAAACAGCCCGCGGAACTCGATCGGCAGGTTTTTCAAAAAAAAAAATCTAAAATTGTAAATACTGTATTTAAAATACTGTATCTAAAATAAATACTGTGTGGGAAGGGTTTATAAACACTTAAAACAATGAAAACTTACCAAACAATTACAATATAAATACTTAAATAAGTACTATCAGTCGATAAATTCCCCATCACAGATTTCACCTATCGCGGCCGGGTCTGGAATGTAACACCCGCGATAGGTGAGGTCTTACTGTATTGAGTTTACAACAACAACAAGAGTGTTGCTTGAATTTTAACAAAAGGGAACTTTGGTTTGTATGTGGACTCAGCACTGCTGATCCCCTGAATTTACAACCCAGCAGAACAAAAGCACTTAACACTCTACTGGAGGATAAAAGGACATGAGATTAAAAAAAAAAAAAAAAAAAAGATCTTCGCTCCATACTACCTTGGGAGGAGCTTCGTCGGACCCTCCAGAATCCCAGGACACGGTGACTTGTCGCCTGGATTCCATCCTTATTCGTTCTTCCTGCTGCAGCTTCTCCTCCTCCAAGATCGTACTAAAGGGGAAATAAGCAGCGAGCTGAAGATAAATGACATTATGTCTCGGAATATAATAAATGTGGTCCTCCAGTCTCCTCCAAACACATTCCCCAAATCAGGGGTTCCAGACTGCAGACAAGGAAGGAATGCAGTAGACAAATACGTCGGTCTTTTTTTTCTCCCCAGACAGCAACAGAAACGGGTTAGACTTTTATAAGGCTATTCTGGAGGAATGGGAGATGGGGGTGGAAGGGGGCTGGTGGAGGGAATTGCATGCCTTTGCAAAATTAGCCACTTGGCATTGAAACGTAAGACTTTTAAACACTAACACGCATACCAGTGAAAGGTATTTTTAGAAAGTTATGAGCGATTCCCAAAGAAGAAAGGAAGAAAGAAAATCTGCAGGGATGAATGAATGTGTATCTCGTTCCTTTTGATTTTAAAAAGCTCCAACAGAGCAAGGGGAAAGAGATTTGCTTGGAAGGGGGCTGGAGAATGAACCCAGAAAATAAAGGTTATTTTATTACTGAAAAATCTTATGTATTTATTTATTTATTTATTTTGTCCAATACACAATGAGGGTTTTAGTGGGTATATATCTATATACACATAGTAAAATACATGATGAAGGTTATAGAGGAGATACTCATAGTAAAATATATCTAAGAAATAATAGAAAAGAAGGTATAGGAATAGAACATATGAATGAAAGAATAGAAGAAGAGATCTGACTCTCTTACAGTTTAAGAAGACTCTCAGAAATCTACCAGCAAATAACCTCACTTTTGAAACGTTCTCCTTAAAAAAGCAGAAATGCAATAATTGCTTTGCTGGGTGGAGTGAGGGTGGGGGGATCTACTTAAATACAATTATTTTTTTAAAAAAACTTCAGTTCTCAAAGATTTACCAAATCTCTTCCTGCCATGCAAGTTAGCCAACAGGATTAGCCATCATGAAAACCTTGGTGTTGCAACTTTCAATATTTACTAAGCATTAGAGAACTTCACAGGGGTTTGAAGCTGGTCTGATCATTTCCACACTGCAAGCTAATCAGCCTGGCGCTGCGCTTTGAATGCCAGTCAAGACTTTCTACATCCTTTTTGTCTGGTTCTCTAAGGCACAAAAGGGGAAAAAAGAAGCTATCCAAGTCCACTGCTTGTTCAAAAACAAAGCCTTTACCACAGATAGGCCTCAACATGTAGCCACAATGGAATCTGCCCATTATGGTCACATCCGGGGGTGGTTTTGGTTTTCTTCATTGTCGGTTCTCTCCTTGACGTGCCGGGCATGCGTGCACATGCGCAGTGCTAAAAAAAACCAGATTCTGCACGTGCGCAGAAGCAAAAAAACAAGATGGTGCTGTCAAGAAAGTTGGTTCGCAGGCGTGGCAGGCCTGGGTCACTGCTGTTTCTAGCAACCCAGGTCATCAGACCAGTTTAGAACTCGTCTGAACTGGGAGGAATCCGCCTCTGGTCACGTCATGACAGCCATTAAAGAGAGATAGTCTCGCTTCGCAACCCCCTATCAGAGCTGCGCTTTCGGAAGCTAGCCAGCCCAAGCAGCAAACCAGCCCAACTAACTAACCTTCATGGCACCGGGCCAGAATATCTACGAGACCACTTTCTGCCGCACGAATCCCAGCGACCAGTTAGGTCCCACAGAGTTGGCCTTCTCCGGGTCCCATCAACTAAACAATGTCACTTGGCGGGACCCAGGGGAAGAGCCTTCTCTGTGGCGGCCCCAGCCCTCTGGAACCAACTCCCCCCAGAGATTAGAATTGCCCCCACCCTCCTTGCCTTTCGTAAGCTCCTCAAAACCCACCTCTGCCGTCAGGCATGGGGGAACTGAGATACTCTTTCCCCCTAGGCCTTCACAATTTTATGTATGGTATGTCTGTATGTATGGTTGGTTTTTATATAATGGGGATTTTTTGTTGTTGGGGGTTTTTTTGGTTTTTGCATTTTGTTGTACTGTTTTACTGCTGTTGTTAGCCGCCCCGAGTCTGCGGAGAGGGGCGGAATACAAATCCAATAAATAATAATAATATTAATATTAATAATAATAATAATAATAATAATAATAACCAACCCAACCAGCCAGCCACAGACCAGTAGAAATGGAGTTGAAGTCTTCAATGAAATACAGCAGCAGTAGGAAGACTTGGAAAAATATGTTTACTTCTTATTTAAACTATTAATTGTATTCTACTTTACTATAAATACACCACACTAGTATCTCACTAGTATCTCACTACAATTATCTCAGTTACAATAACTCACAGGAACCAACTGATTAATACAGCAACATCAGAGCACACTTCACAAAGAGCAGGATCAAAGATCAGAGAGAGTGAAGGAACAGCAAACAGCAGCGAGCAGAAAGCTCCGGCCTATTTCAATACTTTTCACCTGATGTGTTTGCTGCATGCTTAATTGCCTCAGAATGACTCAGCATTCTCTAGGTAGGCCTTTCTTCTGCATTGAGATATTACCTCAGGATATGCTTAATCTTGACAACCCCTACTCCCTGCTCTCACTCATGCGTCCGTTAAACAAACATGTGTTTGTTAAGTGGAGCACAGGGTGCCTCAGAGATAGGGGAGGCCCTGGGAAGCCTTGTGCAGGACCACCTGCCCTGTGGCCACCAAAGTCTCTGTCACTTCACCCCTGAGATAATCTTCCTCAAGAATTAATGAATTAATTTATTATTTATTTATTGGATTTGTTTGCCGCCCCTCTCCGTAGACTCCGTAGTCCCAAGAATAGTGGCACTAATAATTTATTTTATTTTTATTTAATTATTAAATTCATTGCCCACCCCCCCACCCCCAATTTTACCACAGGGAACTCTGGGCAGCTTACAATGCTAAAAGGTATGATAGCATGGTTTCAATATTTGTGGGGCTGCCTCAAAGAAAAGGGGGTCGACCTATTCTATTCTATTTGCTGCCCTGAGTCGTTTGAGATGGGTGGCATAGAAATCTAAATAAATAATTTTTAAAAAAAATTCTCCAAAGTACCTGAAAGCAGGACAAGAAACAATGGATGAAAACTGACCCAAGGAGAAAACCAACCTAGGGATAAGGAGAAATTTCCCGACAGTGAAAAAAATTAATCAGTGGAACAGCTTGCCTCCAGAAGTTGTGAATGCTCCAATACTGGAAGTTTTTAAAGAAACAATTGTGTTTCCGGCGCTCCAGAATGCACAAAGACCAGCTGACTGGCACGCATGCGAGTGCCAGGAAACAGAACAGCACCTTCTCTGTGGCGGCCCCGGCCCTCTGGAACCAACTCCCCCCAGAGATTAGAATTGCCCCCACCCTCCTTGCCTTTCGTAAGCTACTTAAAACCCACCTCTGCCGCCAGGCATGGGGGAATTGAGATACTCTTTCCCCCTAGGCCTTTACAATTTTATGCATGGTATGTCTGTATGTATGTTTGGTTTTTATAATAATGGATTTTTAATTGTTTTCAGTATTGGATTATTATTATTGCTGTTAGCCGCCCCGAGTCTCCGGAGAGGGGCGGCATACAAATCCAATCAATCAATCAATCAATCAATCAATCAATCAATAAACAAACAAGTAAGTAAGTAAACAAACAAACAAATAAATCTGGCAATGATGCACGTTCCCACGGGGAGGGTTTGTGTGATACCTCTGGCACACGTGCCATAGGTTCACCATCACGTTTATAGGGTTTCCTGCTTCAGCAAGAGGTTGGACTACTAGAAGACCTCCAAGGTCCCTTTCTAACTCTGCTATTCTGTTACTCTTTTAAGGCAGGCCCGCTTCCAAAATATTGCACTGTTGAAGGAGACACTGGTTGAAGAATTAGCTTCCTCCCACTAAAGCCTACCCACAAGGCAGGAAAAAAACTTAAATGTATAAAATGATGGTTCATCACACTGGGCTTTCCAGGATCAAAAATTCCAGCTTGTCAAACCCTTGGCTGAGATCCATCATGGTTCCCTGCTCCTTTTTCTATCTTGAAATTATCAGCTTTATACCCAACAGGTAAGAAAAGGTGACTTTTTCTCCTAGAGATCACACCAAAAAAAGAATAGAAAACCTACAAAAAAGAAATGAACTCTGAAGTGGGACGCAGTGTTGCTTTTGTGGTCAAATTGTAACATGAAATCTGAAATGTGTTTTAATTGCCCACAGTTGCCTCACTGGAAGGGAATTCCCAACCCTTCAGGCAGAAAAGGGATGACTTAGCCTTTTACGGAGGGATGGGGAGGCCAAAGGCATTTCTCTTTGTTCAGAGAAAAGAAGGAGGAACAAAAAATAAAAGTGAATGGAAGTTATTTAAAGTTAGACTGGCTGAAATTGGAGATGTGACTCATTTCTGGGCCTCTCGTAAAAAAAAAAAAGCCAGCAGGATTTTATTTTATTCCGCTCAATTGGAAACGAACAGTATTCCATGAAAAGAGTAGTAGATCCTTGGAACAAACTTCCAGCAGACGTGGTAGATAAATCCACAGTAACTGAATGTAAATATGCCTGGGATAAATATATATCCATCCTAAGATAAAATACAGGAAATAGTATAAGGGCAGACTAGATGGATCAGGAGGTCTTTTTCTGCCGTCAGACTTCTATGTTTCTATGTTTCTATCTCTTACAGTCCATTTCTTCCCAAGCATCTCCTCAAAGATTACACCTCTGTTTTCATCACTATTGTAGTGACCTCAGGCACAGGAGCTTTTTAATTGTTGCTCCACAGCTATGGAGGTAGTCCTCAATTTATGACCACAATCAAGGGCAGCATTCCCGGTGCTAAGCTGTTAAGTGAGTTTTGCCCTATTTTACGACCCTTCTTGCCACAGTTGTTATGTGAATGGATGCAGTTGTTAAGTTAGTGACACCGTTGTTAAGTGAATCTGGCTTCCCCGTTGACCTTGTTTGTCAGAAGGTCAGAAAAAGGGGCCACATGACCTTGGGACATTGCGACCAACATAAATAGGAGCCAACTGCCAAGGGCCTACGTTTTGATCATGTCACTCCCAAGGATGCTGCAGTGTGAAAAATGGCTATAAGTCACTTTTGTCAGTGCCATTGTTAACTTCAAATTGTCACTAAATAGCAATAGCATTTAGACTTATACACCACCTCACTGTGCTTTACAGTCCTCTCTAAGTGGTTTACAGAGAGTAAGCCTATTCCCCCCAACAATCTGGGTCCTCATTTTACCGACCTTGGAAGGATGGAAGGCTAAATCAACCTTGAGCCTACTGAGATTCGATCTGCCAAACTGCCGGTGATCAGAAGTAGTTTGCAGTACTGAACTAATCACCGCGCCATCGAGGCTCTTAAAATAGTTGTAAATCAACAAGTACACATAAAGTACGGAGGAGAGGGGGAATTGCCAAGCCCTATTGCCTTTTCTGGAAAATTATAGAAAACAAATTATTCTGAAGTATCTTTGAGGAGACACTAATCTATCCATCCATCCATCCATCCATCCATCCATACATGCATGCATACATACATACATACATACATACATACATACATACATACATACATATATCTCTAGTTCATCTTTGATTTATAACCATTTATTTAGCCAGCGTTTAGTTGCAAAAGTGACTTATACCTGGTTCTTGCATTTATACAAGACAGTAACAAGCATGTCTTCACTGTATCCCACCTTTGGAGCCTGCGCGGAAGTGAAATTGCATGAGGGGATACGTGCAAAGCATTGCAATGCGAACCAGTGGCGAAGATAAGTGGGACCCACCCATGATCCCATTCCAAGGTCACATGATGACCATTTACAACATCCTTCACAGCTGTCTTCCAACAAGTAGTCAATAGCAGGGGGGAGGGGAAGCCGGATTCGCTTAAGGACTGCGTGATTCACTTAAGAACTGAAGCAATGTCCTTAACCGTGTCAAAAAAAAAAATCGCTAAAATCAAGTGATTCATTTAATGGAAATTCTGGCCCCAGTTGTGATCAAAGGAGAACTTGAATATACATTATGAGTAACAATTCTGCTTTGGTATTTGGGGGGGTGGAATTCGGGGGTTGCATTGTCTTTATTTTTCTGATATTGTTATTCCGCTTATCCCCATTATTAATAATGGCAGCACATGACTGGGCATCTATGAAACAGGAAAACAGAATAAATGAGCCGGGATGGCGCAGCATGTAGAGTGTTGTACTGCAGGCCACTGAAGCTGACTGTAGATCTGTAGGTCAGCGGTTCAAATCTCATCACCGGCTCAAGGTTGACTCATCCTTCCATCCTTCCGAGGTGGTCAAACGAGGACCCGGTTTGTGGGGGCAATAGCCTAGCTCTGTTAAAAAGTGCTATTGCTAACAGGTTGTAAGCCGCCCTGAGTCTAAAGGGCGGCATAAAAATTGAATGAATGAATGAATGAATGAATGAATGAACGAACGAACAAACAAACAAACAAACAAACAAACAAACAAAATCTGCAGATTTAAGGTCCTGCCTTTAGAGCTGATCTAGAAGGTGCCTCTATCTAGCTTCTACAATGAAAATTAAAAGCTTTGAGCAAGGTTTTGTTTAAGCAACAGGAAAAGCAATGTCTCGGTAGCCCAAAACCTACCATCTCTGCTTGCAACCAATAAAACACAATAGTCCAAGACAGTCAATATGAGAACAAGGAACTATGAAAAAGAAACAAGGATGTCATGATGGAAGCTTGTTCCAGACACAGCCTTTGGCAGCAATTTAACAGATGCCGTTCATATGTTGTTAGAAAAGTAAAAAGCAGAACAATTACCATATTTTTGGAGCTTAAGATGCACCTTTTTCCTCCCTAAAAGAGGGTGATAATTTGGGTGCGGCTTACATTCTGAATATAGCCCTAAGTAGCTGCTAATGATCTTCCCAGCTCTTACCTTGCAAGCTCTTTCATTGTTTCTCTCTGTGAAGAATGTTTTCCAAGCCAACTCCAAAACTCCCACTATGAAGTTTTCCCAGTCTTTGCGGGATTTTTTCCATTGCTTTGCTTGCTCTGAACGTTTCATCCCAGGTGCTAATGAGGTTCCCAGCCCTTACTGACTTGCAAGCTCTTTCATTGTTACTCTCTCTGAATAAAGTTTTTTTTAAAGCCCTAACCAGGGCATAAAATAATGTGCTGGCTAAGGACGCTAGCCAGATGAATACTTGGTAAGCAGATCCTTTCCCCTATTTTCCTCCCCCAAAACTAAGGTGCGTCTTATACTCCAAAAATGTGGTATGTGATCACAACAGGATTCAAATTATGATTATCCTGTTATTTAATGTTTACTGTTAATTTAATGTTACTGCAGTTTAATGTTTCCAAATGTAAAATAATGCACTTGGGGAAAAGGAATCCTCAATCTGAGTATTGTATTGGCAATTCTGTGTTAGCAAAAACTTCAGGAGAGAAGGATTTAGGGGTCGTGATTTCTGACAGTCTCAAAATGGGTGAACAGTGCAGTCAGGTGGTAGAGAAAGTTAGTAGGATGCTTGGCTGCATAGCTAGAGGTATAACTAGCAGGAAGAGGGAGATTGTGATCCCCTTATATAGAGCGCTGGTGAGACCACATTTGGAATACTGTCTTCAGTTCTGGAGACCTCACCTACAAAAAGATATTGACAAAATTGAACGGGTCCAAAGACGGGCTACAAGAATGGTGGAAGGTCTTAAGCATAAAACATATCAAGAAAGACTTAATGAACTCAATCTGTATAGTCTGGAGGACAGAAGGAAAAGGGGGGGACATGATTGAAACATTTAAATATGTTAAAGGGTTAAATAAGGTCCAGGAGGGAAGTGTTTTTCATAGGAAAGTGAACACAAGAACAAGGGGACACAATCTGAGGTTAGTTGGGGGAAAGATCAAAAGCAACGTGAGAAAATATTATTTCACTGAAAGAGTAGTAGATCCTTGGAACAAACCTCCAGCAGACGTGGTAGATAAATCCACAGTAACTGAATTTAAACATGCCTGGGATAAACATATATCCATCCTTAGATAAAATACAAAAAATAGTACAAGGGCAGACTAGATGGACCATGAGGCCTTTTTCTGCCGTCAGACTTCTATGTTTCTATTCTTTAAATTATTCTTACATTAATTTAAAATGAGGGCATTCCAAACTGCAATAAAGACAAACGAAAAACCTGTTTTGCAAGGAAACACCACTGCATCCCTTGCTCCAACTAAATCTCCATCACCGCCCCCCCCCCCAATAAAGTCTATTATTTTCACACAGAAAAAATGAGCACATTACATACGAGCGAAGAGAAAAGGAATTCTTACTTCAGTTGAGCTTTAAGTTCTGTGAATCGTGGACGCCTGCTGGGATCGTAAGCCCAACATTTGGTCATCAGGCTGTAGAGAGTAGGCGGGCAGTTGGGCGGCATCGGCAACCGCTCGCCGTTTTCGATCCTGCCAATCACGTCGTTGTTCTTCACTCCTTGAAAAGGCTTGATGCCGTGCATTAAGATTTCCCACATGCACACACCTGGGAAATGGGAAAAAAAGAACAGCAAACTCTTCCGAAAGCCAGCAGTGGAAGTGAAACTGAACACTGGCTCCAGAAAAGGCATCAGCCAGCTTGTGTCCTCCTGAGAACATAAAACCGGAATTCTTACTCACGTCTGCAGGTAGTCGATGACTATCTGTCTGAGAATGGGTAGCAGTGATTTATTGGAAATGACATGAACTGGCAAGCAAACATTAGCTGCAAGCTTCTCAGAAATGAACCCTGAACATGCATCCATACATTTATTTGAATTATTTATTTATTTACACACTAACACAAAAATATTACCCTGTCTTATATTTTTTTGAACCCTGAAATAAGCGCTTGGATTTATTGCCATGCAGTCAAAAGCCCGATTGGGCTTATTTATCAGGGGAGGAGAAACAGGGTATATACCTATACCTTTACCTATACGCATACACATGCGCTACAACTTACTGCATTACAAATGCTACAAGCTGAACATGCATTTATTTATTTATTTGAATTATTTATTTATTTACACACTAACACAGACAGTGTTTCCCCGAAAAATAACACTCTGTCTTTTATTTTTTTGAATCTTGTAATAAGTGCTTGGCCTTATTGCCGTGCACTCAAAAGTCCGATTGGGCTTATTATCAAGAGTATATTTATATGTCGGCTATCAATAAAATTAACTGCCTTGGAAATGGTCCTGGGTTGGGCCGAGAGGCAAATAAGGAGCTGTGATGTTCTTTCAATACACCAGGGTGATTTGACACAAAAATATGTAACCCTTCCCTGGCGCAGAGCTGAAGGGATTGGATACTGTAGCCTAGAGGATAATTCTCTGCTTTACAAGGCAAAAGTTGCAGGTTCAAGTCCCAATGGGTATGGCTAGCTGATGAAGCCAAAATAAGGCCGAAATAGATCTATCCTAGTCTCCCTTAATTTTCAAATTCAGCAAAAAAAAAGTGACGTGTATGTATGTATGTATGTATGTATGTATGTATGTATGTATGTATGTATGTTTTTTTGTTTTTTTGATTTTTATGCCACCCTTCTCCTTAGACTCAGGGCGGCTTACAACATGTTAGCAATAGCACTTTTTAACAGAGCTGGCATATTGCCCCCATAATCCAGGTCCTCATTTGACCCACCTCGGAAGGATGGAAGGCTGAGTCAACCTTGAGCCGGTGATGAGATCTGAACCGCTGACCTGCAGATCTACAGTCAGCTTCAGTGGGCTGCAGTACAGCACTCTACCTGCTGCGCCACCCCGGCTCTGTATATACTTATACCTATACCAATATCTATACCTATACCAATAATAATAATAATAATAATAATAATAGTAATAATAATAATAATAATAATAATAATAATAATAATAATAATAATTTATAAGATTTGTATGCCGCCCCTCTCCGAAGACTCACATGCATTACAACTTACTACGGCAGGGGTGTCAACATTGATTTCATTGAGAGCTGCATAAGGATTGTGTTTGACTTTGGGGTCCGGGGTGGGCGTGGCCAGCTCAATGTCACTCATGTCGGGGGCACCTATGGCGGCCCAAGGGCTCTGCCAGTGAAAATGGTCTCGCGAGCTGTGTTTTCTTTTTTTTTTTTTTAAATCTCTTTATTAATTTTTCTTATGTCATTCCCATCACATATTATTTTGAATTACAGATTATACATATTCTCAGTTAACATTCTGACAATAAGTTTTGACCGGTTTTCTTTCATTATATACATTGTATTTTATATTTTTAAATTCTAAAATCTATTACGTTCATTAATTATACACGGTAACTGTAGGTCGTTTCAATTGTACTGTTGTTTCATATTATGTTGCTTTTATGTTCTCTTTTGAACCCATTCGTGCCATTTTTGCCATGTTCTTTTTGATTCTATTAATTTATTTCCCTTAATTGAGTTCGTGAATTCGTCCATCTCTACACATGCATATATCTTATCTATAATTAAATCTTCCGTTGGTATCTGATCACTTTTCCAGAGTTGTGCTATCGCAATTCTCGTGGCGGTGTTAATATGTGTTGTGAGGAGCATTGTTTGTTTTGAATAATGTTTTCTCCAAACTCCTAAAAGCATAGCTTCCGGTGTGAGTTCTATTTCCTCTTTCGTGATCTCTGTGAGCCAAGTATGAGTTATTGTCCAAATTTTTTGTATCATGGGGCAGGACCACCACATATGGAAAAACGTACCTCTTTCCTTTTTACACTTCCAACATGAGTCTGATAACGTTGGGTGGATCTTTGCTAATCTCGCCGGTGGGAGGTACCATCTGTAGAATAATTTGTAATAGTTTTCCTTATATGCTGCCGAAAGAGTTATTTTGGATATTGTGGTCCATGTTCTTTCCCAGTCGGCAATATGGATGGCGTGTTGCAGATTTTTTTCCCACGCTATCATTGGTGTTTTGGTCGTATCTTTTATTCTTTCCTGTTCTAAAAGTATTTGGTATATTCTGCTTATTTGTTTGTTTTCATTTCCTATCAGAATCTTATCTAATGGGTTCATAGATTTTTGAATACCGGGTGTTTGATTGTCTTTTTTAAATCTGGATTCTATTTGGGCGTATGTCCACCAATCCATTTTATGATTTAATCTTTCCAGTTCTTGTCTAGATTTGAGTTCCCCGTTTGGGTGTAATATGTCTCTGTACTGGATGGTTTTGGCTATGTCGATCAAATTTGGGTAGATGATGGCTTCCATAGTGGAAAGCCATCTTGGAATTTTGTCGTAGTGTTTATTTTTAATTTCGTACCAGGTTTTTAGTAGTGATTTACGGATCAAGTGCCTGTCAAATATAGTTTGTTTTTGCAATTTATCTTTCCATAAATGCGCATGCCAGCCTGTTTGTAAGTCATGACCTTCTAATACAAGTATTCTCTTATTTTTTAAGTTAATCCACTCTTTTATCCAAATTAGGCTTGCCGCTTTGTAGTATAATTTTAGATCCGGGAGCCCCAGGCCTCCTCTAATTCTATTATCTTGGAGATACACATATTTTATTCTTGGCCTTTTGTTTTGCCAGATGAATTTGGAGATGATTTTATTGATTTCTTTAAAAAAATTTGGTTCCAAGTTAATCGGAGCTGTCTGAAAAAGATATAAAAATTTGGGAAGAATATCCATTTTTATTACAGATATTCTGCCTAACATTGATATTTGTAGGTCTTTCCATTTCTCTAAATTTTTTTTGGTATCTTGCAATAATTTGTCATAATTATCCTTTTTAAGTGTAATTGTTTTGTTTGTTAATATTAATCCTAAGTACTTCATTTTTTTTGTAGTTTGGAGTTTAGTAGTTTCTTCTAATTTCCTAATTTGTCGTATACTCATGTTTTTTGTCATTAACATTGTTTTCTGTTTATTTATTTTTAGACCTGCAAATTCCCCAAAAATTTCAATTTCTTTGATTAGCTCTGGGCCAGAGCTGGTTGGTTCTTCTAAAAAGAACACCATGTCGTCCGCATATGCCTGTAATTTGTATTCTTCTTTTTTAATTTTAATTCCTTGTATATTTTTATTATTTCTTATTTTATTTAGTAGTAGTTCCTGTGTCAGTATAAATAATAAGGGTGACATTGGGCAGCCTTGGCGGACTCCTTTTTCTATCAAAATTGGTTTTGTAGTGTCTCCATTTATTATTGCTCTGGCCTTTTGGGTGGTATATATATTTTTGATAATGTTTTCAAATCTGTTACCTAATTTTAATTCTCTAATTAACTCATTTAAGTATTGCCAATTAACATTATCAAATGCCTTCTGGGCATCCAGGAAGACAAGAGCTATTTGTTTTCCTGGATGGGCTTCACCATATTCTAAGACGTCTAAAACTGTCCTGGTGCAGTTGAAAATTTGTCTGGAGGGTAGAAAGCCATTTTGGTCTGTGTTGATGATTTTATTTAATATTTCTTTTATTCTGTCTGCTAAGATTACCATAAAGATCTTATAATCCGCGTTAAGCAGAGAAATTGGTCTGTAGTTTTTTATTTTCTGTTTGTCTAACCCCTCCTTTGGTATCATCGTTATGTATGATTCTCGCCAGGATTCTGGAATTTTTGCTTGTTCTAATATTTCATTGTATGTCTCCAGTAATATGGGTTCAAATAGATCTTTATTTCCTTTATAGAATTCCCCCGGGAGTCCATCCGGCCCTGGGGTTTTATTGTTTTTTTGTTTTTTTAATGCTAATTGGATTTCTTGTAGAGTAATTTTTTCATTTAAAATTTGTTTATCGAGTTCTTCAATTTGTATGGTATTATTTTCTTGTATGTATTTAGTAATTTTTACCATTTCAATTGGTTCTTCTTTATATAGGTTGTTGTAATAATCTTGTATTATTTCCTTTTTCTGTTGTTCCATGTGTTGTATTGTCCCGTCTTTATCCTCTAATTGATAAATTAATTTTTCGCTTCTCATTTTTTTGATTTTCTGTGCAAGCCATCTACCTGGTTTGTTAGCTGTTTCAAAGTATTTTTGTTTCGTTTGTTTTAAATTTCTAATAAATTCTTGCTGTTCTAATATATTTATTTTGGATTTAGCTTCCCTTAGTGATATTTGTGTCTGTTTGTTTGTTGGGTTTTGTTGAAGAGTTTTTTCCAGGTTGGCTATTTTATTTACGTAGTGATTATATTCTGCCTTCTCTTCTTTTTGTTTCTTAGCTGTATATGATATAGTAACTCCCCTAGTATATGCTTTCAGTGTGTCCCATAGTATTTGAGTTGAGGTGGGTTGTTTCTTATTTTCCTCTAGAAATAATTTTATTTCTTTGTTTAGCATTTCTGTATATTTTTCATCTCGAAGTAGGTTTGTATTTAATGACCATCTTCTAAATTCTTTCTTTTCCCCCTGCCAAGTGATTGTTATTGGGTTATGGTCAGCCCACGTATTTGGTTCTATGTCAACAGATTTTATTTTTTTGTGCATATTCTTACTTAGCCATACCATATCTATCCTAGAGAAAATGGTCTCGCGAGCTGTGTTTTCAACTGCGTCGGCCTCCTGCAACCTTCTGCCAGAGAAAACGGAGTTCGGGAGGTCCACGGGTAGCCCTCCCAAGCTCTGTTTTGCTGGTAGAGACACTGCAGGCCAATCCTTGGCTATTTCCATGGTGGCCCCACAAGCCAGATCTAAGCACGCTGCGGACCGGATCCGGCCCCGGGGCCTTGAGTTTCATACCCCTGTACTATGGTGTCAACTAACAGGGGAAAGATGCTGCCAAAGACTAGGCCCGAGGAGGGGGGAAAAGGGAAACTGTGCATTTATTTTATTTTTTATTATTTATTACTTAGATTTGTATGCCGCCCCTCTCCGAAGACTCGGGGCGGCATATTGCTGAGACATCATGGGGGAAACTATCAAGGTTTTAAGCAGCCTTTTATTTTATTTTTTATTTTTTGGCTCTACGAATATTTTCCTTAGCTAAAACGGAACAAAGCAGGCCACTGTGTGCCACCTGTTGCTACAAATATTCCTCGACTTAAAACCATTCATTAAGTGATTGTTCCAAGTTTCAAGGGCAGCGATAGAACAGACTTATGACCTATGTCACACCTATGTCCACAGCAGCATCCCCATGGTCATGGGATCAAAATTCGGACATCAGATACATGTACAATTAGCACAGGTGCCCCCCAAGGCTGTGTACTCTCACCACTTCTCTTCTCTCTATACACTAAGGACTGCATCTCAAACGATCCATCTGTTAAACTACTGAAGTTTGCAGATGATACAACAGTGATCGGACTCATTCGGGACAATGATGAATCCGCATACAGATGGGAAGTTGAACAACTATCCTTGTGGTGTGACTAGAACAATCTAGAACTGAACACACTTAAAACCGTAGAAATGGTGGTAGACTTTAGGAGAAACCCTTCCACCCTTCCACCTCTCACAATACTAGACAACACAGTATCAACAGTAGAGACCTTCAAATTTCTAGGTTCTATCATATCTCAAGACCTAAAATGGTCACCTAACATCAAAAACATCATCAAAAAAGCACAACAAAGAATGTTTTTTCTGCGTCAGCTCAGGAAGCTCAAACTGCCCAAGGAGCTGCTGATACAGTTCTACAGAGGAATCATTGAGTCTGTCATCTGCACCTCTATAACTGTCTGGTTTGGTTCTGCAACCCAACAGAGGAGAATCAGAACGGCAGAAAAAACAATTGCTGCCAAACTGCCTTCCATTGAGGACCTGTATACTGCACGAGTCAAAGAGGGCGGGGAAAATATTTACAGACCCCTCACATCCTGGACACAAACTGTTTCAACTCCTACCCTCAAAAAGTCGCTACAGAGCACTGCACACCAAGACAACTAGACACAAGAACAGTTTTTTTCCAAATGCCATCACTCTACTAAACAAATAATTCCCTCAACACTGTCAGACTTTCTACTAAATTTGCACTTCTATTCTACTAGTTTTTCTCATCAATCCTATCATCCTTTTCCTCCCATGTTGACTGTATGACTGTAACTTGTTGCTTATATCCTAAGATTTCTATTAATATTGCTTCTTCATTGCTTATTTGACCCCTATGACAATCATTAAGTGTTGTACCACACGATTCTTGACAAATGTACCGTATATCTTATTTTATGCACGCTGAGAGCATATGCACCAAGACAAATTCCTTGTGTGTCAAATCACACTTGGCCAATAAAATTCTATTCTATTCTATTCTATTCTATTCTTGGCAACTGACATGTATTTCTGATGGTTGCAGTGTCCCAAGATTATGTGACCCTCTTTTGTGACCATCTGAGCGGCAAAGTCAATGGGGAAGCCAGATTCTCTTAACAACATGTTACTGACTTAACAACTGAAATGATTCACTTAACAACTGTGGCAAGAAAGGTAATAAAACTCACTTAATAGCCATCAGCATAAATTTTGGGCTCAATTGTGGTCGTAAGTCGAGGATTACCCATATAGGTAGACTGAGAAAATGTCTCATTTTCCCTGGCTAATGTCACCACACTAAATGCCCTTGTCATTCAGGAAATACACATAGCAAACATTGCTTTTTACTGCCTTTCTCTCTTCTAGACCTGTAGGAAATCGTGAATGTATGAGTAGAGTAATCCTCCTTTACCAAGGTTGTGCACACACAGATACATTTAGATTGAGATTAGTTGTGAATAACTACTCAGCCACACACAGATATACTAACTTGAATTAAAGTTGACTTTGAGAAATAACATAGTCCTGTAAACAATCTAAAGCCATACACATAATGTCAGAATAACAAGCCCAATATTATCAAGTACATAGTATTTCTTACCAGTTGTCTTTATCATAATCAGCAAATATATCAAGCCTAAACACATTTTAGCTGATATACATAACTACAATTCAGAGAGATTGCAGAGCTAACCTAACAGTGAGTAGCCAGACAAAGAGAAGCAGAGTGGGTAACTCAGAGAAATAAGCTCCCTCTTGTGGTGGTCTGCAACACCTGCAGCTAATATATTGTCAACCCAACAGTCAATGTTCACTCTAAATTTTTTTCGGTGTGGGCGGAAAAGTATAGTGTCTGAGCGACAGTCCCTTTGGGACTGGGTGGCATAGATAGATAGATAGATAGATAGATAGATAGGCGGGCGGGCGGGCGGGCGGGCGGGCTGGCAGGCAGGCAGGCAGGCAGGCAGGCAGGCAGGCAGGCAGGCAGGCAGGCAGGCAGGCAGGCAGGCAGACAGACAGACAGACAGACAGATTAGATAGATAGATTAGATAGATAGATAGATAGATAGATAGATAGATAGATAGATAGATAGATAGATAGATAGGTTAGATAGATAGATAGATAGATAGGTTAGATAGATAGATAGATAGATAGGTTAGATAGATAGATAGATAGATAGGTTAGATAGATAGATAGATAGATAGATAGATAGATAGGTTAGATAGATAGATAGATAGATAGATAGATAGATAGATAGATAGGTTAGATAGATAGATAGATAGATAGGTTAGATAGATAGATAGATAGATAGATAGATAGATAGATAGATAGATAGATAGATAGATAGATAGATAGGTTAGATAGATAGATAGGTTAGATAGATAGATAGGTTAGATAGATAGATAGGTTAGATAGATAGATAGATAGGTTAGATAGATAGATAGATAGATAGATAGATAGATAGATAGATAGATAGATAGATAGGTAGATAGGTTAGATAGATAGGTTAGATAGATAGGTTAGATAGGTTAGATAGGTTAGATAGGTTAGATAGATAGATAGATAGATAGATAGATAGATAGATAGATAGATAGATAGATAGATAGATAGGTTAGATAGATAGATAGATAGATAGATAGATAGATAGATAGATAGATAGATAGATAGATAGATAGATAGATAGATAGATAGATAGATAGATAGATAGATAGATAGGTAGATAGATAGGTTAGATAGATAGATAGATAGATAGATAGATAGATAGATAGATAGATAGATAGATAGATAGATAGATAGATAGGTTAGATAGCTAGGTAGGTTAGATAGGTTAGATAGGTTAGATAGGTTAGATAGATAGATAGATAGATAGATAGATAGATAGATAGATAGATAGATAGATAGATAGATAGATAGATAGATAGATAGATAGATAGATAGATAGATAGATAGATAGATAGATAGGTTAGATAGATAGATAGATAGATAGATAGATAGATAGATAGATAGATAGATAGGTAGATAGGTTAGATAGATAGATAGATAGATAGATAGATAGATAGATAGATAGATAGATAGATAGATAGATAGATAGATAGATAGATAGATAGGTTAGATAGCTAGGTAGGTTAGATAGGTTAGATAGGTTAGATAGGTTAGATAGGTTAGATAGATAGATAGATAGATAGATAGATAGATAGATAGATAGATAGATAGATAGATAGATAGATAGATAGGTAGATAGATAGATAGATAGATAAATGGTGTTGTGATTCCGTCTGAGGCTCCTCAGGGAACGGCTGAACCTCTGCCGGCTCCCTGCTCAGAGGGGGAGGATGAGGAACAGGAGGAGGAGGAGGAGGCCCAGGCAGAAGGGGAGGAGGAATATCAGGCCGAGGGAGAGGGAGAACAGCCAGAGTCCCCCGGGGTGGAGCTCTCCCCAGCAAGCAGCCTGGAGTCCTTAGATGAAAATGCTCAAGCCATCATCGATCACAGGCAGAGAAGAGCAGCACAACGAAGGGGACAATTAGCCAGGTACTTCCAGTCCTAAATAGGTAACAGCTGGGTTTGGGTGTGGTTCTCCCCAGAAAGGCTGAAAAGGCAGACCCACCCTTCCTGTCTTGTGGAGTATTATCTTTGGGAGTCCTGGGACCTGGCTGTGATCTTTGGCGTCTCTGATTCTGACTTGTGGCCTTGAATACTGAAACCTTGGGGGAAAAGGCGTGGGGGCTTATTCTCTACAGTAGTGTGTGTGCCAGCAAGAAGTCTGCTGTATTGTCTGGCCGTCAGGACTTTGCTGTGAAGCCTCATAGCCTGCCTGTTGGGAAGAACAGGTTTTTCTCTGTGTTTATTTTTCAAACTATAAAGTGCTTTTGCTTTTACCAGCGTGTCTGGCTGCTTTTTCCAGTTGGTGTTGAAGTCTGGGGCACCCAGACAGAACAGACAGACAGACAGACAGACAGACAGACAGACAGACAGACAGACAGACAGACAGACAGACAGATAGATAAATAATCCCCTTCTTTTTTTATTAAAAAAAATTAATAATAAAACAAAACCAAAATCTATTACTATTATCTTCTCTTTTTCCATCCCTGTCTCCTCCCCCCTTGTGTGTGTGTGTGTGTGAACTCTTGAACCATTTCCAATTAGAGGTGAGCTATTGGAATTGGTTCAAGAGTTCACACACACACACACACACACACACACACAAACTGCTGGGGTTTTTTTTCTCTGTTATTATTTGGATGCTTTTTACCATATGCTTTAAATCAAGAGTCATTTCTCTCTCTTTCTCTCTCCCCCTCTTGCTCTCTCTCTCTCTCTCTTTCTCTCTCTCTTTCTCTCTCTCTATTGCTTTCTTTCTCTCTCACTCTTTCTTTCTATCTCTCTTGCTTTCTTTCTCTTCTCTCTCTTGCTATCTCTCTCTTCCCCCTTTCATCTCTCTCTCTCTTTCTCTCTTGTTTTCTTTCTCTCCCTCTATTGCTTTCTTTCTCTTCTCTCTCTTGCTATCTCTCTCCCCTTCCCTTTCTCTCTTTCTCTCAGCAGCGGCATTGGGCAGTAGCCGTGGGGCAGCAGCAGGGTGATCAGCTGTGAGGCGGAGCTCCGGAACGGAGGCACCGACGGCGAGGGGGCTCCGAGAGCGCTTTCTCCCAGCGCTTCGGGAACGCCTGCCCTGCCTCTACTGCAGCCCCCTTGCTTTAAGTCTGGGATGAAAGCGCTCCCAGTGAAGGGGCTGCGAGAGGGGCGGGGCGGGCATTGGCGAAGCCCACGGAGAAAGCCCTCTCTCGCAGTCCCCTGGCTGGCAGAGCTTTCGTCTTGCAGCCACCACCGCCACAGGAGAAGTCGCGCGCCAAGGCAGGAGGTGGCGGAGGAGGAGAGGGGGCGGATCGGGCGGGTGGGGGGCAGGTCCGAGAAGCCAGGGGCGCGTTTGGCCGGAGGCACCATGGGGAGGCAGGGGCGGCCGTGGCTCCCTTTCCTCCTACTGCCGCACCTCCCCGCCCCTGCCCCCCCCCCCGCGGGCTGGCAGGGGGATGGGGAGCGCACGCCCATGGAAAAGGGTGCACGGGGGGGTATTTTGGGGGGGGCGCGCACGCGCGCAGCTTACAGGGAACAGTGCCAACAGTTATGAACAGAGTCCTAACAGAAATGATTAAAATGGGCTCCATCAAAACGATTCAAACAGAAAGAGATATGACACCCTTGTATGGAAGAAACAGCGCTGTAGGAGAAGACCCAAAGGTGCCCCCCCTCCAAAAGGCAACTGGACATACTTGGTTCTTTTTCTTTTGAAAATGTTTCCTTTCCCATCCAAGAAGCTTCTTCAGTTTTAATCTTCTTAGCTGAGAAGTGAAACATTTAAAAAAAGGTGGGGGGACCCAAAACATAACATGGTCCAGTTTACTTTAGGAAAAAGCACATTTTTTCTCAAACAGAAAACAAGTTCCTTGTTGTGTCCAATCACACTTGGCCATAAAGAATTATATGAATCCCAGTGACCGATTAGGTCCCACAGAGTGGGCCTTCTCCGGGTCCCGTCAACTAAACAATGTCGTTTGGCGAGACCCAGGGGAAGAGCCTTCTCTGTGGCGGCCCCGGCCCTGTGGAACCAACTCCTTCCAGAGATCAGAATTGCCCCCACCCTCCTCGCCTTTCGTAAGCTCCTTAAAACCCACCTCTGCCGTCAGGCATGGGGGAACTGAGATATTCTTTCCCCCTGGGCCTCTACAGCAGGGGTCTCCAACCGCCGGTCCGCGGACCGGCACCGGGCCGCTGGGGGTTTTCAGCCGGTCCGCGGCGCCAGGGCCCCCTCGGCCTTTCCGCGCTGCCCACCGCCCGCCCGATTTGCCCCCTCTGCTCCTCTGCCACCTCCTGCCTTTCACCGCAGCTCCTCCCGCACCCGGAACGCACGCCCTGCCCGCCTCACATTTGCCGAGAGGACTTTCGCCCCGGGCTCTCAGCAAGGGGGCTGCATGAGAGGCGGGGCCGGCGGAAGGTGATATTCAATGTCGGGGGCGAACGGGCGGTCTTGCGCGCGCTCCCTATCTCCCTGCTAGCCCACTCGGAATACTGTATTCAAAATAAGAAAAGCCTTCGCCGGCAAAGGCTTTTCTTATTTTGAATACGTATTCCGAGTGGGCTAGCAGGGAGATAGGGAGCGCGCGCAAGACCGCCCGTGCGCCCCCGACATTGAATATCACCTTCCGCCGGCCCCGCCTCTCATGCAAACCCCCTTGCTGAGAGCCCGGGGCGAAAGTCCTCTCGGCAAATGTGAGGCGGGCAGGGCGTGCGCGCGTCACCGCTGAGAAGAACGGAGAGAGAACGAGAGTGAGTGAAAGCAACAGACAGCAAGATAGAGAGAAAGTGAGAAAGAGAGAGTGAGAGAAAGGGGGGGAGAGAAAGAGATAGCAAGAGAGAGAGAACAAGAGAGAGAAAGAGCGTGAGAAACAAAACAAGAGAGAAAGAGAGAGAGAGAGAAAGCAAAAGAGACAGAAAGAAAACAAGAGAGAGAAAGTGAGAAGAAGAGAGAGAAAGAGGGGGAGAGAGAGAGAAAGAGAGAGGGGGGAGAGAGAGAGAGAGAGGGAGAAAGAGAGGGAAAGGGGGGAGAGATAGCAAGAGAGGGAGAGAGAAAGAGAGAGGGAAAGGGGGAGAGAGGGGGGAGAGAAAGAGGAGATAAAGGAAGAGGAGAGAGAGAAAGGAAGAGAAAGAAAGAAAGAGGGATAGAAAGAGAGAGTGAGAGATGCTCAGTGAGCCTTTCTTTGAAGTTGCCTTTCTTTCTTTCTTTCTTTCTTTCTTTCTTGCTCTTTTTCTTTCTCTCTTTTACCTTTCCTTCCTCTATTTCTTTTCTTTCTCCTTCCTACCTTCTTCCCTCCCTCCCTCCAGTCCTTCCTCTCTTACTCTCCCCTTTCATAAGTTTCCTTGCTTCCTTCCTCTGTTCCTGTACCTTCCCTCTTTCCTTCTTTCTTCCTTCCTTCCTTCCTTTCCTCCCTTCCTTTCCTCCCTCCATTTCTTGCTTTCCTTTTCCTTCCTCCCTTCTTTCCTCCCTCATTCCCTTCTTTCACTCCTTCCTCTCTTACTCTCCCCTTTCACACCTTTCTTTGCTTCTTTGCACCCTTCTTCTGTTCCTGTACCTTCCCTCTTTCCTTCCTTCCTTCCCACCCTCCGTCCATTCATTCACCCATTCCTCTCTTGATCGCCCCTTTTACGGCGCCGCTGACAGCTAGCTCCCCCCCCCCACCGGGCCATGGAAAACTGGTCTAGTTGAAAGCCGGTCCCTGGTGCAAAAAAGGTTGGGGACCTCTGCTCTACAGTTTATGCATGGTATGTCAGTATGTATGTCTGGTTTTTTATAATAAGGGTTTTTAGTTGTTTTATTATTGGATTGCTACATATTGTTTTTATCCCTGTTGTTAGCCGCCCCGAGTCCACGGAGAGGGGCGGCATACAATTCCAATAAATAATAAATATTTCTATTTTTGTTTCTGTCTATCCTACCCTCCCCTATCCTATCCTCTCTTCTCCTTTCCTCTCCTCTCCTACCCTCCCCTACCCCATGGGACAATCATGACCTGGATGATTGAGAATTTCCACAGATGCTAGGAGAAGACCATTTCAGACTTTTCCACCACTGGTCTACATTCTGGCATATTTTCAGTGAGGAGGGGGTTGAGTGAGCTGACGTGACATTGGCTGCTTGTCTCAGGCATCCCTGTGGTCAGTTTCAGTGAGGATCATGGGGTACCCTGCAGTCATGCCTAAGGCAGTCCGAGCCAGGGGTAGGAGGGAGGGAGGATATCTATACTGGCAGGCTAGCCTCCATGTACTTTAAGAGCATGATTTCTAATGAATATGACCTTCATCTCGTCTCCTCTAGGCACCAACTTTGGACCCTTTACGTTCTGTAGATTTCAACTCCCCAAAGTTTATGCTATTTATATAGAAAGGTTCCTATTACAAACCAGCTACATTCTCATTAAATACTAATTACCATGAAATTTGTATGTCAGGTGTGAAAAATCAGGTCCACACATGAAAATCCAGCTAAACTGATTTACTGCTAATTGTGCCTATTCACAGGAATCTTTTCAAATAACAGTTAGCGCCTGCTAGGAATTATATAACGGTCAATGGAATTCAAGGGAGGTTGGATTTAGGTCACTTGTGGCTATGTAGAGATTTTAGGCTAGTCCCTCTTTTAATCCCATCCCCCAGCTTGCTTGCTTGCTTGCTTATTTATTTACTTTACTTTATTTTATTTTATTTTGTCCAATACACAATGAGGGTTTTAGTGGGTATATATCTATATACACATAGTAAAATACATGATGAAGGTTATAGAGGAGATACTCATAGTAAAATTTATCTAAGAAATAATAGAAAAGAAGGTATAGTAATAGAACATATCAATGAAAGAATAGAAGAAGAGATATAGGAATAGAAGAAAGGTATAGGAGATATAGGAGAGCAATAGGACAGGGGACAGAAGGCACTCTAGTGCACTTGTACTCGCCCCTTACTGACCTCTTAGGAATCTGGATAGGTCAACCGTAGATAATCTAAGGGTAAAGTGTTGGGGGTTTGGGGATGACACTATGGAGTCCGGTAACGAGTTCCACGCTTCGACAACTCGGTTACTGAAGTCATATTTTTTACAGTCAAGTTTGGAACGGTTAATATTAAGTTTAAATCTGTTATGTGCTCTTGTGTTGTTGTGGTTGAAGCTGAAGTAGTCGCCGACATGCAGGACGTTGCAGCATATGATCTTGTGGGCAATACTTAGATCATGTTTAAGGCGTCTTAGTTCTAAACTTTCTGGGGCCAGGATTGAAAGTCCAGTCTCATAGGGTATTCTGTTTCGAGTGGAGGAGTGAAGGACTCTTCTGGTGAAGTATTTTTGGACATTTTCAAGGGTGTTAATGTCTGAGATGCGATATGGGTTCCAAACAGATGAGCTGTATTCGAGGATGGGTCTGGCGAAAGTTTTGTAAGCTCTGGTAAGTAGTGTGAGATTGCCAGAGCAGAAGCTACGTAGGATTAGGTTTACAACTCTTGAAGCCTTTTTGGCTATATTGTTGCAGTGGGCTTTGGCACTCATTCTGGCTTCTGCCATTCATTCTTATATTTACTTATATATCTCTAACCCACTGTTCATTTAGAGACAAAAATCAATCTGGATATATTTAGAATAACAAAGTTGGAAGGGATCTTGGAGGTCTTCTAGTCCAACCCCCTGCTTAGGCAGGAAACCCTTCACCACTTCAGACAAATGATTATCCATCCTCTTCTTAAAAACTTCCAGTGTTGGAGCATTTAGCAGGGGATGAAATAAATTTAAGCAATTTATAGTAAATATAGGGCTACCATTGCTGGATGGGAAAAAATCCAAGACTGCATAACTGTATAACCATCTATTTCCTGAATAAAATCTTCTAAATGCAGAAAAACAAATGAGAGGACAACTAGAACGGCAGTAAAAAATTAAAGGTGCAAGTAGCACAAATTCTGGAGAAATTATTAGATATCTGGGGAAATAATTAGATCTGGGGAAACAATTAGATATATCTACATGTTGTGTACTTGTTTGAGTACCATGCAAGAGCAAGCAAGGGAGATACAGGTATTCCTTGACTTACAACAATTCATTTAGTGACCATTTCGTAAACTCCTTAAAACCCACCTTTGTCGTCAGGCATGGGGGAACTGAATCACCTGCCCCGGGCATGTACAATTTATGCATGTTATGTTTGTGTGTATGTTTGTTTAGAAATATGGGGGTTTTTAAATATTTTAAATTATATTTAGATTTGTCATGAATTGTTGTATCCTGCTGTGAGCCGCCCCGAGTCTGCGGAGAGGGGCGGCATACAAATCTAAATAATAAATAATAATAAATTCGTGCGGCCTCCTGCCGCACGAATCCCAGCGACCGGTTAGGTCCCACAGAGTTGGCCTTCTCCGGGTCCCGTCGACTAAACAATGTCGTCTGGCGGGACCCAGGGGAAGAGCCTTCTCTGTGGGGGCCCCGACCCTCTGGAACCAGCTCCCCCCTGAGATTAGGATTGCCCCCACCCTCCCTGCCTTTCGTAAACTCCTTAAGACCCACCTTTGCCGTCAGGCATGGGGGAACTAAAACACCTCCCCCTTGCCCATGTTGTTTTGTTGATAGATTGACTGTGCGCCTGTTTTTTATATATACTGTTTTTATGAGATTATTAATTTAAATTGCAACTAGATGGGTGGGCATTGGATTTGGTATTATGTACTGTACTGTTTTTTTATTATTATTGTGAGCCGCCCCGAGTTTGCGGAGAGGGGCGGCATATAAATCCAATAAACCTAAACCTATAACCTAAAAATAAATAAATAAATTTCAAACTTACAGTGGCAATGAAAAAAGTGACTTATTACAATTTTTCACATTACAACCATTGCGGTACCCCTATGGTCACGTGATAAAAATCTGGATACTTGGCAACTGGTTCATATTTATGACCATTGTATGGCCCCGGGATCAGGTGATCCCCTTTTGTGACTTTCTGACAAGCAAAGTCAATGGGGAGGTCAAAGTTCATTTAACCAATGTGCTACTAATTTAACAACTCAATGATTCACTTAACAAGAAGAAACCAGATTATCTCCGGGACCGCCTTCTGCCGCACGAATCCCAGCGACTGGTTAGGTCCCACAGAGTTGGCCTTCTCCGGGTCCCGTCAATTAAACAATGTCGTTTGGTGGGACCCAAGGGAAGAGCCTTCTCTGTGACAGCACCAGCCCTCTGGAACCAGCTCCTCCCAGAGATTAGAATTGCCCCCACCCTCCTTGCCTTTCGTAAGCTCCTTAAAACCCACCTCTGCCTTCAGGCATGGGGGAACTGAGATATTCTTTCCCCCTAGGCCTTTACAATTCATGTATGGTATGTTTGTATGTATGTTTGGTTTTATAATAAGGGTTTTTAGTTATTTTAGTATTGGATTGTTACATGCTGTTTTTACCATTGTTGTTAGCCGCCCCAAGTCTACGGAGAGGGGCAGCATACAAATCCAATTAATAATAATAATAATAATAATAATAATAATAATAATAATAATGGAAAAAGAAACATCAGGGAAAGGGGGAAAAACTCAATTAACAAATATCTCACTTAGCAACATATATATTTTGGGCTCAACTGTGGTCGTAAGTCGAAGACTACCTGCATGCATTCAACAAGCAAGTTAAAACGGAGGCAGAGACCCAGGTCACGTGCTGCTCTTCTCTTACCAAACATCCAGACATCACTGGCTGAGGTAAAACGTCGGAAGTTGATGGATTCTGGGGCCATCCACTTGATGGGCAATTTTCCTTTCGAAGCTGAAGTGCACAAATGAAATGCATTCAGAACATCTTAAAAATCATTATTCTGCTCCGCTCCCTATTATTTTACACTGTTGGGCTGCAAGCTGAACTTTTGAGTATCTATAACGATGCTATAGAGCAGTGTTTCCCAACCTTGGCAACTTGAAGATATTTGGACTTCAATTCCCAGAATTCCCCAGCCAGCGAATGCTGGCTGGGAAATTCTGGGAGTTGAAGTCCAAATATCTTCAAGTTGCCAAGGTTGGGAAACACTGCTATAGATCATTGCACACAAAGACAACTAGACAGAAGAACAGGTTTTTTCGCAAACACCATCACTCTGCTAAACAAATAATTCCCTCAACACTGTCAAACTATTCACTAAGGCTATGTTACTATTCCTATTAGTCTTCTCATCATTCCTATCACCCATCTCCTCCCACTTATGATTGTATGACTGTAACTTGTTGCTTGTATCCTTACGATTTATATTAATATTGATTTTTCCTGACTACTTATTTGTACCCTATGACAATCATTAAATCTTGTACCTCATGATTCATACATACATATATATATATATATATATATATATATATATATATATATATATATATGTATTTGTGGGGGGGGGGGTTCTCTCGAAAAAGCTGAAGGGATTGGCTACTGTAGCCTAGAGGTTAATTCTCTGCCTTACAAGACAAAGGCTGCTAGTTCAAATCCCAGTGAGGGTATGGCTAACGGATGAGGCCAGAACAAGGCCGAAATAGATTTACCCTAGTCTCCCTTAATTTTCAAATTCAGCAAAAACATTGTGTGTGTGAGAGAGAGAGAGAGAGAGAGACAGAGACAGAGAGGGAGAGAGACAGAGGGAGAGAGACACAGAGAGAGAGAGACAGAGAGAGAGACAGAGAGACAGACAGAGAGAGACAGAGAGACAGACAGAGAGACAGAGAGAGAGACAGAGAGACAGAGACAGAGAGATAGAGAGAGATTTTTTTGTCGAATGAGCCTCTCAGCTCCACCAGGGGCCATATTCCAAAGCAGATAAGTTTTTTTATAACCAACAACTATAATGCTGATAATGAAAAGGAAGGGAGACTACTATAGATCTATTTCGGGCTCATTAGGCTTGATCAGGTAGCCGCACACTTTTTACTGGGATTAAGGCCAAGAGGGTGGGGGCAGTACAAATCTCTGGAAGGAGTTGATTCCAGAGGGCCAGGGCCGCCACAGAGAAGGCTCTTCTCCTAGGCCCCACCAGACAGCATTGCCTGGCTGACGGGACCTGGAGAAGGCCAACTCTGTGGGACCTAACTGGCAGCTGAGATACATGAGGCAGGAGACAGTCTCATAGGTAATTTGGTCCTAAGCCATGTAGGGTTTTATAGGTCATAACCAACACTTACCTTTATAATATGTGCTATCTTCCATATACCGAGACAAACCAAAATCACCTAGTTTCACACAGTCTGTAGAGGACACCAGCACATTTCTAGCAGCAATATCCCTGGTGGAAGACATAAATGTTAATCCTTCAGTTTCATGCATCAGCACCTGAGCGTATCTGGAGCACATTTAATTGCATTATTTTCATCTCAAAAATCTATCACATTCCTGCTCTCTTCCAAAAAAAAAAAAAAAGAAGGCACAATATACAGTATCACATTACATACTGTATGAAAATCTAGCTGGGTTAGACAATTACACCTGAACATAAGGGCAACCAATGTTTACACAGCTTAGTACGGTACTTACTAAGACATCTCCAACTAAATGTCAACGAAGCAGTGGAAGTGATGTGCCGGTGCCTGGAGGCTGTTGGGGCCTGGATGGGTGTCAACAAACTCAAACTCAACCCAGACAAGACGGAGTGGCTGTGGGTCTTGCCTCCCAAGGACAATTCCATCTGTCCGTCCATTACCCTGGGGGGGGGAACTATTGACCCCCTCAGAGAGGGTCCGCAACTTGGGCATCCTCCTTGATCCACAGCTGACATTAGAACATCATCTTTCGGCTGTGGCGAGGGGGGCATTCGCCTGGTGCACCAGTTGTGGCCCTATTTGGACTGGGAGTCATTGCTCACAGTCACTCATGCCCTCATCACCTCGAGGTTCGATTACTGCAATGCTCTCTACATGGGGCTACCTTTGAAAAGTGTTTGGAAACTTCAGATTGTGCAGAATGCGGCCGCGAGAGCCATCGTGGGGCTTCTTAGATTCGCCCACGTTTCTGCAACACTCCGCGGCCTGCACTGGCTGCCGATTGGTTTCCGGTCACAATTCAAAGTGTTGATAATGACCTTTAAAGCCCTACATGGCATTGGGCCAGAATACATCCGGAACCACCTTCTACTGCACGAATCCCAGCGGCCGATAAGGTCCCACAGAGTTCTCCGGGTCCCGTCGACCAAACAATGTCGTTTGGCGGGCCCCAGGGGAAGAGCCTTCTCTGTGGTGGCCCCGGCCCTCTGGAACCAACTCCCCCCAGAGATTAGAACAGCCCCCACCCTCCTTGTCTTTCACAAATTACTTAAGACCCACCTTTGTCGCCAGGCATGGGGGAGTTAAGTTATCCTTTCCCCCTAGGCTATTACAAGTTATGCATGGTATGTTTGTGTGTATGTTTGGTTTTTATAATAAGGGTTTTTTAGTTGTTTTTATTAATTGGATTGTTCATGTTGTTTTACCACTGTTGTTAGCCGCCCTGAGTCTGCGGAGTGGGGCGGCATACAAATCCAATAAATAATAATAATAATAAATCTTCCACTAATTTTTCCACAGAATGCTTCAAGTTGTGGAATCTTTTTGAATCATTATAAAACACAGGCATGCAATGGTACCACCAATGTTGTTTCCTAATTCTGATTCTCAGAAAGAATTTCACACGCATTGTAAATTCTTGCACTGGAGTTAGTGTTTAGGGGGAAACTACTTAAAATTCCCCAAGTGCAAAAAAAAAAAAAAAGCGTAACAAATCTCTATCCTCTCCACTAATATCAGGATGTCATTATTCACCCCAGAGCCTTGGAAACTGAAGTTATTTTTCCTTTCCTGAAATGACAACTTCCTGTACAGTAGTAAGAAAATTACACACTGCTCCTGCTAGGGGCTGGATCCCAAACCTCTGTAACAATTTCATTGTGGTACCAGATGTTTGCAGAAGGAGGAGTAAAGGACGAGCGAGCAATCTTCCTATTGATACTGCTTAAGCCTTTCCAGTTTCCTTACAATGAAATGCACAAGCATATGTACATCAAAGCAGGAAAAAAAAATAATCCAGGATTTGGGGTTTAGAAAAACAAGATTAATTTATGGTTCCTTGACCCCTTGGTTAAAAATCACGCAGAATCTATTCTGAATCAGAGTTCTGAACTTGCTTCCATATTTTCCCTAGTATTATGTCAGGTTCTTATTAAAAAAATAATCTACTGTATAAGAGTGTTACTGCATCCAAAATCACCTTGAAACTATTACAAGTGTTGTAGTTAGCTCTGGCCCAGCTCCTGCCCCAAGGACTGTGGATGTGGGGGAGATATCCACATGCTGCAGGCCTGTTTTGTCCCCCCCCCCCGGTGGAATCTGATGATGAAGGCTCCTCTAACCAAGAAGACATGAGTGACAGGGAGGAGGAGAGTGTGGCAGACAGCTCAGAAGGAGATAAATTATCTGTCTCCTCCTTGGATTCAGAACAAGAGTTAATGATACAGCCACGCATGCGGAGAGCGATGCATAGGCAGCAACAACTGAGAGATTATTATCAAAGAAAATGAGGCCACCTGTGGTTGGGTGGGGCTGTGGTCATTAGTGAGGCTGCTATAAATAGCAGCCTGTGGGTTTGGCCATTGTGGAGGATTATCTGATCGTTGTGTTTCATGACTGCCTTGCTGACTTTGACTTTTTGTGTGCTGATTTTTCTCTGCTTTGAAACTACACCAGGGCAAAGTGTGTTTCACTTTGTGAAAGAAGAAGGACTGTGAATTGCCTCACAGCTGCAAGCTAAGTATCACAGAACTGATAAGGGACTTGTACAAATTACCAGTTTGTTTGGAGACCAGTGCTCTTTGCTATACCAAAAGAGGGCTTGGTTTAAGGGAATTTTCATTATAAAGAACATTGTTTTGAATTTTCAAACATGTGTGTGTCTGAAATTTGTACCTATGAATTTTCGGGAGGAGTCTACCAGAGAGCCCGACAGAACATACAAGTATAGAGTTACTTTTAAAGTTGTCACATTATCCAATTGCTTTCCGTTTAAATTAACATGAAAATGTGAGCAATCTATTGGTTAAACGGTTTTCAGGAAAACCCTTATTGCTATCTCATGCTTTGGAGGTTGCAGGCTGTTTCAAACTGGAAACTGGAAATCGCAAGAGGCTTTGGAAGACCTCCTTCCTAACTCACTTGGGCTACTATTTAAGCAAACATGTGGAAGAAGTTGCCCAGCAGATGTCACCCTTTGCCGAGTCTCTCTCATGCTCCTGGCTTCGGAACAGTTAATACTCACAATGAGACCGAAAAATTAAGGATGAAAATAAGTGGATTCTAAGATGTTAAAATACTACTCACCCTTGTTCATTAAATCAACATAAAAGGAATGGCTTTTGGTGAGATGCAAATTTGATCAGCTCATGAAACAATGGAAAACGGGAGTTCTGGATAAGAAAACTCATTGCCACTGAACCCAACGTGGCTCTTATATCAGGTAGTAATATACAGTGATACCTCGTCTTACGAATTTTAATTGGTTCCGGGAGGAGGTTCGTAAGGTGAAAAATTCATAAGACGAAACAATGTTTCCCATAGGAAACAATGTAAAAGCGATTAATGCGTGCAAGGAAAAAGAAAAAAATCGCAAAAACGGCGCTCCGCTGGGCACCGCCGCCCGGCTGTCAGATTTTGAAACAGCTGGGCGCTTCTCGGCGTTCTCCTGAATTATGAACCCGGAAGTTTGGCAAACATTCAGGTTCGGCGTTTGCGTGAACGCCGAGAAGCGCTGCCACCCGGCTGTCACCTTTGCAGAAGAGCCATGGAGCTGTCAGCCAGTCGGGAGGCTCAAATGGAGGTGGGGAATCCCAATAGGGAATTCCAGGGGCGGAGCTTTGACATCACGGAGACGTCCTTCCTGGCTGGCTGAAACGTGGACTCTCGGCGTTCTCCCGAACCCAAACTTTTGCCAAACTTCTGGGTTCGGCGTTCGTGGCGGCGGGTTCGTAAGGCGACAAAAGCTCGTAAGAAGAGGCAAAAAATTCCAAACCCCGGGTTTGTATCTTGAAAAGTTCGTATGACGAGGGGTTCGTATGACGAGGTACTACTGCATATACCATTTTAGAGGAGGATGTTTTGCAGGGAGATGATGATCTTACCTATGTACAAACCGTTTGCTCTCTAAGTAGGCAAGTGCTGTGCTAAGTTGGTAAGCATAAAGTATCAAGGATGCCAGATCCAAGCTGTATTTTCTGACTTGCAGAAACGATCTCAGCTACAGGATAAAGTAGAGAGAAAGAGAGAGAGAGAAAAGGGGGGGAGGGAGAGGGGGGAGGGAGAGGTCAGATTAAGTGAAAATACATTCAGGAGCAGAATGTTGCAGTCCAAAGGATCTCGATTCAATATGTTTAGATTATTATTAGAATTAGAAGGAACCTTGTAGGTCCAACCCCCTGCTCAAGGAGGAATCCTACACCATTTCGGACAAATGGCAGTCCAATCTGCCTTTGAAAGTCTCAAGTGTTGGAGTTCTCACAACCTCTGCAGGCAAGCTGTTCCACTGGTTGATTGCTCTCACCGTCAGAATGTTCCTCCTTATTTCCAGGTTGAATCTCTCTTTGGTCAGCTTCCATCCGTTATTCCTTGTCTGGCCCTCTGGTGTTTTGGAAAACAGCCTGACCCCCTCCTCTCTGTGGCAGCCCCTTAAGTAGTGGAACACTCTTGCAGCCTAAAGAATCCCAACTGCCTTCTCTCTCTCTCTCTCTCTCTCTCTCTCTCTCTCTTCGCCATTCCACTCTCCTCCTTTTCATGGGTATTAAACATGCTCAATTCTCACTAGGCTGTTGCAGAGAAACTACAGTGGTACCTCAAGATACGAACCCCTCATCTTACGAACAACTCGTGATACGAACCCGGGGTTCAGAAAAATTTTGCCTCTTCTTACGAACTTTTTTCGAGTTACGAACCGGCGTTCGGAGACTGCTGGGAAGCCGCGCGGCTGTTTTAAAAGATGACAGCCGGGCGGCGGGGCTTCCCAGAAGCCTCCCGAACGCCGGTTCGTAACTCGAACAAAGTTCGTAAGAAAAGGCAAAATTTTTCTGAACCCCGGGTTCGGTTCGGGAGGTTGCTGGGAAGCCCCCCAGCCTGGCTGTCACCTTTTAAAACAGCCGCGCGGCTTCCCAGATGTCTCCCGAAGCCGAACGCGGAAGTTCGGCTTTGGCGTTCGGCTTCAGGAGACAGCTGGGAAGCCGCGTGGCTGTTTTAAAAGGTGACCGCCGGCCTGGGGGCTTCCCAGCACCCCCCCGAACCCGGGTTCGGGGGGGTGCTGGGAAGCCCCCCAGGCCGGCTGTCACCTTTTAAAACAGCCGTGCGGCTTCCCAGCAGTCGCCGAAAGCCGTTTTTTTGCAGGGGGTTTTTTGGTTGCACGGATTAATTGACTTTACATTGTTTCCTATGGGAAACAATGTTTCGTCTTACGAACCTTTCGTCTTACGAACCTCCTCCTTGCACCAATTAAGTTCGTATCATGAGGTATTACTGTATTGTGATTTCTAAACCATCATTGGACTTCTCCAAGCAATCCTGGCAGTGGCTATCACTCCAGCCTCAATTGTTGGAGGTGGTGGTGGTGTTTCAACTATTAAAAGGAAAGTGATGATAATATTCTGTGCTATCTTTAGAATTTAAAGACTTTCCTTCCAATCAAAACTTAGATTTTGATTCAACAAAATGTATATATTTTACAAAAACTTGGACCGTCATACTCTAAATCAGCAGTGGGCAACTACGACCCCTGCAACAGTCGCAAGTGTGAAAAATGGTCATACGTCACGTTTTTCAGTGCCGCTGTCGCTTAACTCCCCCCTCTTCTGACTATAGCAATTGAGAATGGTATGGCTGTGTTGTATTGATTGTTTTCAATATTAAGGGGTTTTGAGTCTATTTTTTATTAATTAGATTTGTATTACTTTTATTGTATTTGTTATTGTTGTGAGCTGCCCTGAGTCTTCGGAGAGGGGCGGCATACAAATCTAATATATTATTATTATTATTATTATTATTATTATTATTATTATTATTATTAATAATAATAATATGTCTACTGTCAATTCTTTATAACCTCTTCACTTCATTTCTCCCTTCTTTTTTGAATTGTTTCATCTGATAACAATATTTTCCCCCTACACTCTTTTTGTCACTGTAAATCACAGTGTAATCATCATAAACAACATAATCATCAGTCTATTCACTTTCAATGTCTTTTTTTTTCTTTCGTGGCTGTCAATCCCAGTGGCCGCTAAATTGAACCGCTGTAAGTTAAGGACTAACACGTAGGATGCGCAAAGATTTTAATTTACGATCCTTTTCCTCTCTCCTCTTCCCAGTGGAAAAGCAGAGAGAATTGTCGCTCAATTCCACACGGAGAAGAACAAGTTTGGGTCTCCTCTTCCAATTCCACAATTCCCCCTGGGCTCAGTTCAAAACGACAATTTTGTCCTTGCCAAATACTGATGACGCTTCCTTCCTTCGAGAAAGACGTCCGGCACCATACGTCCACATCCCACACCCCATCAAAGTCTTTATCGAGCCCCTGAGGACGGACATGTCTTGATGGATCCTTCTCACCTCTCCCTGGGTACAGAGCTCCATAATGATCCAGACGGGGTTTTCCGTAATGACGCCAATCAGCTTCACAATGTGAGGGTGATCAAACTGACGCATCGTTACTGCAACGGGGAAGGCAAAAGTTCTCGTTAAACAGAGGCATGCTGTGTGACAGGCAATCTGAAAACAGAGGGGGAAGTGTTCTTCCTGGAGCAAGGGGCTGAAACAGATTCTAGACTTACTAGCAACTAGCACTTAAGGCTTACACACACCGCTTCACAGCATGGATGCCAGGGCTCCTCTGTCCCCATCAATATGAAGTAGAGCAGTTTCCGGTCACAATTCAAAGTGTTGGTTATGACCTATAAAGCCCTTCATGGGCTTTTTAGGTCATAACCTATATCTCCGGGACCGCCTTCTGCCGCACGAATCCCAGCGACCAGTTATGTCCCACAGAGTTGGCCTTCTCCGGGTCCCATCGACTAAACAATGTCATCTGGCGGGTCCCAGGGGAAGAGCCTTCTCTGTGGCGGCCCCGGCCCTCTGGAATCAACTCCCCCCAGAGATTAGAACTGCCCCCACCCTCCTTGCCTTTCATAAATTGCTTAAGATCCACCTATGTCGCCAGGCATGGGGGAATTGAAATACTCTCCCACCCCCCGGCTTATATAGTTTATGTATAGAAACATAGAAACATAGAAACATAAAAGTATGACGGCAGAAAATAGGCGTTGATTGCTTACCTGAACGCCTCTTCTCGTACGGTGAGCGGGTACAGCAGTCACATGGGTTGCTCATGTCCAATCCGGTGGAACTGAGCCTAGTATTAAAAAAGCTTGCCGGATCCGCCCCTTCCCCAGAATTCGCGAATCCATAGACTAGGCTCAGTTGTGAAGCTCTGTAGTGTTCAACTCTCATTGTTAGAGGAAGAAAGGTATAGAAAGGTAAAGAAGACACATACAAGGGCGGGAAGTGACTGCTGTACCCGCTCACCGTACGAGAAGAGGCGTTCAGGTAAGCAATCAACGCCTATTCTCCGTACTGAAGGAGCGGGTCCAGCAGTCACATGGGACATACCCAATAGATGGTCCCTAGGGTGGGATTAGCTTGCTATCGTGAGAGATAACGGATTGGAGTACCCTTCTGCCGAAGGCAGCGTCCGCTGAAGCATAAGAATCAATTTTGTAGTGCCTGATGAAGGAATTTGGCGAGGCCCAAGTGGCTGCTTTTGCAGACCTCCTCCAACGGGGCTTGAGTCGCCCAAGCGGCCGAGGTGGCTGCGCTCCTGGTGGAATGCGCAGTGATGTTCCTTGGAACTGAGAGGGAGGCCGACTCGTAGGCCTTAGATATAGTCCCTCTGATCCAACGGCCTATTACTGTTGAAGACACTTTGGCCCCCATAACTCTGGGATGATAGGCTACAAAAAGTGCTTCTGACCTCCGAAAGGGTCCTGTGCGTTGGATATATATTCTCAGCGCTCTGGTGAGATCCAGGGTGTGCCATCTAATTGCCAAGGGATGGTCTCGTTGGAGGCAGAAGGAAGGTAGGACAATATCCTGAGATCTGTGGAACATGGAACTGACCTTGGGTAAGAAGGTGGGGTCCAGTCGCAAGACTACCTTGTCCTGATGGAATTGGCAAAGGTCCTGCCTGATTGAGAGGGCAGCCAGCTCCGAAATGCGTCGGGCAGAGGTAATAGCCACCAGGAAGGCTACCTTAAAGGATAGGTACCTGAGGGACGCCGATTTTAGGGGTTCGTATGGTGCCTGCGTGAGGGAATGGAGAACCCGTGGCAAATCCCAGGATGGATACCTGTGGACCTTGGAAGGTCTGAGGTTGGCTATGCCCTTGAGGAATTCCTGAACTTCAAGGAGGGATCGGAGAGGCTGTCTGCGGGGACCCCCTAGGACAGATGAAATGGCTGCCAGATGACGCCGGAGGGTGCTGGTGGACAGTCCTTTATGGAAGCCTTGCATAAGGAAGGAAATGATTCTGTGAATGGGGATGCACAGAGGGGAGAGACCTTCCTGAAGACACCACTGGTGAAACTTGGACCACGTGTGGTCGTAGATTCGATTGGTTGAGCCCCTTCTGGCCTTTAAAATGACCTCCACTGAATCGGGGTCATGCCCACGCAGTTCTAAATCTCTCCTGATAACAGCCAAGCGGTGAGGTGGAACCACTCCGGGTCTGGATGGAAAGAGGCCCCCTGCCGCAGCATATCCCCCGAAACGGGGAGTCGCCAAGGGTCCTGGACGGACAGCTGTTGGAGATCCGCGAACCAGGGCCGGCGGGGCCAATGAGGGGCGATTAAGATTACTCGGGCCCTCTCGGTGAGGACCTTGTGAATCACGTCCGGGAGGATTGGAATTGGAGGAAATGCGTAGAGTAGGCCTGGAGGCCATGGACTCCGGAGGGCATTGATTGCTTCCGCTCCCGGGGATGGAAATCTGGAATAGAAGCGAGGGAGTTGGGCGTTCGCATTGGTCGCGAAGAGATCCAGAACTGGTAGGCCGAATCTGAGGGTGATTTGATGGAACAGGTCTTGATGGAGGTTCCACTCTCCTGGGTCTATCGTTGCTCGGGATAGCCAATCCGCCTGGACGTTGAGACTCCCCGAGATGTGATCGGCTAGGAGCGACTGGAGATGTTTTTCCGCCCAAAGGCCCAACTTGAGGGCCTCCCTCATGAGAGCCTTGGATCTCGTGCCTCCCTGTCTGCAGATATGGCTTTTTGTGGCAATGTTGTCGGTGAGAATGAGAACGTGCCGGTTGGGAATGCGAGGAGAGAAATGCTTCAGAGCCAGGGAAACGGCTCTTAACTCTAGCCAATTGATTGGCCTGGAAGCTTCCTCCGGGGACCACGTGCCCTGGGCTATCATCCCCTGGGCGTGGGCGCCCCATCCCGATAGACTGGCATCTGTGGTGATGACAAATTGATCCGGGCACCTGAACGGGGATCCTTTGTCCATGGCCGGAGACTTCCACCACTTGAAGGATCTGCGAACACTCAGTGGGATGACAATGCGTCGATTTGAGTTGCTGTGCCCCGATCTCTGAAAAGGCAACAGAAGCCACTGGAGTTCCCTAGCATGAAGGCGAGCCCAGGGAATGATGCCTATGCATGACACCATCTTCCCCAAAAGGGAAGATAGAGTAACTATGGATACTGAAGGATTAGATAAAATGTTAGAAATTAACTCCACTATACTGAGTTTTCTCTCGGGAGAGAGAAAAACCTGGGAAGATTTTGAATCAATAATGGATCCCAGGTGTGGAATGGAAGTGGAAGGTTGGAGGTGGCTTTTTTCAAAGTTGATGGAAAACCCATGGTCCTGAAGGACTGACATGGTGACAGAAAGGTCTGATTTCACTCTCTCTAGGGAGTTCCCATGAATTAAAATATCATCAAGATAACATAAAATGTGGATGGGAGACGCCCGGATATAGGCCGCCAGGGACCCCAAGAGCTTTGTAAAGACCCGAGGGGCCGAGGAAAGGCCAAATGGCATCGCCCTATACTGGAAATGCCTGCCTTGAAAGGAAAAACGTAAAAATTTTCTGTGGCATTTGGCTATAGGAATGTGAAGGTAGGCCTCAGTGAGGTCTAAGGAGACCATGAAATCTCCCGAGTGAATGGCGGCCAAAATAGAAGACAAGGAGTGCATCTTAAACTTCCTATATTTGATGAATAGGTTTAGTTTCTTTAAATCCAAAATGGCTCTCCAACCTCCGGAGGACTTTGGAACCATAAATAGAATGGAGTAAAAACCTAGGCCCTTCTGACCGGAAGGGACCGGTTGAATGGCTCTAATGGACAATAGATGAGAAACGGCCTCCTCCATACGGTTACAATCTGAGGATGACCTGGGAGAAGGGCAGGAAATAAAACGTTTAGGGGGAGGAGAAATAAATTCTAAAAGAAGACCTGTTTGAACAGTGTCAATGACCCAAGGGTCCTTGGAGGAGAGACGCCAATTTGAAGCGAAATGAGCTAGGCGACCCCCTATGGGAATGGAGGAAAGATTACCATCTAGGTTTTTTTGAAGCCCTGTTAGAGGAAGCTCCCCTTTGGAAACGAAAACCTCTACCCCTGGAGTTCCTACCTTGGGAACGAAAGCGGGGGGAATACTGACCTGGAGATCTCTGATAGGAAGCCGCTTGATCTTGCTGGCGCCCTGGGCGACGAAAGGACTGCGTTTTGGTAACCTTTTTCGTGGTTGGGCCCAAAACCTTCTTCTTATCCGTGGTCTCCGTGAGGAGTGGATCCAGAAGGTCACCGAAGAGAAGGTCGCGCTTTAAGGGGCCCTGGGATAACTGCCACTTTTGGCGAACTCCCGCTTGCCAAGGGCGAATCCATAGGAGTCTTCTTGCCGTTGTAGAGGCTGCAATAGACTTAGCAGAAAATCTAGTAGATTGCAAAGTGGCATCAGCCACGTACTGGGCAGCTGCAAAGACCTTGTTGAAGTCTTGTTGACCTCTCAAGTCATCGGGAGGAATGTGCTGTTGAAGTTGGCGAAGCCACAGCAGCATGGCTCTGGAGAAGAAGGAGGCCGCTGCAGAACTTTTAATGGCCCAGGAATCAGCGGAGAAACCTCTTTTGAGCATTTGCTCGATGCGCTTGTCCTCTGGACGGAGGACTTCCTCCGCCTCGCCTGGCACAGCCGCTGCCGAGTGAAGAATCTTGACAGGTTCATCTGGTTTGGGGAAAGATAGAAGCTCTTCATAGGAAGAGGAGAGTTTATACAACTTTCTGTCCTTGGTGGAGGGATTAAGGCCAGAGGCTGGAAAATCCCACTGTTTGAGTAAGGCATCTTTAAACAATTTAGGCATAGGAGTTACCTCGTTATCCTCCTGTTCCTCTGTGAAGTAAGGTAAATTCTCCTCCGGGGGATCAGTGGAAGTGGAGGCTTGTTTCTCCTGGGCTGCTAATCCCGTAGAAATTCTAGCTTTGAGGAGGAGAGATTTGAATAGTTGAGAAGGAAAAATAGTAATTGGAGGAGGGACCTTTATTTGGGATTCCTCATCCTCTGATAAGCCCTGAAAAGGGTCTTCATCCTCCTCTACATCCTCATATTCATCCTGGGAGGATTCTGAATCATCCTGAATAGGAGCTCTGACCGCTGGGGAAGAACCCAAGGGGCGGGAGGAACGAGAAGGAGGAAGAGGTAAAGGGAGCTCATTGATGGAGGAGAGTTTGGCATCAATGGCTTTGGACAACACAGCAAACATAGATTGGAACTCAGGAGGTAAACTGGAAATATCAGCAGAAATGGCAGAAGAATCCCTAAAGGCCTGGGAGGATCCTGGCTGGGGGGAATCTTCAATAATATCTGGTTCCTCTGGACCTATGCCCCATAGGTTAGGTTGGGGTCTGTCTAGGTTTGGCTCATCCAGAGATAACACAGGGACCCCAGAAGGAGGCAGACTAGAGGCCTCTGGTGGGTCTTGACTACTGATTACTTGGGCCTGCACTTTCAAACGTTTTGCTGATTTGTCATGAATTTTTTGTAGGGCTAGGTCCCTTCTCTTCTCGGCCCTGGTGACCTTGGTCGAGGGGCGGGCCCCTGGAGAAGAGGAGGAAGAGGCCTGTGGGATACTAGTAATCTCATCGCCTGTAGGCCTGGCCTCTCTGGGACCTTTAGTTGTGCCTCTCTTGGGAAAAGTAGCCATAGTCTGACAATTAACAGAAGACAAGGCTGAGCCAATAACTAAATTATAAGGAGAAGATTTCAAGGACTTCCCAAGAGGAATGGATCCTGCTTCGAGGCCTCGAAGCTGCTGAAACGTGAGGACAATCTGGGCAAACCCAGAGTTCGTGCCCCCAAATCCAGCGGGGCCAGCCTCCCTAAACTTTGCAATTAAGTTAAACCAAGGCACTCTGGTTGGAGGCTTAGCCGGTGGAGAATTTAGCCTGGGACCCCCAAGGCCCGCTCCCGGATCCACGCGGTGGACTGAGGCCTACGCGGCTGGCAAAAGGCCAACACGAGAGGCCTAGATTTTTTAAAAAAGGGCGCGAAGGCCTTCGCGCCGAAAAAATCGCTCCGTAGAATTTCTTAAGGGAAAAGCGATCGACTAAGTCCAGGAGACTAGAAGGCGTCTCACTCCGCAGGAGGTATTTTATAAGCCCTTATATACAATAAATAAACAATAATTCAATAATAAATACTTGCACCAGAACCTCCAGGCCAAGGGATTAGAAGAATCCACAAGCGGCCGCAGGAATCGTAACCGGCAAAACCGCCGGGGGAAAACGAAACCGCAACTTCTCCCAAGGAAAAAAGCCGAGCCGCTTTTTTTCTTTTTTTCTTTTTAAAACGGCTGGCGCAATTAGTGCAAGTAATTAAATAAAGACAATAAATCTTACTACTTTTTTTGAAGGAAAGATCGAAGGGAAGGTGTTAGAATGTTGAACGAGCTATCACAATACAACCGCAGGATATGCGAACTGAGCGAATTCTGGGGAAGGGGCGGATCCGGCAAGCTTTTTTAATACTAGGCTCAGTTCCACCGGATTGGACATGAGCAACCCATGTGACTGCTGGACCCGCTCCTTCAGTACGGAGAAAGACCTCATGGTCCATCTAGACTGCCCTTATACTATTTTCTGTATTTTATCTTAGGATGGATATATGTTTATCCCAGGCATGTTTACATTCAGTTACTGTGGATTTATCTACCAATTCTGCTGGCAGTTTGTTCCAGGCATCTACTACTCTTTCAGTAAAATAATATTTTCTCATGCTGCTTTTGATCTTTCCCCCAACGAACTTCAGATTGTGTCCCCTTGTTCTTGTGTTCACTTTCCTATTTAAAACACTTCCCCCCTGAACCTTATTTAACCCTTTAACATATTTAAATGTTTCGATCATGTCCCCCCTTTTCCTTCTGTCCTCCAGACTATACAGATTGAGTTCATGAAGTCTTTCCTGATACGTTTTATGCTTAAGACCTTCCACCATTCTTGTAGCCCGTCTTTGGACCCGTTCAATTTTGTCAATATCGTTTTGTAGGTGAGGTCTCCAGAACTGGACACAGTATTCCATATGGTATGCTTGTGTTGTTGTATGGTTTTAATTATGGGTTTTAGATGCTTTTAAGCATTAGATTTGTTATATTGTTATTATTGTTGCTGTGAGCCGCCCCGAGTCTATGGAGCGGGGTGGCATACAAATCTAATAAATTATTATTATTATTAATTATTATTATTATACGAAGCACAAAGGTAACGCTAAAAGGGTAGACACTGGAAAAGAAGTGGAGAAGCACAACGTGAACCTTTGATTTCACCACCACGCTTAAAAGGCCGGGAATTTTCCTTCTAACGGAGCCGCTAAAGTGTGACAACAATTTCATATCTTTCGATCAGCCTAAATTGATTCAGTGGAAGAACAGATGGCTTGCAAAATATAAATTGGCGACAATTATCACTAACTATGCTTCAAAGCTTCCAACCTGCCTTGTAAAAAAAAAAATCTTATTGATTCACAGCGTCTACGCTTCATTTGGGCATTTCTTCATTAGAGCAGAAAGAAGACAAATGGAACACCACTCAGACAGATGCACTGAGTTGTGATGGAGTACAACCCTGACGTGAATATGATGTCCACAAGAAAATCTCATTTACTCCTTTGGCTGGCATCAAGCCTTACTGACAAGGAATATAATTGCTTTATTATCTGTCTCAAGAGCACAAGGGTTAAAGCTGGCACCAAATGAAATGAGAATTGGTTTGTTTGTGCTGTGGAAAAGATAGCACCACGTAGCCAAACCTGGAACGTTCACCTTTTATCTCATGGCATACACAGGAAAGTTCTAAAAAAACATACATTATTAGAGTAGTAGATTTATCTTGGCTGCCCATGATTCAATCACCATTCCTCCTCGATCCACAGCTCACATTAGAGAACCATCTTTCAGCTGTGGTGAGGGGGGCCTTTGCCCAGGTTCGCCTGGTGCACCAGTTGCGGCCCTATTTGGACTGGGAGTCACTATCACTACTCACAGTCACTCATGCCCTCATCACCTCGAGGTTCGACTACTGTAATGCTCTCTACATGGGGCTACCTTTGAAAAGTGTTCGGAAACTTCAGATCGTGCAGAATGCAGCTGTGAGAGCAATCATGGGCTTCCCAAGGTATGCCCATGTTACACCAACACTCCGCAGTCTGCATTAGTTGCCGATCAGTTTCCGGTCACAATTCAAAGTGTTGGTCATGACCTATAAAGCCCTTCATGGCATCGGGCCAGAATATCTCGGATACCGCCTTCTGCTGCATGAATCCCAGCGAACAGTTAGGTCCCACAGAGTTGGCCTTCTCCGGGTCCCGTCGACTAAACAATGTCGTCTGGCAGGACCCAGGGGAAGAGCCTTCTCTGTGGCGGCCCCGACCCTTTGGAACCAGCTCCCCCTGGAGATTAGAATTGCCCCCACCCTCCTCGCCTTTCGTAAACTTCTTAAAACCCACCTCTGCCGCCAGGCATGGGGGAACTGAGATATCTCCCCCGGGCCTATACAGTTTATGCATGTTATGCTTGTGAGTATGTTTTCTTTTTAATAAGGGTTTTTTAAAATGACTTTTAATTATTAGATTTGTTTTATATTATGTTATTATTGTTGTGAGCTGCCCCGAGTCTACGGAGAGGGGCGGCATACAAATCTAATAAATTGAATTGAATTGAATTCTAAACGACATGCATCGTTCCTCATTTTGAAGAGAGTATTATGAATCAAATCTCAGCCTGTATTTTTCAACTGCGAGACTTTTTATCCAAGGACAGGAATGAAACAGTCTGACAGTTTGTTTACATTTAGGGAATCATGGGTTTATCTTCCCATTCTCTGGGGAGACTGCACTAGCAAAAAAAAAGAAAGAAAGGGTAAATGTAAACCCTAACAAAACCATCTCAGCAAAGGGCGTCCAAATAAATCCAAATTTTACTATTCAATTCAATTCAATTCATTAGATTTGTATGCTGCCCCTCTCCAAAGACTCGGGGCGGCTCACAACAATAATAAAAACAGTATAATAATGGAACAAATCTAATAATAAAATTATATTAAAACCCCCAATAATTTAAAAACCATACAACACATACATACCAAATATAAAATATAAGAAAGCCTGGGGGAGATGTCTTAATTCCCCCATGCCTGGCGATATAGGTGGGTCTTGAGTAACTTGCAAAAGACAAGGAGGGTGGGGGCCATTCTAATCTCTGGGGGGAGTTGATTCCAGAGGGCCGGGGCCGCCACAGAGAAGGCTCTTCCCTTGGGGCCCGCCAAACGACATTGTTTGGTTGACAGGACCCGGAGAAGGCCAACTCTGTGGGACCTTATCGGCCACTATACTTTTGTGTGTATATTTTACTATAAACTCTTATTTACAATGAAGATGTATAAAGTCGAATGAGGACAGCCCTGCGCATCCACGCAACCTCGCAAAGCTCAATGGAATAAAATAATTTCTAGCCAGGGGTCTCCAACCTTGGCAACTTTATGCCTGGCGGACTTCAACTTCTAGGATTATGCGAGTTGAAATCTGCCTGGCTTAGTTACCAAGGTTGAAGGCCCCTGCTTTTCTGCACTGTTTCTCAAACTCTTGCAACTCTATGGTGATTGGACTTCAACTTCCAGAATTCCCCAGCTATTAGACTGGCATAACAGTGCCCACAGTGGCCAGGTGAGCCACATCCTGGCTTGTTCACAAACATGTCAACATGTTTGAATGGGAGAAGAGGAAGAGTGGAAGTGAGGAACACTTTTGCCAGACTTTTTCCAGACCCATCCTAGACTACTGCTCATCTGTCTGGAACCCATACCACATCTCAGACATCAACACCCTTGAAACTGTCCAAAGATATTTCACCAGAAGAGCCCTTCACTCCTCCACTCGAAACAGAATATCCTACGAAAATAGACTAACAATCCTGGGCCTAGAAAGCTTAGAACTACGGTGCCTAAAATACGATCTGAGTATTACCCACAAGATCATATGCTGCAACGTCCTACCGGTCAATGACTACTTCAGCTTCAACCGCAATAACACAAGAGCATGCAACAGATTCAAACTTAATACGAACCGCTCCAAACTTGACTGTAAAAAATATGATTTCAACAATCAAGTTATCGAAGCGTGGCACTCATTGCCAGACTCAATTGTGTCAACCCCTAACCCCCAACATTTCTCCCTTAGACTCTCCACGATTGACCTCTCCAGGTTCCTAAGAGGCTAGTAAGGGGCGTAGATAAGTGCACTGGTGTGCCTTTCGTCCCCTGTCCAATTGTCTCTCCTTCTTTCGCCTATCTTATATATTCTCTTCCTTTCATATATCCTCTTCTCTAAGTTCACTTTCACCCTCTTTATATTATCACGTCTATTTTTCTTCCTATGTATTTGTATATTGAATGAATGAATGAATGAATGAATGAATAAATGAATGAATGAATAAGGAAGGTAGGAAGGAAGGAAGGAAGGAAGGAAGGAAGGAAGGAAGGAAGGAAGGAAGGAAGGAAGGAAGGAAGGAAGGAAGGAAGGAAGGTCTAGGCCAAGACAAACAGCAGGCAAGCGAGCCAACGGTCACCGATCAAGGCCATAAGCCATAGGAAGCAGCCCGCCTTGGTTTGATCCCTGCCTGGAGTCAGCTCGGCTTTGCAACTCGGTAGTCATGGTGCTTGTGAAAAAGAGCTGGGAGCTTTGCAGAAGCTTTATTCTGCAGCTGTGTTTATAAAAGGAGAAACCCCACTGAGGCAGCGCATAATCCCCTCTAAGTACAAGCACTTCTGGAAGGGGAACGAGGACAAGATGCCACTCTGAGAATTCTGCTTCACAGGGCAAGAGCCCATGATTTGGGGGCTGGGTGGATGCTACGGTGCAGTGTACAGTTTTCAACTAAGTTGTGGTGTTTGCTTCCAGCCTTTGCACAAAGAGCCCCACACGCGCTCACAAGGGGTGGGTTCCTCCGGTTCAGACCAGACGTCCCGAACTGGTAGCGATGCGCTGGTGATGTTGCAGATCCAATTCAGTCAGTGCTGGTACATGAGCGCCACCTTTTTCTCTTTTTTTTTTGGGGGGGGGGGGGACTTTTTTTGCAATTTTTTCCCTATTTGGATGGCTTCTCTTTTTCTCCTCTGTGCCGGGATAGCACATTGGTTAGAGTGCAGCACTGCAGGCTGCTTCAGCTAACTGCTAGCTGTAGTTCAGCAGTTCAAATCTCACCACCGGTTCAAGGTTGACTCAGCCTTCCATCCTTCCGAGGTGGGTCAATGGAGGACCCAGATGGTTGGGGACAAATATGCTGATTCTGTAAACTGCTTAGAGAGGGCGGTAAAAGCACTATGAAGCGGTATCTAAATGCTATTAATTATCTATCTATCTATCTATCTATCTATCTATCTATCTATCTCTATCTATCTATCTATCTATCTATCTATCTATCTATCTATCTATCTATCTATCTATCTATCTATCTACCTATCAGATTTGTATGCCGCCCCTCTCCGTAGACTCGGGGCGGCTAACAACAATAATAAAACAGCATATAACAAATCTAATATTTTAAATATTTAAAATAGCTAAAAACCCTTATTAAAAGCCAAACATACACACAAACATACCATGCTTAAATTGTATAGGCCTGGAGGGAAAGGAATGCCTGACGACAGAGGTGGGTTTAAGGAGCTTGCGAAAGGCAAGGAGGGTGGGGGCAATTCTGATTTCTGGGGGGAGTTGGTTCCAGGGGGTAGGGGCCGCCACAGAGAAGGCTCTTCCCCTGGGTCCCGCCAGACGGCATTGTTTAGTCGACGGGACCCGGAGAAGGCCAACTCTGTGGGACCTAACCGGTCGCTGGGATTCGTGCGGCAGGAGGCGATCCTGGAGATATTCTGGTCCGATGCCATGAAGGGCTTTATAGGTCATAACCAACACTTTGAATTGTGACCGGAAACTGATCGGCAACCAATGCAGACTGCGGAGTGTTGGTGTAACATGGGCATACCTGGGGAAGCCCATGATTGCTCTCGCAGCTGCATTCTGCACAATCTGAAGTTTCCGAACACTCTTCAAAGGTAGCCCCATGTAGAGAGCATTACAGTAGTCGAACCTCGAGGTGATGAGGGCATGAGTGACTGTGAGCAGGGACTCCCGGTCCAAATAGGCCCGCAACTGGTGCACTTACAATTTTGCTGCTTGAAAAAGGCCTGTCCTCCCGCCCCATGTTAATACTGACTTTTATTTCTTCCCCCGAAGCACAGCTGATCAGCTCCTCAGCTGTGTTTCGGGTGATTCCAGCTACTGAGCATGCGCAAAAGCAAAATTGCATAAGGGGACCCATGCAAACATGTAAAACATTGCGATGTGAACCAGCGGCGACGGTAAATGGAACCCACCCCTGATAGAAACATAGAAGTCTGACGACAGAAAAAGACCTCATGGTCCATCTAGACTGCCCCTATAATATTTTCTGTATTTTATCTTAGGATGGATCTATGTTTATCCCAGGCATGTTTAAATTCAGTTCCTGTGGATTTATCTACCACGTCTGCTGGAAGTTTGTTCCAAGGATCTACTACTCTTTCAGTAAACGCTCCCCCTAAATCTACTGAAAAAAAGAACATTTTTATAACTTACAGGCTTCTTGCAAGAATTTTTCTCTTATGCTGTCCGAGGTACAGTTCTTACACGTTTTGATTGCAATTGCCATGGCAGGGTTTTCCTACAAGACAGAAAAGCCCACGTTATACGAATGAAAGGAATCACACATGAAGGGTTTTTTTCAAACACAAAACAGTGTTTCATAGACTTTGCAAAGAAAAGGTAGCAGTTTTCTAACGTTAGCATTTTCTCATGAAGTGTGCAACTGAATATGAAAAAGGGCTGCCAGTTTATGTACCGTGTTTCCCCAAAAATAATACCCTGTCTTATATTTTTCTGAACCCTGAAATAGGTTCTTGGCCTTATTGTCATGCACTCAAAAGCCCGATTGGGCTTATTATCAGGGGGTGTCTTATTTTGGGGGAAACATGAAATGTAGGAATAGGGTTGGGAATAGTTTCTTCCCTTAATTAATGTTTACAACAGAGCAATCTGAAATTCTGTAAACAAACATGAGCAAACTATTAATGTTTAACTTTAATTTAATATTGTGGAAGGTTTTCTAAGAAAATTTATTCCTGTTTTATATTAGATTTATCTAAAAAAAATTTCAAAGATTATTTGCATAACACTAACACTCATTTCTTCAAAAGTATAAAAAGACATTAATACTAAATGGTATTGGTGATTTTCAAGTTTCTAAGCGTAAGCTTGAGTTTGATTGAAATTAACTTGGTCTTTATGTTATATAAGAAGGAATAGAATTCTAATTATTATTGCAGGAGCCCTGTATTCAACCTCAGCTTAAATTAGCCAGATTTGGTTCAGACTACACAGAAAACATATCAAAAAGTTGCAGTGATCAATTGTGTGTTGCACACACCACCTAAATTTCCTGGTAATTTCAATCTGCCACTGGACAACTTGTTTAGTTGAGCTGCATTCTCCAGCATCATATAATACCATCCCTTAATTAATGTTTACAACAGTGCAATCTGAAATTCTGTAAACAAACATGAGCAAACTATTAATGTTTAACTTTAATTTAATATGGTGGAAGGTTTACTAAGAAAATTTATTTCTGTTTTATATTAGATTTATCTAAAAAAAAAACAAAGATTATTTGCATAACACTAACACTCATTTCTTCAAAAGTATAAAAAGACATTAATACTAAATGGTATTGGTGATTTTCAAGTTTCTAAGCGTAAACTTGAGTTTGATTAAAATTAACTTATATTATATAAGAAGGAATAGAATTTTAATTATTATTGCAGGAGCCCTGTATTCAACCTCAGCTTAAATTAGCCAGATTTGGTTCAGACTACACAGAAAACATATCAAAAAGTTGCAGTGATCAATTGTGTGTTGCACACACCACCTAAATTTTCTGGTAATTTCAATCTGCCCATGGACAACTTGCTTAGTTGAGCTGCATTCTCCAGCATCATATAATACCATTCTTTGAAAAGAGAAAGTCTGTGATACTACAGTTTTTGGAGGTTTTAATGAAACACAAATAAACCTTGTTGCTTCTAAAATTGCAGAAACCATGTGCAAATGTAAAGTTAAATGAACATCTTTTGAGAGCTGTATGCAACAAAATTTCATTTTAATCTATGCTGATTACTGTACATTCAAAGTGACAATAAAGTTAGTCTACGTCTAAATCTAATCTCACTGTTTATTCTCTAAGCCAAATATTTTTAGAGAGCTACACTAAAATGTACAGTACAGTGATACCTTGTCTTACAAACTTAATTGGTTCCGGGACAAGGTTCTTAAGGTGAAAAGTTTGTAAGATGAAACAATGTTTCCCATAGGAATCAATGGAAAAGCAATTAATACGTGCAAGGCCAAAATTCACCCCTTTTGCCAGCCGAAGTGCCTGTTTTTGTGCTGCTGGGATTTCCCTGAGGGTCCCCTCCATGGGAAACCCCACCTCCGGACTTCTGTGTTTTTGTGATGCTGCAAGGGAATCCCAGCAGGGGAATCCCAGCATCGCAAAAACGAGCGCTTTGCTGGCAATGGAAGTCCGGAGGTGGGGTTTCCCAGCGAAGGGAGCATCAGTGAAATTGCAGCATCACAAAAACACCTGTCCTCGAAACCCCACCTCCGGACTTCTGTGTTTTTGCGATGCTGCGATTTCACTGAGGCTCCCCTCGCTGGGAAACCCCATCTCCAGACATCCGTTGTCAACGAAGTGCCCGTTTTTGCGCTGCTGGGATTCCCCTGCAGCATCACAAAAACACAGAAGTCCAGAGGTGGGGTTTCCCATGGAGTGGACCCTCAGGGGAATTCCCAGCAGCGCAAAAACGGGTGCTTCGCTGGCAACGGAAGTCCAGAGGCAGGGCATCCCAGCGGCGGCGGTGGGTTTGTAAGGTGAAAATAGTTTATAAGAAGAGGCAAAAAAATCTTAAACCCCAGGCTTGTATCTCGAAAAGTTTGTAAGATGAGGCGTTCGTAAGACGAGGTATCACTGTATTTGTTTCTTTGAAGAATCCAATTTCGAATGTCAAAGAGTTTTATAATTTACTTTTTTTGATTGAAAGCTCCAAGGCAGAGGTCTTCAAACTTGGCAAACTTTAAGACTTGTGTACTTCCAACCCCCAGAATTCTCTAGCCAGTTATGCTGACGGGAAAATTCTGGGAACTGAAGTCCACAACTCTTTAAGTTGCTAAGTTTGAAGACCTCTGCTCCAAGGTTTCAGCTGTCTTATCGGAGGAAGCTAATTAAAGCCTAATTGCTATATGGGGGCAGACAAACAAATTTATCTCAGCGCATTCATGCGTCTCTGCAAAGCAACTGAAAACCTGCAGCTCCTGCTGAAAAGTTCAAACGTATCCCCCAGCAGGCTCAAATCAGAAGCTGCTGGTGGGCAGCGGTACTCTGCATTAAAAACGTTCACACATTACCAATAGCTAATTAGGCCCTCAGGCCCAATGATATTTCCCTACTCCTTGGACACCATCTCCTCCACACACATCCCCACCATGTCACGAACTGCATGTAACAGCTGGGCATGTTTATCGGAGCATTTAGGCTTTGATATTATCAGCCAGATGATGAGTTAATCTCCCAGCTTAAGTTCTTATTATTCCACTTGAGCCAATGGTTTGTGATCTGGACTTACGGGTCTCCACCAAAGACTTGGTACATGTTTCTTCCAATAGGTACTTTTTTTTTTTTTTTTGCAAAACTACATCCAAAGAGATGTCCCCATCCTCCCTAATATCTTTAACACCAGCGTGTATCTAAAGTCCAGGAACTGGAGTTCACCTACACACTGCTCCTTCATAGCATTATTTGTTTGTTTGATTGATTGATTGATTGATTGGACTTATATGCCACCCCTCTCTGAGGACCTGGGGCGGCTTAAAGCCTATAAAAGTACAGAACCCAAAACCAAATTCAAATTCAAAGTCCAATATTAAATAATTTAAAAACCCAATTAATAATCTAAAAAACAATTTAAAAACCATACACTCAGACTCTCAGTCATTCATCAGGCAAGATTTTTTTTTATTTTTTACTCCGATCACATATAGAAAATGACATACCATCAATCTGAAAACACATTACAATAATTATTTCTTTTAACTTTGGTATTCATGATCCATTCAATGCTGCCTCCAATACACTTGACATCTGGACAAGAATAATTATTCAAATTTCTTATGTGTATTTTAAGTGCTATTAACTAATGCAATTTTTAAATTGCTTCTTTTCTAATCAAATCTGATCATTTAGGCCATAGTGCTTCAATCTTCTCCATATACGTATAAACAATAGTTTCATGATATTTATTACCATTACTTTCATAATAATTGCCCTTAAAAATGAGGAACAAATATTCCAAATCATGTCAACTAAATCCTCATTCAATCCCCAATCAACTTCAAATTAACGGCCGGAGCAAAATGTTAAAGCTCAACAGCCTTAAGTGAGGTTTTTAAAGCCTTCCAGAAGGCCAGGAGAGTGGGGGTAGTGCGACTCTCCAAGGGGGGGGGGATTTGGTTCCAGAGGATCGGAGCCACCACAGAGAAGGCCCTTCCCCTAGGTCCCGCCAGCTGGCATTGCTTGGCTGACAGGACCTGGAGAAGGCCGACTCTGTGGGCTCTGACCAGTCGCTGGGATACATGAGGCTGGAGACGGTCCCGTAGTAACCAATACTCTGAATTATGTTCAGAAACCAACCAACAGCCAATGCAGCTTCTGTAATTATCCTGTTATTTTCTTCCATGAAGAGCTCAGGTACACGGAATGGCACAATGAGATTCGGGGTCAAGTGAGGAAAGCGTTTAGCCTAACTCTGACATTTTAGTCATTGTGATCACAGTCATGGTTAGCAGCGTTTGCTACACAAAGCAGCATTGACACAATGTTGAGAAAGGGGGAGAGAATGACAGAAGACGACCTGTATTTGCACGAGAGCAGCAGGCTGAAATTGGTTCAGACCAAGCAAGATGGGATGGCAGTCAACAAGGAATGAAAATAGTTTCTAAGCAACCAATCAACCGAAATATGCTTTCTTTCAAAAAAGACATTAAGCAACCAGTCTTATGTAACTCAGTCACAGTAAACAGCCAGTGAATATGAAGAAAACGCCATCAAAAGAGAGTATTAGTAATTCAGGGTTGAACTGTGGAGTCCTTGATGCTAAGCGCCGTTTTTGAATACATTTCATGACCCAAATGGGTAACATCATCAGTGCTAGAAGGGAATGGGGTTTGGTACTGAAACACTGGCAACCAAGCTCAGAGAGCATCAAGGAAAAACACATGAAGAAAATAAGTGAGGATAATATTTGAAGGAAGGTCTGCTAGAATGAAACAAAATGTGGTATAAAGAACTCTCTACTTCAACATCACCTGGCCACAGTAATGGGCTGTTGCCCCCATGGGGGGGGAACGCAGTGGGGGTAGTAGGTTTCTGCACTATTTATTGAATACTTAATAGTTTTTTTATCCTTCTCTAGTACCTTAGTATGATCCTTAATTACTTTTAAAATAGAAAATAATTTAAATAATATGTTTTTATCCATAAATGCTTTATCTATTATCTAGAACTGCATTTTTATAGCAATTAAAGAAAATTGAGCTATCATACTGAACCTTGTGGGCTCAGTACAAAACCTTAAAATGTTACTGTGCTCCTCAACAAATAATGCTGTCTATCATTTCTCTTTTTTGTGGCTATTCAAATAATGGGACTTAATCAAGTAAAAAAGAGTCCAAGCACCTATCTGAAAACTTACCTTGGTAGGTAAGCCACTCCCATTAAACCAACCCCCCGATCACATGATTATCAAGCCACTCCTACCCGGTCACATGACCATCAAGACACACCCACAATAAGCAGCCCATCACTCCCTGGCTGGTATTATGGTTTGGTAAATATGAAGATGTGAAGATGTGTATAGTTTAAGGAATTTTAATCAATAAAGTTAAAAGGTTAGTGGAGACACTATGCATTGAATTTAGAAGTTTTCTATTGCCACATAAGATAACCAAATTTAAAACTCAACATATTTGCATTTTCACTAGAATGTAAGAATGTACAGTGGATAATAACACTCAGTCAGAAGGAAGCAAATTCTACTTATGAAAAAAGCATGAAAACGTTACAAATACCTACTGGAGTGACATAAACTCCTTGGTGGACATCGCCAAACTGCCCTTCGCCGATGCAGCGTCCCAGTTCAATCCGCTCCCTTTGAATCTCATAATCCCTGGCTATTAAAATACAATCCATTTCAATTTAAATCCAATGATGAAATAGCTTCCCCATGAAATACCCCACCAGACAAAAAATATACCAATATTTGCCCACAAGCAATCCATATAAGTACCATTTCTATAGTGGAATCCTCTTAAACACCCATTCAAAACGGAACTCCTGGAAAGGATTTGCGATGTCTAGTTCTGAATTAGTTCCAGTGTGTTTAGTTACATTAATGCAAGCAGTGTAATTAAAGCATTTTAACTGAATTATGACCAGTGCAAAGAAATGCAAAAGGTTATTTTGATTAGCTCCTGCTAATGGCATATTTAAGAGGTCTCCATTACTTGGTGTTTTAAAGGCTTGTGGTTTTAATCCTACGCATACATTCCTGGAAATAAACCCCACTGAAGAGTGAAATTTACTGCAAAGTAAAAATACAAAATATTGAACTGTTAATCAGGAAATCGGCCAAGAATAGTTTTAATAAGCCTGAAAAAGACCTAACCTAAATCCCTATGCAATGTATTCTTCTGACACTTCATACATATTTATTATTATTTTTCTTTAGTAAACTAATTATTCCTAAAATCATTAGGCATTATTCATTGCCAACTGAATTGTCTATTTTTATTTCCGCATTTCAAATAAAATAGTGGGAAACATGCTTTCTTGTTTCCAAAGAAAGAAGTGGAAATGATTTATTATGAGTTAAAAAGAAGAAGGTAAGAACAGGCGTAAAATCTTCTGTAGTCTATATATCCATTTTTATTTAAACAAAGCAGTTATTTTTTCTTTATAATCCCATAACTATTAAATGTGTTGGCTTAAAAATACACAATTGAGCCAGCACTTTATTAACAGAAAGTCAACAGTTCCTAAAAAAAAAGAAAGGAATCTCCAAAATTGTAAACAGATAGATAATTAAAGGATCTCCTGTTACCTTCATCTATTCCATAGCTTTCTGCAGTGCAATTAAGAGAAAAATCAAACACCGGCTTAGAAAATGCTTCTTAAAATGCAAATTACATTTTGGGGGGGGAAATTCCAGTATTCAAAATCCCACACACAGACATTGTATTTGAAATTTCTGCAAATACCCCAAAATATATTATCTACGTTTATGACATCATTTTCATAACACTGTAGAGGCACAGGTGCCATCCAAATTTACTTTGTACGTTATAAAATAGAAACAGAGAAACAGAGAAGACTGACGGCAGAAAAAGACCTCATGGTCCATCTAGTCTGCCCTTATAATATTTCCTGTATTTTATCTTAGGATGGATCTATGTTTATCCCAGGCATGTTTAAATTCAGTTACTGTGGATTTACCAACCACGTCTGCTGGAAGTTTGTTCCAAGGATCTACTACTCTTTCAGTGAAATAATATTTTCTCACATTGCCCCCAACTAACCTCAGATTGTGTCCCCTTGTTCTCATGTTCACTTTCCTATTAAAAACACTTCCCTCCTGGACCTTATTTAACCCTTTAATATATTTAAATGTTTCGATCATGTCCCCCCTTTTCCTTCTGTCCTCCAGACTATACAGATTGAGTTCATGAAGTCTTTCCTGGTACGTTTTATGCTTAAGACCTTCCACCATTCTTGTATTTTAGTATGAGGCGGTTACATTTATCCACTACATATTGACTATTACGAGCTATGTTTTCATTAACAATGGCTAACAATTTTTTAAAAGTCATTCATTCCCTCTGCCTTAAAAGAATACTCATTTTTAAAAATTTTATTATCGCTGGTTAATCTCAAGTGCTAAACATAGGCCAGTCTAATTAGCACTTGGAAGAAGACTTCAACAGGATACTGAGGCTTCAGTTAAGATCAGGCTACACAAACATACCCAAGAAAAGGGCAATAACAAAACACATCCATATTGTGCCAAGAAAACCCAATGGATTTGCCTACATAACCAGTAGGAGCTGTGCTTGCTTCCAGGATAGTTTTAATTTTCATATTTATGTTTTAAAACTTTCTTCTAAGGTGGCAGAAAGAATGCTGGTGTGCAAAGCAAAATCTCTCCTCTTCATGTGTGCTTCCATCCTTTAAAGCAAGCTGAGATTCTCCATTATGCCTGCATTTTGGAAGTTGGATATTGTTCTCATTGCCATGTATTTGTTTGTTTATGTGTATCCCAATTTTATTATTTTTATCAACAACCCAAGGTGGCAAACATATCCAACGCGTCTTCCTCCTCCTATTTCCCCCACCAAATTTTATTTATTTATTTATTTATTTTATTCAAGTACGTATTTGTAATACAGTGGTACCTCTACTTATGAACTTAATTTGTTATGTGACCAGGTTCTTAAGTAGAAATGTTTATAGGAAGAAGCAATTTTTCCCAAAGGAATCAATGTAAAAGCAAATAATGTGTGTGAATGGTGAAACCACAGGGAGGGTGGAGTCCCTGTTTCTTCCCAGGGGATTCCTAGAGAGGCCCCATGGAGTCTTTTCCCCGCCTTTTCCAGCCCTGTTTCCTCCCAGGAGATTCCTAGAGAGGCCCCACAGAGGCTTCTCCCTGCCTTTTCCAGCCCTGTTTCTTCCCAGGAGATTCCTAGTGAGGCCCCACAGAGGCTTCTCCATGCCTTTTCCAGCCCTGTTTCCTCCCAGGAGATTCCTAGAGAAGCCCCACAGAGGCTTCTCCCTGCCTTTTCCAGCCCTGTTTCTTCCCAGGAGATTCCTAGAGAGGCCCCACGGAGGCTTCTCCCTGCCTTTTCGGGTTACAGTTTCGGAGGGAAAATGGTTCTTGAGAAGAGGCAAAAAAAACCTTGAATACCCGGTTCTGATCTAGAAAAGTTCGTAAGTAGAGGCATTCTTAGATAGAGGTACCAACTTAGATATAATGCTATTTATATACATAACATGGGTTCTGATAAGAGGGAACAATTGGACAGATGGCTTTCAAGGCTAAAGTGGGACTTGAACTCATGGTCTCCCACTTTCTAGGCTGGTGCCTGAATCATATACCAAACTGGTTCTCACTGTGTCAATCATCAACCCAAACCACACTCTGAACATTTAGACTTGGGAAAATTTTGAGAATGAAAGTGGGAGTTTCTTGCCTCCTTCGTTTCCATAATGCATAGAAGTATAAGAACCTGGAGGAAAGCACAGATAATCCAAAAGCAAAAAGGGATTTACAGTGGCACCTCATCTTACGAACGCCTCTTCTAACAAACTTGTCAAGATACGAACCCGGTGTTTAAGATTTTTTTGCCTCTTCTTCCGAACTATTTTCACCTTACGAACCCAAGCCGCTGCTGCTGGGATGAAGGGGTTTCTTTTTCCCCCCTTTTTTGAAGAAAGAAAAGGGAGGGGCGGCTTGGAGGGGGAAAGACTTTGCAGAGAACAGCGTGCTTGCAGAGGCACTGAAAGGGTGTCTTTTGAAGAAAGAAAAGGGAGGGGCGGCTTGGAGGGGGAAAGAGTTTGTAGAGAACAGCGTGCTTGCAGAGGCACTGAAAGGATGTCTTTTGAAAAAAGAAAAGGGAGGGGCGGCTTGGAGGGGGAAAGACTTTGCATTAACAAAAGTAGGAGAACAGCATGCTTGCAGAGGCACTGAAAGGGTGTCTTTTGAAGAAAGAAAAGGGAGGGGCGGCTTGGAGGGGGAAAGACTTTGCATTAACAAAAGTAGGAGAACAGCGTGCTTGCAGAGGCACTGAAAGGGTGTCTTTTGAAGAAAGAAAAGGGAGGGGCGGCTTGGAGGGGGAAAGACTTTGCATTAACAAAAGTAGGAGAACAGCGTGCTTGCAGAGGCACTGAAAGGGTGTCTTTTGAAGAAAGAAAAGGGAGGGGCGGCTTGGAGGGGGAAAGACTTTGCAGAGAACAGCGTGCTTGCAGAGGCACTGAAAGGGTGTCTTTTGAAGAAAGAAAAGGGAGGGGCGGCTTGGAGGGGGAAAGAGTTTGTAGAGAACAGCGTGCTTGCAGAGGCACTGAAAGGATGTCTTTTGAAAAAAGAAAAGGGAGGGGCGGCTTGGAGGGGGAAAGACTTTGCATTAACAAAAGTAGGAGAACAGCATGCTTGCAGAGGCACTGAAAGGGTGTCTTTTGAAGAAAGAAAAGGGAGGGGCGGCTTGGAGGAGGAAAGACTTTGCATTAACAAAAGTAGGAGAACAGCGTGCTTGCAGAGGCACTGAAAGGGTGTCTTTTGAAGAAAGAAAAGGGAGGGGCGGCTTGGAGGGGGAAAGACTTTGCATTAACAAAAGTAGGAGAACAGTGTGCTTGCAGAGGCACTGAAAGGGTGTCTTTTGAAGAAAGAAAAGGGAGGGGCAGCTTGGAGGAGGAAAGACTTTGCAGAGAATAGCCACAGGCACTGAAAGGGTGTCTTTTGAAGAAAGAAAAGGGAGGGGCGCCCCCCTTGCCTTTCTTCCTTCCCACTCACCCTTTAGCCTAGCCTTGCTTCTTCCACCCGCCCCCTTTAGCTGCTCCTCCCTGCCCTCTGTTCGCCTCCCTTCTAAAGTTTGGGATTTTCCTGAAGGATTTGCAGGCATTATTTGCTTTTACATTGATTCCTATGGGAAACATTGTTTTGTCTTACGAACTTTTCACCTTACGAACCTCCTCCTGGAACCAATTAAGTTCGTATCATGAGGTACCACTGTATTCTTCTGAGCAAGACCCAGCACAGTGCCTGAACTTACAAGCAGTTTGCCATCTGGCCATCAATCAAAATTGCTCTCTCTCTCAGTTGATTTACATGGGTCTGTGTGTCTACGGCTATTATTTCAAAAACAATTAAAAAATTAATTCAAAAACAATTAAAAAACATACCTCCCAGTGGAGGTATGTCAATTCTTCAACGCCGCTTAAACCTTTTATTTTCAGTTTTTTAGGCCCAAAATGATCCATCCCAAATGTTCTTGATTAAATAGATCTACAACTATGATTCTTAACTCTATCAGGCGTCCAGAGTGAAAAGCATGACTTACTTGAAGGCATGGTGTACGTATCTTCTTCGTCTATGATCTCTGCATAGTCATCAGTTTCTGAAATGAAAAGAATTGGAAAATCTGAAGGAAATGACCACATTGCAAAACGCAAAGCAAAAAGACTCTTGTGTGTGTGTGCAAATACACACACATACACGCAGACTGCTTTTCTGTCCAAATTTAAAAACCAACAACCTTTTCACCCATATAAATCTCCATCTGCTACCATGGTTAAAATCTTCTTTCCAGACAAGGTTAGCCCAGGGACATGAAGATGACCTAATTACCACCTACATTACATAACCAAGTTTGTTTTTTCAGGGACTAGAGAGAGAAGCTGAACTTTTATTATCAGGAGACAGTCCCCCTATTTAGGCCCAGCAGTCAAAACATGAGTAATCCTGTCTGAATCCTCAACCCAAATTCCCCATTTCACAATAAAGCAATGGATTCACAATACATTCACAATAAAGCAGTGGAAGGGAAGAGAGGCATAGCGTAGACAAACAAGACAGAACTCCACACATAACTGCACTGTGAATATTTTTGCCCAAAATGGCAATGTCTGTGATACTTTGCTTTCTTCTCTATGGCCTCTATATAAGAATAGAATAGAATAGAATTTTATTGGCAAAGTATGATTGGACACACAAGGGATTTGTCTTGTTGCATATGCTCTCATATAAGAGAGATGAGACACCACTAGTCTTTCTTAAGGCCTTGAAGCTTAAATTTTGTTTTCAAATACTTTGTTTTCAAATACTTAAGAACTTAATTGCTCCGTGACCAGGTTCTTAAGTGGAAAAGTTTGTAAGTATAAACAATTTTTCCCATAGGAATCAATGTAAAAGCAAATAATGTGTGCAAACCCATTAGGAAAGAAATAAAAGCTTGGAATTTGGGTGGGAGGAGGAGGAAGAAGAGGAGGAGGACAGTTGCTGCCCAGAGCGAAAGGAGCGTTTCTTTTCTCTGGGCACTGGCAGAGGTTTATTCCCTCTCCAAGCGCCCAGAGAAAGGAAAATGCTTCATTCGCTCTGGACTGCCAAAGCCTCCTTAAGTGCCACCAAAAGGCTCCTCTGGCAGCCCAGAAAAGCCCAAAATGGCTGGGATTAAAGGGGGAATGGCAGGAAACTGGCCGGGCCTTCGTGCCGCTCTCAAATTTCCTGGGAAATTTTTTCCGGGCTCGGGTTCTATATATTACCTGGTTCTTAATTAGGAAAAGTTCTTAAGTAGAGGCGTTCTTAAGTAGAGGTACCACTGTATAGGGTCTCAATGGTGCAGGCGAGCCCATTTCTTGATTCTATTAACCGTTATGAATGATTATTAATTGCTGCTGTTGGTTATGTTTCTTGACTGATGTTTTTGCTATTTAAAATAGTGTAACGTTGCTTTGTTCCTTTGTTAAGTACCGAGACTCATGAGCAGCCATATAAATGTAACCAATCAAGTCGTTTAAATGGTCATCTTTAAGGGTCAGACAAGGAATAATGGATGGAAACTGATTAAGGAGAGAGATTCAACCTAGAAATTGTTGTGGTTAGCTCTGGCCCAGCTCCTGCCCCAAGGACTGTGGATGTGGAGGAGACATCCACATGCTGCAGGCCTGTTTTGCCCCCCCCCCCAGTGGAATCTGATGATGAAGGCTCCTCTGACCAAGAAGACATGAGTGACAGGGAGGAGGAGAGTGTGGCAGACAGCTCAGAAGGAGATCAATTATCTAGCTCCTCCTTGGATTCAGAACAAGAGTTAATGATAGAGCCACGCATGCGGAGAGCGATGCATAGGCAGCAACAACTGAGAGATTATTATCAAAGAAAATGAGGCCACCTGTGGTTGGGTGGGGCTGTGGTCATTAGTGAGGCTGCTATAAATAGCAGCCTGTGGGTTTGGCCATTGTGGAGGATTATCTGATTGTTGTGTTTCGTGACTGCTTTACTGACTTTGACCTTTTGTGTGCTGATTTTTCCCCGCTTTGAAACTAAACCAGAGCAAAGTGTGTTTCACTTTGTGAAAGAAGAAGGACTGTGAATTGCCTCACAGCTGCAAGCTAAGTATCTCAGAACTGATAAGGGACTTGTACAATTACCAGTTTGTTTGGAGACGAGTGCTCTTTGCTATACCAAAAGAGGGCTTGGTTTAAGTGAATTTTCATTGTAACGAACATTGTTTTGAATTTTCAAACGTGTTTGTGTCTGAAATTTGTACCTGTGAATTTTTGCGAGGTTTCTACCAGAGAGCCCGACGGAAGATAAATAAGGCAAAATTTCCTGGCAGTGACAACAATCAACCAATGGAACAGAAGTTGCCTTCGGAAGTTGTGGTAGCTTCATCAGTGGAGGCTTTCAAGAAGAGACTGAACCGCCTTTTGTCAGAAATGGTGTAAGGTCTCCTGCTTGGGGGGTTGGACTAGATGACCTACAAAGTCCCTTCCAACTCTATTATTCTGTTAATCTACAGTATATATTACATGTCTGTTCTTAGCAAATTCTAATTATTTCAATATTATTCTCCAATTCTATCCTCACTCCATCCCCAATATTTTCATCACTATTTAGCTTTTATTATGCAAAGAGATCAGCTTTATGTGTATGACTGTCATTCCTGCTTGAAATCTTAAATGTACATGCATTGGTTGCCGATCAGTTTCCGGTCACAATTCAAAGTTTTGGTTATGACCTATAAAGCCCTTCATGGCACCGGACCAGATTACCTCAGGGACCGCCTTCTGCTGCACGAATCCCAGCGACCAGTTAGGTCCCACAGAGTTGGCCTTCTCTGGGTCCCGTCAACCAAACAATGTCATTTGGCGGGACCCAGGGGAAGAGCCTTCTCTGTGGCGGCCCCAGCCCTTTGGAACCAACTCCCTCCAGAGATTAGAATTGCCCCCACCCTCCTTGCCTTTCGTAAGCTTCTTAAAACCCACCTCTGCCGTCAGGCATGGGGGAACTGAGATACTCTTTCCCCTAGGCCTTTACAATTTTATGGATGGTATATTTGTATGTATGTTTGGTTTTTATATTAATGGGTTTTTTAAATCGTTTTTAGTATTGGATTATTATTGTATACTGTTTTATTGTTGTTGTTAGCCGCCCTGAGTCTCCGGAGAGGGGCGGCATACAAATCCAATAAATAATATTCTTTCCCCCTAGGCCTTACAATTTACGCATGGTATGTTTGTATGTATGTTTGGTTTTATAATAAGGTTTTTTTTAGTTGTTTAGTATTGGATTGTTACATGCTGTTTTTTATCACTGTTGTTAGCCGCCCCGAGTCAGCGGAGAGGGGCGGCATACAAATCCAATCAATCAATCAATCAATCAATAAATAAATAAATAGAAACATAGAAGACTGACGGCAGAAAAAGACCTCATGGTCCATCTAGTCTGCCCTAATACTATTTCCTGTATTTTATCTTACAATGGATCTATGTTTATCCCAGGCATGTTTAAATTCGGTTACTGTGGATTTACCAACCACGTCTGCTGGAAGTTTGTTCCAAGGATCTACTACTCTTTCAGTAAAATAATATTTTCTCATGTTGCCTTTGATCTTTCCCCCAACTAACTTCAGATTGTGTCCCCTTGTTCTTGTGTTCACTTTCCTATTAAAAACACTTCCCTCCTGAACCCTATTTAACCCTTTAACATATTTAAATGTTTCGATCATGTCCCCCCTTTTCCTTCTGTCCTCCAGACTCTACAGATTGAGTTCATGAAGTCTTTCCTGATACGTTTTATGCTTAAGACCTTCCACCATTCTTGTAGCCAGTCTTTGGACCCGTTCAATTTTGTCAATATCTTTTGTAGGTGAGGTCTCCAGAACTGAACACAGTACTGTACTCCAAATGTGGTCTCACCAGCGCTCTGTATAAGGGGATCACAATCTCCCTCTTCCTGCTTGTTATACCTCTAGCTATGCAGCCAAGCATCCTACTTGCCTTTCCTACCGCCTGACCACACTGCTCACCCATTTTGAAATAAATAAAATAAAATAAACATTCATAAACACCCCAAACGCTGTAGTTTCATTTCTGTTCTGAATTGCTAGCTCAAAACCAAAGTATCTACAGAATAGAAGAACAGAATCTTATTGGCCAAGTGTGATTGAACAAACAAATAATTTGTCTTGGTGCACCTGGTCTCAGTGTACATAAAAGAAAAGATAAGTTTATCAAGAATCATATACCGTCATCCCTGTCATTTAAGCCCTGGTAGCACTTGAGTTTAAATAATCCCTTCTCAGGAATGGGATTTGGGCCACTTGTAAGGTTTTGTCAAGCCATCCCCACCTAGATAGCTTTTTTTTTAAAGAGCAGAATTCCAAATAAAAAGAACAAGGAACTGCTATACAGTGATCCCCCGCTCGTTGCGAGGGTTCCGTTCCAGGACCCCCCGCAACGAGCGGGTTTTCGCGAAATAGCGCTGCGGAAGTAAAAACACCATCTGCGCATGTGCAGATGGTGTTTTAAACTTCCGCAGCGCTAGCGAGGAGCCGAAGATTGGGGGGCGGCGCGGCTCTTTTAAAACATCGCCGCCGACATGGGGGGCTCGCTAGCACCCCCCTGAACCCCCAACCCGGGTTTGGGGGGGTGCTAGCAAGCCCCCCATGTTGGCGGCGATGTTTTAAAAGAGCCGCGCCGCCCCCAATCTTCGGCTCCTCAGCGGCGAGCGAGCGAGCGAAGCCAAGCCGGCAGCAATGTCGCCGCCGCTGCAGCCAACGCGCGCTACGATCTTCCGGGCCAGCCAGGCTCAGTCACGGAAGGCAGCCGCTTGGCCCGGGATGCTGGGCCGAGAGGAGCCGGGCTTGATCCGCTGAGCCTGGCTGGCCCGGAAGATCGTAGCGCGCGTTGGCTGCAGCGGTGGCGACATTGCTGCCGGCTTGGCTTCGCTCGCTCGCTCGCCGCGCCGCCCCCCAATCTTCGGCTCCTCAGCGGCGAGCGAGCGAAGCCAAGCCGGCAGCAATGTCGCCGCCGCTGCAGCCAACGCGCGCTACGATCTTCCGGGCCAGCCAGGCTCAGCGGATCAAGCCCGGCTCCTCTCGGCCCAGCATCCCGGGCCAAGCGGCTGCCTTCCGTGACTGAGCCTGGCTGGCCCGGAAGATCGTAGCGCGCGTTGGCTGCAGCGGCGGCGACATTGCTGCCGGCTTGGCTTCGCTCGCCGCTGCAGCCAACGCGCGCTACGATCTTCCGGGCCAGCCAGGCTCAGTCACGGAAGGCAGCTGCTTGGCCCGGGATGCTGGGCCGAAAGGAGCCGGGCTTGAAGATCGCAGCGCGCGTTGGCTGCGGTGGCGAGGGCTTGCGATGGAGGGTGGAGGAAGCGGCCATGGGAGGGCGAGCTGCCTCAGGGAGGAGGATCGGGCGGGACCAGGTGGGGGCTGGAATTTCTCCGCCAGGGCGAAGGGCGGGCGAGCGGCGAAGGGCGGGCGAGCGGGTGCTGGGGAGGGCTTCTCGCCCTCCCGCCAGCAAGAGGGGGAGCGAACGGCATGGGCAGGCGAAGGGCGGGCGAGCGGCAGCGAGGAGTTTGCGTGGGCGGTGGGGAAACTCCTCGCTGATGCCAGCAAGAGGGGGAAGACCCAGGGAAGCCGCCCAGCAGCTGATCTCCCGGTTGCCATCTACGCATGCGTGCCCATAGAAAAAAAAGGGCACGCATGCGTAGATGGTATTTTGACTTCCGGGTTGAAAAATCGCAAATTACCCTGTTCGCAATGGTCGGGGACGCAATAACCGGGGGATCACTGTACTTGAATTGGGGAAAACTATGGTGTAAAGTACTCTCTTCAAAAGCCTTGCTAAATTATTGGAATTAACTCAAGGAGTATGGAAGGGGGGGGGGAGCAAAGGCTGTGCTTCAGAATTGAGGTCATGTCCAAGAAAAGGTTAATTGTTTTATTCAGAAGCTGCATTCATTTGTAACTTCTTCTGTCTGTGTGATAGTGAAACCCTACATTGTCTCTCATTTCTATTATTCTGCATGTACAGGGTATTTGTATAACTTCACGCTATTTGTTTCCCAAAAGACTGAATGTGATAGACGGCCAAGCCAAGCCAAATTTTGATAACAGGACTGTTGGAGTTTTGCAACGGCTGAGAAACTTTGGAGATTGGTATCAGTACCGTTCATTCAACTCTGCAAGAACTGGTCATAGGCCAAGGTCCATCTCTAATCAGTTTGCCCCAATTTAAGGCAGACCAGCAAAGGCAATGGAGAACCAAAATGCTCGGGACAATCTCGGAAGCCACCCATACGAATCCACCAGAGTCGATTCGATTCAGAAAAACAAGTGGGATATTTTATTTGTTAATGTGGGGTGGGGAAAGAGGCATGTTCTAGAACCAAACTCTACTGACAGTTGGGCATTTTTTTTAAAAATCCTCTGGATTATGGATGTCCAAACTTGGCAATGTTAAGGCCTGTGGACTTCAATTCCCAGAATTTCACAGCAAGGCTAGCTGTGGAATTCTGGTGAAGGCTACCAATGTTGCAATTGACAATATTGGAACACCCTTGCTCTGAATATTGTAGTATACCTCAAGGGTCTCCAACCTTGGCAACTTTAAGACTTGTGGACTTTAATTCCAGCTTTGCTGGGAGTTGAAGTCCATAAGAGCCGGGGTGGTGCAGCAGGTAGAGTGCTGTACTGCAGGCCACTGAAGCTGACTGTAGATCTGAAGGTCAGCGGTTCAAATCTCATCACCGGCTCAAGGTTGACTCAGCCTTCCATCCTTCCGAGGTGGGTCAAATGAGGACCCGGATTGTGTGGGCAATAGGCTGACTCTGTTTAAAAAAGTGCTATTGCTAACATGTTGTAAGCAGCCCTGAGTCTAAGGAGAAGGGCGGCATAAAAATTGAATGAATGAATGAATGAATGAATGAATGAATGAATGAATGAATGAATGAATGAATGAGTGCGTGAGTGAGTGAGTAAATAAATAAATAAATAAATAAATAAATAAATAAATAAATAAATAAATAAATAAATAAATAAATAAGTCTTAAAGTTGCCAAGGTTGGAGACCCCCGATATAGCTTTTTTTTTTTTTTTGAATGAATGCTGTGGAAGATAAATCTTTCTCAGCATCTATTGATGTCCTACTTGTCGCAGCACCATTGAGAGCATCCTGACATATGGCATTCTCGCATAGTATGGGGAGTAGCTCTGTAGTGGATAAAAAAAGCTCTACAGAGAATTATTAAAACTGTCCAGGATATCACTGGGCTCCAGCTATCTGCCCTGGATGGCATCTTCGCATCTCGCTGCTCTAGGAAGGTGCACAACATTCTCATCCTGCTTACAATCTTTTTGAACTGTTGCCTTCTGGCAGAAGATATAGAACAATTAAAACTCGGACCACGCGTTTTCTGAACAGTTTTTATCCCAGAGCTATACTCGCAGTTAACAATGAACTAAAGGGGCACCATCAGTGAGCTGTTGGACAGTATTACTCGATCTGGACCCAGGGGAAGAGCCTTCTCTGTGGTGGCTCCGACCCTCTGGAACCAGCTCCCCCCAGAGATTAGGATTGCCCCCACCCTCCTTGCCTTTCAGAAACTCCTTAAAACCCACCTCTGCCATCAGGCATGGGGGAATTGAAACATCTCCCCCTTGCCCATGTAGTTTTTGTGTATAGAAACATAGAAGTCTGACGGCAGAAAAAGACCTCATGGTCCATCTAGTCTGCCCTTATACTATTTTCTGTATTTTATCTTAGGATGGATATATGTTTATCCCAGGCATGTTTAAATTCAGTTACTGTGGATTTATCTACCACATCTGCTGGAAGTTTGTTCCAAGGATCTACTACTCTTTCAGTAAAATAATATTTTCTCATGTTGCTTTTGATCTTTCCCCCAACTAACTTCAGATTGTGTCCCCTTGTTCTTGTGTTCACTTTCCTATTAAAAACACTTCCCTCCTGGACCTTATTTAACCCTTTAATATATTTAAATGTTTTGATCATGTCCCCCCTTTTCCTTCTGTCCTCTAGACTATACAGATGAACCGTTGAACTTACCTGAACGGTCTTCTCGCTGCACTGCGAAGAGAGTCCAACGTGGGTAGTACTTCAGTCTTATTGGTAGGAACTGAGTTTAGAATTAGCATAATTAACATGTCCCGCCCACCACTGCCCCCTCTTAGCCAGTGATAAAAACGAAGGAATAGTAAAGGAACAAAAACTTTATTTAACAACTGTAACTTCAATTAAACTGTGCACCTGGGCCAAAACAAGGCCGGGCGGGTTTGGACTCTCTTCGCAGTGCAGCGAGAAGACCGTTCAGGTAAGTTCAACGGTTCTTCTCCACTGCACTGCTCAGAGAGTCCAACGTGGGATATACCCAAGCCACACTTTAGGGAGGGATCGGCTGGCCCAGGGGCGCAGGAATGCAAACTCCCTGTAGCACTCTTCTGCCGAAGGCTGCTTCCGTAGAAGCAAAAGAGTCTATACGGTAATGTCTGATAAACGTTGTAGGGGCAGCCCAGGTCGCTGCCCTGCAAATGTCCTCTAATGGCGCCTGAGTAGTCCAAGCGGCTGAGGTCGCCGCGCTTCTGGTAGAGTGGGCTGTAATTCTACCTGGTAGCGGTGTCGTTGTGGTTCGGTAAGCTTCGATAATACAAGTCCTGATCCATCTGCTGATGGTTTTAGACGAAACCTTTCCCCCCAGCGAAGATGGGAGAAAGGATACGAAGAGAGCCTCCGACTTCCGAAAGGTGCTAGTGCGGCGTATATAAATCTTAACTGCTCTTCTAACGTCCACCTTATGCCACCGCAGCTCTGATGGGTGAGAGCCATGGGTGCAGAAATCTGGGAGGATAATGTCCTGGGCCCTGTGAAACCTGGTGTTAACTTTGGGAAGAAAACAGGGGTCCAGTCTTAGAGTAACCTTATCTGGATGAAAGACACAGAGGTCCGGCCGGACCGATAGTGCTGCAAGCTCCGACACCCTGCGGGCCGAAGTGATGGCGACTAGAAAGGCCACCTTGGCCGAGAGAAAACGAAGTGAAACTTCCCTCAGAGGTTCAAAGGGTGGAGCTGTCAGTGCCCTGAGGACCAGCGGTAAGTCCCAGGATGGAAAGTGGTGTATGACAGGAGGAGACAGGTTTGCCGCTCCTCGGAGGAAGTCCTTCACCCAAGGGTGATGAGAGATTGGGGAAAATGGGTCTGGACGCAGGATTGTCGCTATAGCTGCCACCTGTCGGCGGAGTGTGTTGGGCGCCAACCCTTGGTCTAGTCCCTTCTGGAGAAATTCCAGAAGATGCCGTACTGAGGACGACGAGGGCGTTATGTGTTGGGACCTGCAAAAGGTGCTGTAAGCCCTCCAAGTAGCCTGATAAATACGTGTCGTTGATGGTCGCCGTGCTGCCTGAATGGTGTTAATGACACTCTCCGGAAGCTGTTTCTCCCTCAGGCGGTCCCCTTCAATCTCCACACGGCAAGCTTCCACCACTGTGGGTCTGGATGCACGATGGATCCCTGTGTCAGGACTAGGTGCTGGAGCGGGATTCTCCATGGTGGTAAGGTTGACAGTCCCATGAGGTCGGCAAACCAAGGGCGTCTGGGCCAGTATGGGGCCACGAGGAGGATGTCCGCCTCCTCGGCCAGAACCTTGGCCACCACCCTCTGCAAGAGACTGACTGGAGGGAAGGCGTAGAGAAGCCCCTTGGGCCATGGTGATAGCAGTGCATTGACTTGCTCGGCCTCTGGTGTCGGAAAGCGGGAGAAAAACCGTGGTAACTGCCTGTTGTGCTGTGTGGCAAAGAGGTCCGCTACCGGTACCCCCGTACCTCTGGGTTATCAGTTGGAAGGCCTCCGGGTTCAATGTCCATTCCCCGGGGTCGATAGTCGTGCGGCTCAGCCAATCCGCCTGGGTGTTTTCCACTCCCGAAATATGCTCCGCACGTATTGATGCTAAGTGTCTCTCTGCCCATGACATTAGCTCGTGGGCCTCCTGCATCAGACGGCCTGAGCGCGTGCCACCCTGATGGTTCACGTGTGCTCTGGTTGCCACATTGTCCGTCAAGATTAGGACATGTTGGTTCCTTACCATGTCCGTGAATGCCAGTAGAGCGTTGAATACAGCTCGTAGCTCCAGTCTGTTGATATTGGGGTCCCCCAAGTCCTCTGGGGACCACCTGCCCTGGGCCACTTGTCCCTTTGAGTGTGCCCCCCAGCCAGAAAGGCTTGCGTCGGTGGTTATTGTTACCTCCTGATGAGGTAAAAAGGGGGAGCCCCTGGAGATGGCTGGTGAGGTCCACCACGGGAGGGAAAGTCGCACTGTCGTGGTCAGGTGCACTTTTCGTTCTGAATTGCTGAGATGAGCTTTTTGGAAGGGAAGGAGGAACCATTGGAGGGGGCGAGCGTGAATCCGAGCCCAAGGAACGATGTTGATGCAGGAAATGAACATCCCCAGTAGTTGTGACAGCTGTGCCAGGGAGGTCCTGCTGTGATGCGAGACGGAACGAACTAACGCCCGTATCTTCTGCCTCCTCTCTGATGAGAGGAAGACGAGACCCGCTGAGGAGTCTATTATGGCGCCTAGATGAAGCAAGCGCATAGTTGGCTCTAGATGACTCTTGGCTCGGTTGATAGTGAAACCTGCCCTCTCCAGCGCATCTATTGTCCTGGCCAGGTCGTGCCTGGCTTGCTGAGGGTTCCTGGAGAGAATGATAATGTCGTCTAGGTATACTAGAAGACGTATAGATCGAGCCCTGAGACTCGCTGTCAAAGTGTCCAAGATCTTGGTGAATGTCCTCGGGGCGGAGGACAAGCCGAAGGGCATGGCCCTGTACTGAAAGTGTTGGTTGAGAAGATAAAAGCGGAGAAACTGCCGATGTTGTGGATGAACTGGGATATGGAGGTATGCCTCCTTGAGGTCGATGGAGGTCATCCAGTCCCCTTGCCGGATAGATGCCAGTATGGAGTGCAGGGAATGCATCTTGAAGCGTTGGTACCTTATGTAAAGGTTGAGTTGCTTCAGGTTCAAAATGAGACGGCAGCCGCCGGAAGACTTGGGGACCACAAACACGATGGAGTAGAACCCTAGCCTCTGCTGATGCACTGGTACAGGTTCTATTGCTCCTATGTCTAGGAGGTGTTGGACCTCCTGCAGGATGATGACTCTCTTTTGTGGTTGTCGTAATGAGGTTTCTACAAATCTGTTGGGAGGGTGGTGGAGAAATCTTAGTTGCAGACCCTGGGCTATGGAGTCCAGAACCCAAACGTCTGTGGAGATGGACTCCCAAAAGTCGGTGAAGCACTGCAGGCGCCCACCTATGGGAGTGTCCCGGAAGGAGTCATCTCTGCTTGCGGTAACCTCCCCGGTTACCTCCTCGAAATGGTCTACGGGATTGCTGGAACTGTTGGCCCCTGTTCCCATAACCTCCCCGCTCGGTACGATAGGTGGGATTATAAGTCCCCTGTCCATATGGTCTGGAGGCCGGGGATGAAACCGAGGTGGTGTCTGAACGAAAGGACTGCCGTCGGTAATAAGGAGCTCCCCTCCTGTCCTGGCGCCTCGCAGAACGTGGTAAGACCTTCTTCTTGTCACGGTCCTCAACAAGAACCGAGTCCAGGGATTCCCCGAAAAGCTTGGAGCCCTGATACGGGGCCGCAGCAAGACGCCATTTTGACTTGGCGTCTGCCTGCCACGAGCGGAGCCAAAGCAGGCGTCGTGCTGAGAGGTTTGATGCCAAGGCGCGGGAGGAGAACCTTGCTGCTGCTAAGGTGGCATCCGCGGAGAATTCTGTAGTGGCAATCAATTTATTCACATCTTGGCGCAGCCTGGCGTCCTCCGGGCCTAGTCTGGTTAGCATGTCTTTTAACCAAAGAATAGAGGCCCTGTTAAAGAACGATGCGGCCGATGCCGCTCTGAGAGACCATGCTGTCAATAAATGCATTCTTCTGGTCATATTCTCCGCCTTCCTATCATCCGGCTTTAGCCCATCTGCCATGTCTGATGGTACAAGAACCGAGTCCAGGGATTCCCCGAAAAGCTTGGGTATCCACTGTAGGATACTCGAGCAATTCCTCCACCTCAGGATCGAAAGTATAAAATTTTCTGTCCCAGGCTGACGGTCCTAGGGCTGCAGTTGGCTGTTGCCAGGGCTTCTTGATGTTTTCTGCGAATATAGGAATGGCAGGGAGGTGTTCAGACTCCCTCTGGGGCTCGTTGATGAGCCTAGCTGCTGGCAAGATGCCCACCTCCTGTGCTGCTGGCTTGGCTGAGTTGTCAGGAGTCAAGGTGGCCTTAGCCTTATTCAATAGGACTCTGAAAAGAGATTGCTTGAAAAGGCCTGCCAGTGGAGGTTGCTCAGGTAAGGTGGTCTCATCTCCTGAGAGTTCATCCTCCTGATCCATGGGCATCTCCCCCATGTCCTGCTCATCCTGGAAGGAGTCCTGCACAGATGTGGCTACCTCTGGCACAGTCCAAGGGCTCTGTCTGCTAGGCCTAGGCAGTGGTGAAGGCCTTTGTTGAGCGCCTACTGCAATGCCTTGCGAATATGCAGAGGCAATCATGTCTTGCAAGGATGGAGACATTGTTTGCCAATTGTCTGTGGGTCCTCTAAGGCCCGCTGCAGTAGGAGTAAATGTTGCAGCCTGAGTGGCTTGAGGCCTTGGTTGAATAGCCTGTCTAGTCCACTCTGTCTCCTGCCCCCCTTGTGATGGGGGGGCGCTCATGGGGTGATCTGGTGATAATCCCCCTGTCCCAGAGAGTAGCATGCCCTCTAATGGTGCTTCAGTGACCGAGGGGCTTAGGTGCTGAGTGGGAAACATACTGGAGGGGCTAGGACCCTGCTTGGACTTACTCATTTCCAGTTGGGCCTCTAGGGCCTTGATCTTTTTCTCAGCCTCCTTGAGGGCAGTTGCTGATTGTGATGATTTTCCCTTAGATTTGCTACTGTGAGATTTCTCCTTCCCCTTACTAACTGAGGGGGCAGCCGGTTCACCGGTATTGCTCTGGGGTAACTGCGACATTTCTGAGTTAGTAATTGTTCACAATAATTGCAGTTGGAAATGGCTTCTCAATGTAAACCACGCTGTGAATGATTCAGCTTAGCGTCGCCTACTTAAGGCGTCATAGCTGTCTGGAGCCCTGATTGGTTCAGGAGGGCGTGACCTATGCCCTCGGCTCCTTGTCATGCCCTTCCAAAATGGCTGCCCGGGAGGATAGATTTTGCTATCTCATCCAATATGGCGGCCGTGACGTAGTCTAGGGGGCGAATAATGGCGGGAAAGGACTTACAGTCCTATAATCTGCCCAGTGCTGGTTTAGGAGGTAAGAAGACTCTCCCTGCGGTCTGTACAAAGCGGGCTCTCCTTGCCTGCCGCTTCCCAGCTATTTCGCTCTCCCCCGTTTCCTCGATCTTGCCATAGGGCTGCCTGGTGCTAGCCGCTTGGGCGCCGCGTTCCAAAGCCGCCTCACAGCTGATGGACCCCCCCGCGGCTGTCCGGGGCTTCCCTTGCCGCCGCGCTGCTTCCAAAGCCGCCCTGCGGCCGTTTGGAATCCCCGCGGCAATCTGAGGCTTTTCCCTTCGCCTCGCTGTTAGCCGCCGCTGTTAGAGCCGACTCCCAGCTGATTTAGCTGCTCGTGGCAAATCGGGGGTTTTTGCGGCTCCTCTCTGATGGCCGGAGCCGATCCTGGAGGTTTCTGCTCGCGCTGGGTGTCCAGGAGGGCAATTTGGACCAGGGGGTTATGATCGCGGACGTCAGGGACCCCATACCAGCGGACCCTGTCGGCAAGGCAATACTCCGGGGAGCAGAGGCCTCTCAGGGTTTAACAAGTTGGAGAACTATACCCCAGAGTGCAGAGGCTCTCTTTCCAGGAACTCTTCTTCTTCCTGTAGAAATGGAGAAAAAAGGAAAAAATTTATTAGTGTACAAACTTTATTTACAAGGAGAACAAAACTCATATGTCCCTACTCTATGACTGAGTTTTTAAAACTGGCTAAGAGGGGGCAGTGGTGGGCGGGACATGTTAATTATGCTAATTCTAAACTCAGTTCCTACCAATAAGACTGAAGTACTACCCACGTTGGACTCTCTGAGCAGTGCAGTGGAGAATGAGTTCATGGAGTCTTTCCTGATACGTTTTATGCTTAAGACCTTCCACCATTCTTGTAGCCCGTCTTTGGACCCGTTCAATTTTGTCAATATCTTTTTGTAGGTGAGGTCTCCAGAACTGAAGACAGTATTCCAAATGTGGTCTCACCAGCATTCTATATAGTGGGATCACAATCTCCCTCTTCCTGCTTGTTATACCTCTAGCTATGCAGCCAAGCATCCTACTTGCTTTCCCTACCGCCTGACTGCACTGTTCACCCATTTTGAGACTGTCAGAAATCACTACCCCTAAATCCTTTTCTTTTGAAGTATTTGCCAACACTGAACTGCCAATACAATACTCAGATTGAGGATTCCTTTTCCCCAAGTGCATTATTTTACGATTCGATTGTGTGCTTGTTTTTTATATATTGGGGTTCTTTTGGATTTTTTAACTTAAAACTGTAATTTAGATTGCAAAACATTAGATTTGTTACTATGTTTTGTTTGCCATTGTTGTGAGCCGCCCCAAGTCTACGGAGAGGGGCGGCATATAAATCCAATAAATGTAATCTAATCTAATCTGTTATGTAGATGTCTGGGTGGTTCAGGGTGGGGAATTTGAGGTGGGTGGGGCAGGTTTTGGGGGGATTGTTGTGTGTGTTGGGTATACTGTGTATATACATACAATGACAATAAAGTATTTATTTACTCATCTATTACATGAGTTAAAACACTATGGGTAATCCACAAGTTAGTGACCCTTCCACGTTGCAACGGCACTGAAAAAATGTGAGTTATGGCCCTTCTTTCACATTTACGACCCTCGCAACATTCCTGTGGTGACCAGGTTAAAATTCAGACGATTGGCAACCGACTCATATTTCTGACCGTTGCAAGCGTCCCTGGGGTCATATGATCCATTTTTGCAACCTTCTAACGAGCAAAGTCAATGGTGGAAAGCCAGATTCACTTAACAACCCTGTTGCTAACTTAACAGCTTCGGTGATTCACTTAACAACTGCGGTGAGAAAATTTGTAAAATAGGGCAAGGCTCATTTAACAACTGACTTTGGGCTCAATTGTGGTCGTAAATTGAGGACTCTCTGTAGTCATATAGGCTTATGAAGTGATGATGAAAAATGTAACTGACACCGGATATTTAAAAAGGGGGGAAAGGGCTCTAGGACAGTGTTTCCCAACCTTGGCAACTTGAAGATATTTGGACTTCAACTCCCAGATATCCCCAGCCAGCATTCGCTGGCTAGGGAATTCTGGGAGTTGAAGTCCAGATATCTTCAAGTGGCCAAGGTTGGGAAACACTGCTCTAGGATATACAGCTGTATATTTTCAACTGCCTTCCTTTCGCCTCTCTTCATTTGTGCCTCTTTATTTTACTTTTTAAAGGACGTACACACCGTGTTGTCAAATTGTATGACTGTGCCAGAGGTAAACATGTCTTTAATATGAATAAATATAAGGCTGAGGCGTCTGCCTTCATTACAAACGAAAGTGGCAAATTTAGTTATTGAGGTTGCAAGCGGTACTTTCATCACAAACTGTTTAAATATATGTATATATAACCACATATTACCGTCCCCACTAATTTCCTCTGTCCATCCGGGTAGCATGCAAAAAAGAGAGAGAAAGCAAAAGGAAAAAAGGAGGAGAGGAAGGGACAGAGGGGGGAAAAGGGGGGAGAAATCAGAAAATACAGTATTAAAATCACAAGTAAGCCAAAGAGGATTAAAAAACATATTGTTACAGTCATATACATGCCCAGTTCTAAGGAATTGAGACAAAGCAGTGGTAAATAAGGCATTTATTGGGATCCAATAGTTTATTTCAATACAGCCCATCAAAACATGCAGGCAGCCAAGAACACACTCATTTTAGTACAATTTGGGGAGAAAAACTAAGCCATTGTTTTCTCTCTCTCCATTATAGCCTCTCCCCTCCCTTCCAATGGTATGAATTCGTTGGATAAACCTTAAGCGAGGCATCCTATTCTACGATTTAGATATTCTTTTAAAGGTCAATGAAATAAGGGTTGCCATTAAAGATAGAAGGGACTGATTTAATTTTGAAAGAAATAAAGAAACTAGGCGCTTCAATGAAAATATTTTTTTTCCCATTAGACCCACAAAAAAAATTATCCCTCCCTAATTCACTTTCTGGTAAAGCACAACAATCATAAGCAATTTTCAGTCACAATTCAAAGTGTTGGTTATGACCTATAAAGCCCTTCATGGCATCGGACCAGAATACCTCCGGGACCGCCTTCTGCCGCACGAATCCCAGCGACCGGTTAGGTCCCACAGAGTTGGCCTTCTCCGGGTCCCGTTGACTAAACAATGTTGTTTGGCAGGACGCAGGAGAAGAGCCTTCTCTGTGGCGGCCCCGACCCTCTGGAACCAGCTCCCCCCGGAGATTAGAACTGCCCCCACCCTCCTTGCCTTTCGTAAAGTTCTTAAGACCCATCTCTGCCGCCAGGCATGGGGAAACTGAGACATCTCCCCCAGGCCTATACAGTTTATACACGGTATGTTTGTGTGTATGTTTGCTTTTAATAATGGGGTTTTTAGCGTTTTTTAAATTATTAGATTTGTTCTTACATTGTTCTTGTTATTGTTATGAGCCGCCCCGAGTCTACAGAGAGGGGTGGCATACAAATCTAATTATTATTAATAATAATAATAATAATAATAATAATAATTATTATTATTATTATTATTATTATTATTATTATTATTATTATTATTATTTGGGTACACGTGATTTTTCCCATTTTATTGCTGAGGCTTTTCTGAATTGACCCAAGGTTGCAGTTTAACAAATGATCGTTTATTTTACCTTTAGTTGATTAAGAACATTTATAAGGCCGCCCAACTCATTCACTGTGACTCCGGGTAGCTTACAAAGTTAAACCCCCAGGAGAGAAATCAATGAAAGGTTTTTCCTGTGGCCTAAAGGTGGAGCTTTGGCCTCACAATCAGGAGGTTGTGAGTTCAATCCTGGGTAGAGCAGATGTTGGGTCTCCTGCTTTAGGTAGGGGGTTGGAGCAGATGACCTGCAAGGTCCCTTTCTAATTCCATTAATTTGTTAAGAAATGTCCACCCATTTCTGATGGGCTCTGTATCACACTGGGGTCATCAGGACCCGTCAGCAGAACCACAACTCCAGGGCCTTTCAAAAAAATGTCCAAGTGGGTCACAATCAAATATAGTTAGTCCTCGATTTACAAGAGTTCATTTAGTAAACGTTCGAAGTTACACAGCATTGAAAAAGCAACATGCCATTTTTCACACTTACAATCATTGGAGCATCCCCATGGTCACCTGATTAAAATTTAAACTTTTGGGAAACTGGCTTGTATTTATGATAATTGGCATGCGATTTCCCCTTCTGCGACCTTCTGACAAGTGAAGTCAATAGAGAAACCACATGGGGCTACCTTTGAAAAGTGTTCGGAAACTTCAGATCATGCAGAATGCAGCTGCGAGAGCAGTCATGGGCTTACCTAGGTATGCCCATGTTTCACCATCACTCCGCAGTCTGCATTGGTTGCTAATCAGTTTCCGGTCACAATTCAAAGTGTTGGTTATGACCTGTAAAGCCCTTCATGGCACCGGACCAGATTATCTCAGAGACCGCCTTCTGCTGCACAAATCCCAGCGACCAATTAGGTCCCACAGAGTGGGCCTTCTCCGGGTCCCATCAACTAAACAATGCCGCTTGGCAGGACCCAGGGGAAGAGCCTTCTCTGTGGCGGCCCCGGCCCTCTGGAACCAACTCCCCCCAGAGATTAGAATTGCCCCCACCCTCCTTGCCTTTCGTAAGCTTCTTAAAACCCACCTCTGCCGTCAGGCATGGGGGAACTGAGATACTCTTTCCCCTAGGCCTTTACAATTTTATGGATGGTATGTCTGTATGTATGTTTGGTTTTTATATTAATGGGTTTTTTAAATCGTTTTTAGTATTGGATTATTATTGTATACTGTTTTATTATTGTTGTTAGCCGCCCTGAGTCTCCGGAGAGGGGCGGCATACAAATCCAATAAATAATATTCTTTCCCCCTAGGCCTTACAATTTACGCATGGTATGTTTGTATGTATGTTTGGTTTTATAATAAGGTTTTTTTTAGTTGTTTAGTATTGGATTGTTACATGCTGTTTTTTATCACTGTTGTTAGCCGCCCCGAGTCTCCAGAGAGGGGCGGCATACAAATCCAATCAATCAATCAATAAATAAACCAGGTTTACTTAACAACCGTGGCTTTGGCAAGAAAGATGGGGCAAACCAGGGATGGGATTATACCCGTTTGGACTGGTTCGGGTGATCAGGTGCCCCTTCTGTGCTTTACTGACTTATAATTTCTCAGCTGATTCACGGAAAAGAGCACATTGCCGCGTCTCAGCTGTGTTTTCCCCAGCAGTAAACCAGGAGGTAAGTTTTAGTTAAATTGCGCATGTGTGCAGAAAGCTCACAATAACCGAACCGATTGTTAAAACGTCAGGATCCCGCCACTGGGCAAAGCTCACTTAACACATGCCTCGTTTAGCAACATAAATGTTGAGCTCAGTTATGATTTAAAGTTGAGGACTCTCCGCGCTGTCTTTGGCTCTCTTCCTTGAATTTATTTCATTGGTACAAACCAATGGGGGTGAGTTTTCCAATGGATTCGATCACAGCAACTTTAAGACTTGTGGACTTCAATTCCCAGAATTCCTCAGCCAGCCATGCTAATGTCCACAGATCCTAAGGTTGCCAACAATGGATCCCCCTTATCCAACCTAATGCCTCCACATCCTTTAGATCGGTATACAACAATCAGGTGTTTGATATATTGTATAGCTGCTGCTCTAAGGTGCACCGTTGTTTATCATGCCAGGGGTTCATGCATTGGCCCAAGCAGGCTACTAAGTAAAAAAATTTGGAGTGTTTCCTCCACAGTAATTATTCCACAGGTTTTCAGCACCACCAAAGTTCCACTTTGCACAATTAGAAATATTTCCTAGCACTCGCTGAACAATTGGGGGCAAAAAACCCAAACTGAGCAAAGTGGCCTGCAGATTCAAAACCTTAAGTTTTAAGTTCTTTGCACTTTACAATTTTACTGTAGCCTCAAGGGAACCGAATTAAAGCGTAGCTGTCGAATGAATCAGGCAACCTAAAGAAAGTGCAAGGTTAAAAAATACCCTTAGCTGGTGAGTCATGTGAACACAAGACAAAAGGGAGAAAGTGTCTGGCTCGCTTTACTTTATGTTGACAGTGACTGACGCCTTTACGAAGAAGCAGAAAATAAAAAGGAAGAAAGAACAAACGTTGTCAGGGCACCTGCAAGCAGTGAGCAGAAGCAAGCACAACATTAACAGGGCAGTCCGTTAGCTGTCATTAATATTTCTCTATATTTAACTGTCCTTTCAGGAGTGTAGCTTTGATTTCCGCTTGGCCTTCTGAAAAGCAGGTGAGCCAAGAAGAGCTATTGAAAATGTAAACGCCTGTCATTCTTTTCTAAAGTGCAATCAGATTATAAGACATTTTAATATATCAACTATAACAGCTTACACATTTTATCCAACTCTGGAATTTCCCATGGATGCTTATACTAAACAGGATGAAAACAATTAATGTATCATACGTTTTCATAAAATATTTTATTTATTTAGAGCAGTGGTTCTCAACCTTTCTAGTGCTGCGACCCCTTAATACAGTTCCTCGTGTTGTGGTGACCCCCAACCATAAGTCTAGTGCCAATTCTCCCAACAGAGCTTTAAGCTGATTGGCAGGAAGGTCAGAGGGACACCCCCACTGTAAAAGCCTGATTGGTCAGATTATAAAAATATGTTCCAAGGTGCCAGAATAGAAGCTTTAGTTCCTAACACCATGGGAAATTTGTCTTTTCCCAGGGTCTTAGGCAACCCCTGTGAAACGGTCGTTCGACCCCCCAAAGGGGTCCCGACCCCCAGGTTGAAAACCACTGATTTAGAATATGGCAAATTCATGGGCTTATAGTACTTCAAATGTTAATGTCCAGTCCACCCAGCCATTCAAGGATACGGTGGTCTAGGTTGAAAAAAACCAGACATTGGGCTGGTATGAGCTTCTGATGGACATTCGGACATTGCTGAAAGCCAGCCTCAATATGTCCTGTTAGGCTCAATAATGGATATTTGGATATTTAATAGATTGGGAACTGCCCAGATTTGATTATAAAAGGGAGGGAGGGGAGATGGGAGGGAGGAGAGGATGGAATGGAATGAAAGCAGGAAAGAAAAAAAGAATGGGAGAGGGAGGGAGGGAGGGAGGGAGGGAGGGAGGGAGGGAGGAAGGAAGGAAGGAAGGAAGGAAGGAAGGAAGGAAGGAAGGAAGGAAGGAAGGAAGGAAGGAAGGAAGGTCACTCAAAACTATTTTAACAATATTTTGGGGAAATGATGCCTCGGGATGCTATATTAGGGCTGTCCCAATTCAAGGACTGAACAACTGATATTACTTGGCCATTCACTTCAAAATTATCCCCTCATCCTTCTCTTGAACAAACTTGACCAAACTGATGCTTGATCATACTAACAGAACATGATAATAAACACATTATTTTGATCTAGAGAAATAAGGCAAGAAGCATGAATAGGAAGGGCAGACATGCAGAAAGTACACTGAGAAAACTATACTAACCATCTGAATAGTGACCAATAACATTTGAACAAAAGAATCAGTTAAAAAAAGCTAAACTCTATTCGTGTGGGGGGCAGGATGACATCAGAGTTCACCTATTCTCCATCTGATTGATGAAATGGTCATTATCTGGACCGACAGAAATAACATCATGATAAAGTTTTATCAATATCTTTCATTTGAGCCTGGCTCCATTTATTACTTTGCAAACTACTATGAAATTGCCCTATAAGACTACAATCATGGTCTGCCTAAAAAAATAAATAAACTGATGTCCAAGCTTACACTTAGAACATGCCATAAAACCAATTTTAGCCACCACACTACAAAGAAGATGTTGAGACTCTGGAAAAGGTTCACAGGATGGCAACTAAGTTGATCAAAAGCCTCGAGAATAAAACATATGAAGAACGGCTGCAGGTTTTAGATCTGGCTAGTCTAAAGAAAAAAAGAATTAGGGGTGATGTGCTAGCATTATTCCAGTATTTGAGGGGCTGCCACAGAGAGGAGAAGCACCAGAAAATAAGACAAGAAACAATGGAGGGAAACCATTCAAGGAGAGAAGAAACCTGGAATTAAGGAGAAACATCCTAACAGTGAGAACAATAAACCAGTGGAACAGCTTGCATTCGGAAATCACTGGGGATTTTTAAAAGGAGACTAGATAGTCACTTGTCTGAAATGGTATAAGACAGTGATGGCTACCATTTTCTGGACCAAGTGGCCAAAGTGCACATGTGCGCAAATGCACACCTAAACCTCCAAAATGCAATGTGTGCGCAACCCCACGCATGTGCCTGGCCCTCTGCTTGTGTGCGCTGCCTCCTGCACACCACAAAAGTGCATGCAGCCTCCCACGTGCCCTTGTCCATGTGCATGTGCTGCCCCACCACATGCCAGCCCACAGAAATGCGCAGCAAAGACCCGAAGAGCAGTTGGCCAGCAGGAGGCACGCACGCATGTGCGATGGAGTTGAACTAGGATAACAGCTCGCATGCCCAGAGAGGGCGCTATGTGCCACATCTATGGCACATGTGTCATATGTTTACCATCACAGGTATAGGATCTGTGGCTTGAGCAGGGGCTGGACTAGAAGACCTCAAAGGTCCCTTCCAGGTCTACCCTATTCTTCTATTCTCTTTTTCCTGAATCAAGCCAGAGAAACTAAGAAAAGAGGAAGATGGACAAAAAGACGAAAATAGTTTAGCTTTAGTTTGATTGTTGAATGAATGATATTAATGCTTTTTTTTCTTTTTAATTAGAATTTTTAAAGATTGTTTTTAATGTATTAATTGGATTGCTATTATTCTGGTTTTTCTGTATATGCTATGAGCCGCCCCGAGTCCTCGAAGAAGGGAGGGATACAAATCTAATAAAATAAAAATAAAATAAATAAATAAAAACTGAAAAATTAGACAGAATTAGACAGTTAGACAGATCTGAAGACTGTCACTTCCTTTCTCTCTTTTCACACTGCTTTAACATGATAACACTTTAAGTTGAATAGTGACTCAGTTGTGATCGGCAGCCTAACATTTAATTACAATTCTCAAAAGAGTATCCTGATATGTGTAACATCTAAAACCCTAATTTCGGAAGGATTCTATAGAGTGAATTCTTGTATGCTTCTTGTTTCTAAGTGTTGTTAATGCGAAAGTGAACACAAGGACAAGGGACAAGGACAATCTGAGGTTAGTTGGGGGAAATATCAGAAGCGACGTGAAAGAATATTATTTTAACTGAAAGAGCAGTAGATGCTTGGAACAAACTTCCAGCAGATGTGGTTGGTAAATCCACAGTGACTGAATTTAAACATGCCTGGGATAAACATATATCCATCCTAGGGTAAAATACAGGAAATAGTAGAAGGGCAGACTAGATAGACCATGAGGTCTTTTTCTGCCCTCAATCTTCTATGTTTCTATGATCATTATCATATAGAAAATGAATGAATGTTTTTAAAGTTAGAATTTTAAGAACTTTTTAGTATATTAATTGGATAACTGTACTGTTGTGTTTTGATGTATGTTTTGAGCCACCCGAGTCCATGGAGTCCAATTAATAAATAATAAATAAATAGTCACAGAGGTGTCAAACAAAGTGCAGATTGCCCTCAACTAACAACTATTCATTTAGTGACTGTCTGAAGTTACAACAGCCCTGGAAACAAAAGGACATAAGACCGTTCCTCACGCTTATAACCACTGCAGCATCCCCACGTGATCAAAACTCAGATGCTTGGCAAATGTCATGTACTTGTGACAGATGCAGCATCCGTGTGTGTGTGTGTGTGTGTGTGTGTGTGTGTGTGTGTGTGTTCAGATGACTTTCCCAGATGGATCCCAACAAGCTATGCTAATGGGAGAATCTGGATTGGCTCAATTGTAGTAGTCTGTTTAACAACCGTAGCAACAAAATCATATAATTAGCTGTGACTCACTTAACACCACTCTAGCATAGCAACAGAAATTCTGGTCATAAATCAAGGGCTACCTGTAATTTACTAGTTAGTGATTAATTTAAGATTCTAAGCACTGGTCCAGGATCTTGTAATGTAGGAGGCAATTAGGATGAGCCTGAAGAAGGAGTGAAATGTACCATCAGCCTGGAGTCCTTACACCCTCTTAAGAGATCTAAATCCAGCCTTATCCCCCCCCTCCCGCCCCACCTTGAAATAAGAGACTCGGTGGCGCAGTGCTTAGAGTGCAGTACTGCAAGCTACTTCTGCTGATCTCTGGCTGCCAGCAGTTTGGCAGATCGAATCTCGGTAGGCTCAAGTTTGACTCAGCCTTCCATCCTTCCAAGGTAGGTAAAATGAGGACCCAGATTGTTGGGGGCAATATGCTGACTCTCTATAAATTGCTTACAGAGGGCTGCAAAGCACTGTGAAGCGGTATATAAATCTAATTTGCCTTGACCATTAGTAGTTCAGGTACTTGAGGACAGGTAGGCTGAAGTAAACTTGCAGTAAGTCCACCCTGTTTCCTCACTTCCTGCATCTGAACTGCGCTCTCTGCAGAACTGCAATGTACAACAGCTATTGATTTCTTTCCGCGCTGTTAATTTATTGATGTTAGGCAGCTTCCCACTTCATGAAGATCTAATTTACTATTTATATTGAAACAATCCTAAATCCTGTAACTCAAAGCAACAAGAGAATTGACTAGCAGAAAATGAAGCGTTACGCTCTTATTTCACACTCTTTATAGTTTTCAGTCAACGATCAATAGACCGTCATATCTAGATATACAATGTGTTTATTTCATAACAACATTAAAGGTGGATTCTTGTTACAGCTCTTTCTCCTATAGGGTAGTTCACAGAACTCGATTGCAAAATTCATCCACATGGGGGGGGGGGGGGAGGGAAATCAGCATGCAATACCTGTGCTGGCTTTTAATACCAAATTCACTTAAAGGATTTTCAATAATATTTGCTTGCCATTCATTTCTCGCAAAAGCTCGCTCAGCCTTTTTTCTCTCTCTGAGGGTTCGCTCAGGAAGGGAGTCAAACCCTTTTTTAAATAATAACAATAACAATGATAATGATAATAGTAACAACAACAACAACAACAACAATATATCTTACCTGATACAGAGACAGTATGTGATCGTATTCCTTGCTTCTCGTTGTTGGCCAGCCTGTAACCCAATAGGTAAAACCCGTGAATAAGGTTCTATACGAGTGTTTCTCAACTTTGATAACTTGAAGACCATGAGGACTTCAACTCCCAGAATTCCCCACCCAGTGTGGCTGATTGGAAAATTCTGGGAATTGGAGTCCTCATATCTTCAAGTTGCCACGGTTGAAAAAAACCGTTCCATACAGTTCAAAAGCTTGCAGGAGGATATCTATTCTGTTATCAGATTCACTGTGTCTTCTACAGAACTAAATTTTGCCAATGAAGAAAACGATTCCACTGCCTTAAATTCATCTCGGAACCAAAAGTACAAGAATTCATCTGAAAATCCCATTTTAAATCCCACCAGATGTTCAAAATGACAATGTTAAAAGCTGAATGGACAAAAAGCTTTGTAGTTTTGAATTTCTTCTAATTATCTACTTATCTAACAACAATTTGAATTGCATTCATCACTTATATTAAGGAAGGGGGAAAAACACTGCCTTTAATTTAAGCACATTATCTGGAAGTTTATATTCTGAGCTCAATGTAGAGAATGGCTTAAATCTTTAAACCATTTTAAAAGACGGTTTTACTACTGGAATTAACAATTAAGCAAACATTAGGGTAATTTCATTGTTTAAAAATTCTTGTTTGTAGACATAGGGTGTAACAAGCTAAAACTGCCAGAGTGAGTGGGTTGGGCCAATCCCATTGGGATGAGATGGCTCCTTAGATCAGTGTTTTTCAACCAGTGTGCCGTGGCGCACTAGTGTGCTGTGGAACATGGTCAGGTGTGCCGCAAGAGGGGAGAGAGAAAGAGAGAGAGAAAGAGAAAGAAAGCAATAGCGAGAGAAAGAGAGAGAGAGAGAGAGAAAGAAAGAAAGAGAGAGAGAGAGATAAAGAAAGCAAGAGAGAGAGAAAAAAGTGAGAGAGAAAGCAAGAGAGAGCAGGGGGAGAGAAAGAGAGAAAGAAAGCAAGAGAGAAAGAGAGAAAGAAAGCGAGAGAGAGTGTGTGTGTGTGAGAGAGAAAGAAAGCAAGAAAGAGAGAAAGAAAGAGAGAGAGAGAGAGAAAAGGAGAGGAAGAGAGAGAGAAATGAGAGAAAAAAAGAGAGAAAAAAAGAGAAATGAGAAAATGATTGAGGCAGAGAATGAGAGGAAAGAGAGAGAAACAAAAGAGAGAAGTGACTCTTGATTTAAAGCATATGATAAAAAGCACCCAAAGAATAAGAGAGAAAAAACCCTCAGCCCTCGCCTGTTTTTGGAAATGGTTCAAGAGTGTGTATACAAACACACAAGGGGGGTGGGATAATATGTATAATATATACTGTCTTAGAGTGTTACTTTGGTTGGTGGTGTGCCCCAGGATTTTGTAAATGTAAAAAATGTACTGCAGCTCAAAAAAGGTTGAAAATCACTGCCTTAGATGATTGAATGAAGTCTAATTCTGGTTTCCTAAGCAAAATGAAGATATAATGGATAGGCAATAAAACACATACTGGTAGAACTCGACTACCCATTTTGACATGGCTTTTCTTCAGCTTTGATTTCTCTCTTAAAAAGTAGTGCAATCCAGAACATAATTTACCGTAGATCAGGCATTGCTAATTGCTTGGTTTATTTAACCCTGCTGTTCTGTTCGGGTCTGTGAGACCCGAAATCAAAGTTTGAGACCTTGTAAAAACTTTTCCCTGCATATCTGAAACTTGAAATTTCATGACTTTGCATCATTTCAGGGGTTCTCTCTATGAGAAATTTTTGGGGGGGGGGGGGGTGTCTTTCTTGCTGAAAAAAAATCATCCCTAGAGGTGTGTTCCCGGGTCATTTAATGACTGTTCAAAATTACAATGGTTTTGCAAAAAGTGATTTATGCCTGTTTTTCACACATATGGCCACTGCAGCATCCTCTTGGTCACATGATTAAATTTCAGATGCCGTGTCTAAGGGTCATGTGATCCCCTTTTGAAACTTTCTGACAAGCATAGTCAATGGGGGAAGCCAGATTCACTTAATAGCAATGTTACTAACTTAACAACTTCAGTGATTCACTTAACAACGGTGGCAAGAAAAAATCGTAAAATGGGGCAAAACTCACTTAACAAATATCTCACTTAGCAACATAAATTTTGAGCTCAATTGTGGGTCCTATGTCCAGGACTACTTGTATGCACATATAATTACCTAAAACAATGGAGAATATAAAAATTATACCATATCCATTTGGAATAATACTGCAACCATTCTTATATTTCTATTTTTACCTTTTTTACTATTATCTCCTTTATAGGATTAGTTCTCTTGGGTTCTGAAGGAAGCCATGCTACCACAATCTTTTTATCAATAGAAACTCAGCTCTGTATGAAAAGTCTTCATTCTCGCACTGAACTATGTATAGATCTTCCTTAAGGTCAACATTTGCAATTGGTAACATTTGGAGACTTCAGAGTAGGAATCAGAATAATAACGTAGCCAGGTTAATGTTTTAAACTTCCAACAAAAAACATTCAAACTTACTTTGGTATGGATGGTAAAGCTCGTTCACCTTCTAAATAAAGAGGAAAAACAGGTTTATTGCAACATATCAATAAATACATACACACACAAGTATTTTGCTTAAGAGTAGAACACACTATCATTAGCTAATTGTATTTCATACCTCCTTACAACACTATGGTTTTGTGATATTTTACACGAAACCTCTTATGAAGAATGATACATTAAGAATAAATGCAAATAAAAGCATGTACGGAATAATACAATAAGCAATATCACCACTGGATTATATTTGATTAGAGATTAAAATGTGTAGGGCTATATTAGAAGGGAAGATTATACTGTAAGTATTATGAGAATAATGGTTATAATTATGGTGCATATAAAAGTGTGTGTATTGAAAAGAGATCTGATACTGACTGCACACTTATGTTGCAGAAATGGAAATGTTATATATAACAAAGGAAAATGTATAATAAAAACATTTTTCTTTTAAAAAGAATGGTATATTAAGCACTATTACGGCTTAAAACTTAAAACGAGTAAAATGTGTTATATTTTTAGATAATTAAAACTATAGAGGAAGTATTGGGTTTTCTAAAGAACCTAAATTTATGCTGTCTATAAACAGACTATTTCTTTTTCACATTGCCATGCTATTTTTCAAAAGACATGTACAACCAATACATCGGAAGAAAGGGAAGTTCAAATAAAATATTGAAAAAAAACCTAGTAACCAGCATTCAGTGCAAATTGTGCCTCCTTTAGTTACAGCACCTCTTTGGTCTCAGGGGAAACCAAAATAAATGTTCAGAAATGACAAAACATGTATGAGCTGGGAAGACATCCAAATTAGCATATTCTACTGCATGTTGTGGTTAGCTCCGGCCCTGCTCCTGCCCCAAGGACTGTGGATGTGGGGGAGACATCCACATGCTGCAGGCCTGTTTTGCCCCCAGTGGAATCTGATGATGAAGGCTCCTCTGACCAAGAAGACATGAGTGACAGGGGGGAGGAGAGTGGGGCAGACAGCTCAGAAGGAGATCAATTCTCTAGCTCCTCCTTGGATTCAGAACAAGAGTTAATGATACAGCCACGCATGCGGAGAGCGATGCATAGACAGCAACAACTGAGAGATTATTATCAAAGAAAATGAGGCCACCTGTGGTTGGGTGGGGCTGTGGTCATTAGTGAGGCTGCTATAAATAGCAGCCTGTGGGTTTGGCCATTGTGGAGGATTATCTGATCATTGTGTTTCGTGATTGCTTTACTGACTTTGACCTTTTGTGTGCTGCTCCCCCCCCCCCCCCCCGCTTTGAAACTAAACCAGGGCAAAGTGTGTTTCACTTTGTGAAAGAAGAAGGACTGTGAATTGCCTCACAGCTGCAAGCTAAGTATCACAGAACTGATAAGGGACTTGTACAAATTACCAGTTTGTTTGGAGACCAGTGCTCTTGGCTATACCAAAAGAGAGCTTGGTTTAAGTGAATTTTCATTATAAAGAACATTGTTTTGAATTTTCAAACGTGTGTGTGTCTGAAATTTGTACCTGTGAATTTTTGGGAGGAGTGTACCAGAGAGCCTGACAGAACACTGCATACTCTTTATTTATTTTTATTTATTTAATTGGACTTGTATGCCACCCCTCTCTGTGGACTCGTGGCAATTCACAACTTATACCAAAATACATAACAATAGTTTGTCCAATTAATATACTAAAATAATTATTAGATTTCTAATCTAAAACATTCATTTACATTCATACAGTAATTATGCTAGTCTAATGTCCCCAGGCCTGACAGCAAAGATGTGTTTTTAGACTCTTTTGGAAGGCAAGAAGGGTGGGGGCAGTGCGAATCTCCAGGGGGAGCTGATTCCAGAGGGCCGGGCCCCCCACAGAGAAGGCTCTTCCTCTAGGTCCCGCCAGCCGACATTGTTTGGTCGATGGCACCCTAAGGAGACCAACTCTGTGGGACCTCACCGGTCGCTGGGATTCGTGCGGCAGAAGTTGATCTCGGAGATAGTGCTCTAGCCAACTACTCCTCGCAAGGAGACAGCAAGGCATGTGGTCTGGGAAAGATAAAGGACTAGTCATCTTTTTGCTTCTTCTTATCATTGGATTTACAAAAGCGATTTGTTAAAAGCTTTGGAGAATATTGTGGAAGGCACAAAGAAAAAAAATGAAAAGAAATCAAGTTCTAGCATATTATTTGAAGGGACTAAAATGAAGATTGATAAAAGTCAAAGGAATATAAACCTGGTTTGTTTGAAGGAGGTGAAAATAGATATGTTATTCTCTCTGGCTACCTTTAATGGACTTTAATGGCTGATCTGGATTAAAAATGGCAAGGCTTTATAGATAAGAGATGGGATATGAAAAAAAAGTAACTACTGAAAATAGCTATTTTAGTTTTTGTCTTTATATAGTCTCTTGCAGAAATTGTATGTATTTTTATCTAGTTATATTGTAAGAGGAGAGCTGTGTTAGTCAACAATCAGGACTCTGGTCACACTTTTTTTCAGTCTATCAAATTTTATTTTAAAAAACCCATAAGCTTATGTTATGCATCCGAGGAAGCAAGCTGTACTCCAGGAAACCATATACCTTTCATAATAACATTTGAAAATCTGAAAACACATTACCGGAATCCTTCTGACTTTCATCTACGTGTATGTCTGATCAGTTACATACAGAGAGATGCTGCCACTTATTTCTTTATAAGACACCCATTATAGGACACCCCAGCAAACAGCCATGATAAAAACACTTAACAAAAACGTTTCCTCTTACCTTTCTGAGGTCGGATGATAAAAGACTGTGTCGCCCCTGTGACCAGTCGGCAATAGCCATCTATCAGGTCAGCCATGTTCTCTGCAATGGTTAAGGATGGTGCCGTCACTGTCAGAGGCTACAAGAGAGAAAGGGGGGGGAGAGAGAAATAGCACACTGAACAAAGGGGCCTTATTGCAGACACAAACATTTAGCACAGCTGCTGAACTATTACATCAGAGAAGAGCTTGCAAATGAGAAGCAGGAAAGAGGGGGGGAAAAGACTTGGATGGCTGGGAAAAAAGGGGGGTGGGCAGTTCTTACGCCTTAAAATCCTCCATCAGAAGGAACTCCCAAAGAACGCATAAAGTGTGTAAAAAGTGTGGCCATCAAGATTGGTACCAATTCTAACATAATCATTAGTAGATCCTTGGAACAAACTTCAAGCAGACGTGGTAGATAAATCCACAGTAACTGAATTTAAACATGCCTGGGATAAATATATATCCATCCTAAGATAAAATACAGAAAATAGTATAAGGGCAGACTAGATGGACCAGGAGGTCTTTTTCTGCCGTCAGAGTTCTATGTTTCTATGTTTCTATGTTCAGGGAACAGGAGAACCGTTCCAGGTATACGAGAGGAGAGAGCTTCTATATGCGTGGATGCATCCACAGATTCCACACATTTCAAAATTAATCTTAATGTATCCAAACAAGTTACCAATTCTACTTTTTTTCTTCCAGTTTTCAAAGATCATTCCATGGTGGTTGACAATCAAAATTTAAAAGCAGCATTAAAAACAAAAATCAAACAAATGGAAGTAACAAATTTCTGGACATAAACTGTTTCAACTTCTACCCTCAAAACGTCGCTACAGAGCCCTGCACACCAAGACAACTAGACAAAGAACAGTTTTTTCCTGAACGCCATCACTCTGCTAAACAAATAATTCCCTTAACATTGTCAAACTATTTACTGTCTGCGTTACTATTACCACTAGTTTTTTCTCATCATTCCTATCACCCATTTCCTCCCACTTATGACTGTATGACTGTAACTTGTTGCGTGTATCCATAAGATTTTTATTAATATTGATAGTTTTTTCATTGCTTATTTGAACCCTATGACAATCATTAAGTGTTGTACCTCGTGATTCTTGACAAATGCATATTTTCTTTTATATACACTGAGAGCATATACACCAAAGACAAAATCTTTGTGTGTCCAATCACACTTGGCCAATAAAGAATTCTACAATGCCTTCTAGGACAGTTCATTTTTCAGCAGCTCCCAAGGGTCAGAAATCCCATCTTAACATATCCAGAGATGGGGCTGCCCCATCATATGGAGGCTGCAATTCAAATGCACTGCCTGCCCTGCCACACAGACCTAGAACAGCGGGGTGGGAAACTATGACCCTTTTATGACTTGTGGACTTCAACTCCCAGAATTCCTGAGCCAGTTATGGTTGGCTCAGGATTCTGGGAGTTGAAGTCCACAAGTCATAAAGGGGTCATGATTCCTCACCTTTAGCCTTGAAAAATGTGAAAGATGTTAACAGTTGATATTATTATTATTATTATTATTATTATTATTATTATTATTATTATTAATTAATTAAATTTGTATGCCGCCCCTCTCCGTATGTAAGATATGAGATATGAAATTAACTAAAGTAGGCATAAAAGTTAAAAGTAAAGATTGTACTAATTTTCTTAAAATATTTTAAGATCCCATTCTCCAGGAAATGTAAAACCTTATCAGGATATTACCATATAGCATCTTTCATAGTTAAAGACCAGAAATATTTTTGTCTCTGGATAAAGAAGTATCTGATAAGATTATTCTCTTATATAAGAAGTTAATTTATTTATATCCTGTTCTTTTATAAATATGAAATGGGGACAGTTACACCTACCTTTACTCACAAAACATGCAGAAGGAATTTGTTTGCTCTTCTCCTGCCCGCCCAGAAGAAACATCAACCGACTCACCTCTGGTGCTCCGGAAATTTTCATCTGTATCATTCCTTTTCTGTCCTTGTCTTCATTAATTGAATACTGAATGGTCTGTACTTGATGGAAATCGGCCAAGTGGGTAGGCTGGAGAAAAATAGAAGCAAAATATAAGGAGGAAGAATCAGTGTAGATGCAAATGCTATCAGATACAAAATACAGGATGCGCAAATAATTCTATTTTTCTGGGCATTCTGGTACTTTACTACCTTCCATGGTTATTCATGCCCTATGTCCATCTTACGTCCTACTGAAGGGGCAAAAGAAACAATTAATAAATGGCAATAATTTGCTTGATCAGAATGTTGTTTAGTGATAGTAATATTGGCCAAGATCACATGAAAATTTACTGTAAACCTACATGGGAATATAAATAATGCATTTTGGGGGTTGATCAGCTTCCAATACATAAAGTACTTTAATGGTAAATGCAAAGCCTTCCCCTGTCCAGTCGTGTCCGACTCTAACGGGTGGGATTTTCCGTTTCTTGGCTGAGGGAGCCAGCATTGTCCTAAGACATTTTCCATGGTCATGTGATGAACATGGTTATATGCCAGAGGCACACAATGTTGTACCTTCCCACTGAAAGTGGTACCTATTTATTTTCAGGCTTCGATCTGCATGGTACCTATTTCTCTAACTGCATTTTGATGGACATGTGGGTGCTGGAGTAAGGACTTTCTTTTGGGTGAGGAAAAGCCTGGAAACTTTCAGATTCGGGTTTTCCCAGATGTGCCAATATGACACCTCTAATGAAATGGAACTTTGAGGAACTTCAAGCCTGGGAAGTCTTCCTCCTTTGGGGGTGTTTCTTGGAACACTGACGCTTCCTTGGAACACTGGACCGGTTCCCACACAAAGCTAATGGCAAGTGTGAACGTTTGCTTAGATATGAAGTCATCATATATCCCAGGGTAGGACTTACATTGGAGCCTTTGTCTGTAAGGTAGCTGATTCCTTCTTCTGGACCGATGGCCAATTCCACTGAAATAATCCAGCTGGACTTTTATGGAAAAGAAGCAGTGAACATTTGAAAACAAAATGCTTGAACACTGAATAAAGATTTTTAATTATCACTCAATGAAACAAATTGATACTAGACTAATAAATTATACTACAAACACAGGATAAACATTAATAGACTAGACTTATGTTAGCCTTTCACAAGAGAATGAAGACCTGATTTCCCATACATTTGGGCCAGAAGCTATGATGATGATGATGTGTTTTTCAGACACTAGGATTCTTGCTTCACCCTTGGGAAAAATGGGTTATATGTTGTGGTTTGTATTTTAATCTTGTAACCCACCCAGATCCATTATTGTAATATGGGCAGCAACATAAGCAATTTAAATAAAATAAATATTCCTGAGCTATAACCCCCAACATCTTGAGGAGCTACCCCATTTTAAAAGCAGAGGGCACAAGCGGTTCAATGGTCATTACAACCCATTTGCCACACTTGGGCTTCACCATAGCACATTTTTTCAAAATTAAATCATTTCCCCAATCTAATCCCTCTAATAGGGAGAAGAAATGCAACAGGTGAGACATAGTTACCTATTTTCCAGTACTATTGCTGTAGCTAGCCTTTAAATTACATTTAAACTCACTATGACCATTTTAAAATAATTCCACATCTCCATAAACTTGCAATTATTTCACCTAGTTAGCAGTTCCTAAACTCCTGATTTGTCATAAATGTAAAAGAATTAAACTTAAATTTAAAAATAAATAGTACATACATCATCTGTAGGTAAAGAAAATTTAATAGCATCTTAAACAAAGATCCAGCCCATCTCTCTTCTGTCTAGACCAGGGATAGGCAAAGTTAGCTCTTCTATGACATGTGGATTTCAACTCCCAGAATTCCTGAGCTAGCATGATTGGCTCAGGAATTCTGGGAGTTGATGTCCACAAGTCATAGAAGAGCCATCTTTGCCTACCCCTGGTCTAGACCAAAGGCCCCCAAACTTGGCAAATTTACAACTTGTAGACTTCAATTTCCAGAATTCTCCAGCCAGCTTAAAGTTGCCAAGTTTGGGAACCTCTGGTCTAGGATAAGCTAACAATAAAGGCCTAAACTCAACATTAACAATTAGAATTATTCTAGACCATGTCCTAGTAGTTGAAAGCAACATACTTACTCCAAGGGCACACTTGAAGCATTCCTTATCGAATCGGTATACTGGTGAAAGTATTTCAAAGAATTTCAAAATACTTTCTTCTCTATTGAGGTTGGCAAATTGTCGAAACGTTTGCTGTATCATTTTTCGAAGATTTTTGGCCTTCATAATGAAATAATCAGGTGTTAGTATGCACTACATCCAAGCCACATAGCACCAACATTGTTCCTCCTAGCCTAGGAACTAATCGAAAGCACCAGATACAATACCACATATCTTTAGTTCCTTTTTTGAGATTTTAATTTCATTAGAAAAAGAACCTCTCATTTTTTGAAATGAGATATGTATACATGGATCAAAATACATATTTGGAATAGCCAAAAATAGAATGATAAAAACTCAGGGTCCAATAATTTCTAATGTATGAGAAGAATGCAACATCACCTTTACTGAATCCAGTAAACTCTTTGGAAAAAATCTTCTCAAACCAACATCTTTCCTGAAATAAGCAAAGCAAAAATAAGTGATACATGAAAAATGCGCATTTTAATCATGCAAAATAATAATACACTATACAGTATTTTAGAAGAATTGTGTTAGAATATAAATACAGATATCAATATTCAATCAATTTTTTAAGCATTCATATTCCCGCTAAACTTTTGAGTGTGCCCTGTCTTCCCAGTTCATCTCTCAAATTTTTAATCAGCCCTTCCCTTAACTAACCAACTAACCTTCGGCAGCTACTGTCCCCCTCTTCTTCTTCCTCCTCCTCCCACCCAAATTCGGAACTTTTATTTCTTTCCTAGTGGGTTCGCATGCATTATTTGCTTTTACATTGATTCCTATGGGGAAAATTGCTTCTACTTACAAACTTTTCTACTTAAGAACAAGGTCACGGAACGAATTAAGTTCTTAAGTAGAGGTACCACTGTAGAATGATTTCCTGTTCATCACAAAAGCTCTGACAATGAACCCCTTTAAATTCTGGGGGGCCTTGTGATGGTATCAATTCATTAAAGCCAATGAAAAGAAAGCCACTCCCACGTCCTTTGTGTGGGACTGGATGCAAAGCTCCTCAAGACCTTGGGTGGAGTGTGGTTAGAACTGTATTCTACAGCCTATGCCGATGACTCTTTGAGCCCACGCTGGGCAGGCTGTCCTGCTAACCGCATTCTAGATTAGGGCAGGATGAGAGACACCAAAGCCGTAGACCAGTGATGGCGAACCTTTTTCCCCTCAGGTGCCAAAGGAGCATCTGCACATGGTATCGCACATGCTCAAGTGCCCACACCCATAATTCAATGCCTGGAGAGGGCGAAAACCACTTCCCCCATGTCTCCAGAGCCCCACTGGAAGCCGGAAATGGCTTGTTTCCCAATTTCTGATGGGCTTGTGTTTCGTTGTCCCCAGGCTCCAAAGGCTTCCCTGGAGCCAGGGGAGGGTAAAAACGCCCTCCCCCATTGGCTCTCTGGAAGCCAAAAACGCCCTCCTAGAGCTCTGTGTGAGCCAAAAATCAGCTGGCTTGCACACACATGCACGTTGGAGCTGAGCTAGGGCAACAGCTCCTGTGCCAGCAGATATGGCTCCGCGTGCCACCTGTGGCACCCGTGCCATAGGTTCGCCATCACTGCCATAGACTAAATTTCCAAGAGCTAATCAACACTTGGCATAATTTAGTCCCATGACTGATTAATCACAGACTGAGATACCATTTTGTAAAAAGGTCTTCTAACCAGCTGATCCCAAAACTATTAACAGAATGCAGATGACAACACCCACCCACCCACCCAAAAAAGGATGATTCTGTGTATCACCAGAGTCAGTCTATGAATCACCCCATTTGTCTTGTTCAGTCCAGAATCAATGAGCTCTTATTTCCTCAGTAATAAGTTCAGACGTCAAAAATTTGCTAGATTTTTGCAAATTTTCACCTTCATTAGAACAATAATGGCAACCTTTGCATTCTTACTTCCAAGAACAACAATTGTGTTCCTTCCAATGGAAAGAATTTCTGACAAAAATGCAACCACATACTTACTCTAAGACTTCGTAGTTTGACTTCTTATCCAATGCGTTGCCTCTCATTTCGCAGTATGATCTCCTGAAATGATATTTTTTAAAAAAGACAAACTGTCTTGATTTCAAATCTGATGCGAAAGATACTTCAGCTTTTGGCTTTCATCTGTTATTTCCGAAAGCTGACTTGAGTGATTATATAATCATTAAAGGCGGGGTAAAAATTAATTTATTTGCTTCCTTACCTAGGAAATTCCAAACTAAATCATAGATGAGTGGGAACACTCAGAAACACGCCTAATAAGAGTCCTATGTTGTTAGACTAAACATACAGGAATTTTTTTTAATTTAATTTTATTATTTATTTATTTTATTATTTGTTTGTTTATTTAGCCAAGTATGTATTAGTAGTATACAAAGATATAACAATGTTTATCTACATGATACTAGTAAGAGAGAAACATTAGGACAGGGGATGGTTAGTGCACTTAAGCAAATCAATAATTATAAACTTTTTAAAACTTTATGCAGATTTCTAAAAGTCAAACTGAAAATGTATTTCATACCCCAGTGACTGAAGATTTTTTTAAAAAAAAATAACATCTAAAATTATAACCGTAATACATATAGATATATAAAACCCAGAATAAATGCAGTTTCTGTCTTGTGATGTCAGATTATGGATATCACTCTAAGATATTTGAAGTGATGGGTAATAAGTGATGTGATGGACCTGTCAGACAGAAATCTAAAAGGACATAGAGATGCAGATGTCACTTAATTGATATATTTTAGGGGATATGAAATATTCATTACGGAAAAGACGTGAAAATGGTGGCCCGATCCTCTTAAAGTTGCAATACTTAATAATGCTGAGTTCTGTTACAGTAAATCTCATTTGCAATTGATATTTCCCACTAAACTATTTCTGACTTTTGTTCCTGGAGCTTATTTTTTCCAATTCTTTCATTCTACTGCTCCTCTGACCATGTAGCCAAGCTCTGTTCTAGCTCTGGCAGAGAAGATCCTTCTAAAGTGCTCCAGAACTTCTGGGACTTTAACTCCAAACTGCAATGC